>NC_064007.1:1302120-1948181 GCF_932276165.1 Plutella xylostella | reverse complement strand
GTAAGACTATATGAGAAATTAAGAAATTTTAACCATACATTCAAGTCTACATATATATACAGGGTGGCCCAAAGAGTGACGTCCAAAGGAAAATGTTTGATTCCTTAGGTCAAGGGGTAGCCAAATCACCCCATGTATGTTCAGCAATTTTTAGTAGTTTAGGAGTTATGATTTTTTTAACTAATTTTCTACGATAATCGACCTCAGTGGATCAATGATGTTTTATTATTTTTTGGATAACTTTTTTAAATATTTTTTTATTTTTGTGTCATCCTCTTAAGTTGTTCTTTTAACCATAAAAGTTTCAGCTTCCTAGCTGTAATGTCAGTTAGTTATTTTTATATTGAAAGTTCAAATTATATAATCGAGCTAGACAGCTCTGAATTTTCAACTTGAAATTAAAAATTGAAATAGATATTCTCATGGTCCCTTATTTAATTAGTCACAAAATTACGACAACAAACGACCCTCATTTAAAAAAAAAACTAATTTAAAATTGGAACAAAATATTACCGATTTTAGTTGGTAATATCCTGATGCTTCGTTATATGTACTTCAATGTTGCAGAAGTCGGCATTTAGCTAGAGACTTTTCCGTTAAGAAGTAATTTGGTACTTTTCTCAGTGAAACCTTTTCATTGCCCGTGAGTGTATTTAACGTGATAATGCCCTGAAATAACGTATCTTAAGTTTATTTTTAAGCTGAAACCAGTGCGGACTGCTCGCCGGTAAATACTTTAATTTTCATCTATCCACTACATCATGAAACAACGAGTACATTCGATTATGCAATGATGGAGAATAACCGTTATAATAATGAACGGAATTTTCAGTTCATTAACTCCTGAAGGAATAAAAGAGGTGATATAATTTTGAAGTATGTGTCTTTTTGGGATGAATCTACTTTGATGCGATTTATGGCAACTTTATCGATTGTGACTATTACTATTCTATCTTATTAGTTATTGGGTCACCAAAATCGTGTCAGTAGTAAGACTAGTAAGTAATTTATGCAATATTTAATACATAAGTAGGTTCGTCTTTTACATATAAAATTTTCACTAGTTCCTGCTTAAAGATAAAGATAAAAAAATTATACCACTATTAAAGGATTTCTCAATTTGTGTCTGCACCATCATCGATAAGGTGTAAAATAAAATGACTTTTACTCAAAATGGATCATTTTTCTATTCCAGATATCCTTATAGCTGATATCGTTCAGATTGGTGTAAAATTGAAAAGTGTGTTAGGGTGACATTATATTTGGATTTTGAAATTATCTGTTTTGACATAACTGAATCACTGACAGGCAAATACTTTGACGTAAACATTAAATAATTTTATGATAATCTATAGTGCATTACTGTATACCTATTTATTTATTTAATACTTTATTGCACAAATATGACATATGAGTGTACACCTTTTGACTTAGTGCTAAAAGCATTTTTTACCAGCCAACCTACAGGATTTATATATTTATGCACGTTTCCTACAGCGTCTACTATCGCATAATCGCGTATCGGCAATATTGTCGCCATTATATTATTTCATTGTCTGTGATTTGAAACCTCTCCTTCTAACATAAAAAGTGGATTATTCTTCAAACTCATTTGAGAAAGATTACTCATTGGTTTTTTTCTCACACTTTATTTTATTGTCACCACAAAACGGAACTCAGTTGAATTTACGAAGCTATGCATAAAACAACGCGGTATTACCGCAGAGAGAGTAAAACACACACATTTTATTTTTGTCTAGACGTTTCTTTCCACTGACACTCCATCTAGTGCGTATTAAATATCGCTGGTGTCTCCCCAAAGCACAGAATCATGGTTACCCTGGCCGCGTCGGTCGTAATCTGTTTTATTACGTGTAAACGAAAATTGATATCCACCTCACATGATTCTTGATGCCGAGGGATTGTAATGGCGGCTGTTCGGTATAACCCTCGGAATAAGAATCAGGCTGAAAGAGTGAGAGAGAGACAGTAAATGGTAAAGGGTTTTTTTTAAAGGTAATGGTTAAGTTGTGAAAGTTAGAGGTATGGGATTACATTCGGACTATGTATTTTCTGACAATAATGTAGGTACAGGGTCAATTAATAATATTGTTCACTTCATATTTTTCAGCTAATATCGTTATATTATCTAAATTTTAAAGTCTGTGGCAATTTTGAAACTCAGAAAAATCTCGATGCCTCAGGAATTGTTTATTCGAACTGCGCCGTACATAATACCTCTAAATCTAAACAATATAAAAATAGTGACCTTTATACAAAGAAATCAAATAACATCTGTATCTTCATCAATGTTAATATAAGAACATATTGCACCGGCCTTCCTAAAATGCACAAATAACATGAAAAGTGGATTCCTCGCAAATATCTGATGAGTTTTTTTTATTAAAATTACAGAAATAAATGACAGGTAGGGCAGCATGTCAGAAATACAAGAAATATCGCTGAACCTATTTCGATAAAAATATTTACAGCCAGGGTAAGCACACACCTATACTCGTGCGAAGCTGTATTGCCAGATTTGATATATTCGTCTCATTCCAGAGGTCGTGTGTTAGATATACCAATGGCGCAGCAATAGCTGAGTGGATGTGCCTTTTTGACACGCAGCATATTGTTCATTGTTTTGTACTGGTACCTATATCAATTTTTACAATATATATATTTTTTTGTTTAATTTAATTATTACTTCAGTTCTCTTTATATATACTTAGCTGTTTTTGAAAGTAAATGTATTTTTGTTTTTTCTTTTTTTTTCTGTGTGTCAAATAAATGATTTCTATTCTATTCTTCTATTCAATGGATTATACAGAGTGTTACAACAGTGGTATACCAAGCTGAAAGAAAATAACTCAAGGAGTAATTGCTGGATAAAAAAGAAATTTTTCAACAATCTTAGAAACAAAGTTCTTTAGATTAACCAAACCTACCTCACCGCCCTTCCGCTTAGGTACTATAACCTATTTAACAGCTATATTAAAAAGAAAAACACCGTGCACATTATAGCCTATACCTTATATAGCGAATGTCTGAATAGTTCATAAGTCTAGCGGTAAAGGGGAGACAGGGGAATGTAAATTATCAAAATTTTCAAGCACCCTCAACACCCCCTACGTGAGAACAATTGACAATCTGCCTATCTGTCTGACAGTGAGGGGATGTCAGGGACATGTCTTGGGTTGTTGGTACCTTATGTATTATATTATTTACATTATGTTGATGCGTCTCGATGGATTAAGATTTCTGATTGTCTTGGATTCACACTAAGGTATTTAACTACAGTATATGAAAGTTACACCTTTATTTATTTACTAGCTGTTCCCGCGAGCTTCGCTTCGCCTTAAAAAGTTTTCCCGTGGGATTTCCGGGATAAAAAGTAGCCTATGTTCTTTCCCAGGGTCTATACCATATGTATACTAAATTTCATTCAAGTCCGTTCGGTAGTTTTGGTGTGAAAGAGTAACAGACAGACAGACAGACAGACAGACAGACAGACACAGTTACTTTCGCATTTATAATATTAGTTAGGATTTAAGTAATACTTTATTGCACAAATATGAGATATAAGTGTACAAAAGGTGGACTTAATATAGGCTTACATTACCTGACTCTCGTACTGCAGAACTCTTTGACCATAATATATTGGCTAATCTTACATACCTGAAAAAAACAAAAAATGTTTTAGTATTTGTTTTTTGAGACAAAACTAAGAAACTTGAAGAAAACTACCTAAGTATATTTTTTTTACTTAATTTTTGTTCAATAAAGTGTATAACTTTCTATTCTACAGGGTGTTGTAAAAATGAAACTTTGTTGGTCACGTGACTTTTTTACTATGGAGAATGTTTTGTTTCTGCGAATTTTGAAATTCTGATTTCAGTTTCGGGCTTAGATATACCATGCTGCACATGTAGGTTTCGGCTCAGTATACACTTTTTGCAACACCCTGTATAAGCAACAACTATACGCTCATGGATAAGATAAGATAAGATAAGATATTCTTTATTTAATAATAGGTTTGTGGAAACTGTCCGAGAGGTAGGATCGAAATATTTTTCGTCCCGAACCAACCGAGGACCTCAAAAACTCTCAGATGGGACTCTGAGTCTCATAAGAGAACGGAGAGAAATGAGGTTGCAGTCTTCAGTTGATATGGTCGAATACAGACGTCTAAACAGACAGATCGCCAAAGCAAGACGTTGCGATATGAGACGCTACAATTGCAAGCGGCGCAATAGAGCAAAACAAGGGCTCCAAAGTCTTTGCTAGAGATCGATCTGTTCGGCAGACTCTGTTGAAATTCTGGGAGAAATTGAGAGATTCTACGGACAGTTATACACCACAACACAAAACCCTATTACCAGCGGTGCTCACGACAGCCGAGCGCCACTAACCCGACACTATACCGAAGATATTCCGGACGTCAGTCTAGACGAGATTAGTATAGCTCTCAAACAGCTAAAAAACAACAAAGCTCCGGGAGATGATGGAATAACGACAGAACTTCTGAAAGCCGGCGGTAGACCGATTTTAATAGCACTTCGGAGGCTGTTTAATTCCGTCATACTCGAAGGCACAAGCCCGGAGGCATGGAGCAGAAGTGTAGTGACTTTGTTCTTCAAGAAAGGCAACAAAGCCCTATTGAAGAATTATAGACCCATTGCACTTCTGAGCCATGTGTACAAGCTGTTTTCGAGAGCTATTACGAATCGTCTCGAGCAAAGACTCGACGACTTCCAGCCACCCGAACAAGCCGGGTTCCGAAAAGGCTATAGTACCATAGATCACATACACACGCTTCGGCAGGTTATACAGAAGACCGAGGAGTGTAATCTACCTTTATGTCTAGCGTTTGTGGACTATGAGAAAGCCTTTGATTCTATCGAGCTCTGGGCGATGCTTCAATCCCTTCAGCGGTGCCATATAGACTATCGCTATATCGAGGTGTTGAGATGTATGTACAATGCTGCCACAATGTCAGTTCGATTACACGAACATAGCACAAAACCGATCCAGTTGCAAAGGGGCGTGAGACAGGGAGATGTTATTTCTCCGAAACTGTTCACCTGTGCACTGGAAGATGTTTTTAAGCTTGTAGAGTGGAAAAGACTGGGCATTAACGTCAATGGCGAATATATCTCTCATCTACGATTTGCTGATGACATAGTTATTATGGCGGAAACGCTGGAGGAGTTAGGCGAAATGCTCACAGACCTCAATGATGCCTCTAAACAAGTTGGGCTGAAAATGAACATGGACAAGACAAAGGTCATGTCGAACGAACATGTTTCATCATCGCCCGTAACTGTAGGAGGTGTCACCATCGAAGTTGTTGATCAGTATCCCTACCTAGGACAAGTGATCCGATTAGGAAAATCCAACTTCGATAAAGAGGTAGCTCGTAGAATCCAACTCGGATGGGCAGCGTTCGGGAAATTACGACACATCTTCACTGAAAACATACCTCAGTGTCTGAAAACAAAAGTTTTCAATCAGTGCGTGTTGCCAGTGATGACTTACGGAGCCGAGACGTGGTGCTTCACCAAAGGGCTTATCCACAAGCTCAGAGTTGCTCAGCGTGCTATGGAAAGGGCTATGTTAGGCGTGTCCCTGCGAGATAGGATTCGTAATGAAGAAATCCGCAGGAGAACTAAAGTTACCGACATAGCCAAAAGGATTAGCACGCTGAAGTGGCAATGGGCTGGCCACGTAGCCCGCAGAGCCGACGACCGCTGGAGTAGAAAGGTTCTGGAGTGGAGACCCCGTGTCGGCAAACGGCGTGTCGGTCGCCCCCCAACCCGTTGGTCTGATGATCTGCGGAAGGTAGCGGGAAGCCGCTGGATGCAGATGGCGGGTGACCGTTTGGGGTGGCGATCGTTAGGAGAGGCCTATGTCCAACAGTGGACTACGGAAGGCTGAGAGAGAGAGAGAGAGAGAGATTCTTTATTTGCACACAAAAATATGGACAACAATACAAAACTTAATCTAACACATATGTGCAAATGGCGGTCTTATCGCTTAAAGCGATTTCTTCCAGACAACCTTTGGGTGGAAGGATATTTAGATGTAAAGGGTAAAGTGTAGCAGGAATAAAGAATATACTATAAATATTTAATATACCAAAACATACTACCTAGAATATATTTACATACATAATTTATATACCTAGCATCATAATATATAACATATTAAAATATATATTAATACTCATGGAGTTAGTTTCATACCAACAGGACGATTAAAATCAAAGCGAATCCGGCCACAACAACATAATGCGACTGCAAACCGGAAGTCAACGAGTGACGTCACAGGCCGGAAGTACGAAGCGGCCAACCCTTTGGAACTTTGTCACATTAGAACCCGAAACTGTCGGGGATAGACCAACTAGGACATTGCAAGTGGTCTAGGTTAATGTGTATTTTATGCAATTTTTATGTATGAAATATACAGAGTTTTATTCATTATATAGAGACCGGCAACGCTAACTTTGGAACGGGTAACAAATGGGAGTTTTTTTATTTATTTACTGATAACCCTTAAAATGAAGAGGGAAGGGACATACCACGTCAGTGTCAAAAATTACACAAATAATTCTTGCTCTAATGAACTTATTTGGTGTTGCAAAGGTAATGAAGGGTGTTTCCCATTATTCTACACTCGCGAGCAACCAAATCGACTCAAGCCTTCACGGCGCACATATACATTGATTTTCCTAAAACGATAAATGGTAAATATAAAAGTGATATGTCATTCGAAAGCTGAAGAATTAGGCTTTCAATTAAGATCAATACCATAAAAAAAAACTAAGCGCAGATTTAATGACGCATTTTAATTGCCCGTCAGTGTTAATTACCTCATTAGGAATCCACGCCTTGCGCTACCTGATCCCGCTATAAAACCTTTCCACATCCGGTGTACCTTATCAGTCGCTTGTTGCAAGTTGACCGGTACACATCTCGTTGCATTGTATTCCTTGTTTTCGCAAACCCATGGATACCACACCAGAAGAAGCTGCTCAAGTTGTTGCCTTGCTGCAACAAGGGTTAAGTCAGCGAGCAGTCGCTGCCCAGCTCCACTTGAGCCAGTCTGCTGTATCCCGAGTATACAGACGGTTCCAAGAGACTGGTGCCTTCAATCGAAGACCAAGAACGGGCCGCCACCGCTGCACTTCAGAGAGAGACGACCGCTTCATTGTCTCAACCTCGCTGCGCAATCGACACCTTACGGGCGTTGATGTGCAGCAAGAACTGAGACGTGTACGACAAGTGGCTGTCAGCGAGTGGACAGTGAGAAGACGCTTGAAGGAAGCCAACTTGACACCAAAAAGACCTGCATCAGGCCCCAAATTGACTGCAGGCCACCGACAAGCGCGTCTTCAGTTTGCTCGAGAGCATCTCGATTGGAGCATTGCGCAATGGCGGTCGGTCCTGTTTACTGATGAGTGCAGAGTGTGTCTGCATGGCAGTGACAGGAGAGGCCGGGTCTACCGGCGTCCGGGGGAACGATTTGCCCAATGTTGTTTCGCTGAAACAGTAGCATATGGCGGCGGTTCCTGCATGATGTGGGCTGGTATTTCTCTAGAGGGAAAAACCGCACTTGTTTTCGTGCCTGGAGGCGGCCGAGGAGGCGGGTTAACAGCTGATCGGTACATCACCGACATTCTACTCGGTCATGTTGTGCCCTATGCAGAATTTGTCGGTGAAGACTTCGTGCTAATGCACGACAATGCCCGCTGCCACACGGCACGAGTCAGTCGGCAGTTTCTGAGAGAGAAGGAATTGCGCACGATGGACTGGCCTGCGCTCAGTCCTGACCTGAATCCCATCGAACACTTATGGGACGAGCTCAAAAGAAGAGTTCGGGCCAGGAATCCAGTCCCTGCAAGCGTGGACGAGCTGAAGACAGCTTTATTAGAGGAGTGGGACGGCATTCCTCAGGAAACTGTCAAAAAGTTGATAAGGTCTATGAGAAACAGGCTGCAGGCTGTAATTAGGGCAAGAGGGGGCAATACAAAGTATTGATTTAAATAAATAAATTTTTATCTTAACATTTTTTGTTTAATTTGTATAATACGATACCCATACCCTTTTTTCCTAAATTCCCGTTTTTCCTACAATTGCGTTCAGACATCATTTATTTCAAAAATGATGAATGGATTTCAATAATAATGATATCAAATTAAAGCTGACATCTTAAGCTTTTAAATGACATATCATTTTTATTATTTCTATTCATAATTTTACTTGTATTAATGTATGTTTGCGCCGTCAAGGCTTGAGTCGATTTGGTTGCTCGCGAGTGTATATAAATTCAATTACACAATAAATGGCAACTTAAAAGTCACCCTGTAAATTCAAAATAAAACTTTTGAATTTGACACTCATCAGACTATACTTTCGTATTGTTACTGAATAACAGCTACATTATGCATGTAATCCCTGAGAGGGTAAGAAAAACATGGCCTTAAAATGATGATGTCCATACGGGTAATCCCCCGGAACACCAATCCAGTTCTCAAATTAGGATCCTTGTTCTATGGAAATCAGTGGACAAGACCGGCAGACGAGCGGCAAACCGTCTAGACAGGAAATCGAACCTGCGTCCCTTCCAGGCGAGGACTGTCGACCACAAGTATAAGTGGACACTTTTGTACATTGTCGAAATATAAAACTTTTATTAGAAAGAAAGAAAGAAAAAACTCTATTTGACACAGACAGCAATACTAATTAAGTTAACTACATAAATTATATTTATACATAAATTATTTGCTGTCATCGTCAAAAAGATGTCCACTCAGCTAATGCAGTGCCTTTGGCTAGGTCAAAGGACACTGCGCTGGTATATTACTTACTTCATTAGTAGCTTGTGAAGTTTGATTTTGACCAAATACATAAAAATATATAAAAATACCTATATTATTGATTTTTGCTGACTTCTATACTGTACTGTACCGAGTAGGTGCCTCCTACGATTTCCTTATTCAAGTGTCGAGACACATCATTTTAAACAACAAAATGTCGCTATTATTGGGCGTATATTTATTTATTTTATTGCACAATATACAAAAGCAATTATGTACAATCAGGTGGACTTAATGCGTTGACAGTAGAATATTTGCAGCTTAGATGTTAGCTATAGTTCGGTTTTGTAGATAAATTTGCGGTTTGTTAGTTAGGAATACAGAATTGTATTTTAGTTTAAATTGCTGGCCATTGATGACTAGCGCCTGGGGGCTACACGGTCAGTGAACGACGAATTTGTCTACTTTTTGTTTCAAAATTTCAGGTAGGTAGGTTTTATTTTATTTTTGTTATTTGTAAAAATCTACGTTTTTATAACGAACATGACTTTGAATAAAAATGAATAATGTACCAACGTATACAAAAATATTAGTAGGTGAATTTATACTGAGATCTGAAAACATAAAACAGTACGTTTAAGACGCTATTAGAATAACAATTACAGCCAAAATAATAAGTAGTGCCAAAGAAAAGTTGTCTGGTTGTCGTTCGTCGTCATCGTTTTACATTCACTCATTCATTCTTTTGTGTATTTTTTACCAATTTTGTGTGTGACAAAGTGTTTTTGCATATAAATAAATATAATATGAACCGAAACATACATATATGTAATAGAAGACTAGAAATAAGTATTAAAAGTAGATAAAAAAACACGCACACATCATTACACCTACGCAACAACGAACGCAGTAAAGAATCTCTGAAACCTTTCAAAAACTCATCACATCAATCTTTTATCCTCAAAAACTTCCTTCAGACCCCCCCTCTTATTTTTTCACGCATGTCACAAGGGTTGTGGGGGGTGGGGGTGTCTGGCTTGCACAATGCCCTTCAGAGGGCCCTGGAGTCACTTGCAGGTGGGAGGGTAAATGGGAGTACCTTAGGACTGAAGGGGTGATGGTCCAAGTAAGTAGATGTAGGGATTTTGTTTGTTTATTCTCGGCTTTGGCGCGTAGTTTAGAGTTATATAGGTAAGCGACAAGACAACTTTCGGCATCCCACGCAACGGACAAATCGCATTCAGTTTTCTTAATATAGATTTATTACACACATTTATTACAATCCGTTTGGTGCGATACGAACGATACCGATAAGTGGATGCTTACTTTTAATTGACATGAACTGAATGACGAAGTAGCAATGAATAACTATAAGGACCTGTTTCACAATGTTTGGTTAGTGGCTACCTGTGAGATAAAATACATGCTGTCACTGTCTAATATTCTATATAATTCTAATTACAGAGAGTGACAGCATGTATTTTATCTCACAGGTAGCTACTAACCAGACATTGTGAAGCAGGCCCTAAGTCTAATTAATTTACACACCGAACTGCTTGTCATTATTTAGTTTAGGGCTGATTTTTCAATGTTCAGATAAACGTTATCTGATGAATAAATTTGTTGCTGTCACTGTCAAATACAAACATTCAGACGCGACAGCATCAGAATGATTCCTCAGATAGCCCTTATCTGACCATTGAAAAATCAGCCCTTAGCCTTTTAACTTTATTGCGTATAGCTGTTAACTTGGCCCACACCCTAAGATACACTCTGCATACTACTTAAGCATGAGAGAAGCTGACGTCGACTGAAAGATTAATCTTACATGGAAATTGTTTCTGGACTTTTTTAGATTACCTTTGACAAACAATAAACGAACAAGATAGAGTATCATATAGAAAACCAAGCTAAACACTGTGTTCATAAATAATAATTATGTTTTTAGTTCAACCATTAGGTTAATAAATAACAGCCATTGCACCAATTAATAGTCAGCAATCTTCCAACTGAACTAATAAAAAAACAGTTGGAAAGTGTTTTTTGTTAGGTATTTGTCGAGACGTTTCCTTTGCACTAACACTCTATCTAGTTCGTTTATTGTCTATCAAAGCTTTTTCCGCTTTCAGAGCCGCAGTCTCAGCCCTCAAGTCATCTCCGGAATTCACAGACTGTTTACGGAACTCTTTTGTCAGACTCTGTGATTGATATATGGAAAATAATTAATAGTTTTTCTTTAGGATATTAGAGCGGTGGTGGCGTAATGGATAAGGCCTCGTCCTCTCAATCGAGAGGCCGTGGGTTCAAATCCTGGCCTGTAACAATGATTTTTTTCAATTGTGTTTTCAATTAAAGGAGTTTAATTACAATAATACCACGTGCTCTTACGGTGATCGAAAACATCGTGAGGAAACCTGCATATTATCTAGATTCTAGATGTGTATCCTTAGTGCATTGTACTTATTCCAAAAACGGCAATATGGTTCGCAACCTATCACGTGAGTACAAATGTGCTGCGAAAAGTGGGTGGCTCGCTTGTGAGTCACCTCTGACTACCCCTTCGGGGATTACAGTCGTGAGTGCATATATATGCACTCACGACATACATGTCGCAGTCATCTGGTTTAATCTCCTGTTTGATTGAAACGCTAGCCCGTTTCTTGCGTAGATGTGGGTAGTGTGTATTGCTGTGGGAGGTCGCCATTTTGAAAATTTATTGTGAGTAAATGTGTAATATAATTATTTGAGTTTATTTACTTAGTATTAATAATACAATTATCTCATAAATCTTACAACTCAGACATAAACATTTTACTAAGAATTTACATTCAAAAATGTAACTTAAATAAAAAATAATAGTAAATAATTTTATTTTCCCTTTAATTTGATACATTTTCTAACTGAATTAGTCCTTAGTAATGACATAACAGGAATCTTTCAACTTTCTGAAAAAATTACTAATTAGGTAATTTCCACCCAAGTACCTTTGAAGGCTGTTTTCTGCAAATAATACCCCATTAAGCAATAGTTTATTTTTATTTTAATGTTATATTGGAACCTTGCGGAGTTTTTAAAATTAATAAGGCACCATGAGAATATCTAGTTCAATTTTTAATTTCAAGTTGAAAATTCAGAGCAGTCTAGCTCAATGATATAATTTGAACTTTCGATATAAAAATAACTAACTTACATTACAGCTAGGAAGCTGAAACTTTTATGGTTAAAAGAACAACTTAAGAGGATGACACAAAAATAAAAAATAATTTAAAAAAGTTATCCAAAAAAATAATAAAACATAATTGATCCACTGAGGTCGATTTTCGTAGAAAATTAGTTAAAAAAATCATAACTCCTAAACTACTAAAAATTGCTGAACATACATGGGGGTGATTTGGCTACCCCTTGACCTAAGGAATCAAACATTTTCCTTTGGACGTCACTCTTTGGGCCACCCTGTATATATATTCTTTAGGATATCCGGGATACTTATACATGATGTTTAGAAGCTGGGTGCAAAGCATTAAGCACTAGTATAGACCATCTAAATCATTTTGAGCCATATTTGTCCAAATCAAAGTCTGATAATATTTTTAGGGTCCATTTACGATTTAAATACCTACCAATAACCGAAAATTTGTAAGCCAGATATTCAATTTAGAACGTAAGTATTTGAACAAATAAGTGAATATAAGGACACGACTGTAGAACTAAATACTTAAATAAAACTTGATCAGAATTCGTTAACAATGTATTTCAAAACGAAATGTAATCATGAAAGACATTCCCTACCTCGGAAAAACGCAATTCTTTTAAAGAGAATCCTATTGTGAATCGAGAAATCGTTTTAAAAAATAACTGAAAAACCGTTATTCCGTTATTTCTGTCGCTTAACGAGTCGCCGATCGTTTTGCTTTACAAAGCTTTGTTTGTTTAATCGATAGTTTTTTTTCAACGTTTCACTGTTTTGTTCTGTGTTTGTTTCGGTTTTCAGATACCAGTTTTTGTTGGAATAGACGCGGCTTGGATTTTATTCAAATTAGGAATAGTGGAGTGACGAGACATTTTTTTTTGTTTATTTATCTGATTGTATTGTAGTGATTTTTTAATCAATTTTTGTTTTTGTTTCGGAAATCAATCTCGCTTTCAATTTTATACCAACATGCTATATGTTGGAATTTGATATGTACAATTAGGTACAATTCATCAGACAAATATCAGTTATGTTTTTTATGGCTGTGAATAGGGTTGATAGAAATGTTTTTTTATTTTTAATCTCGATATTGTCTTCTTTTTCTGTTTTGTATTAATGAAATATTGGTAGTATACAGGGTGTTGCAAAAAGGGTATACTAAGCCGAAACCTACATGTGCAGCATGTTATATCTAAGCCCGAAACTGAAATCAGAATTTGAAAATTCGCGAAAAAAAAATTCATTTTTTCATAGAAACTTTGTTGGTCACGTGACTTTTTACTATGGAAAAATTTTTTTTTTTTCGCGATTTTCCAAATTCTGATTTCAGTTTCGGGCTTAGATATAACATGCTGCACATTTTGGATTCGGCTTCGTATACCAATTTTGCAACACCCTGTATATTAGATCTTCGTTACAATTAATTATGACCTATGTCACCTATATTTAGCAAATAAATGCCTTTGACTCTATTGTTCAGATATTATAACACAGAGTACTTACAAAGTATTCAGACAGACGCGTTCAATTAAATCTGTCAACGACGTAAAGTAGGGTACAAGTTCGATTCCCGGCGAATCCATTTAAAAGATCCCTGCGCTTTGCTGCTGATCAAGTGTAAAGAAGATAAATGTGGGAGAGCTTTTTAGCAGAGCATTTTATTTTATTTAGTACATTTTATAAAAGTTTTAAGAAGATCGAATGCTACGATATTTATGTAAGTATGTTCACAAAACTTTTTGGGTAAAATTAAATTTTCTGTGCAATAAAATGAAGTTAAATAAATAAAAAAACTTAACTATTCTTCAAAATAAGGAAGAAACAATATCACATGGAATTGTAAACATGCCATAATTATTATTTTTTATACAAAACTACTGCCAGCCCCCACTAAACTTTTCCTCTAAATCTCGGCAAACAACAACAAATAAAAGAACCATTAGTAAGTGATAACTATTTATTTATTTATTTTTCCTCGAAAGGCCCACTTATAGGACGTTAAACTACGGTAGGTTTATAGTAAGAGTCGTTAGCTAGTAAATAATTTACTGTATAAGTGTATGGTTGGTTTTTTATTCTGGCACTATCAATTCGTAGACCAACAGTATATTATTATGATAATAACAGAAAGTACCTAAATGAAGCTCCTTAGGATAAGTCTTTAAGCAGCAGAGAACTAAACGAAAGAGATTTCGTTACTTACAGTTCTAAGAGTTTTCGATACTTACAGTAGAAATAAACCAACCTAACCAACGTTAAAAACCCCCGACATTCAACAAAAGTCGCATTACTTTTGAACGGCTAAGCTGATTTTGATAAAATTAAGGCCAACGTCATTCGGGACCCAAAAAACAGAGATCAGTTCAACCGTACACACACACACGCACGCAGATACACGACACTTTAAACTTATAACATCACTCGTTTTAGTCGGGTTAAAAATATTTTAAGCGACACTCGCGGGCAAAAGCTAGTTGTCATAAAGTAACATGGAAGAACTCTCAACTTATAATTGTAATGCTATTTCCTCTTAAACATATTACTTTTGACATCATTTCTAAACTTTCCTACTTTGTCAAGTTATTAACTTTATTGCCTCAGAGTTAGTATGCGTAATTTAATTTCTTAGCGATAACACTTAAGACTTTTATTATAATTAAGAAAAAGGCATGATAACAAAATATGTTTCTATAAATTACTTTCAACAAATATTTGCCCTGGAATTCGAACCCGGGACACTATTGTATTAGCCAACGTTCTGGGATTAGTACCTATATCTTAGTATTTTTTTTCTTTGAAATAGCTGATAGAAATGCTGTGATTTTCACCCTTGATGTATGATGTACTTCAGGTGAAAATAGCGGTACTATCTCATCAATACGTAAATAATAATACCTACAGGTATTAAAGCCTAACCTTTAGATTGTGTCCAGCGCTGCAAGATACGACACAACATATTTTAAGCTTAGTCATATACACGTAGGTTATAACGGCTTTTAAGTTCTTTATGACTACTAAATATCACCGATAAAGTACACAAGTTAAAACCTATGACTGCTAAATTAAAGAGTCGTAAATATTTTGAACTATGAGAGGGAAGGGAATGCCATAAATTCCCTATTGCTTGTTATGGCTATGCGAGTGTGGAATACTGATATAGGGAAGACTAGTTGTAGCCTGCGAGCTTTGCTTAGCCTAAAATGGTTTTAAATTAAATGAAATCTGTGCGTACACAATGTAAGTATTAACTTTTTATAACAACCCTTGCATTAATTTAGAGCTGATTTTTCAATAGTCAGAAGATAAATGTTATCAGAGGAATAAAATTGTTGCTGTCGCATCTGACTGTTTGTATTAGACAGTGACAGCAACAATTTTATTCTTTAGATAACACTTATCTGTCCATTGAAAAATCAGCTCTTAGCATAGATTAAGTAGTGTAGTCGGAGATTAATACGGAGAGTGGTTTGCCCTAATAATAAATACCTACCCTGAATATCTACGCGCAAAACACTTTTCACTGAATTTGCCCCTGAATAATTTATTCCTTGGTGTTTCCTCGTAATTACTTCACAGTTTTTCACATATAAAATCTATTCATCTAGTTACTACAGCGAACTACTAAGTAAATTACGCAGAAGCCATTATTAAAACAAAGCATTAAGCCTCAACTACACTGGCATGAAAAATAAGTATGCACTTTAAAATGGAAAGATACGCTTTTCAAATAAAAAGGACTGAAAAAACCATTCAATAATGTTTTAAAAAAATGTTTTAAAAGTTCTTATGAAACATTTTTTATGAAGAAAACGTTTGATACGTTTTTCAAAACACACTTCACAGTGTCGGTGTTTCGAGTTACGAGTTGGTTTATGCGCTTTGTTCTGACAATTTAATGCAATCACTTTTGTAAAAACTACTATGGTTTAGGAGAAAAAGATAAATAAAAAATGTACTAAGTACCTAATTTGGCAGGCCAGTGTACAACAAAACCTTTTAATTTGGCTAAGAAATCCGAGTGTCACAAGAAAAGGAGAGAGTCTTGACGAAAGTTGGAATCACTAATTTACAAGAGAAGCCCGGAGGTCACCTGTAGCCTTAATTATAAGACTTTTGTTAATTAATAAGGACTCAAAGTCGCTGAAATCACGGCGAAATAAGTCAAGTTACAACAAGTAACTTTGACGCGGCTTTTCTTAGGCGAGATAAGGGGAAGAGATATATATAACGTAATAGCTGTTCCCGCGAGCTTCGCTTCGCCTTAAAAAGTTTTCCCGTGGGAATTCCGGGGTAGCCTAATGTTCTTTCCCAGGGTCTAGACTATCTAACCACGACTAGGTATATTTACGGTCAGCTGCATAAGTAGCTAAAAACTTATGTACTTTGTCAAACTGACTACATAACAAACCGTCAATGATTGAATAGGCAGTTTGTGAGTTTGACAAGGTACAAAAGTGTACAGCTACTTGTGCAGCTGTACCGATTGTATGACTCAATCACGGGTTTGTAGGTGTTTTCTGACATCCATTGGAATAATAATCTGCCCAATCACTGATAAAATTCAACCTCAAAAGTCCGTAAGAAGATCACCCCCGACTTTTGCAAAAAATCGTAAAAATAACGAGAAAAGTAATATAACACTTTCCTGTTAAAAGGACAAATGTTTGAAGTTTTGTTCTGAGTTATTAAAAGTTTGAAGTTAGAAATTTTGGTTAACGATGTTTTTTTTTTTCGCTATGTTATTTTTAAGTCGACATCTTGACATTATTTGTGAAGTAAAGATAACAGAAACACTCACTCACGCCTTGTACTAATGTACTTCCTTGCGGGGTAGACAGAGGTGCATTGCTGCACCCACTTTTCGCCAGAGTGTTATGTTAGTCCCAATATGTAATAGGGGCGGGCCTATTGCCATTTTACGGGCATCGAACCCGCATTAAACAAATATCTGCCCCAGCCGGGAATCGAACCCGGGACCTTCGGCTACTGTTCAGGGTCACTAAACACTACGCCATTCGGTCGTTAAAGATAACATTGAGAATTTCCACCAAAATATTTTATAATAATCTCATATTATACTTGCATTTTTATTATCCTAAGGTCGATAAAAATCTAAATTTTGAAATATTTCACCCTAGAACAACGAATCAAAATTTGATCACTCCATTCGAAAGACTTTCAAACTCATTAAATAATTTAAAGTCTTCAAGCAGCTTCGACCTCAAACCAATCATTGTGGCGCCTTACCCGTAACTTACATATAAAATATTCACCAGAGCCATGCTGCAGGCAGGTAGAAGAGAAAGTCAAAGTCTGAAAAGCCCAGCTTAGAACAATGACGGTAGTTGCGGGACAGAGCTGTATCGCATTATTCGCGAGTTATACTTACTCATGCGTCATTTTCTAGAACACAGAATATGGTGGAAGGAACACAGGCTACTCTATATTATGGTGATGGGTGGTGATACATATAGGTACATACATAATACATATGCACTCACGACTGTAATCCCCGAAGCGGTAGTCAGAGGTATTCACGTGATAGGTTGCGAACCATATCGCCGTTTTGAGGTAAGTACAAGTGTGGTGATAATACCTACTCTCTAAAATCGCGATAAGAAGACCATAAATGAGATTACTGAAAGGGTGTCATTTAAACGATCGCCAATTAAATCCGTTTTGAATTTGCTAAATAATAGGTTTGAAGGCAAAATAGTAGATTTGCCAGCAAATTTTTGCCCCCAAACAATTTTAAATCAATTCAACAATTAATCACTTAAAATTGCCGGGATTTATGATCAAGTGGCAAGTTAACATTTATGTATATATTTTAATAGGTATGTCCACATAACTCGATGTTATGTTTAATATTTAAATGAAACAAAAAATTAAGTTTAAATCATCAATATTCTTAATTAAAAACAACATAAACAACCTTCTTCTAATTATAACTTAAACCTTAATCTTCTTCTAATCAAAAGCAATCTTATTTTAATTAAAACTTAAACTTCCTCTTTTCATCATCATCATCATCAGCCAATAATCATCCACTGGTGGGGATAGATCCGCTCCCAAGGAGTGCCACAACATTCGGTCCTCTGCCTTCCTCATCCAACCACTATCGGCTATCCGCCTAAGATCGTCAGTCCAGCGGGCAGGAGGGCGTCCCACGCTCCGTTTGCCTGTTCGTGGTCTCGACTCGAGAACTCGTCTACCCCAACGGTTAACGGTTCTTCGGCAGATATGACCAGCCCACTGCCTCTTCAGCTTGCATATTTTGACAGCTAAGTATGTCGGTAACCTTGGTCCTCTGACGGATAATCTCATTTCTGATACGATCCATCAGAGAAACTCCAAGCATAGCTCTCTCCATAGCACCGTCTCCGCTAATTTGTAAACTCATGTATTAAATTGCAAACGAATTATAATGTTTTAATAACTGGACCAATCATAATGTAACTACTGCAATGCTGATAAAATATGAATTAAAAAGAAATCGCAACATGCGACCAAGAGTCAATATATTTGCTGGCAAATCTACTATTCTGCGGGCGCAGTTATTATTTGAGGAGCAAAAATAATATTCTGCATACAAAGTTTTTATTTATGTAATGAACTCAAATTTTTTGGCAATCCATCTATTATTTTAGATTTTTGTATTGATATTATTTGCTGATTCATACCAGAGGACACTTTTTATTTATTTGAGGACAAAAATATATTGTTGCGGTTGATCTATTAATTTGCTGATACAAGTTGATGACAAAAATAAACTTTGCTGGCAAGAAATATAGTTCCCTTACTGAAACAGGCCTTACGGCTGATTTTTCAAAGGCCTGATATTATTTTTTGAGTGATAAATTTGTTGATGTTTCTATGTAACACATTCACCATGTCTACCCAATATTTTTTCAATTGCCTTATATCATCGGTTTAACACTTCTACAGACAGGGGCTGAAATATTACCACCATTGCATTAAATACAATCACGGGCAATGAAATAGTTCCACTCACAAAATGGCGACACCAAACGACCCCAACTTTTTAAAACATTTAATTTAAAATTTCTACAAAACATTACCGTACTTTGTTGGTAATATCCTGATGCTCTGTTAAATGTACTTCGATGTTGTTGAAGACATCATTAAGCTAGCCTTTTCCTTTTTAAGATTAATTAGGTGTTTTTCTCAGTGGAACCTTTTGATTGACTCTGGCATCATCGCCAAATTACTCTGTGCTAAGATGGAAACTATTCAAAACTATACGGTTGCCTACGCGAGGTACCAGGGAGCCAGGCATCTCAGGAAGTGAGGTGAAACATGATGGAAATTTAACGCCGGCAAGTGGGGTCACTCTACATAACGAAAATCTACGTTTCTTAGCGCTGCTGCGCGAGCCACGACTCTATCTCGTTGTTTTAAACAAGCCGATTGCATGGCGGTTTTCCTTCGTTCGTTTTTCGCCAGTATAGAGTAACCCTCCGGAATAACTAGAATTCAGACGCAGAATAATTGCGAAGTTACTTAACTACGCTCGATTTTCATAATGTCACATATACTAGACGGTATTATGTAAATTTTTGAGGTCGTCCCTCACTCGGGTGTTGGCAAATTCTAATGAAATATTTCGAGTGTTTGAATAACTCAGAACAGCAAGTGCTGACGGTGTTATATTTTGTGAAATTCCTGTTTGATATCTGCCGTGTTTGAGCTAAAGCAAAATTATTGTGCTGCACAAAGTTTTCTACAACAAGCTGCAAACAACTTTTTTTATTCTTAAAAAAAAGTCATACATCCAGTGGAAGTAGTAAGAGACAGTTGGATGCATCATCACATGCATCGCATCCAACAGCCGTGAACCTGAAGGAATCTGAGCCGACTGTACGTAGGAGTAAGTTTTCGTTTTAAATTAGATCCGTAAACGGAGCTAGCAGTGCGGGCTGAGTGGGAGTCAGCGGACAGTGAGTTTAAAGCGTAGATAATAATCAATATGAATGGTATACACCTACGTATATACGTATGTATATATGTAAGTGCAGGGCCTATTTAGATAAAAGCCGAAATTAGAGGATACCATTTCACTTATCGCCGCAAAACTTGTATATCACATGGTAAGGTAAGCGCTTTCAGTAACGAACATTGTTATATCATTATAAACTCACAAGCAAGGAAAAAGTTCCGCTTATAAAATAACAACACCAAATAAGGCTATTTTTTAAAAATTAATTGTAATTTAGAATTTTTAAGTGGTTACGGCTTTCGGCTTAGGAGTATTTCAGTGCTATTGTAACTGGAACATTTACTTACTTACTTACTCCGCTGGCTCAGCGACCCAAAGTGAGTCTTGGCCTCCGATAGGTACAAGAGATCGCCACTTCTGACGGTCCAGTGCAGTCTCCCGCCAGTCAACGACTTGTAGCTCGCGCAGGTCCGCCTCCACCGCGTCACTCCAGCGGTACCTGGGCCGGCCCACCGGTCGGCACCCCGTCGGACGGCCCATGTAGGCTCTTTTTGCGCTACGATCTTCTCCCATTCTCTGGAGATGGCCTAGCCAGCGAAGTCTGTGGGCTTTTGTTTCTCCCACTATGTTAGCCCCCGCCATCAGATCTTCCAGTTCGGCGTTTTTCAGGACTCTCCTGCTTCCATCGGGTCTCTGTCTTGGGCCAAAGATCTTCCTTAGGACCTTCCGTTCCGCCACCAGCAGTTCGCTCTCTTCTTTCTGCGTTAACGTCCAGGCCTCACACCCGTACATCAGTATCGGTCTTATTACCGTTTTGTAAATTCTGAGTTTGGTGTTTCTGCTCAGAAGCCTAGACGTCAACACTTTATGCAAAGCGGCACTGCAGCGCAGGAAGCTTTGGATGCGGGTATCGATTTCCTCGTCGCGAGTGTTCGTATCCGTGACAGTGCAACCTAGGTATTTAAACTGGAACATTTACCTTGCTCGTTTTATATTGACTATAATAATTATATTCAATTGCACCATTTCACTGTTCCACTTCCTACACCTGCACAAGTTGACGGCATCTGGAATCAGGGCGCACATCTAGAGTTATGCTGATTTCGAGGAAATATCTTGGAAATGAAATCCTCTACCTCCATTAGACTCGACTGTTGCGTAAGTAGGTGTATTTGTTTTGGAAACGTGCTGAGCTGATTTTGACGTGAACGTAGGTGGTAAATTAGCTTTCTTTGTGTAAACGCTAGGTAAACTAGAGTTAGGATTTTGGGTTTGGAAACGGTTGACGTAATTTACATTGTGGGTGGAAAGTTGAAGTCATTAGAAGTCAAGTTATATTTGGGACTACAATATTTTGATGCAAGAATAAAATTATTATCTCTAGTATAATTTACAGAGCTTAGAAAGGTGACTGAGATACGTTTTTTTTTCGACAGGCTATTAAAAGTTAAAAACTCAAAAAACAACAAATTCATCAACTCCCCTCCATCTCCGGGAAATCTAAAGTTTTCCACAACACAAAAGAACCCGAAAACAGGGGGGTTATTCTATAAGGCAAAAAACTAAGTTTCGGAGCGCCGCTGTGCGAGCCACGACTCTATCTCGTTGTATTAAACATACCGATTGCACGACAGCTCTGGTTCGATTTTCATCAATATACAGGGTGTTGCAAAAAGGGTATACTAAGCCGAAACCTACATGTGCAGCATGGTATATCTAAGCCCAAAACTGAAATCGGAATTTCAAAATTAGCGAAAAAAAATATTTTTTTCATATAAACTTTGTTGGTCACGTGAATATTTACTATGCAGAATGTTTTTTTTCGGTTTACTATACCCTTTTTGCAACACCCTGTAGAGTAACCCTCCGGAAACCGAACAACTTCAAATATATATGGGTACCGTTCGATATAATTGGTATTACGAACGGGAGACCCAATCGCGACTCCGACAAACATATTAGAATTTAATACGGGCAACTTGGAACGAGATCGGGCGACTGTGAAATCGTACACTAGACATACGGAGCCGATACTTGTGCCATGAACATGCTGTATATAGCGATTATATCTTACTAGCTGTTCCCGCGCGCTTCGCTTCGCCTTAAAAAGTTTTCCCGTGGGAATTCCGGGAAAAAAGTAGCCTATGTTCTTTCCCAGGGTCTAAACCGTATGTATACCAAATTTCATTCAAATCCGTTCAGTAGTTTTGGCGTGAAAGAGTAACAGACAGACACAGTTACTTTCGCATTTATAATATTAGTTAGAATGTACTAGCCAACAGGGTTAATTTCAAGGCTAATATACTCAAAAAGTCATGACATTGAGACTATACAGATTCTCTAGTACGGGTTGTTGCAATTAACGAAAACAAAAAAAGATTAGGTTTTCTTCTGTCATCTGCATACATTATCGGGCAAAAGTTTCTTGATAGGTTCCGCTAGAGGCGCCACTGTGCGCGAGAAAACCTAGACTTTTATTGTTTTCAAAAAAATATCAAAACTGACTTTATTACCTTTTTTGATTTATTCTATTTGACATCCACGAGTTGGCATCCTGACCTACATAACAAAGTAGCCTTGCTATTTAAGGCTACCAGTAAAAAAAAACGCAAACTCAATCCGCCGGATCTGTAGCAGCAATAAGGAGTTTTAAGGACGAGCGCTCGCCGAAACTTGCCTGATAAATCACCGGCGACGGACGTGACCATCGGGCCTATGCGGGCGGCCTTATTCTAGAACTTTTTGTGAAAAAATGTTAGATAGATTGGATACCTAGATAGATAGAATATTCATAGGTCTTATCACTTTAAAAAGTTACAAGTTTCAAGTCAACTTTGGAAACTATTGATCATCTCTTCCAGGGTTGGAATACCACGTGAAAAAAACTTCACAAGTTACAAGTGAACTTAGGAACTATAGATTGTCTATTACATTGGAGGTTGTCTTTATGATATTTTTGTATTTAAACAAATTTGGTTCCTAAAGTAGCCTCCCTGAATGACGTATCACCTGTAAATTGTAATAATTATCTAGATTCCAGATGTGTATCCTAAGTGCATTGTACTTATTCCAAACCGGCGATATGGTTCGCAACCTATCACGTGAGTACAAATGTGCTGCGAAAAGTGGGTGGCTCGCTTTGTGAGCCACCTCTGACTACCCCTTCGGGGATTACAGTCGTGAGTGCATATGTATGTATGTATGTATGTATCTATGTATCATACGCCCGATATACTCACAAAGAGTCCGATAACTATTTTGGCTGGCTTATCCTGTGATCACGATGACTGACTAGTTCAGCTCAGCTGTTTGTCACTGACACGCTGAGAAGGAAAGAATAGCGCTCCCGCACGCGACCTCATAATTTGTCTCAAGATTCTCATGAATCATTTAAAATATAATTCTGGCGTTAGAACCGAGAAATATAGCGTCTTTAGGGATAAATAGCCGATGCTTTTTCAACGTACAAAAATAACTGTATCATCACGACCCATCACGTCCCCACTGCTGGGGCACAGGTCTCCTTCCAATGAAGGAAGGGTTTTAGGCCTAGTCCACCACGCTGTCCTAGTGCGGGTTGGTGGACCCCAACACAAGCAAGCTTGTGCTGAGAGAGTTGTCGGGTAAGTGGGCAACCCGACTGTCAGATGTTTTCAAGCCGCCCGGAGGCCTCTGACTAGGCTTAACGACTGCTGCCGAAGCAGCAACCGAAAAACCAACAATTCCTACAAACTACCAGATAAATTACGCACCTTTATACAGATACCTACCAATGCACATGAGTTTAAATTGAATTCTACAAGTGAACAATTTCACTTATTCAAAACATAAATCACAATAGAATTAAAGCTAACCAATTCAACCAACAAAAGCAATAAACAACTTTAAAGCTGGCAACATTTCACGCGGCGCCCTACAATTCTCGTGCGCTGGTCACACTGTCATACTTTTTAATAATGGCGGATGCTTAGATTAACAATATACGGACTAGATACGGATACGGAGGGTCAGTGCAAAAGAAACGTCTCGACAAAAACACCCACTTCTACCACTGAGCTCTCCATTTTGAATTAGTTCGGTAAGAAGATTTGTGATTTTACTCTGTGATACAATTTGTCATCAGCTTGAACATAAAATGGTTTGACAGTAAACAAAATGCCGACAGTTTTTCTGTGTTTTTGTATGTGACCCACCATCTGGTTAGTATATTGTAAATCTAAGGGCGGATGCTACTTGCCGCGCTTTTGTAGAGCCATTTTATTGGTCCTACGAGGCGGATTTATTACTCAGTGCTTGCAGTAAACACTAGCACGCAATGTGTTCTTAATTAGTTTTTAAACCTAACGAAAAAGAGTACCACAGAGGTTGGCTGAGCTGAAATCAAGGGGATATGTACACACGGCAACATCAAATGGTCGGCAGGGCACACTAACGTAGTGTATGTGTGCACACTAACGTTGTCTATGTGTGCATAAACGCAGAAATCGGTTTACACACCAGTAACAAACCACACACACACACACACACAACAGCACAAACGAGTTTGCGCGTAGGCAAACGCCCGTATACCAGCTGTGACATAAAAATATCAACCGGTAGTGTTAGTGAAATAGTTATAAAATTGATGTGAAGCAAAATTTCACTACCTGTGTCTATACACTTCGTAGCTCATTGGTAGAATGTTAGACTAATGAAACATAGGTCGTGAGTTCGAGTCCACGGATGGTTATTTTTATTTAACTTAATTCAAATTTTGCGTTAATTTAAACGCTGTTGAGTATAAAATTAATATATTTGAAACTGACAAATGACTACAAGCTGCATAGCTGTCGACTATTTCTCTTCGCCAAAAATATATGATTCGTTCTTCATTTGAGAATTAAAACCATTCTACCCTCATACAATATGAATAAACGAAATTTGTTTTTAGTTTTAGTGACAATTCACCTCTGCGTCTGCAAAGTGATTCACTTTGTGATTTGTCAATTTAATTAATTACTCTTCGCAGTCAGTATGGAAAGTCACTTAACCATGTTCAAAAAGGCGGAGATAATCGTATTTATATGAACAAAACATTACAATTAGTGAAATCGCAAGACGTTTAACGGTAAGTAACATAGAATTGTAAATATTTTATTTGACTGTTAGAATATTTGTATTTGTATAAGCTAAGTATTTGTTTTTTTTTGTTTGCAGAGGAGAACTGTTCAATTATGGGTTCACCGATACGCAGATTCGGGACATGTAGCCAGTAGTCGTCTATACGGATGCATCACCACGCCATCGAGATATCGTAGCTGCACATAGCGCTGATCCGTTCTGCAGCACCCGTTCTACGGCCACAACACATAATCTATCCCTACAAACCGTACGGGTTCACTTGCGTGCTGCTGGGTTGCGGTGTCGGAAGCCGACGAAGAAAATTGCTCTAACCGATCAGATCCGACGATGTCGAAACAGAGTGCGTTTTGCGACTGACTATTTTAAACTTTGATTGGTGCAACAATGTGGTGATATTTAGTGATGAAAAGTCCTTTAAGTCAGACAAGGATGGACGTAAGACATTATGGCGAAAAAGTGGTGAAAATTATAATTATTGGGGTTAGCTCAGTAATTTTTATTTTTCCATTTGTATAAGATTTTAGTTATTTTGTTAAAGACTTATTATTATTTACAATTATGGGTAAGCCAATGTGTTAATGATGTTATTGTTACTGAGGTTGGAATAAGTTATCTTATTTCTAGCTAATTAACATGTTGATTCATATAACTAATGACTTGCCTATTTACTTTAGAAAAACAGCCAGTCCATCCTTTTCTGATGTTTATTATGATTTAAAACTGCTAATTGAATATTTTCCTTATTAATATAAACTACAACTATGTTTTAAAACGAAAAACAACTAAAACGTAACATCCTTAATGTTTATGTTACGGCAAGAATAAATTTGGTAATTTTATAAATAATATAAATATAATATAAATATGTGGGGACATCTCACACACGGCCATCCGACCCCAAGCTAGGCAGAACCTGTGTTATGGGTATCGGACGGCTGATATATCTACACAAATACATAGATAGATAGATACTAAATATAAATATCAACACCCAAGACCCGAGTACAAATATCTGTCTTTAAACAAATATCTGCCCCAGCCGGGAATCGAACCCGGGACCTTCGGCATAGCAGTCAGGGCCACTAACCACTACGCCATTCGACCGTCCATTAATTTTAACACTTAATAACTTGTTTCATTTACTTTCTGTGTTGCTTTTATTCGTATATACTACAATACTATTATTAACCATCTTAAAAATAAATTAAATCTATAAAAAAAAACAAAAAAGGAATATTGTAAAGATCAGTGGGATTTGAACCACCATACCGATCATTGTAAGTCTTGTATCATACCAACTGAGCCATTCAATCAATTACAATGCCTTGCAAAATTTTGCTTCATATCATAAAAACAATGAATCATTGTCACTGGCACAACTACATGCTTACAATATCCGTGTGTGGGTTGCCCAGAACTAAATAATTACGTCGACGTCGCTGACACACACATACACTACCTAAGTTAGTGTGCCCTGCCAACCATTTAACGTTGCCGTGTGTACAAAGGTTCCACTCGAGAGAGCCACGTACATGA
The DNA here is from genome assembly GCF_932276165.1 of Plutella xylostella. Lineage (NCBI taxonomy): Eukaryota > Metazoa > Arthropoda > Insecta > Lepidoptera > Plutellidae > Plutella > Plutella xylostella. Next base: position 1,921,556 of record NC_064007.1, on the reverse strand, counting down.
CAAAGCCCCCTCTCAGAATAGAATAGAGTACCAGAGAATATAAATTGGATTACTAGGATGTAGCTTCGGAACGGATGGATCAGTTTGAATGCAGCTTGATCGAGAGTGTTCGGCATAAACTCAGTTCATCTGTTGTGCGTATCAGTCTACGGCATACCATTTTTACTACAATACATACATTATACAGTATTATTATTTGCTTTTATAATATTAACTGGATTTTAAGTACAGAACCCAACGCGTTTAATAAGCTCTTGGCTGGTTTTTGCAGAATAAAGGTTGTGATTCAGATTTACCGGTAAAGTCGAATTAAATTTATGCGTAAATTAATTGTGGTTTCAGAAAACGTTCAATGGTTTATTATTTATTTTGCTGGCCAGTACTTTTGTGTTTAAATCGGGCTGCTGTGTACGGATCGTATTTTCTGAATCATCTCGTATTTTTAAATAATAATATAATTAATTGATGATGTAATTCGCAAGTGGTACATTGTTTTCAGGATAAACTTTAAAAGTAATCGTAATTTAAATGTTATTTCATTATAAAGGATTCCTTTTTTACTTTTTAGGAACGGAACATGGTACAGGTATTGTAAAATATCCTGTTAACTGCGTTTTCGATTTTTATAAAACCTTATCTATTGATTTAGAGCTATTTAATAAACTATGAAGCGAAATAAAGTAGAACTCAAGTAGCTATAACATTTATCTTGTTATTTAACCCAAGGTTTATTCTTTTAAGTGTCATCAACCACAACAAACATGTCAATCTTTACAATGTTAACTTCACACCCGTGGTGATTTAATGAAATCACTGTATTATTTTTCAAAATCACCCCGATTCATCGCCGAATCCTCATCACATCGGCCGGAGCGTGGGGCGCCCTATAATCAATTCCGTTTGTTTACTAACAAGGCATTCAAGGTCCGTGAGGCCGAAAACGACCAGTATTATAAAACTCAACTTAATTATTGATACAATGAGAGCTGTCTACAACACTATCCGCCATTAGGGGGCGATCTCTCCCGAGGGACAGAATAGAAAGGGTTCCACAAAAAGGTCCAGGTCTTTTTCCGGTTAAAGGTAAAGTTTGGACCGGTAGGATTATCTGGAAATGGTTCAATCGTCCAAATATTATGCATAAATATTTTGTGTTTAGTCCTTTCAGTGCAAAATGGCTGATGCCTCAAAGTATTAAGTATGTGCTTCTCAGCTTTAGTCTAAGAAAATGAATGAAATATTGTTGACAAAAGCAACAACGCTAACATAAAACCGTTATTCATCTAAATAGGTATATCCCTCGTAAAAGTTTTCTTTCCTAATTATTGTTCAAATAATAAATATTACAAACATTCCAACAAATAGGTCCCAATCAGAGCGAGGCCAGGTCCAAAGGACTCAATCTAATTTCACAAAAAGGGGGGTATTCCGAGGCCTTATTGACACGCAGCCAGCCGTGTCGTCTCTCAATGACGACCTACGCCCGACATTTCTAAGAAAAACCACAAACGAATAAACCTGGGCCTGATTTCTTCGCTACGAGAATTGACCCCAATTTGCGTTGAATGTAATTCGATTTCGTTTTAAGATTCCAGGTTTATTTGCTGCGTTTAGTCCTGGATTCGGTCTAGGGGTCTTCAGAAATGGAATTGAAAGCGTACAGCTCAAAAAACATACGTAAATTATTGTTGTACGGGATGGAACTTTATCACTGATATTCCTGTTTCCATGTGACTGTGACGTCACACTGAGGAACAATAGAATACAATATAACTTTATTGAACAAAACACACAACATACATTAAATAACAAAAGTAGTGAGCACAATAGGCGGCCTTATCGCTAAAAGCGATCTCTTCCAGGCAACCATTGGGTGAATGAGAGATTTATTGAGTAAAAGAGGAAGGTGTACACGTATTGCATTTAAATACTAGTGATATTTTTAAGGAACTTTCTTTATAATGGGTATGTCACTCATTAAAATCTACCCTGCTAAAATGCTTTTTAATTTCTATAAAATGCGTTCACACATTCAGGAACATACTCTTTTTCAGGCGTTGAAAGTGTTTTTAATCTGCCTATTCGTTTCAGGAGCAGTTTTGCCTGAACGAGTACCGAAGCGAATGTGTGTCACGACACTGCCAGAGATGTCGTGTTGTACTGGTGTTGCGTTTAGTCAGAGCTTAGATTCTCATGTCACAAACACAGTTGCGCGAATATTATCGTTCTTTACTTATAGCATTAATCGTCACGTCTTATATGCGCCCCATGCTAGCTCTTCTGTTTTGATTATCCCTCGAGGATTGCTGTCACAAAGATATGTGATATATAGCTGAAAACCAGCGCTATGGCTTACCATAGTATCAAACTGAGTTAGACTCGTTTTAGCAGCGGGAAGCAAGACTCACGCATTATTTTTTAATTACTTCTTACACTTTTGATGTATTTTCATTACTTAAGTTTGTGTTGTTGCTGTTGTGTGTGTTTGAAATGAATGAATTTTGTTGTCAAAAACACAATGAACGGGCTACAGACAGTCACAAAGGCGTACGTCTAAAATTACAACCTCCCTTTTCACCCACCAACCCATCTCCACTAATAATATCTCTACGAAAAAAAAACACAGTCTGTCAAGAGAACGTAGAAAACAATAGAGTAGACAGATGACCTGTTTTGCAAAGGTGCCTCTAATGAACGGAGCTTTGTCGAGCCGGGCCGAGCGCGTTTCGTTTGTCGACGTTTTTTAATCGGGGCGAGGGTTAGTCTACCTTGACAAAAAATTAATGAACCAGCCCCTTTATTCTGTATCTTAATCAATTTATTGATAAATGTACATACAATAAATAACCTAACCAATAACATTAGGTACATATAATTATGTTACTGATTTTAAGCAATAATTCCATCTTTTGTACACTTATGTACGTCTGTATTAAATTTGTACAAGTACAATATAGAAGAATAGAGAGACATGCGCTCCAAAACTTAGTTTTTCGCAACCTAGAGTGACCCCCTAGCGTTGCCTTTGACGAGCAACGTCGAGCGCGTTTCAGTCATCGACGTTTTTGAATCAGGAACGGTATCGTTGCAGCGAACAAATTGTTTGTTGAGGTTTTTCCCCGGAAATTGCTCGCTCGGTAGCCATTCTAAGGTGTTTTTTGTGTGTTTGTGTTAGACGCCGCAGTGCAATTTTACTTTTAAATGGATTTTAACCCTTGAATGAATACATGAATTGAAATACCCAGCCGGAAGTTAACTTGTTCCATGGAATACGCTATGCTAACGGGCAACGCCTTTAACTGGTAGAAAACTAAAAATTTGACTGGCGAGCAATAATAGTACAAATTACAAAAAATAAGAGCTTATTGGTAGAATTTCTTATTGTTAGGTTTCTTTTAATACTCCATCTAGTTCGTGTAAAATAAAAAAAAATAAAAAATCGTTGGTCAACATCAACATTCAACACGCTGACTGCGTTTTCTTATTCAAATAGCCCAGCTTTAGCGTCAGCTGTTGGTACAGTCGAGTGCACAAGCGACATCGTCACACGCAGGCGGACAGTCGCGTGCGAAAGTTCTTAGCAGATGTCCCTAGACTTGAAAGAACAAGTCTGCAACTGTTGTCGATAAGTTGCCGGGACTATTCTGCTATGAAATAGATTTAATTCTGATGGAGATATAGAAGTGTTATATGTTTGACGAGTCTAAGTGATCAGATGACTAATGTATTTACGTTATGAAATTTTCTTTACCTATAGTCTCCTTCCTCACAATCATCACGACCCATTACGTCCCCACTGCTGGGGCACAGGTCTCCTTCCAATGAAGGAAGGGTTTAGGCATAGTCCACCACGCTGGCCAAGTGCGGGTTGGTGGACCCCAACACAAGCAAGCTTGTGCTGAGAGAGTTGTCGGGTAAGTGGGCAACCCGACTGTCAGATGTTTTCAAGCCGCCCGAAGGCCTCTGACTAGGCTTAACGACTGCTGCCGAAGCAGCAACCGGGACCCACGGCTTAACGTACCGTCTGAAGCACGGAAGCGTCCAGAAAAGCACCACTTGAAATTGGTCACCCATCCAATGGCTGACCGTGTCAGTTGTTGCTTAACCTAAGCGATCAGTTACGATCACTGAGGCCCGCTCGACTACGCTTCCTCACAATAAAATAGCCTAACCTTAGGTCTGATCGAGCTCCCTATGACAACTATTAACTTTCAGTTTCAATAACTGTATCTAACATACGATTTTGACACATAAAATGTTGCATTCTGTCAACTTCGTATGAAAGTATCGAAAGAGTTTTTGAAACTGTCAATAAATAGTATTTAGCAAAGTAAATTTGCAAGTATCTAGGCTCAGTTATGATGAGACAGAATGATGTTATTGTTGAATGAAATAAAACAAGCTAGGTACCTTCTATGTGGCCTAAAAGAGGCACACAGATTAAAAACCCCGTATTTCCCATAGGATTTTCAATATTCCCCATACCCACCCACAGAAAGTCCAGAATCGGGCGGCGTCATGTGAAAAACGGCAACTTTTATTGCCTTCTGCGGGCCCCTTATGGTCCGCAACGATTCTAACTTTTAAGTGTATTTGAAAGTGTTACAGACGATATTCGCAATATATCGTCGAAATTGGACAATCCGGTCAACAATCGAAAACATAAGTGTTTCTTTCGAAGTTGCGAGTTTTCGAAAAATTGTGGCGATCTAAGTTTGAGTAGTTTTGTTGGACAGTGTACTCTGATATTATTAAGAACACAGAATATAGCTAGTTTTTTACGCCTTTTTATACATAAAGTGCGTTCTTAGCGATAAGGCCGCCTATTGTTCATTGTACCTAGTTTATAAGTATTTTTTGTATGTTTTACTATTTGTGGTGACCAATTTTGTGACATGTTTGAATGAATTAACAGAGATTTGTGAGTTTGACAAGGTAGAAAAGCGTAGGTATAGCCTATACTTATGATGATCACTTTACCTAGTCTAATCGAATATCTGTTTTGCAAGGTGTAAGGATCCACAAACCCACAAGATCTTTAAAAAGCTTCAGCACAACCCTGAATAACCCCACCCGAATCTAGAACTACTAGAGCGTAAAGTCTAAGCTAGACTAGCGCTGAAGTCTAGAACAATGCAATAACAATACCGGCACAGTGTATCAAAGGAGTCTTAATTTATTCCTTAACACGTTTGTTCATATTCGTGTTCGGATTATTCTGTGTACGGAGCCGGGAGCGGTATTCTGGTGCACGGGACCCTAAATAAATACGGCCACTATCCTAACTAATCCTAACTATCCTAACTAATATTATAAATGCGAAAGTAACTGTGTCTGTCTGTCTGTCTGTCTGTCTGTCTGTCTGTCTGTTACTCTTTCACGCCAAAACTACTCAACGGATTTGAATGAAATTTGGTATACATACGGTATAGACCCTGGGAAAGAACATAGGCTACTTTTTATCCCGGAATTCCCGCGGGAAAACTTTTTAAGGCGAAGCGAGGCGCGCGGGAACAGCTAGTAGGATATAATTATGGACAAAAGGACGTCTACAATGATGTTAAACCAGCTACCGTACCACCAACGACACATTAGCAATTAACAATCCTTAAGCAGCGTCGCTCGTTTGTCTTACGATCTGTCAGATAAAAACTACGTCAGATTTGATAGGAAAGCGACGTTGCTTGTGGATTGTTAATTGCTTAATGTTCGGTGGTGGAAACCCCACTGTAAACTCTAATTATAAGCTTTTAAGAACCATATCACAATAAAACCTCGTATCTTAGAATATAGTCGTTTATTGGTTGTTTTCGAGGACTTTACTACAAACTCATACACAAAAATAAAGACATCAGCTAAAACGAAACCATACCGCGATCTAGACGACTACCTACAGCGCCATCTATGAGCACTATATATGAGACTTAGTTACTATGAATTTATTAAACTGAACACCCACAGTTCCAAATAACACATACCGCGCTCCCTGGGTAGCCAGCGTCTGACGCTAACCTGACCGGCCCATCCTTTCACCATGGTGACAAACCTTAGTCCAGGTCTGAGGGTAGTTTTTGTAAATCGCTTTATTGCTAACCGCTCTAGAGTTCCACTGCTAAGGTTGAACAACATACGTGTGAAAATTAGCAAGCTCAAGTAGTAAATAGAACCCCATCCCAGAATAGCGCCGGATTGAAAGCATTAATCTCGAACGCCGTAATATGCTTCCGTGCAGAACTAAATTATTTCCTAGATAATTCAGTCTGAGATGATATACTGGGCCGGGAGACACGTTCATTGAGTAGCCCGATGAGATGGCAGTAGGGTCACTCTTCACATGGTCTAAGGCACTGTAAGGCCATTTGGAATAGAAAAAAACTAAAATAAAATATGAATTAATGTAGCTAGTCTTTTCGCCGTAGTGAGAAACCCTAAGCTTAAAGCTAGCTAGCTTGTTTGTGTTTGTATAGTCATCGTCGTTTCTGTTTTTTTTTCGATTTAGCTAAACTTATTGTACCGGCGTTTTATGCATAAATAACTACATTCTTTGAGAATGGGATGGACAAAAAAAACAATTCTAAATTTTAAAATTTGATATAGGTATAGGTAAAAAATATTAATTTATCATCCCCTTTTTTTCAAAGTACCTATAACATCTTATAAATACTATCATATCTGAGGAATAAAACTGTTACTGTCTAATACAAACATTTAGACGCGACCGCATTAGAATTGTTTCCCAGACAACTTTTATTTGACTATTGAAAAATCAGCCCTAAATGTACCATCCAGTATCCAATACATCATGTATTGAGTTGTATTACTGTGTGCAACATTAATACCCCGGTATGTTTGTTATTTATTATGACAAAACGTATCCGATTGCGTATTGCATTGTTAGCAATGCAGGCGCCGCGCTGTGCAGAGTTAGTTGTATTAACTACATTAATGAACCAACGTTTGTTTGAAAATTCAATTTCATTTATTATTCATTCGGCGCTGTTATTAATGAAGGCTAGTATATAATTTTGTATCTGACTTCTGGATAGCGAATGTTAGCGCTGCACTATAGGTACTGTCCTCGGATTTCAGAGGAAGGGTGTCCCACGCTACCTTTAATGGGTCAATTGAGAGCTGTGGGGTTAGGTATCACTACCAAACGTTACCAATTGACGTCAGTAGCAGCGTCACCCGCTCAACACCCGCTTGACAAATCTGAAGTAACTTTTATGGATACTGATGTTTGACAGGCGAGCGACACTGCTTATGGATTTTTAATTGATAATGTGTCATGCATACTGTGCATCAACACTTCAGCTTTCAGATTTCACCAACTACACTATCCAATAACCGTGCTCCTGTAAATAATGTTTTTCATAAATCCGCCAAATTAAATGGAAAAGTACCCGAAATCCCAAACTTATTCCGACAGATACCCAAACAATCATTTGACATAATTAAAAACTTGATCCCCTAAATGAAGTAAATCAAAACTTGGCGGACGAAAATTTAACTAGAAGTGACATTTGTCATTAGAAAGTTGTCGTATTCGGCGATCCTTCGGCTAATCTTGTAATAAATAAAGGGTTCGAACAAAATAAATCCCATAAACGAAGGCTTAATTCATTTGTGTACGGGACAGTGTCCAGAGTGAGCTTAAACTATGTTATTTTCGTATTAAAGTTGACGACGCGACGTACGTATTTACTACGTAAATAACCAGGTAATTTTAAATCTTTATTTTTAACTAGCTGTTCCCGCGCGCTTCGCTTCGCCTTAAAAAGTTTTCCCGTGGGAATTCCGGGATAAAAAGTAGCCTATGTTCTTTCCCAGGGTCTATACCATATGTATACCAAATTTCATTCAAATCCGTTCAGTAGTTTTGTCGTGAAAGAGTAACAGACAGACAGACAGACAGACACAGTTACTTTCTCATTTATAATATTAGTAAGGATATAAACTCAAGTAGGTACATATATTTGAGGATTCTTGCGTAAAGTTTTTTGTACGATTCGATTATAAATACTTATTGGAAATTGATTTAATTTGAAACAAGTCAAGTATTATATTATACGAGTATGTCAATGGAAATAAGTATTTATGCATCCTAACGTTAATTTAAGGTTATAGTGCCACAAACTTATCTGTTCCGGTGACAGCTCACATAAATGTCTAATATTTCATAATTCTATAAGATTTTATGTTTGCTCGTATTGTTAATTCGCTCTTGCGGTGTTAATAAACCCATCTAATCTTTTATAATATACAATTCATTAGTAAGTAATGAGATATGGATCAATTTAGTTCGCTCTCACCGGAACAGATAAGTTTGTGGCACTGTACAGACCGCATCAGTATAAGAAAACTGTCACTTCCATAAACAATATAAACCTTACTACGTCATCGTTGCCTATCTAGTATAGCTTTAACTGGTGAACCAGCCTTACACTTGCCTATTAATTAATCATCCAATTACAAGTTTTCAGTTAACATCGGAATTGGGAATTTTTGGGGACTCTCCACTTTGTTGAAGTGAATTGTTTCGTATCTGTTTGGTAAATACAAGTCTTGGGAGAGGCTCTCTAAGATAACTTCAGTGAAGGATTGTAATTAGATTTCCATGGTAATCATTTATTGGATGGTTTCTTTGGGAAACGGGAATTAGGTAAGTACGATAATACAGGGTGAGTCTTTCGTAGGTGCATATGCGGAAGTAGGTTACAGAGCTCTTCATTCTGAACAACTTTTGTTATAATGACCTTGGGATATTCTTGAAAAAAAAAAATCTACTCCCCATACACAGTGTCTCGTAAACAAACATTTTTTTTTCGATTTATCCCAAGGTATAACAAAAGTTGTTCAGAATGAAGAGCTCTGTAACATACTTACGCATATGCGTTACCTTTGTAACTTTGTGTTCTCCACGATAGAATAAGATTGGCTTGTTATTATTGGAAGTCTGTTAACCTGTGTTTTGTAATATCTCTATTTTTTGTAAGTACAAAAAATTAAATAAATAAGTGTTTTGTTCTATATTTTCTATGTATATGAAACTTAATAGATAACATAAGTAGATGGTTGACCCTTTCAATCTATATTTCTTTCTAATAAAAAACATAATATAATCATCTATGTTTTTTTATACCAAGTTTTTATTGTTTTTACAGATTTATTGAAGTATAGTAAACTTTACGTTGATCGAGAATAAAGTAAGAAAACTCACACTTGTATCGGAAACCGAAGGGAACACACATAATACCCCCATTCGTCTGAGTCCAGAAATCAATTGAACCTATTTAGACCCCACGAGCGGACACGGGGCATTTCTTTCTGCGAAACACAATTTGGGTTCGATTTCAAATAACTTATTCGGGTTCTGTTTAATTATTACAGTTTCATTTCACATATATTTGATAGTTTTTTATTACTAAATTTAGCTGCATTTGGATAGTTGAAAGAAAAAAATGAAAAACTGATATGATAATGTTTAAAAACCATTGGCTTTATGTTCAGTGCCGAATTCCACTAAAATCATAACTGTTACAAAATGTAAAGTAAAGTGTAAAGTGCAAAGACTAGACAAATAGTGCCATATTTAGTATGCGGCGGCGCCAAAAGGCTTCGAGGCTTCTGCTAAAGCTTGTTTATCTATGAGCTGAAGGGTTATTCTGTACCTTCTATGTTAAAAAGCAACTATGCCACTCTATTACATATAGGTACAATGTATTTTTTTGTTTAAAGAAAAATAAAACGACACGGCAACTTACTACCACACCAAAAGGACGGAACTAAACGTTTGGAAGGTTATCCTACTTTGAGATTGATGCTGATGATTTAATTAAAAATAATTAAAATTAAGGTCATACAGTCAATTATTTTCAGACTAGCTGTTCCCGCGAGCTTCGCTTCGCCTTAAAAAGTTTCCTATTTCCTATGTTCTTTCTCAGGGTTTAGACCATATGTATACCAAATTTCATTCAAATCCGTTCAGTTGTTTTGGCGTGAAAGAGTAACAGACAGACAGACACAGTTACTTTCGCATTTATGATATTAAATAGGATCACACGCCTCTCTGTGCGACATATTTACGAATAATGCGTTCCGATCCACAAAACGATCCAGAATACATTCGCGTTCCCTTTCCTCGGCTCCCGTGACAAAAACACATTGGTCCGATTAATACTTGCCTGAGAATACTTAATTCTATCGACACAAGGCTCTTTATAAAACGAATTAATATCCAAAGGGTTTCTGACCTTTTTCGCAACAGAAGGTTGACTTAAAATGTACGAAATGGCTGAAATTTTACTCGATCATGTGTGCCTTCCCAGTAGGTAGTAGCATTCTGAATCTGTTTTGGAAATTGTTGAAAAAGCGTTTATATTAGTTCGGTGACACAATAGGTACATGTCATTAAAGAATCTTATAGTTTGATTTTATAGTAGGTATAAATTTTTGTTCCTATTTGACAGACATCACACACGTCATCCAAAACAAAACAACACGGGTCTCGTTTTAATGACAGCAGTCAGATACTCGTATCACGCTATATTTCAAGGACTACAGGGTGTTGCAAAATTGGTATACTAAGCCGAATCCTACATGTGCAGCATGTTATATGTAAGCCCGAAACTGAAATCAGAATTTGGCAAAACGCGAAAAATAAATATTTTTTTCCATAGTAAAAGTCACGTGACCAACAAAGTTTCTATGGAAAATGAAATTTTTTTTTCGTGAATTTTCAAATTCTGATTTCAGTTTCGGGCTTAGATATACCATGCTGCACATGTAGGTTTCGGCTCAGTATACCCTTTTTGCAACACCCTGTATAATGCCGGCTTAGTATTAACTGAGTTCAATCTAGGGCACAATAATCCCTACACGTACCTACCCATGTAACACAGTCATCCCATCTAAATCAGGCCTGCAAAGTCTTGCCAAAATTTTAAACATTTTACAGCTTTCTCGAAATTTCTTTACCAAGCCTTGTAGCAATATCTTTTAGCTTATGTTCTTTGGTAAGAGGAAGGATGTCGGATTGTACTGCGAGTGACTGGGGCTTTTACTTGGTTCCTAATTTATGGGTCATAAGGGTCAAAATTGAACAGTTTGGGTTTAGTAAGATGGAGTACGTTTTACCAATATACGTTGTAGAAGCCGAGAGTTGAGCCATTCATCTCATTCAAATACGTATTGTGCGGAACTGCATTAGGGCAGTCCGGGAGTTAACCACGGTGCAAAAAAATAGGTGTATAAAGTTCGAGTTGAAATGTATCTGTCTGTCGCCGCTTATGGCATGGATAGATAGATAAATAGAAGTTTAATTAAGTGTGGTTAAAAAAAATATAGGTTATAATCATGTGTGATTGTCAGGGGTGTGAATTTGAAGTCACAGGCACACATTTGTACATACAAATCGAACTTGTAATACTCCTCTTTTTGGATCGTGGGTTAAATACAACGTTAGCCCCCGGCCTGTTTGTTCGACATTACAGTGAGACATTTCTCAACTCTATGGCTGGCTTTTGGGGAAAACTTTCGGAAGAATTCTAAGAATTTCCGCAAATGTGTACTTTATAAATCTTTGTACATTCTGTAATTCAACCTTAAAAATTTCTTATTAAAGAACCGCTTAGTGTGATTTGTATTCATAATCATAACAAGATAACACCCGAGGATAAATTCACTCAGAAAATTAAAAAGTCCCACTTACAAAATGTTGACATCAAAATGAACAAATTTTTAAGAACATTTAATTATGAATTTGTTCAAACTATTTATTTATTGCACATGTGTATAATTTACGTTTTTAAAGTAGTCTTTTTCGTCTAGGAGTAATGTGCAATAAAGTATCAAATAAATAAATAATGTATTGGTGCTATTGTCACTGAAACCTTTTCATTGCTTGTGAGTATTTTATACGTCAATGAGTGTAAGTAGTGTAACGTCGTCGTTGTCGTAATAGGTTCATATTTTCCAGACTTCAAAGGGTAGCTATATTGTATCTCAACTTATCAATACATTTCACAACGACCTATAAATATAAAGCTACGTCTACACACAACACATCCCTATAAATAAAGGCGTGTTTACACTGGCCAGACGGTGCTGACATGTGCCTCACTGACCTGGTAAATGTTAAGGTAAATATGTAAACAGACAGTTAAAAGTTAAACTAGGAATAGTTTGGTAAATATTAGCCATCGGTAGCTTTGGATGTCGGTAAATACCGTTGTAAGGTTTTAAGAGCACTTGGACCCTTTTTACGTTAAGTCGGAAAGTATTTAATATTTAGTTTAGTTTATAGTTTATGTCATGTAGTAAACTAAACATTTTCTGTAATACCACAACGTTTTAATGATGTTTGATACGCAATTTGACAGCGTCTAACATCTTCTGTACTGTGTACGAGTATCTACGAGTGTGTAAGTCATAAGACCGATTTCCTCTTTGATATTTTTGATTAGATAGACAATACTATTAGGTGTTTTGCATACTGATTTGAAGTTCAGTTGGTTTTGGCATTATGGTAATTGGTCTTTTTAAGACCACACCTACGAAATGAAAAAGAAAAATCCCTATATAATGGGTAAAGTATTTTTAATCTGTAATTTGTTTTTTAAAATAAAAGATTTCTTATTTTAGTCGCATTAGAGATTTTTATACTGAATCCATTTCATTTCATTTAATAACATAAAAGTAAAACCTACATACACAGCAAAATGCGGCAGTCATTCGCTAGCAAGAAAAGCTGGTCATTTCGCCAACTAAACGGTCGCTGGTCAAATTGAAAATTACCCAGTTATTGTAACTAGCTGCAACGCGGGTGTTTCTCTGTTATTCCTAGCTAATGGAATTGTGTTGCGGGAAAATAAAATGGCACAGAACGCCCAAGATTGCAGAAGACGTTTAAAACTTATTCTTTCTTTAAACAGTGACCCGTTCCGTGGCAGAAGTTACATGACTGTGTAATTTAAAGGAGATAAGCTAACTTACTATGGCTGAGGGTTACGTATGTCAAACCTTATTTAACCCGTAGTCGGTGTATCCCTACACCTAGCCTAAAATATAGGGGAGCCTAAATTATGTTGAACGTTAACATTGTGTTTGTGTGTTGTCATTATTGTTTAAATTAAGTCGATGTATGGGTTATTTCATACGATTTATATATATATAGGTAAAAAATAAGGGAAAAAACATTTATATTTAGTAGCCTAATGCCTTAAATGCTCAATAATGCTAGTAGAAGGAACCGTTCTACCGTATGGTAAGTTAGTGACAGACAATTCCACTCACCTCCATCCTCAGGAATGTTGAGCAGCTTCTTGGCTCCAGGACTGGGTCCCCGGACCGCCGACAACGCCCTCTGCAGCGTCTCACTCATTTGTTTCCCACTAGCACCATCACTGACCAACACTAGCACCAACACACACACAAACACAAGCCTGTTTCTTCCGGCCAATATTGGGACAAACATTGGCAAGATCGCCATTGTTGGGCCGTCTACATTGCGCGTTGTAGGGAACGGGCCATCTGGAAAGAAGGAAATTATTGTTGGATTAGAGAAAGGAATTGCATTAACGGTTCGGCAGTTTTCATGTATCATAAGACTGCCGAGCCGAAGGTCCCGGGATCGATTCCCGGCTGGGGCAGATATTTGTTCAAAGACAGATATTTGTACTCGGGTCTTGGGTGTTGATATTATTTAATATGTATCTATCTATGTATTTGTGTAGATATATCAGCTGTCCGATACCCATAACACAGGCTCTGCCTAGCTTGGGGTCGGATGGCCGTGTGTGAGATATCCCCACATATATAATTATTAATATCTTCCAATTTCACCCTCCTAATTAATATATAAGCATAAATATATTTAACACCAACAATAAAGCGATGCTAATTCTTAAATACAGGACTATTAATTCCCCGCAATCTTACTCAAGAAACTACCGATTTTACTCGAAAATTTGCCGAAAAATCTCGGAATTCGGCACAAGGAGGCCTTAACATTTCTTATCTAAACTATCTCTTTCACGTCAACAGCTCAGGCCTTGCCTTTTTTCCTTGGCGAAATTAAATACGTAATTAAATGGTGATAACATCATCAAAGGAGAATCGTTTAATATTAAACAGGGCTATGGCCGGAACACTGGCTTCAGTGGAAGAGAGCACGACAAAAAATATGCATTCAAAAGTAAGAGCGGTGGTAGCTCAGTCGGGTAAGCGCCCGCTTCTCACGCCAGAGATGCGGGTTCGAATCCCGGCGCTGACATGTACCAATGAGTTCTTTTCTGAATTTAAGTACAATGTATACCATCGCTCTTACGGTGAAGGAAAACATCGTGAGGAAACCTGCATATCTAGATTTAGCACATCTAGATATGTGAACCCACCAACCCGCAGTGGACCAGCGTGGTGGGAAAATGGTCCAAGCTTAGGAAGGCAGTTTAGATCTTGGGGATATGCACAAAGGTTCCATTCGAGAGAGCCATGTGCAGGTACTGTTACCCCCACAGAGAATAGAATAGAATAGAATAGAGAGAAGTAAAATGCATTTTTCATATTCATCGTAGAAAAATATTTTTTTTTGTTGGTGTTCAATATTTATTACTAACTCCTGTCCGTTCCTAGGCTTTATAATTATGACGAAAATACAAAGAAGTTTACTGAATAAGACTTGCTATAGCCGCTCTTCAATTTATCGATCTATTCTCAAATCGTTTCGATCGCAAAATTGTTTTGTGAATGATATTTGGATACAAAATGTATTGAATTTGACACTAATTACTTCATAAATTTTACTGCGTATTGATTTCGCGATACCCCCTCTAGTAACGCGACCGCCTTTGCTCAACAAATTTGAAGGCGCACTAAGTCACTTCTCCCAAACTCTATGTTCAGAAAGCAAAACGTTTTTCTCTGAAGAAATGGGCAGCGTCCTGAATAAATTCATTTAGGATCGCTTTTATTAACTGCTGGTTGTCGACCATTTAGACGAACATTGTTATGCATCAACTCAATTAAGAAATGAAAGATCATTGAGATTATTTCGCGCCGAATTTGTGTCGTGTTATCACGATTGAGGTGAAAATTGGGAGCGGACGCCATTATGTATCATACATACAGGGTGTCTCATAAGTGGCACGTCACAGTGACACTGGAGGTAGCTGAGCATAATGGATGGCTGAATGGTGTAGTGGTTATGGTTAGTGGCCCTGACTGCTATGCCGAAGGTCCTCGATTCCCGGATGGGGCAGATATTTGTTCAAAAGACAGATATTTGTACTCGGGTCTTGGGTGTTGATATTTATATTTAGTATGTATCTATATAGCTATGTATTTGTGTAGATATATCAGCTGTCCGACACCCATAACACAGGTTCTACCAAGCTTGGGGTCGGATGGCCGTGTGTGAGATGTCCCAACATATTTATATCTTGTTACAAAAGTTGCAGTCATGAAGTATTCCATGAGTACCTACATCTTTTTGAGTTTGGTTAATGCCTATATAATATGTATGTGCCTACACAAAATGTTAAACCTACCCTTAAATCTAAATGTATAATTGTTGTTTCACTGTTTATAATATCTTTTATTGTAGTACCTAACTAACACTTGTTTGTTCACTTACTTGTTTGTTTATTTTTTGTTGTATGCTTTGTAATTGGTTAATTCAAACGATCGCACTCCTACTCTACGGCGTTCCGTTCGCAAAGGATCCAGCTGAAAACCAGCGCTATAGTCCCCGGGATTATAGCACATGCTGAGTCTTGAGTCCTTTTCGACACTTAGCAGCAACTAGCACCTAGTGTACCCTACCTACTAATTTATTAATATTTATTTTTCTAGTAATTAAGTATTTTTGTTACCTGTTTTACTGTCCATGTTGTTGTTTTTGTGTCGAATAAAGTTTTTCTATTCTATTCTATTCTATTCTATATTTATATTATAGCATCTTTTTTCGGTCTAGCGTTTAAAATAAATATCTGGAAACATTTTCCCGTCTCATGCCCCATTTCATCGGAACCACAAACGTTTGTTCGTAATGAATATTAAATTTCTCTTCGTTTTCTTTGAGTAAGTTAAGTTTCCGTTTTTACTTTCTCCTTTTAATTTAACTTGGCGCTTCACTAGATACTACAATTTGATATTTTTAATGTAGAAATGTGTTCTGTGTATATATATACAGGTTGTTGCAAAAAGGGTATACTAAGCCGAAACCTACATGTGCAGCATGGTATTCTAAGCCCGACTCGGCTTTGTATACCCTTTTTGCAACACCCTGTATAATACCTATGTAAATATAAAAGCTTTTTTGAAGGAATTCCATCATAACTGATAACTGATAAGTAATGATGGAATTCCTTCACATAAGCTTTACATGCAAATTCATAACTAGAAGGAACTGATCAGTTGACAAAAGACTTGCAATAGTTGCAAGTGTAATCATCATGAGACTTTTGAAAAAAAAAACGTATGATTTACGTCGTTTAAATAACAATTATTCCCTGTATTATTTTATATTATTGGACATTTTATGTATTATATTTTAGTCCTCATGTGGATCACAAAACATTCAAGACCCTAAGTATACCTACCTATTACCTACATGTTTTTAATGTGTGTGTAAGTAGCTAGGTATGCTTCGAACGCAAAAGCCCAATTCTATTAACTTTGAAGACTTGTAACCAAATTTTAATATAATTAAGGGTTGGTTAGGCAAAGTTGTCTGTAGGTCGTATTAGCGATATGTACCTATACAATATTTATATACAAGTTACATACAAGACTTGACAAATTTCGTTTTAATTAGGCATGAAATAAATATCAATATACATAAGTTTCATATGAAATCTATCTGAAAGAACGCCTTTTGTACCCTAATTAAGTTACAACTTGTAAATTTCATTATACTTTTTGGTGGACTAATAGGGAGTGTTCTATCTAACTATCTGATTCATGTTCATAGGTTACTTATAGTTATATAATAATACTCACCTATATACAAACTTGATATATTATGTACTTACATCAGTAAGTACATTACAGCACCTATTCTTAGTTCTATATATTATATTATAAGTATTTAAATCATCAATTCATATGATTTTAATCAGAAAAGCGAATTCGGTATATTTACTTAAATGTAATAATCTTGAAGTCATAGATTTAAACGTATACTTACACGTTACCTATATCTCATGATATCGGTAAAGGTAAGTAAGTATGTAAACAAAACATTGAATTTGTAGGCAAAACGTAGTGAGTTCAAATACAGATATAAAATATATTTTATGGCACAACCACCTACTTATCTCTAATACAGAAATCATAAACCAACAACCATGCAACGTTAGATACAGAACGCACTCCGCTGCATTATCAACAAAAAAACTATCGATCAGTAGATCCATACCCACTTTAAAACTAAGTTCTAGCCCAACAAACTAACTTCCAACCTTAGAAAACACTTACAATACCTTGATAAAGTTATAATCAATCCAAAGACACGAAAACACAAGCACTTTTCACACAGAATACCACTGAAACTGATTAAAAACAACACTAAAAACTCAGACGCATCGCCCTAGGACGCCATCGGACGGAAACTAACCTAAAAATGTGCATTCATTGCGTTCCGTTACCACACATCCCGAACGTAAACTTTTGGGGGCCGTAAAAATTTATGCTCCCAAATTCAACAAGTCCCATACGAAGCCAAACTATCCCGAGTGGCGCTAGTATCGATTACATGCAGACAGAAATGAACTTTACGCCTTTACACATACAACTCATTGGACGCTTTTGTTGACGATTCCGGACTTTTTCGTCGGTGCAGAGTATTGTCTGTTGAACGGAACGCATCTTTTGTGCCGGGATTTCTACCTGCCTGCGGCCCTTTTTTGTTTTTTTGACGTTCGAATTTGGAAGATGGTTTGAATTTGGACCATGTGTATTTACCGTAAAGGGGCTCATTTGTTTTTTTTTATATATATAAGGAATACCCCACTTGGGTGATAGTTGGGTAGGTATAAGCTTGTATTCGGTGCTTTGGGTGAGTTATAAATCCTGCGAATTCTTCAACTTTCGATGCCCTTGACTAAAAACATAACTTTTAACTTAACATTTCCAACCCACTTTCTGTAATACTTCACCGCATTATGTCGTCATCGTCACAGTATGTTTTAAGAACGATTAAATCGCTTTCCAACGAAAGGATTATCAAACTGAATTGGGTACTTACTCGAATAGAAGCCTTTTACAATGAACTTAATTTAACTTATTCAGCTTAAAAGTTCTTGAGGTTTTAGGTTGTATTTACAACGGATTAGAACTGACAAAATATGTGGCTAAAATGCATTTTTTCTTTTGAAAAACAACACAAATGTACTTGCGTATAAATTAATAGTAATAGAAATAAGTCTTTATTGGCCAAAAGGTAGACACAGTAGATAAAATTAAATGGAAATTATACCTATGTTGCTTATATCTTATATTATACTACAAGTAGGTACATAAACAATTGCGAAGCACAAGCATGGGATTATGTTAAAGTATGACTTTGATGAACTGTGATTATTTCAGTGTAATACTCTGATTCGTAAACTAGGTTATAAGCTGTAAGATAGGCATCAGTGACCTTCACTCAAACAGCAAGTGGACAGTGACATAATAATACAAAGCAATGGAATTACTTAATCAATTAAAATTAATAATTAGTATTCATCTAAGCGTGTCGGTCACCAACATTAGGCTGGTACAGGGTCTGTCACCGTGGTGAAAATATTACCCACTCAGATAAGCTATCAGTCTATATAAGTTGCCTATAATTCTTGTTTTACCTTTTGGAAAACCATTTAAATTAATTATTATATACACAAAAGTATATGATTTAAAGCCAATGTCTGTCTGTATCGTCCCGTTGGAAAGGCAGAGACAAACTAAAGACTCCCTGTATATTCGAGTTCAGTCAGTGTCTGGCCAGTAAAATAATATCACATATTTGAATATTTGAATTTGAATATATTTTTATTTCAAAATTTAACACAACTTACAATGCTATTGTACAATTGAGTGGATATCTATATGCATGGTTAAAACAAAGTAGGCTGTATTTATACAGATATGATGTAGCTTCCAGCAACCGTACTAGGTGGAAACCTGTGTTACAGCTGCTGGTGCCCCAAACTTGTGATACAAAAAATATATAAAAATAAGCCTTGTATGTGAAGTATTTAGTTACGTTAAGACAATACCGTACATGTTGTGCTCAGTAGCTTCTGTTTAGTTAGTGGTATAAATTATTTTCAGATGTTTTTGAAGTGGTATGTGTGTGTGTGTGTGTGTGTGTGTGTGTGTGTGTGTGTGTGTGTGTGTGTGTGTGTGTGTGTGTGTGTGTGTGTGTGTGTGTGTGTGTGTGTGTGTGTGTGTGTGTGTGTGTGTGTGTGTGTGTGTGGGTGTGTGTGTGTGTGTGTGTGTGTATGTGTGTGGGTGTGGGTATGTTTGTGTTTGGATGTATGTTGTGTTGTGTGGTGTATCACTCACTATTTAGCTGTATGCAGTAGATCTTCCGTATCTACTTGGCTAATTTCTAACAGATACTTATGCACAGTTTGTTTACATTCTAAGTTATTACAGTTATAAATGTTTAATATTCTATTTAATTTGTTATAAACATGAGCGCTTAAGAATGTTTTAAATCTTTGTGCAAACACAGTATTACATCTAGCAATGTTGAAAACTAAATCTTTTCGCCGCTTGTCTTTAAGATTGGTGTCTGGTGATTTTTTGTGTTGGCCTGTTATTATATTTAGCACATACAGTTTTCTCACACTTAAGACTTGAACTTTATTGTATACCTGTGAGGTAGGGTGCAGCATTGGTAAAAAGTGAGCTACTTTGAGCAGAGCTCGTTGGGCGCGCTCCAGTCGTATCAGATGGGTCTGAGCCGCTCCGCCCCATACTCCAATGCAATAAGTTAGAATTGACTGACACAGAGATGTATATACTAATCTTAGGTGGTTGACTTCTGCAATATGTCTAAGTTTTTTAAAAATTACTATTAGTTTCCGAGTACGGTTTGACAGCGCAGCTATGTGTTCTTTAAAGTTTAGTTGGTTATCTATTATTATACCAAGGTATTTAATAGATTTCACATTTTCAAGGTCAATGCAGTTTACGCAGCTAGATGAAGGAGGATCTTGGCAGGAGCCAGAGTGTATGGTTATCTTGTGTTTATTAGCTTTCGGCTGTGATCTATCCGTGATGGAAAATGTAAGGTATTTAGTTTTTTCCTCATTTAAACTCAGGAGATTATTGTCTAGCCATTCGATAGCTTTATTTACTCCGCGTTGGGCATTTTCAAACGCATTGTTCCAGTTTACACCTTTGAAAACAAGTGCTGTGTCGTCAGCAAAAGACACTACTTGTCCGTTGGCAATATTTAGATCGCATAAATCGTTTATATACGCTAAGAATAGCGTCGGAGCCAATACACTGCCTTGAGGGGCACCATAGTTTACTGGCAAAGAATCACTTGTATAGTTAAATAGTTTTACACATTGGCTTCTATTTGTGAGGTAGTCGGAAAGTAGTTTCAACGGCAGTCCTCGTATTCCAAGATACTCTAACTTTTCAAGTAGGATAGGAATTGATATGGTGTCAAAAGCTTTACGAAGGTCCAAAAACACTGCTAGGCATTTTTCACTCTTGTCCAGACTTGCTACTATAGATTCAGTTAATTTAGAGACCGCATCAGAGGTGGATCTGCCGCTTCGAAAGCCGTATTGGTTTTCTGATAGGATTTTGTATGATTCTAGGTATTTAATAAGTTGATTGTTTATGACACGCTCTATGATTTTTGATAAAGTAGGCAATATTGAGATTGGTCTGTAGTTATTAATGTTGTATTTGTCCCCCGATTTATGTATCGGTGTTATGATTGATTTTTTGAAAGCGTTTGGAAATACGCCTGTATTTATTGTTAGGTTGCAAATATGTGTAATTATTGCAGCAAGAGTGTGAATATTTAGTTTTAGTATTTTGGCTGATATTAGATCCCAGCCGCAAGAGTTTGTGTTTTTTAAAGATTTTATGATTCCAATTATTTCCGTAATATCTGTTTCTAATAACAAGAATGAATTTTGAATTTGTTTTTTAGGTGTGGTCGTTTGTGTGTTTTTTTTATGCTTGTCTCTGATTGCAGCAGCAAGTTTTTCACCCACCTGCGAGAAGTATTTGTTTGCCAGGTTTACAGCATTTTTGGGGGTGTCAGCTGACGACAGTAGGTCACGCGATGATGATTTAACTTTTTTATAATTAGTTATATTGTTAATTATCTGCCAGGTTTGTTTTATGTTGCATTTGCTAGCCTTATCAAGTTCGGAACGTTCAAAGTGTCTTTTGAGTTTTTTTAGGAGGTTATTGCAAAAGTTGCGGTATCGACGGTAGGTTGTAGCCAGAGTAAGGTCGTTAGGATTAGATTTAAGATTTTTGTGCATACGATCTCGGTTTTTAATGCACCTTAGGAGACCAGGAGTAACCCATGGTTTCAGTGTGACACGTCTTTTAGGTATATTTACGGTTTTACTATTTTTTTGAATAATGGTCATCAATTTGGTTGTAAATAGGTCTGCAGCGGCATCGCAGTCATTACATTCCATTATAGGCTGAAAGTCTGTATTTTTAATATCATCGGTGACACCTTCGAGGTTCACCTTAGTGATGGTTAAATTTTGGGTGGTATGTTGTTTTAAATCCAGTGATAGTAGAGCAGAGTCATGGTCTGTTAAGCTATGACTAATCACCAAAGTAGTTGACTGAATATTTGTTTTCAGCATGATGTGGTCGAGACACGACTTTTTACGGGTTGGAAACGTGTGAGCTGGTAACAATCCATGATAAGCTAGGAGATCCAGGTAAGGTTGGGCATTGTTGTCGTCAGAAGTTTTTTCTATATTAATATTTATGTCGCCTATTAAAATAATACTTTTGTACATACAAAGGTCATTTAGGGTATTATTTAAGGATTCAATGAAATTATCCGTTTTTTTATATGAAGGTGATCGATATATTGATACGATGGCAGTTTCTTTATTTAATATTGTTATGAGGCAATTTCCCTGTGAAAAGGTAGGTTCATAACTAGTTGAAATTAGGTCATCTTTTATGTAAACTACAACACCTTCATTTTGGTTGCTATTGTTTGTGGTTGCAACCTGGTTGTAACCCTCAATATTTGGAACTGTTTGATTAGTAGGGCTATTTAACCAGCATTCCGTTAGAACAATAATCCCTATTTTTACCTGTAGTTGGTTTAAGAAGAGGTTGAAACCATCAAAATTACAGGATATACTCCGAATGTTTTGTGTAAGTATATTAAAGTGTTTATTATTATTATTCAAATACGTTTTACAGTTATCTGGACTACATATATATGGTTTAGATACCGCAAAGTTGTCAATATCGTTAATTATTTTAGGAAGGTTGTTTTCCATTATATTTTATTTTTATTATATTTTAAGAAGGTAAGTTTAGGTATTTAAGTAGGCTATTTAGTTATATTTATGATCATATTTATGTAATGTTTTAAAAAACCGTTAGTTCTAGACGTCACATTTCGAATCTCGAACAACGATTTACGACACTCACTGGCCACCAGCTTTATCGAAGAGAACAAAGTTCTAAATTTGAAAATATCGATCGTGTACGGTCACTCGCTCTGACCGTTATAATTTTGTTAAGTCATCTCTAATAACAACGTGAACCATCCATTATGGAGTCGAAACGAAGTGTAGGGTAACCATACGTTAGCAATTTGTCTTTTTTTCTAACCATACGGCGGATCGCATTAATTTTGAGGTATTATGTTTCAGCCTAGTTAGAGACCTTCGGGCAGCTTGAAAACATCTGACAGTAGGGTTGCCCACTTACCCGACAACTCTCTCAGCACAAGCTTGCTTGTGTTGGGGTCCATCAACCCGCACTAACTAACAGGGACGTGATGATGATGTGATGAAGTTTCAACTTACAAACGGCCACTGCTATAAGAAAGGAGATATAGTAATTAATTTATTTGCATTTTACTTAACATTAAGGTTTTCATTATGATACCGAATGTATCTGAGATCTGTGTGTGTGAGAATGTGATACTGAGTGTAACTTTTTTTCCATGTTTATGATAAAATTAGGTAAGTTCCAAAGAAAACCAGAGTTTTGGTCACCCTACACTAACATACTCCTCCTTTATATGAGTCACCGTGACACAATCATAATTATGTGACATACTCTAGAGTACCCTGGACATGGGCACTTCATTTTATGACTTCGTCGGTTAATTTGGAGTTCACAATATAAAATGTTGGAAATTATAAATTATAACAAACAGGTCAAACGAGGAATCTTTGTTCTATTCCAAATTCAAATATATTTAAGTACTAGCTGATCCCGCGCGCTCCGCTTCGCCTTAAAAAGTTTTCCCGTGGGAATACCGCGATAAAAAGTATGCCTATGATCTTTCTCAGGGTCTAGACTATCTGTATACCAAATTTCATTCAAATCCGTTCAGTAGTTTTGGCGTGAAAGAGTAACAGACAGACAGACACAGTTACTTTCGCATTTATAATATTAGTTAGGATTAGGATATTGCAAGCTTAGATTAACCGTATACGTATACTGACAAGACGGTGTACCATACACAAAAACAAAGCAAAAAACTGTTTGCATTCTGTTTACTGTCAAAACGTTTTAAGTTCAACCTAATGACATTGTACCAAATCTTCTAACCGAACTAATCCTAACTAATATTATAAATGCGAAAGTAACTGTGTCTGTCTGTCTGTTACTTTCACGCCAAAACTACTCAACGGATTTGGTATGCATATGGTCTAGACCCTCAGAAAGAACATAGGCTACTTTTTATCCCGGAATTCCCACGGGAAAACTTTTCAAGGCAAAGCGAAGCTCGCGGGAAAGCTAGTTCAAAATAAAAGCTGTGTGTTAGAAGTGGGGTGTAATTTGTCTAGACGTTTCTTGTGCATTGACGCTCCATCTAGTTTCTATTACAATACCATTGACTCAAGTCTCTTCTAACTCCCAAAATAACGTGAAGAAGAGCTTTTTTTAAGTACTTTGACTTTTAACTGCAAACGAAAGTTCCCAGATAACATTCGCCTTTCCATAATTCATTTTTTTCGCCACATTTTTCTTCCCTATCCCCGATTGTTTTTCGTTAAGAGCCGAACATATCGACCTGGGCCGGGCTCGAACCTGTCACGTCTACTTGGGAGGCTGATAAATGGGTTCTACGGGGCAAGGAGTAAAAAATAAAGAAAATCTCATTTATCACCTCTACCTTGTTCAGGTAATGTTTTCAGGAAGTGGCTTTCAGCTGGGTTTGTTATACTTACAGATGTATTCTTGGAAACACATTTAGTATTGTTTGTATAGAAATTGACACAAGTGCGACCACTTCATCGGCATAGCCCACGCCGTTTCTCTATACTTGAAAATCATATACCTTGAGGTGGAAACTTGTGTAACTTTTGTAACGCGAGCCTTTCCCTCAGAATAATATCGCCGCCCAAACCATAGATACACACATGACAGCTACACGTCCCCGCCCGCTCTAGGAATGTCTATGGTTGTTTTTTCACTCAATCTCTGTCAACTCTCAAGAATATGATTGTTGTTTTGTAAAACTTTTCGCTGTGAATTTTAACTCATTAAAAGACTGTTTAAAGTTAAAACATCTTTTATACTTTTTCATATTTACCTACATATTAAATTAGTTAAGTTTACCTAATACTGTAAAATAAATTAAGAAATAAAATTAACTATGACACTTATGTGAATTTCTATTCAAAGAATACTGAATCCGTTGCGTCCGTTGCGTCCGTTGAGCACGATGCCGAAAGGTGGACGCTTACCTACCTGTGGTATGAGGCATAGTCACAAAAAGATAGATTGATTTTAATAATAGTTTTAATCTGTTTAGTTTTTTTCAACTCGTGCCAATTTCTCCATAGTAGGTTCGAGCATAACCATGGAGTAGTGGTTGACTTTTGACACATCTGTCATGAATTTTATATGGAGATCACGTTTAATTTATAAATCAATCCCTGTCGGTTAGATGGCCGACTATGGAGAAATTGGCACTAAACTGAGTTTGACATTTCCGACATTTCCAACAGTAATCAGCAGTTTTAACTCACTGAAAACAACTAGTCGTAAAACGCAATACAAAAACGCTAAAAGCGCTATAAAAGTTTTAGTGCTCCCGTTGCTAAATTAAAGAGAAAAACTTTAACTAGCTTTGAGGTCAGAAATTGTTGTGGCCAACGTTGGGCACATACGCCAACTAGCACCAACTTTGACCAACTTTTATTGGATAGCATTAGTTGGCTAAAATCTAGTTTTCTGCAACATTGCAATGATAGTATTACCATATCGACCCTATAGTTTAGATATGGGCGGTTCCTATTCGAAGTATAGGACCCAAAGCTTATACGAGATGTTAAAAAGGGCAAATAATACAGGAGTTGATTCTAAGTTCATTCTAAACAGAAAAATACATTAAAAAAACTTTTCATAGTAATAGTCATAAAAATATCATTTTTTGTTTAGAATGACCGCTTGTCTTACTGTTCCTTTCTTTTAAACCCTGTATAATTATATTAGCCATAGACTGGATGAAGAAAGTTGAGATCAACCTACGTTCTAAACACAGCTGTTTTATAGTACCTACTCATACAAAATCAGTTAAAACTCCAACAACTGAACTAAAATAAATTTGTAGTACTGAGGATTGTCGCTAGATGGCTCTGTAGAGGCGCCGTCTACATCGCGGTATGGTTTGGTTTTTCCTTCCATACGTATTGTAGGCATTTTGCCTGGTTCATTACTGTAAGAGAAAGAGTCACTTAGCTTCGCTTCGCTTTGATTTTTGAAGAGAGTTCTTCAGAAGAACTCTTACTTTTATCAAACCATGTCATTGTCAGATGTATCATGCAATTATGTCATTTAACTCCATACCAAGACTAACAATATAATAATATGAGTCATGTATCTAAGTAATTATTTGAAACTTTTATTAGGAACTTCCTGAACTCAGCACCTAACTACAATCTTATCTTTATTAAATATTTTTTTAATAAAAATAGTAACTAAAAAGTCATGCCATTGCAAATCGCTTTAAGTACGTAGAGCGTCTTTCGTATTTACTATCATCACAAAATTAAAATTATTATCATCTATCAATCCTAATCCTAATTTAATATTATAAATGCGAAAGTAACTGTGTCTGTCTGTTACTCTTTCACGCCAAAACGACTCAACGGATTTGAATGAAATTTGGTATACATATGGTCTAGACCCTGAGAAAGAACAAAGGCTAATTTTTATCCCGGAATTCACACGGGAAAACTTTTTAAGGCGAAGCGAAGCTCGCGGGTACAGCTAGTGTAATATATTTTTTTATAAATAAGAAACTAATATTATTCATAATAGATTGTTCTGCACAGACGTTGGGAAGTAGCCGACTCGTGGTTGCCCCACTAAAACCTAACACTCCATTAAACTTTCACAGTAAGTCCCGTCTTGCTGATAGTGTATTAAACAAAATAAGTTGGTAGACACCAGCTTAGGAGCCTTAGATTAACAATATACGAAAGAAGATTTGTGACTTTATTAATTGGTACAGTGGCTCAACTTGCTGGCCACCGACAAAGAAGGATGGAAGCACCTGGTGTTAGCCCCAGACTCCTCGAAGGAGTAGCGGGAATGAAGAAGAAGAAGACAGTGGTTTTCATTAGGTAGTTTGAATGTAGTTAGTAGACAGTCAATAAAATCCTGACAGCTTTTTTCTTGGATTTTGTATGTGACCAATTACTGATCATCTTGTTCGTATATTGTTAATCTAAGGATATTGTGCGACGGCGGTACGGTAGCTGATTAGCGAGTGACCAATCACGTGGCTCTAATTGCTCAGTCAACTCATTACGGTCACGCTGAGCCTACTGATTGGTCGGCTACTGATTTATGGGCTAGCTGACGAATGACTTCAAAGTAGGGCAGAGGGTCCACTCTAGCTTACAACTCCTGCAGCGCCAAGGAAAGAACAGAAAGAAAGAAAAATCTTTATTTTAGACAGACACAAATATCATAAGACATAAATAAATAACTGATTAAATTTGTTCTCATCGTCAAAAAGGTGTCAACTTAGCTTATGAGCATAGACTAGATAAGTAATATAATCTAGTCAAAATTGGATTCGATTTAAAAGTAAAGGGTTTAAAGCAAATTTAAACCTCAAGACAAGTAAAACACAAGTACAGTTAAACACAAACAAATAAGTCTTAGGTCCTTTTAAAAAAAATGTGGTCCAAACTCGAGGTTCAAGGCGTCCGAGACCGCTGCAATTTACAATTTACCATCGGAGCAGCCTGTCGGATTAAGAAGTTGCTTTTTCGAGTAGTCCGCAAACAGAAGTGCGGAGCGAATGCAAATGTACGGGTAATCTGGAATGCCTAAATAGTGAGCAAGTTTGCGCCGTCCCAACTGATCATCGAAATTACCTAAGGTATTTTTAAACGGGGAATTATAAAACGAGCGAACAAAAAAAAACTTTGCGACTGATGATGACATATTGTTTTAATAACTTGAGCGGTATGAATTTGAGTAAGCGAAAAATTAACTAAACTGACGACGAATATTGATTTATAATAAAATCCAGAACGAGCTTACAAAAAGTGGATTGTGATATATCCATTTCAGATATTAAAATTATATCCGAGCGACTTAATTACTAAGTGAGCGACTGGAAATACAGAGAGGGCAACTTCAATATTAAGATAGATTCGATTTTTCTAAGTGAGGTTATACTATCGAACTACTAAAAAGTTCACTTTGAGCAAAGTTGTGTATGCTGCTTTATTAATGATTATTGGTTACTGATATTCTATTTGAGGGCTTATGTTTTTTATTTTGATACGCTTTTTTAATGAAAACTACAGATTTTTAAATGCGCGCGAATTCCAATGGGGGCGCGGGCGGGGCGACGAATCGTTGCAGTCAGATGAGTTGTAGTAGGGCTCCTTATACCTATCAATGTTTCTTACTATTAATAAGAAGTTTTTTTTAGTTGACTGAAGCGTCTTATTTTATTTTTTGTTCATTTGATTGAAATAAATGCATGCATATTACTTTAATTTTACGGAGTACATTGTTTTATTTAATTACCCTTATATTTCAATAATAAAATTTCTCAACTAATAGAATAGTGTTTCTTCAAATAGTTATTTCATATTATTTTTATTTTTTAAATGTGAGCTCATTATACGCAGAGTATCATCTGCTCATTAGTGTATTTTTCAAAGTGGTTTTTGTATTCGAAACACTTCATTTAAGATAAAATGCCGCTCAGTATAAAAAATACATTTGCCAAATATTGAAAAAAAAGCAGGACGTAAAGTTGACACTCAAACAAATATTAGGTCGCTCAAATATTATGAAGCTGCTCATTTTGTATTTTATGTAACTCAAATTAATGTTTGTAAGTTGCTGTTCTGTTGATTTCTCGTCACTCGCAGTCAGTCGCTCACTTAGTAATTCTATAACCCAAATTAATTATTTTTGACACTTAGAACTGTAATTTACAGTCACTCGTTTTATTGCTACCCTTTTTAAACTCTTCTTCTTCTTATAGTGCCTCTCCATCATTGAAGGTTGGCAGTCAGCTCTTTGCAGCGCTCTCTATTTCTGGCTGTTTTAAATAATTCTTCCACGGTTTTTACACCGGTCCACTCTTTGATGTTGCACAGCCACGTCAATTTTCTCCTTCCAGGCCTTCTCTTTCCTTCCACTTTGCCCATTATTATGGTATGTAGCAGCTGGTATCGTTTATTACGCAAAACGTGTCCTAAGTAGGCTACTTTGCGCTGCTTAATGGTACGCACGAGTTCCACTTGCTTATGCATTCGTTTCAGAACTTCGACATTGGTGACTTTATCGGTCCAACTGATTCGAAGCATGCGTCGGTAACACCACATCTCGAAAGCTTCAAGTTTTTTCTTGAAGTTTTCCTTTATGGTCCATGACTCGCACCCATAAAGGACGATGGGCCACACGTAGCACTTCAGAATCTTGGTACGGAGTTTTATAGAAAGTTGTCGACAACACAGAACTTTTTTCAGATTCATGAATGACGCTCGGGCAATTTCGATACGCACTCGTATTTCAGTATCACTCCCCCATGAGTCCGTCAGCCATGACCCAAGATACTTGTATTTGTCGACTCTTTCAATGATGTTCGCTCCTATGCGTAAGTCTGTCGTCGTTTTGGGCTCATTCGCGACTACCATAAACTTCGTCTTGGACACATTCATGTTCAACCCAACTCTTCTGCTGCACTCGTAAACTCTGTCTACAATCTGTTGGAGACCTTCTTGGGTGGATGCTAATAGGACAGTGTCGTCCGCGTAACGCAGGTTGTTGACCACGCGACCGTTGACGACGACTCCTGCTTCCACGTCTTCCAGTGCTTCTCGTATGATTGATTCGGAGTATAGATTGAAGAGCAACGGGGACAAGATGCATCCTTGACGGACACCTCGTTGAATACCAACGGCACCTGTTTCCTCTCCATCCACCAATACCGTTGCTGATTGCCTCCAGTATAGGTTGCTGATGATGCGTATGTCTTTGCTGTCTAGGCCGATAGCTACGAGTTGTTTAATAAGTACCTCGTGTTGTACACGGTCGAAAGCTTTCTCGTAGTCTATAAAGCAAAGAAACACAGTTTGCTGCATTTCCCTACACTTTTGAACTAGCACGTTGAGTGCGAATTGAGCCTCTCTCGTACCCATGCCAGCGCGGAAACCAAACTGACTTTCCTCGAGCTGATCTTCGCATTTAGTTCTGATGCGATTGTGTATAATGCTTAAAAACACTTTTAACACTTGGCTCATGAGGCTTATGGTACGGAAATCTTGGCATTTCTTTGCGCCCTGTTTCTTAGGTAGAGTGATGAAGGTAGATTTCAACCAGTCTTCAGGTATATCGCCAGAGTCGTACACGTAGTTGTAGAGATCTACAAGAGCAGCTATGTTATCTGATTCTAGTAGTTTCAGGATTTCTATATTAACTTTATCTGGACCAACTGCCTTTCCCGATTTGGCTTTATGCAAGGCGCTGAGCACTTCCGACTTTAGAATACTAGGACCTTCAGCAACACCTAAGTCTTGAGTGCAGCTTCGGGTATCGTCGCTGAAAAGCTCTTTTATGTACTGTGCCCATTGTTGTTTCTTAACTTGCACGTCCAGTATAATTTTGCCACTACCATCGGCCAGGAAAGATTGCTGGCGCTTTTTGTGAATGCCGGCCATATTCTTTATCTCCTTGTGGAGATTAAATGAGTCATGCTTCGCTAACAAGGACTCCACATGTTCGCATCGTTCTTCGTACCATTTCGATCTAGCATTACGACATTTACGGCGAATTTCTTTTTGTAGACTTCTGTACCTATCTTCGTCTGAATTTTTGTAGAGTCGGCGTTTCTGAATCAATTCTAGAATGTCTTCAGTTATCCACACCTGCTTCTGTGCTTCCTTTGATGGCCGTAGATTAGTAGCATTAATATCTGAGACCAAACACTCTACTGTACTGAAAAAAAAAACAAACACTCACACCTTGTACCTACTAATGTACCTACTCCCTTGCGGGGTAGGCAGAGGTGCATTGCTGCACCCACTTTTCGCCAGTGTTATGTATGTTCGTCCCAATCTCCCAATGTAATATGAGGCGGGCCTATTGCCATTTTACGGGCACATCAAAGACCCGAGAACAAATACCTGTGTTTAAACAAATATCTGCCCCAGCCGGGAATCGAACCCGGGACCTTCGGCTCAGTAGTCAGGGTCACTAACCACTACGCCATTCAGTTCAATTCGCGATTATAATGTTTTTCAAACTCAACTGTACTGATGGAAGTAGACTTGAGTAACGAATATATCCCAGTTGTATCACTGAGATATCAACCCAATCATACTCCCTGTTATACCTCTCACTTACTCCTTACACTCAATGAATGCATTGAGTCATCATCACGACCCATTACGTCCCCACTGCTGGGGCACGGGTCTCCTTCCAATGAAGGAAGGGCTTTTAGGCCTAGTCCACCACGCTGGCCTAGTGCGGGTTGGTGGACCCCATCACAAGCAAGCTTGTGCTGAGAGAGCTGTTGTCGGGTAAGTGGGCAACCCGACTGTCAGATGTTTTCAAGCCGCCCGAAGGCCTCTGACTAGGCTTAACGACTGCTGCCGAAGCAGCAACCGGGACCCACGGCTTAACGTGCCGTCCGAAGCACGGAAGCGTCCAGAAAAGCACCACTTGAAATTGGTCACCCATCCAATGGCTGACCGTGTCAGTTGTTGCTGAACCTCAGCGATCAGTTACGATCACTGAGGCCCGCTCGACTACGGACGCTTCAATGCAATGCATTGAGTGTAAGTGAGATATTATTTCTTTGAGTTGAACACGAGTAAAGACACAATGAAGCCTGAATAAATATCGGAGACTAAAAAAATACTTCAATGAAAACCGTAAGGTAAATAAATAATAATAATAATTCCATGAACTGAGATTCTCAGCCATGGCAATAATGGCAATGGAGCCTAAAAGTCGTAGAACAAAAGTTGTATATAATTATAAGCTGAGCCACCTTTCGGCTTACTGAGCTATTTTTCTGTTACTGAGCAGTACTACAACCCCTTGTTCAAATTTATCTGGTCATATGTGGGGAAATCGATTCTACATGCTGGCTAAAAATGAGGTTGGATATTTATTTATTTACCTATTGAAAAACAGACAGCATACTTAGTACATTTAGTTATGTACCAAATGAATATTGTTACAGACAAAAGGCAATAATTTATTGAATGATCAGTTTGGACAACACCGAGTTTTCGTATAAATGAATAGTTAAATTCCGAATGGAGTGTTTGGATGCTAATGATTCTAATGCCACAGTTTGTTTATAAATGTAGCGAGAGAATGAGCTGAAATTTTCATGAGAGAACCCTCATTATTTTCAGGTAGATACAATAGGTACAGTATCTACTATCTCAGAATATTATTAATTAATTAATTATTGAGTGACGTTTTTAGTTCTTTCATCTTACACACTTTTTTTCTGTACATCATTGTACCAGTTTTCCTGTACCTCCTGTAGGTTGGCTGGTAGAAAATGCTCTTAGCATTAAGCCTACCTTACCTTTTGTGTTTTTAAAAAAATTAGTGCAATAAAGAATTAAATAAATAAATAAATATTTTGTTGATTGAAACGTGACTTTTTACTAGAAAAAGTTTCATTGCAGATTGAAATAGTAAGTTCAGGCTGTAGTGACAATGCTTCCGGAGAACGGGGCCTCGAGTTCGAATCCCGCCCAGGCCACAAATACAAAAATTTGCGTAATTTAATTATGTATTTATTTCTATGGTCTAAGATCTTCCAACCAACTTAATCTACAAATCCAATTATTTAAATCCTTATATCCTTACTTATACATAAATAGGGATACAAATAATTGCATTGTACTGAATATGCATAAGCCGGCCCGGGTTCGAATCCTGATTATTAAGGGCCTAAGTACATATTACTTTGCATTGAACACCGATTTTCAATTAGAGGGTAGAACTAATGATACTGATCGTCTGAATGTTGTTTCTGTCTGTTTACCAAAGAACGGCTAGGCGGAATATAAATTAGATGAAGTGACTATATAATAAAGCAAAAGGGATCTTGAAAACGAGACGGCCGAATGGCGTAGTGGTTAGTGCCTCTGACTACTGAGCCGAAGGTCCCGGGTTCGATTCCCGGCTAGGGCAGATATTTGTTTAAAACACAGATATTTGTTCTCGGGTCTTGGATGTGCCCGTAAAATGGCAATGGGCCCGCCCCATATTACATTGGCGAAAAGTGGGTGCAGCAAAGCACCTCTGCCTACCCCGCAAGAGAGTACATTAGTACAAGGTGTGAGTGTTGTTTTTTTTTTTCTTCTTAGCGTATTGACGACAAACCAACAAAGCCGCAAAATAATACATTCCAATTCCCAGACAAATAAACTGACTAGAAATCAACCAAAGTATAAAAACTTACTTAGTAAAATCACGAAAATAAAAAAAAATATCGCGACTTTTCAGTTTTCAAAAAGGTTTAGAGCCGATATCTTCATTCATTCCACGAAGCTTAATAAATCAATGACATAGAAAAAACTTAAAAAATATGGAATAAAGCCGAATTGTGATCGATAGAAAAGCTAAGGTACACATTAGATTTATCTGTCTGGCTTTCTAAGATAGAAGTTAGAAATATATAAAATATTGCCTGAAAATCCATTTGAGTTAGAGAAAATATTTTTTCGGTTTTCAATGTCTTTGACAAAAGTTTATACATTATGATAGTGCCTTACTTTATCATACATTTATTATTCATCACATGACTCTCCGTATTAAAATGTTTATACCTACTGTGAATAATGCCAGACAGAAGAGAAGGGTGTTATAAATTTACAACCAAAATCATGGCCTAATTTTATTGAATTTCTAGAGGATAAGTGATTTAATCGTGTTTCAAAGCTATCATCATCAGCACCTTATCATCCACTACAGGACATAAGTCTTTTACATCCAGCTACGAAAGCTTTAGTATTAGTATTATAGTAGGTACACATATGTAGTTACATAGATTTAGGGTTTAGGTTAGAATTTAGGGTTTAGGTTAGGTAGAATTTCACAATCATAATTATGTTTTGATATTATTATTATTTTATTTGCACACCCATACTATTTACTAATTGTACCTCCTGCAGGTTGACTGGCAGAAAATGCTTTTAGCATTAAGTCCACCTGATTGTACATTATTACTTTAGTAAATTGTGCAATCCTAACTAATATTATAAATGCGAAAGTAACTGTGTTTGTCTGTCTGTCTGTCTGTAACTCTTTCACGCCAAAACTACTGAACGGATTTGAATGAAATTTGGTATACATATTTTATGGTCTAGACCCTGAATAAATACGAAAGAGCTCAATTCTCAGGGTATGTTTTATATTGATCAAAGACCTGAACTACCCGCACCCTGCTCCTCCCCATCTCCGTTACAGTCTAGAAACGATTTGTAACAAACGAGCTAGTGCTGCCTATCGATAGTCCACTATCGACTATCGATAGTTCAGGGAATCACGATAGTATTATGTATCGTCTATCGATGTTATCCATATTCTTGCTAAGTAAACAACTAAACAGCCATATTTTTAATGATGACTAAATGGTATACGAGTACAAATATACACTTACAGGCAAAGAAAAAGTTCCACTCAATAAATTACGACACAAAACAACCCCAATTTTTTCAAACTTTTAATTTAAAAATTGAACAAAATATTACCGTTTCAATTGGTAGTATCCTGATTCTCTGTTAAATGTATATTTGTATTATTTTATATTAGTTTCTAACGTTACCGATGGGGGCTGGTGTAGATATCATACAAATTATCGACTAGAGTCGACAATATTCGTGATTGGCACACTGATAGGGCCGAACAAACTATTGCAAAACTATCGACTTTTCGGCATCACTACCGGACACTTTACTACGGAACAGGTGTTGAGTGCTCAAACATTTTGTCTGTGGTTTTACACTAACTGAGATGTATGTGGTGCAGTAAATTTTGGCGCGAAACTTCGGTTTCCTGGTTACGGTTTAAAATGTTTTGTTTAAATTATTGGTCGAATAGGTTTGCGTTGCAAAGGGTGGCAGCTTTTTGGCTTTGCGAATTTGTTTTTATTGGCTTTTATTTAGGAAAAGGCACACAGAAGATTTGTCGGAGGAAAGGTCATCTTGTTCTGTTGAAAACACATTGTTAGATAGGTTTTAACAGGCATGTAGTCTACATTTTATAATAAGGGAGCCAGTTTTCTAGGAAAGATCCTATAACTAGACCACAGAGGCAATTCAATAAGCCTTATATTCTATTAAAAGCCTTATATTATGTAGATGTTTTAAATGCATCAACTAATCTGGCTCGGTTCTCCTCAACGGCCACAAAGTGGATTAAATCTATTCATTTGTTTGATTTGTTTATGGAAACGGACTGAGTAACGAGTTGTCTGCTCCAGTTTGAAAATGGAAATACAACCTATATTTAAAAAAAGAAAGAAAACCTCTTTTTAAATACTTAAATATATGTTTTAGGGTTGATTTTTCAATAGTGAGATAAAAGTTATCTGAGGGATAACTCTGATGCTGTCGCAACTGAATGTTTGTATTAGACAGTGACAGCAACAATTTAATTCCTCAGATAACATTTATCTGACCATTGAAAAATCAGCCCTTAGTTGTATTATAGGGTGGAAAGTGCCTGTCTGATTTGAAATATCAGTAGGTACATATAAATTAATCTCAAGACAATAGCGAATGGATACCTATATTAATTTTATCTATAGGATATATGTATTAAGCCTGGGCTCTTCTCCTGACTTACTAGGAAGGTCACTCCAGTTTTAGCGCAGTTTCCTTATTTACCTGAGAACAAATGAAAATATAATTTAAAAAATGATATTTATTATAAACAAACATATTAAATTTATGCTTCGTATGACTTTGCGGGGTAGGGTGTTCAGGTATTGTATTGTCAGTTTTCGAAAATAAATACTCGTTGATTCTATGAAATTGCAGGAATTAATTTAGACATACAATTTTTCGCATTTCTGAAGCCTTAACCACCCCGGAATCCCAAGGACCATGTCACATTACAATAATTCCATTCTCGACCATCCCTCTACGTGATACATATTCAACAGAGGAACAAGGTCCTTGAAAGGACGCATTTATAATTTCAGCTGGACGAAAACATGTCTTTGTACGAACAGAAAAGTATGCTTATGAATGACTGGTAGGCATACGATAGAATAATATTTATCTACTCATAACTTTATTAAAGTACCCTTAGTGCCTGCGATTTACCTCACGAAGTATTCCCACGGAAATTCTGAGAAAACATCATAAGGTGAATACATCATATAATATATGTATTCATAAGTTTTAAACCTGAGAACTTCTGTATGGAATGCAGGGCTGTGATTGGCTGTATAGTTAGATTTATCGAACGAGGCTAATCTGACAGGCTTCCTTTCACCACGGTGATAAACCCTTAACCGCACTATAGTGTTAATCACCGACACACTAAGCAGAAAAAGAAGTAGTAGGTATTAGAAATCAGTATAGCATTTTTTACATCAACAAATCACCTCTTCGAAAAACTTTGCACTGTACCGAACCTTTGTAGTCCTGGGAAGTGCGAAAAACTCTCAACACCGCTAAGTATGCGGTCGGAACTAAACTGCATCCAGTGGAGAGAACTTCGTAAATCAATTACACAATTATAAGTTGCAACCTACCGCGTCCGGGCTAGTGTTGGGAACATGCGACGAAGAGTTGAATGATTCAGGTGAGTCAATCTCTAAATCAACCAACGAACTAGAGTTGTCACGCAATCGGCACGATACTATATCGTCATGCTTCATTTGTTTACTCTCATAGAAGGCTCGATATTATCGCTGCGATGCGATGAGTGATTGAATGCGCACGAAACGTCATAACATCGCTGCGAGCTCGTTGTGCAATCGCAGCGAGTCCGGGCTGTTATTGTGAGTGGTTATGGATACAATGAAATAAATAACGAAACATTTACTTGACCCAACAAAACAGAAAATGATTGACAGAGCGTTAAAAAGGTACCAGCTCAGCATGTATTGTGGACAATAAGGCAACAATCCTGTTTTTCAGCTGGCAATTGCTATGCCTTTTCGATTCCGTTACGAGTCACGACGATATCTTGCGAGTTGTGGTATTTAGTTCATTGACTCACTCACTCACTCACTCACTGATCGACTCAATAGCTCACCGCTCTAGCGTGGGTTACTTAAGGCGAGTTGGTAACTCGCGGGTTAACCTGTTTGAACTTTGAGACTTCACAACTACCCTCACTTGCTCCTGTTTGCTGTGTGGTGTTGGGAAAGTTCCTCTTCTATCCGCACTTGTAGTCTTTAGATTACGTATTGTTATTAAATCGCTGGTTGTTTAGATTGGGTAGATATCCGAGACTGACAACTGGGACCCTATCGCGAAGTCAAAACGAAATAACATTTACGAAGTCATTTCTGTCAAATTCAAAACAAGTTCTCGATAGGTAGGTTGGGGTTTTGTAATGAAAAACTATGATAGTATACTGTATCCAGCTCTATAATAGTATTTGTCACTGAAACGCTAAAAAGATGTATATGGTGTAAAAACTCCCACGGCGAAAAGTATAGCAATGTATCTTTGCCTGCCACGCAAAGGGGTTATGACACAAGGCATGCTTATTATGTAGGGTATAATAATTCTATGAACAGTCGAAGAGCTGTTGTTGTTAGCGAGACTCTCAATGTGTAGACATAAAAAAAGTTACATATTTTTATCTTTTAAATTATCAATTAAACATAAAAGCCCAGCACGAAACTGGCAAACAAATAAAATAGGGTAAAAGCCCCTATAAATGACACTCGCGTGAGGATGCACACTGCACAGTAAATTAATTTCGCAATTTAAGCACTTATAATTCACTTGGGCCAGATAAGACGTCGCAATGCCTTCACGGGCTGCGGACTGCAGGGTTTGCTGGGTATTTAAACTTTATGAGCTATATTACGATCTGCAACGAGGTTTATTTGCGGCTTTTTATTATGATGCTGATGTTTTATGCGTCGATGAAAATGTTTTTATGTTCAGTAAATATACATTTGATTATTGCCGCTGCGTTGACGAGGTAACAATCGCTGTTATTTTCACGATTTAAGATGGATTAAATATACGTAAATGTATGTTATTGTTTCTGGTGTTCTTTATGATATTTCTGGACCCATTTAATAATATAAACGAACGTACCCTAACCAAACAAAACATAAAAATGTTTAGACGAAACACACAAATGAAAAACACTCAAGTGCACACAATTTTTAATTACGGGTTAAACAAATTAAACAAATTAATTCATCACCTGTGCCCGTGTATAATTTGATTGAACAAATTCCTCTGTACCAGGGACGTTGATTGATCGGCTTTAGACATGATCCGGAGCTGACCGACAAGCGTTTTAATATTTATTCGATTATTTATTCGTTTTTCATTTGACTGAATAAGCGACGGCTGACGTTTTAGAAGATGATTTCGTGGGATCCGTTATCCGTATACAGAAAGAAACCTTTTGGCACTATATAGAAAGAAAAAATCTGGAAACTTATAAGCGCAGTAAGCGCTTAGTATGGATACTTTGCCCGAATTTTACACGTTTTCCCGTCTGACAGAGTATTTTTCATTATGGGTAGGTACATATACATTGAAGGTAAGTGTTGCCAATCATTATTTTGATATATTTTATATTTTTTAAGTACTTATAATATTGACATTTTGTATTTATGGTTTTTACGTTTTTGTTATTTTTTTACAATCTTATTTAATATAGGAATTGTTTAGCGAACCAGCGGTTTTCCTTGCTTCCGAAAAATACCTAAATAGATGTATAGGAAGCCTAACAGTAATTAACAGTAAGTAAACACCCTTCGGCTTCGTACGCAACGGAACGCATCACATT
Organism: Plutella xylostella; assembly: GCF_932276165.1. NCBI lineage: Eukaryota > Metazoa > Arthropoda > Insecta > Lepidoptera > Plutellidae > Plutella > Plutella xylostella. The sequence continues at coordinate 1,882,868 of NC_064007.1, read as the reverse complement.
CAGTATTTCCACACAAGTGCGTCCACTTCATCGGCATTGCCGACGCCGTTTCTCCATACATTTATGTCAATACTTTTGGTGATGTACGTACGATATACCGATAGGTGGACGCTTACCTTTACCCGTCTTACCGATTAACTTTACCCGTCTTACTGATTAACTTTACCCGTCTTACTGATTAACTTTACCCGTCTTACTGATTAACTTTACCCGTCTTACTGATTAACTTTACCCGTCTTACTGATTAACTTTCATTATGGGTACATTTGCCCTCGGATCCGCAATATCACTGATAGAATTTCACCTAATATACCTGCCACAAAATAGCTAGTTTCTTACATGAAACAAGGGTAAGCAGGGAAGTATTTTTTTACAAGCCACTTAGAGTCCCTACACTGTTATTAGTAATCTTACGGAATTCTGACAGTTATCAATTTTAGACAAATCAGAGATCCCATCCTTTTTGGGCTGGGCACTTTTTCAATACGAGTCTGGACATCTGAGACTATAATATATTTTTTTTAGTCCCTGTATCCATTTTATTAAGTGCGGCGCTCCAAATTAAAAGGGGATTTACCTACGGTGAGAAATAATTACCGTACCTACCTAAATATATTACAAACAGTGAAAAATACAATTAAAGATAATCTCAATTATCTTATATAATTATCGCTGTCGTAGAAAATATATCTAAAACAACTAGTAATTATTTTTGAAACGGTAGCCGCGCCGATGTCAGGGCGATGTTGCGTTCGTATTTGAATAGAGGTAAAAAAAAGAGATGTCGCTCTATAAAATTGTATTGTGTGCACTGACTGGCTTGCGTGTCGTCACAGCAAACTGTGAGTCTAAAATGTGCGGTGGAGGTACCAAATTAGCGATACAGGTGAAATTGTGTCAGCGACTCATCGCTGACAGCAGAACACGTTTACCCCATCGGTCATCGGTTCTTCGACAGATGTGACCAGCCCACTGCCACTTAAGCTTACTAACTCGGTGAGCTATGTCGGTGACTTTAGTTCTCTGTCAGATTACTTCGTCCCGGATGCGATCTTTCAAGCATAGCTCCGAGCATAGCTCTTTCCATAGCTCGCTGAGTGACCTTCAGTTTGTGAACCAGTTCCACTGTAAGTGTCCACGTTTCAGCCCCATAGGTCATAACCGGTAGGACACACTGATCAAAGACTTTCGTCTTGAGACTTTGTGGTATGGGCGACGAGAAGACCACTGCGGTGTTGGTGGGTTCACATATGATCACAGATGTTTTCCTTCTCCGTAAGAGCGATGGTATACATTGTACTTAAATTCAAAGAACTCATTGTTACCTACATGTCAGCGCCGAGATTCGAACCCGCATCTCTTGCTTGAGAAGCGGGCGCTTACCCGACTGAGCCAGTTGGACTCGCGCAGTGAGTGTTCCGTACAAGTATACTTAATTACCTGAGGTAGTTTTCCTTTTAATTTCATCATAATTATGTACATCTATACGAAATATCAGCTTGATATCTTTACCCGTTTCCGAGAAAAAAGGTGGTGACAACAAAGTGTGATCTTATAAGGGTTCCTTTTTTTCCTTTTGAGGTACGGAACCCTCAAAAAGAATAGTGACAATCGGGTCAATCGTTTCGGAGATATGCGTGGACAAACATACATACCAACAAGCATATAAACGTACATAGGTACATAAACATTTATAAAATTTTGAATATTTGTTTATTAGCCCTAATACTCGTATATTGTCATATGTCAATATGGTGCAGTTCCAATAATCTTACATACATACCGAACATATTATATGTACTTACCGAATAGACAATCTTTTTTTGAAATTGATTAAAAAGGTTTATTATCCCTGAATTTAGTAGGAAGTGATGCCATGCTAAAGAATAAAATAAAGCAATTAAAATTAATTCGATACATGGGTCGTGAGTCGTGATCCTACTTCATATTATAAATGCGAAAGTTTGTAAGTGTATATGTGTATGTATGTATGTATGTATGTGTGTATGTTTGTTATTTCTTCACGTCAAAACGGCTGAACCGATTTTAATGAAATTTGGAACGAAGTTAGCTGACACCCTGGATTAACACATATGTTACTTTTTATCGCGGAATTCCCACGGGAAAACTTATTAAGGCGAAGCGAAGCTCGCGGGAACAGCTATTATATTGAAATATTGGTTATTTTTGTATTAGTTTACTTGAGCAAGTAAATATTTAGATTTATCTTTTTGTATAAAAATATTAAGAAAAAATTATTGCCCAGAAATGGATCGCAATTTTTCATTTTTTCGGTAAAGAACTTTTTTAGTAGCATCACTTATAAAATGTCAGAATTCTTTCCAATTAAAAATCAGAGAGTAAACCGGAATAAACAAGATTTTTACGTCAGCAATCGCGACTCATCAGAAAAAGTCTATTACAGGAAACTACCGTAAAACCTACAAAGCCTTGGTCTTAAACCGGTACACCCATCCAAGTTGGGGACGCGGTAGCGTTGGCTGCCCGCCAAGAACATTTGGCGTGCCCGTATACGCAAATGCCTGTTTGCTTGCGATAGCTAAAGATAATGATATTAGGGAGAGATAGATAGGTTGTATGAGCTAAGCTGAGGAGTCGCTAAAAAACTGTGTACCTTTGAGGACAATAAACATACACTTTATGTATTTGTGACGTTTCTCTACTGGGTTACAGAGGTTACTCAAAAAAAATATTTACACACATGCCTTAAGAAGACCTTTCACTGGTGCACTGACTCAAAAAAAAAGTATGCTAATTTTCGAAAGTCCTCGAAAAAATGATATTTTGAATGACCCTCTGAGTTACTCGCATCGTTTACTCTTTTTGCAACATCCTGTATATCGGCGTGTGACTTGTGCTTATCTATAGTCCTTTATCCCCTTAACCCTAGTCCAGCACCCTACACTTACATGCTAGAAAGTTTTCTAGACGACCGTATGGTGTAGTGGTTAGTGGCCCTGACTGCTATGCCAAAGGTACCGGGTTCGATCCCCGGCAGGGACCGATATTTGTTTAAAGACAGCTATTTATATCAGCTATCCGATGCCCATATTACAGACCAGATAGCCGTATGGCTGAGGTCGGATGGCTGTGTGTGAGGTGTCCCAACATTTTTTTTTCCTTTAAGAAACATAATTGGTATAATGAACAACACGGGCTCAAGCCAATTGGGGGTTGGTTAGGTTAGGTTGTATAAACTTGCACACTTTTCGGTAAGTATTAAGAATAGTGGCTATTTGTAAGGGTTTACGTGTAAAGGATTATATTATTATTCTACGAATCTACCCCTTATTCCTCTACCATATCTCAGTACTATTGTACCGGTGGTTAAGATGGCGTAATGAATTTCCGCAGCGGATTCATGATCGCTCGTTTCGGTTCGCAGTAACGATAAATGGACATGCACCAATCAATGAAATGGCTTCTATAATGGACCTGGAGGGTTACTTTATATTGGAAACAAATAATTATGTTACATAAAGTATGCTAGGATTTTTCATATCGGGCAACATTCTCTTCTACCACCAACCCATTGAACTGTGCTAGCAATAAATAATAGTTAAATTATAAAAGTGCAGTTTTCTTCATCTATCAAGCTAATTACAGTCCACTAAGAAGATCCTAAGATTGGTCCTTCGAGCCGGATCTGAAGCCTATGGATATAGTCCACTGAAATAATCCCAACACTTTATACTGAAAAAAAACTAACGAGAGCGATCGGCACGTTTCATACAACGACACAGAGTCGTGGTTCACACAGTAGCGATTCAAAACTTAGTTTTTCATTATATGTATAGAGTGAACCCCTTGTGATGGCGATGCTGCTTGGTTCGCTGTGCTCGTTAATGGAATTATGAGGAGTCTGATGAGTTGGAATAGTTACAACTAATTAGGTTGTGAGACAACATAGTGTTGGTTTTGTAAACTTTGCATTCCGAAGACTGATGTTGTTTTGAAGTCCAGTCCACCAACCCGCAGACATGCCTTGGAATAGGCCTAAGGCCTTCCTTCATTGGAAGGAGACCCGTGCCCCAGCAGTAGGAACGTGATGGGCTGTGATGATTATGATGATGATAATACTAAGTCAGCAGTGCGTGATTCAAATGGTGATTTCTGAAATTTTGTCATTGTATGACAAGTTCGTCATGCAATGTTGCTCCCCAGCGGAGATTGGGAATAAGTAAGTAAGTAAGTAATGACAACTTCGTATAGTAAGCTTGGTCGTGACCCCCTACTTTACACAATTTACAACTAAACATAGTCCAGTGGCAAGCATAAACACTAATGTACAAAGTATAGCCGAGCTGGCGACAGGCCAAGCCGCGGGGAGCAGCTAGAGAGGCGGTCAGATGTTATCTCCCTTAGACGGGTGGACGGCTACAGATGAGTGTAAGCACGAACAGTGGGGCTACCACCACTGAACTTTTCTCAAAAGTATTTTTTTTCTGTTTACAAATTATAGGGCAGGCTACAATACTGACACACGGTTTATTAACACGGTGCCACCGTACCACCACTGAACATTAGTAATTAACAATCCATAAGCAGTGTCAAGGTTGTTAAGTGTGACGTAACTTTCATGTAACATCAGTTACATGTCAGATGTTTGACAGGCGAGTTTTGCTGCTTATGGATTTTTAATTAATTAATGTTCAGTGGTGGTACGGTTGCTGTTAAGAGACCGTGTTAGTATTGTAGCCGGACTTATAAATAGTTAAACAGAAAAAGATACTTTTTAGAAAAGATTACAAAAGGATATAATTTAATTCAATTATTATTATACGATTAGGAATTTGTTGATCAAGACTATAAGTCTACCACCATTTCATAAAGGCTCAGTCATCAAATGTCAAAAGTTTCATGATACTCTATACAGAAGTTATCTTTGTAAATAAATATCAAGCTGTCTCCAAACTGTTCACTTAGTGCACCTCTATACCAACATGAATATATTGCCTTATACAGTTGAAACCTCAAGTTACACAAACTTAATAGAGTGTTAAGATGGTTTTAGATGAGCTGACCTAAGATGTAAATTTAGGGGTTTAGGCGTTTGGCCAAAACTGATAAGGATATCTAAATTAACCTGGCAGTTGGGAGATGGCTGTTATATATTAAATTTTATCATTGCATATGTACATTGTTGTATTGTAATTTATTTTACTATTGTATGCATTTGGCCTAAGTTGTCAATTTAAATAAATAAATTATTATTATTATTTTTAGTTTTATATGTTGCTCGGTACTTATGGTATTAACTTATAGTCGTAGATTATTAAGTATATAAAGTAATATTATTAATATACATAGATATAGAATGTTATTCGTTCGGCTATGATATTCTTTTAGCAACAAACGGTAATAAGAAAAATTCTATTCTATTTGTTAAAAAAATACTATTCGTCGTCGCGTTACAAAAGTTATGAAATTTTCATAAACAAACGTTTCTGCAACAATTCCAAAAACTTTCTAGTTTACAATAATTTAATAACATCAGCGCAGCGTGTTGCAGTCGGTGCTCTATTTTGTTCTTTTTAATAAATGTCTGGGCGAAGGCTATAACTTTAACTGCAGCATTCCTGTTCGTCACGGCGGGTTGCTTCACGTTTGTAGTTTTTTTTTTAAATTTACTGCTGATACCTGATAGGGTTAAATTAAATCAAATTAGTTTAAAGGCTGATTTTTCAATTGTCAGATAAAAGTTATCGGGCCATTGAAAAATCAGCCCTAAATGTGTTTATTTTTTATCTTATTCTAAAATCTAAGATTGGGATAGGTTATCTCTTATCACAATAATTTGAAAATTTTATTATCTAAGTGTAAGTACAGTAAAATTTTGTCTCGAGTAGGTATATACCCTCATAAATTATTATTTTACCGCACTGCAATGCTAATCTCGTCTTGATAGACAGACGAACAAATGGACGGACGGACAACTGACGACCGAATGGCGTAGTGGTTAGTGACCTGACTACTGAGCCGATGGTCCCGGGTTCGATTCCCGGCTGGGGCAGATATTTGTTTAAAGACAGATATTTGTACTCGGGTCTTGTTGATATTTATATTTAGTATATATCTATCTATGTATTTGTGTAGATATATCAGCTGTCCGACACCCATAACACAGGTTCTGCCTAGCTTGGGGTCGGATGGCCGTGTGTGAGATGTCCCCACATATTTATTTATTTTTATATTTAACTAAGTGATTTTATAACGTAATTTTACCCCTTGAGGTACGGAACCCTAAAAGTACCTACGATAAAAAAGATCGTTTTTTTTTAAACAGCTCTCATTTGCGTTGATATGCAGGTGGATTTGCATTTAAAAAGAAATCCAATGATTGCATTCAGTCGACGACTGTACCTGCTGAATAATAATTAAATGGTTGCTTTTTAAAACCACTTACTGATTTTATTTGAATAGTATTCTGGCTTCAATATTTACACTCTACACTCACGAGCAATGAACAAGTTCCAGGGACAATACCAAAAAAATACTCAAAAACGGAGAAAACTAGCTTAATGACGACATCTGCATATTTGAAGTACATAAATATAGATAGTGATAAAATTTAAATTGAAATTGTTGAAAAAATTTGAGCCATTTGGTGTCGGAATTTTGTGACTGACCTTTCAATTGCTCTCTATATAGAACTGGCATTCATGACTAACTCTAGTAGCTCTAGTGTTTGTCACCGACACGATAAAGGTCACAGCACATATAAGCGTACATCATCATCAGCCAATAATCATCCACTGCTGGACATAGGCCTCTCCCAAGGAGCGCCACAACACTCGGTCCTCGGCCTTCCTCATCCAACCACTACCCGCCACCCGCCCAAGGTCGTCAGTCCAGCGGGCAGGAGGGCGTCCCACGCTGCGTTTGCCTGTTCGTGGTCTCCACTCGAGAACTCGTCTACCCCAACGGTTATCGGTTCTTCGGCAGATATGACCAGCCCACTGCCACTTCAGCTTGCATATTTTGACAGCTATGTCGGTAACCTTAGTCCTCTGACGGATAACCTCATTTCTGATACGATCCATCAGAGAAACCCCAAGCATAGCTCTCTCCATAGCACGCTGAGCGACTTTAAATCGGTGGACCAGTCCTACCCTCAGTGTCCACGTCTCTGCACCACACGTCATCACTGGCAGGACGCACTGGTTGAAGACTTCTGTCTTCAGGCTATAAGCGTACGGATCCGTTTATATGTGCGGTGACCTTTATTATGTCACTTCGTCACTGTCACAATGTATAATGTTCCAAAAGTGACTACGTTGGTGCTGTTCTTTTTCCATATGTTTGTGCAGTATCGTACAACGCTAGCGTTTTGCCACGTTAGCCTGTGATAGGGGCTCTGTGACCATAAAAAGAAGCACAGCTACTAAAGCCAAGGCGTGACGTCACGACACGAGCCTGCCAACCCTCACTTACGTTGTTTGATTTGATAATAAACTTCTAAGGTGTGCAAACTAGATGGGTTAATCAAAGGAGAAAGCACAATTTCCACCTTAAGACGCTAACATTAGAATTCAGTTTAGTTTACGGTGTTCCCGAGCGTGGGTGGTTCCAATTGCATAATTAATTCTGAAGACTGTTTATTTTTGTAATGGCGAGAATGGGATTTTGTGCATTCTCCCGGTTTGTTCTTTTGCATAGCCGATTGTGGAAAATAACATATTCATTAAAACATTCACAAGCTTAAACTAGTAAATACAATTTTAATCTCCTTTAATCTTAGAACAAGTTCCGTAAACTCATTCGGAGCAACCTTCAAAAACCCCTAATGTAATACCGACCTTAAGTCGATAGCAATGGAGTTGAAACTCGCATACCTTCACACTTAACCCTAGAACCGTCGGTGTTGTTAATTTGTCTCGTCGTAATTCGGGGAGTTAGAAACTCATATCAGGTGACAAAGGCGGGTTTGTTAAAGGGTTAATGCGTTTACAGGGTGCGCCGTTTTGTTAGGTTTTTGTGATACACTTATTAGTACAGGGGGGGAAACTTCACTTTGGACTTCACGTGGTTTCTATTTTCTGACAAATAATGAATAAGGTCAAAAATCACCTAAAGATACTATTCAGAACAGAGCTCAGTGATAGAAGTGGGGTTTTATTTGCCGAGACCTTTTTTTCACTGATACTCCATCATGTCCGTATATTTTTAATCGAAACCTATGTATATACAATATATCTCACCATTGGCACACGTTTCCATTACGAAACGTAACTTCTAAGTATCTATTTTTGACCAGTTGGGTAAATAGCCTGAAGGATGCAGTTGCACTTTACGACTGGACCATTTTATGCGTTTGTAATTAAAAGTGGTAGTAAAAATCTTTCGGTCATTTATTCCCCATCGAGAGAACCACAGCCGTTCACTACCGTACGTACGTACGCACTTTATAGGAGGGTTAGGTACTCTAGCTTGAATAACCTTCTTCTTCTTATAGTGCTTCTCCATCATTGGAGGTTGGCAGTCAGCTCTTTGCAGGGCTCTCTATTCTTGGCCAGTTTAAATATTTCTTCCACGGTTTTTACACCGGCCCACTGAATACCTGGATAACCTAACCAACGTTAAAACTCCCGACATTCAACACTAAAAAACGCAGAACTTTTGAACGGCCGATTTTAATAAGTTATTGTTAATAGCACTCGGCGTAACATTACCTATGACAACCCAAAAAAACGCAAATTTTGACCACGTTTCGGCTTAGTATTTCCTTCGTGCAACACCTTGTATAATAATAAGAATAATTAATTTGAACAGATTTGTGAACCAAACGGCAAAAAAAACAAAAAAATTTTTTTTTTTTCAATACATACACGTCCAGAAAGCCTTGCTTCCAGCCAGTTGTATGTAAATTCTGGCAGCTCCCCGCGGCTATTAACCTAAATGTTTGCAGCCGCGGGCGTCATCGCAAATATTGGGAGTGGCGCGCCAGCGGTGACGAGATCGGGGGGCGGTTGGGAATGCACCATCTAATAATGTTTAGATTTTTGAGAAGTCTCATCACACATATGATCGAAAAGCATCACACAACAAATAAATTATGTACTTTCAGTTGACAGTTTGAAACTGATATTTTGTGATTTATAGTTACAATTATTAAAATATAAAACATACAATAGATATATGTAGAAGTATACTACTTTGAATGTTTTGCTTTTAGTTGCAAAATTTCAGCTTCCATGCATTAGAATGCCGTATCTAAAATGCAATACTTCACCCCATTATCTGCGCATAATTTCATGTGCCTACCAAATTAACTGACAATTAACTACTCAGCATACACATGTACACACATAGGTTAATCTGTCAACATATGTTAACCGAATACATGATTGTAAAATCCCACCTAAGACCATATTTTCTGAAATTTGGGTTATTGATTCTATTCGTCTCGTTTTGTTCTATACTGTATGTTTCCAGATTTACCTTTTTTCAATACCGCATTCAATAAAGTTTCAAGACAAATGCTTTACTTACAAAATTATGACAACCTGCAACACTGCGTACAACAGTTAACAATATTATTATAAAAAAAAAACACACACACACTCACGCCTTGTACTAATGTACTCCCTTGCGGGGTAGGCAGGAGGTGCATTGCTGCACCCACTTTTCGCCAGAGTGTTATGTTAGTCCCAATGTAATAGGGGGCGGGCCTATTGCCATTTTATGGGCACATCCAAGACCCGAGAACAAATATCTGTGTTTAAACAAATATCTGCCCTAGCCGGGAATCGAAACAAAAAAAATGTATAGATATACGAAATAATTAACAATTACACATCACAAATTAATTATACGTACCTACTCTATATTATCCAAACAAGTAAAACATAAAGCAAAATTTGATAGTTAAAATTTTTTACCCAAGTTCATCCAAAAAAGTTCGACCGAAATTGCTAAAATTGCTAAAAAAAACTTGTTTGTAATCCAGCCGCTAACGAGAGATATAAAAGTTTCATAAAATCAACTAAAAGGCGACCACACCGACGCTAAACTAATACATGCAACATAAATATCAAAAACCGGCCAAGTGCGGGGTATAAAATTCTAAAAAAAATAGAGGTGATGCATGCTAATTAACTCTTTCAACGATTTTTGGTTTGATCAAAGTATCTCTTATAGTTTTTGAGATAGGTTGATTTAACTGTAATTTTGGTTTTATATTTGCTGCTACGGAACCCTTTGTGTGCGAGCCCGACTCGCACTTGGCCGGTTTTTGATATTTATGACATACTTTCATACATACTTTTTACGACTTTGAGAGCTGATATCTCAAAAACCGTTCACTTTAAGAAAAATGTTTTTTAGAAAACTTTATATCATTTTAAAAGACCTTTCCATTGATACCCCACACGGGTATGTACATCGAAAAAAAAAATTTCATCCCTCAGTTACATGTATGGGGGGCCCCACCCCCAATTCTTTTTTTTACTATTTAGTGTCATATTTTTGTAGCGGTTCATACAACACATATTCCCATCAAATTTCATCACTGTAGTACTTATAGTTTCCGAGTAAATCGGCTGTGACAGACGGACAGACGGACAGACGGACATGACGAAACTATAAGGGTTCCGTTTTTGCCATTTTGGCTACGGAACCCTAAAAACTACTCATTTCAACCCTGGATGGATAAAGAGGGGTGTTATAAGATTAACGCTTCTGTGTATGTGTGTCAGTATGTATCTGTATGTGGTAAGTCTCAAACGGCTGAACCAATAATTTCAGTTTTGTTTTTTAGTATTTTATCCCAAGTGTTCTTAGTTATGTTTGTCCAAATAGGCTTAGCTATTCCAAGTTATGCGACTTTTAGTGTTGAATATCGGGGCTTTTAACCTTGGTTAGGTTATTGGACCAATCCGTTTGGTGCGATACGTACGATACTGATAGGTGGACGGTCACAATTAACCTGAGTTAATTAGTTTTAATTTTTAATTTATATTGTGTACTAACTTAGTCAGGCAGTTCATACATACGTTATATATACGTTCTGATACTAGATCTAAGCTGTAACCCTGTCATTATTGTATTGTTTTGTATATAGCACCGTTTTGTGTTTCTATAGAATAGAATAAATAAAAAATAAAAAACCATATATTTTGTCAATACTTAATTCAATGTTTATTCTTTCTTTACAGTGGCATCTCTTCGCTTCTCATAAAAAGTTCTTTACGACAATTTACAAAGACCGCATGCGATCGCCAAGTTTTACGACTTAACGAATAATTTACATTTACACTGCTCGTTAGAGACAAAAATTATAACGTCCAACGATCGTTAAACATGCGCCTGACATGACAATTTTGGTTGGCTAAAATAAATTGATTTTCTGACCAAAAAGACACATACGAACTTTTTATGAGTTGTAGTTAGTGTCGTGTTTTTTTACTGACTTAAAATCTGGAGATTGCTCTAAAATGGTGGCGGTAGGGCGGCCATATCTGCTGAAGAACCGATGACTGGTGAGGTAAAAGAGTTTTTGGGTGGAAACCACGAACAAGCAAGCGTGGGATGCCCTACAGCCGGCGACATACGACGACCGAATGGCGTAGTGGTTAGTGACCTGACTACTGAGCCGATGGTCCCGGGTTCGATTCCCGGCTGGGGCAGATATTTGTTTAAAGACAGATATTGGTACTCGGGTCTTGGGTGTTGATATTTATATTTAGTATCTATCTATCTATGTATTTGTGTAGATATATCAGCTGTCCGACACCCATAACACAGGTTCTGCCTAGCTTGGGGTCGGATGGCCGTGTGTGAGATGTCCCCACATATTTATTTATTTTACATAATTAGGTTGCCCAAAGAGGCTGGATGAGGATGACCCGCTTAAGATGACGCAAACTAAACATATAAAATTATATTTACCTTCAACCAGATCCTACATTAACCGAAAACACATTTGGTTTGATGTGGTCTATAAAAGCAAATAGTTATTATCAGTATGTCCGTCCGATCATCCATAACTTAACCTTGTGTCCACAAAGAGAGGTCTTCTAAATTTGACATGTATACTATCTGAGTTTAATGGGTCCATTCTAAGGTTTGATAAGCGATTCGCGTGTTTCATAAGTCGCAATAAAGTGCCTATCTTCTTATCCTCATAAAATAACTTTAACATTAAACTAACAGAATATTAAATAATTGTACAACTTTATGGACTAAAGATTTTTTTTCCATGCAGCAAACAAATTATGTATAAAAGCCGGTATTTTATCGAATATATTAGCAAGAAAAGCTCGGGTGTTTACGTAGTACTGCAACTAATTTGATTGCTCGCAATAAAATATAGATAAGTCGGATAGAGTAAATATTTGTTCAGGCGCCATCGATTCCAGAGCTCTGATGACGAAATAAGCTATTTTTCATTGAATGTTGTGCCTCGGTAGAAAGAGAGGTGTTAAACGTTTGTCCTGTGTATTCAAGAGACTCTGACTAAACAGACAAACTATATAAAACAGTTTTGTGAGACAAACAACTGTAAATGTAATATTCTGAATTCGAAAGACATTATGTATACTTTAATAACTAATACTAATAATAATTGGCCAAAAGCAAAAAAAAAAAGGATTAACTCCTACGAAAATACGTTTTTAGGCGAGAAATATCTATCGATTTATTCACGAAAATAGTTTCTCGGGGCTTTTGTAAACGCATATTATACAGGAAGTTGCAAAAAAGCTGTAGTAATCGAGAATGAGGATTTATTTTCACGAATTACACACAATAAGTTCTAGCATACAAGTTGTTTAGAATGACTCACTGAATCACCTTATTTCGACTCACTATACCACTTTTACAGACGACCGAATGGCGTAGTGGTTAGTGACCCTGACTACTGAGCCGAAGGTCCCGGGTTCGATTCCCGGCTGGGGCAGATATTTGTTTAAACACAGATATTTGTTCTCGGGTCTTGGATGTGCCCGTAAAATGGCAATAGGCCCGCCCCCTATTACATTGGGACTAACATAACACTCTGGCGAAAAGTGGGTGCAGCAATGCACCTCTGCCTACCCCGCAAGGGAGGACATTAGTACAAGGCGTGAGTGCGTGTGTGTTTTTTTTATACCACTTTGACTACACCCTGTATAGCCGTATACTGATGGTGTAACAGAGAATAGCTTTTCGCAATTACAATGATGATGATGAAGCTAATCTGAGCTTGCTATAACGTAACATAATGTTTTAAGTAGCTAACTAATTGCACAGCTAAAGAGTACATCACGAAGGCTTTAGCACTACACCTGCATTGTAAGAATGTGCGCTTGTGTCGCTAGTGATGGGGTTTATTTTTTATCGATATCGATAAAAACAATCTTAGCCATACAATTTTAAATAAATTTATATAAAAAGACGCACTAAGATTGTTATCTTTTGTGCCAAGTATAAATGCAGTTTATCTCGAAATTTGCTCAAAACTAATTATCAGTACAGTACTACTTCGGTGTTTACGCTCTTTAGGGCCTGTTTCACAATATCTGAAAAATGATTACCTGTCGGATAAACTATGTAATTGTACATTAGACAGTGAGATCTTGTTTTTTATACCACAGGATGTACCTCATTACTTTTTGCGGTATAGCGACGCTATCGTTATTCACATGAGGAATTATCAGAGTTATTTATACATAGGTATACTTTTGACGACATAAGAAAATTCAGGAAAAAAAAGATTCTACTTAAGCCGCGTACACACCGGGCCTACGAACGCCAACGAACGTTTTTCGTTGGCCTTCGTTTCTGCAATCTGACCTGTATTATGTATGTTAATATCCATCGTTGGGATAACCGTTGGCGTTCGTTGGGCGTTCGTTGGCCCGGTGTGTACGCAGCTTTATTACTAACACTGTTTAAAGCACAGTAATACGTTACTTGTGAGGGCTCAAAGGTTCTCCTGTGCAACCCCGTATAATATTTATTTAGGTAATCCACTTAAACCTATCATTGCCTACATAGAATATGTTTGGTTTAAAGCATCGACAGCCACAGCACATCCCTACGTATCGAGCGTCGGTACAAGACTAAAACAAGAACAGCAGCGCCGCAACAGGCGGCCAAGTTTTGTATTATTTTCACAGACCACCTTTTATGTTATTTTCCACAGACCATGCACGACCGTTCCTTAATCTGTGAAGCGGGGGAGCCCGCATGCTAACTCAATCTCTCCTCCATTGTTTTAAAGTCTAGTACAGCTCGGTGGAAGTCTGAGCTAGATAATTTCCATACAGATGTTCGAAGTCTTTTTTACATTGTTACAGAATTAGACAGGTTTTTCTATTATTTAGCTCTTTTTCATGTTCGAGGTCTTTTGAAGAAAAGTATTCTTTTGTAGCGTGCCGCCTTGCTGGGTGGATTAAATTCTGTATAAGGATTGGCAGAAAATATTTTATGTCGTGTCCTGGGGAGAAATTGTTTAAAATGGCGTTATTTTATGTTTTGTGACTTTTACAGGATCCTAAGAAAGGATGATAACTTTTTTATTTACCTATAGTTTACGACGTCGTTTTTTGTGTATTAGGTAGGTATGTGTTTTATATGTAAATCTTACAATTATTATAATAATGTAAGTATGCAATAACGAAATAGTTCAGTTCAGTTAATAATTTCATAATAGAGGGTGCATAGTTTCAATGTTTTTCACTTTCCCATTTCAGTAGCATTCGTGTTTTTAAAACAGCCGTCAAACCAGGTACAGTCAGGGCAGAGACTCACTACACGTAACAAACAATAGACTATGTAGTTCTTAATTTAATAGTCATAAGAGTTAAATTTAGACGGTGAGTTTATTGTCGAGCTTCCACAGCTTTACCATGGCTGAAGCAACGCGTCGACTGAAAAACAACTTTTCAACTTTTACTGAAAAGTGACAAAAACCTAGACTTATATCATGTAGGATGTTGCAAAATGGGCATTTTATTTTGGTGTTTCTACAAACGGGTATTCCAACATGGTAAGGGTTTATAAAATATTTCCTGTTATCTTTAATTTTATTTTTATATTTAAAATACCATGGGTCCTACCTTCATGGTATAAGAGTCCACGTACCCACCTGTGAGTTGTGTCAAAAGTTTAACAATGCATATTCGCTTTATCAAATTCAAAATAACGGACAAGTATTTGTGTTTGTATTTTGAATACATATATATTATGTATATGTATAGAGGTATCTATCTATGTATTTTTGTAGATATATCAGGCCATGTAGCACGGGGCACTCTTAAGACGTGACAAAAGTTCTCCATCGCACTCGCTCTTGAGGCTGTGCGATGTGAGTGAGCGCGATGCAAAACTCTTGTCACGTCTTAAATGCGCCCCGTACTAGCCCTTCAGCTGTCCGATACCCATAACACAGGCTCTGCCTAGCTTGGGGTCGGATGGCCGTGTGTGAGATGTCCCCACATATTTATATATATTTTATACCAGCATGGTAACTGCAAAATACACACTTGGTACTGCCTAAGGTTCATTTATACATGGTGTTGGAATGAGCATACTAAGCCAAAAGGGTGTGACTCAGCCCACTGAGAGAAAAAAAAGTAAAACCTACATATTTAATTACTTTTACTTTTCGGTACGGAAGGAACCCTTTGCGCGCAAGTCCGAATCGTACTTAGGTAACTTCACAGGACATCTTTACAGTGGTAATTTACCATGCACTTATTATGCGTCGGCCATTCAATAGTTTATGAAATCTAATATACCCAGCAATAATTTCACAAAGCATCAATAAAATTGTAATACGAACCTTCGAGGGAGTATAACAATAAAATAATAAACTAGAATTTGATCCACGTGGCTTAGGAAAAGGGCATATTATTAGATAACAATTTGCTTTTATTTCGAGGGTACTTTCACAAAATCCTTGTCATCTTATTGATATTCAAAAATATTGGTAAACTCGTGGGGTTTGCTTTAAAAGTTTCGGGATAAAATTTCAGCTATCTACCGATGACTAGCAGTTAACGTCAGTAGCCATTAGAAGGCAGATTTATTGAAACATACTGTAAATACTTTTAGTAGGCCGTAGGATTCCAATCACACGAAGAAGAACTTATAATAAGATAGTTTAACTATCATCAGCCCGTAATCTTCCATTGCTGGGTAGCTGGCATACAGATCTTTCCCAAGGAGGGTGACCATCTGACATCGTCCACCACAGACAGTCAAACTTATACCACCCTCTGTCGTTCGCCACGGAATAGAAAGGAGGCGACCATTTTTTCGCTTTAGTTTCACCCCGCGGCCGCCATTTTAATTGAGTGAACTCAGTCGCCGGACTCAAAACGACCAATGAGAACGAACAGCGGTTTATCTAAATAACTGAAACAAAAACTGGTGCACAACGAATGGATGGACCCTCAGACTAACAATATACGAATTAGATGGTGTGTCACATACAAAAATAAAGCAAAAAAACTATCAAACAGTACTTTGTTTACTGGGAAACCGTTTTAAGTTCAAGTGACAAGCATTGTACCAATGAATAAACTCACAAATCGTCTAACCGAACTAATTCAAAATAGGAGCTCAGTGGTAGAGGTGGGGTGTTATTTGTAGAGTCGTTTATTTTGCACTGACACTCCATCTAGTTCGTATCAAAATATCGTTGGATTGACCAAATGAAAAACTGTTAGTTTTGTATGAGTGGCTTCTATTCGGGCACTAACTACCTGGATAGTGTTTTTCTGTTAGCGTTGGGAATTGCCAACGAAAGAATTTACCAATTTTTAGAGCTAGGCGTCACTTTTTTGTCACAATTTATATTTATGGACTAAAGAAATATATATATATATATATATATATATATATATATATATATATATATATATATATAATCAAAATATATTTTCAAGTCATAACTTTCTTTGTAGGTAGACTCTTAATACTCAATTATGTAATTTACTCTATAGGTATCTATCTACTTTCTTGAAGTCAGTTAGAACATGTATGTCAAGCAGCCGATTTATTAAAAACCTATACCGATGAATACTAAAATACTAGAAGAGAAAACCACAAGAAACAATGCGAAAAATATCAAGTTACAAAAATCGCTAAGCAATGAAAAAAACTATCACATTTCGCGCCCTCGAAAATCGGTTTAATATCGATTTATGTCGATAGAGATAAATACAAATACTTTTTTTATATCGTATCCTTTGCAGAGAATGTTTTTATTCTGTTGATTCGATTCTAGATGGTGTCAGATAACAGGTTTTGTCTTTTCGTTGTTTTTGGAAAAAAACATATCTTGCGGTTATCAAATATCTTGCCATACATTACCAGAATGTTGATTGAATTCGAGGATTACGGGTTTGACGTCAATGTCTTTAAAAATTACCTGAAACACAAAAAACATAATATTACAACACCAATTTAATTATAAACAACAAAATATGAAGAAGTAGTTTTTTGTCATTATCTTATGTTTAAATTTACTATTTTTTTTTATTTAATCCCCATTTTGTTATAACGAAACAAACAATAGAGACACTAAGCGTAAACCTTAGGACTATAGCAGACAAAACTAGGTCACGCCAAACACAGCGCGTTAAAAGTGGTATTAATAAAGAAATACAGGATGAAAACAAAAGCTTATTAAGATAGAAGGGGATTGTGGAGATCCACACGTGAAATCCCTTCGAGCAACTTCTGATCCGACCAAATACCGTAGTGATGGGGAAACGAATACCGGGAAAACAGGTATTAATGCTTATAAGCGCAGAAAAATGGTATTGCCCCAATACCCACAGCCACAGCTGGCACGACATGAGACGTCAAATAACAAATTATATATTTTTAGGTGACGTCAGAAAAAGAATATTAGTTTACAGGGTTTCATTTAAATTATACTATTTACTAAGTTATTTATCATTTCCGTGAGTCCATAGATGCAAATGTAGTTTGGAAGAGATCACTATAAGCTAAAAGATCACCGTTTGTTTGTACGTTATCAATCGGAAATTTTATAACTGTTTTATTTTATTGTGCATATCAAGCAGTATACACGCAGATTACAAATACTATTTCATGTTGTATGTTGTTGGGTTGGTAATTGGCTGTGCAGCACGAAGTCTTTGGTTCGAATCCTAGATTTTTACGGTGTATTTGTGAATAAATCCTCCAACGTTACGTTAAAAAACCGAAAGAACTGTCTTTCGATTTATACAATCCCGATTACCCGTGACTGTCCCATCCCTAGCGCCTAGCACGTCCTACTCACATACAAGCAGTGTAATACGGATTACTTATGTATTTATTTTCACGGTATTTAAGCAGGAATTTTATCCCATTTCCGTATATTTTCCGGTTTACCGCGGTGTTTGAACGAGGCTGCCATGTTTTTGGAAACTGTCTAAGGAGGCTTTCGTTGATTCCTTCCGGATGACTTAAAAGGTGCAACATTTGAAAAGTACCTACATTTTAATTAGGTGATAACTGCTTATTCAAATTTTATACACTTATAAACAAACCAGCCAAAATTATCTTTGCCTAGCACCGTAAAGGGATATAGCAAGAGTTTACTTATGTTAAGCCCAGCAACACAACATTTTCCACCCACTATGATTAATTTTCGTTTTAGGATGAGAGTGTCCACTGAAACATTAGATAACCAAGTGTCCACTGAAACTAAGCAAATGTTGAGTGGAGTTTTCCTTTCTTTCTTCAGTCTAAAAGCGCATTCTGCCATGTATCCTGGATTAAGAGGAGAGTAGGTATACCAACTCGATTCTAGCGAAATAGCTACGTAGGTATTTAGGAAACCATTTGGTATCGCTCGTGCTCTTATGCCCCGGGCACGGGTGCGATAGAGATGCACTGCATAGCATAACGCGACTGACAATAGGTACTTTTCTTGCTGAAATTCTGGTTACGGGAGAAAACGTTTTACACTAACGAAATATCAACCAATCTCTTTGATTTTAAAGCTATAAACCTAGTCATTCCTTGTGTCAACAACATACTAAAAAATCATGGAGATTGTATAATATTTAGAAGTAGTTAAACGTTTTCTCTTTTTGTATGGACGAGCAAGTACTTCCCTCTTAAGCCCTAGGACTGAGAACTAGCCAGAGGGCACTGTAGCTTTTGGCTTTAAAATATATGCTCATAAATATGAAGCGCACGCGACTTAACATTTCTGTTTTAGCTTTTAGCTCGTAGCTTGAGAGGAAAGGTTTAAAACTTTATTATGTCTGTTATTGTTTAGTAAATAGGCTTTAGAGTAATGAGTTTCGGTTAAGATGGTATTATAAATGTTATGAAGTTTAAGAAAATGTTATATTTAGTACTAGTAGTAGTAGTAGTAGTCCTCAATTTTTTATAACATTTAATTTAGAATTTGATCTAAATTTACGATTCTAGTTGGTTAATATAATAATATTTGATGCGCTGTAAAATGTAGGTACTTAAATATTACCGACGGCGTCATTAAGCTAGTCTTTTCAGTTCAGGAGCTATCGTCACTGGAACTTTTTCATTCATCGTGAGTGTAGTATGTATTACTATTAATTCATATAAATAATAAGATATAAGTATTCTTACTTGCAAGTATGATTGCTATAAATATCAATTTATCAATCAAATTAGAGCTTGTTCATCTTTATTTATTAACATTCTATAGGTATGACAGGCAGAACAAGTAAATGGTAGTCATGTACATTTACAGAAATTGTTAAGTAAATCAGAATCAGCATTAAGGTATAAATTATATGCGACAAGTACGCCAATCAAGCAATGTGCGTAATAGCATTGTATATTTTCAAGAACGATTCAGTAAATCCCAACTTGAAAGTATACGCGATTAGTACGCACAAATCGTGTATATTTTCAAGTAAAATATTATTTTTTTACACTTGAAACTATACAGTACTAGTACACTATGGGTGCGTTCTGGCCTTGTATAGTTTCAAAACACGCGGAAATGAGACCCGAAGGAAGGCGTAAGATAGGAAGACCAAGAAAGACGTGAGAGTGTGGAGCGAATGAGGTTATGACAGAGGATAGGGTAAAATGGCGTGACATGACGAACAAAGCCGACCTTAAATAAGGATAAGGCACGGAAGAAGAAGAAGAAGTCGTCACCATAGAACAAAACGGACTCGGGTGTAATGGTCGTCCCTATAAGTAGTAAGTACATTTTATGTTTTTTTCCAGAGTTCTGAAAGCTTTCCATTTCCTTTGTTGTATCTATAATGAATGAATCAGAAAAGTTCCACTATAATGAAGAAACTAAACAAGGAAGTATCAAGTTGACCCATTAGTGCACCTAGGTCTTTCACGTCACAACAGCGTCCTCCCACACAAGTCTAGATTGACACTAGAAGAAAGACTAATATCGAGTTACTTAGTGTGAAACCTAAAAGGATATAGATTTTATAAAGGGCAAGTTATTATTTAAACCTAGGGTATACTACACTCACGGGGAATGAAACAGTTCCACACACAAAATGTCGACACCAAACGACCCCAATTATTTCAAACATTTAATTTGAAATTTGTACAAAATATTACCGTTATTTGTTGGTAATATCCTGAGGCTCTGTTAAATGTACTTCAATATAGCAGACGGCATCATTAAGCTAGCCTTTTCAGTTTAGGAGTAATTTGGTGTTTATCTCAGGGGAACCTTTTCATTGCCCGTGAGTTATATATTGTAAAAATTAACCTAGTGTGTAAGTGATTATTGTATTTGGTGTTTCCTAAAGCTTACAGTTTTTAATTAACCTATTATGTCCCACTGCTATGCAAAGATCTCTCTAATATAATACCATAAAAAATATTTTTTATATGGTTTATATTTATAAAACTTTTGGTAGTAATTAATGTTTATATACATTCATAATAAAAAAGAGTTGGTAACTTCCCCTTAATCCACAGTACAAAAGGCGGAAGTATCTATGACTTCACTCTTTATAGTCAACATTAAACAACATCCCTTTAAATGGCATTAAATTCTAGTTAACAGACCATGCATTATCCTATCAAATTACTATTCTCTGCCTACATCTAGACTTTAATGGCTAAATAACAATATTAAATAACAGTTGTGTGCTATTTACTTCCCGACTGGCTATTATGATGATAGAGTTATAAAGATATCTCTGAAACAATATCTATTATCGTTATACACATTTAATGGTGTTATGCAGTTGTAATTCTGTATTTCCTTTTATAGCAAATTGAATGTCAGTCGTTTGGTAGATTCCAATGCAATGAGAAGATTTAAGGGAGTGGTCATTTTATTTATTTATACGTTACTTACACTACTAATTAAATTAAAGATTGTTTAAAATTGAGTAAAATACAGCTAAGAACACTCGGGTCAAGATCACCCTAAACTGAACAAAACTTAAATTGGTTCAGCCGTTTGGAAGCTACTCAACCACAGACAGATACACACACAGATATACACCGACATGTTAAACTTATAACATCTATTTTTCCGTCGAAACCAAATTTTACAAAAGTGGAGCTATTTCCTTCCTTGAAGTCGGTAGAAAAAATAAAATATTCATAAATAGGAGTAAGTACTTACCTACTAAGTAAGACGTCCGTGGAACTAAGTTGTTTCGAAGTTGCAATTTGCTTTCCACTGCAAACTTGCAGCAATTATAGCCCGTCGAGGCATTACGGACAAATAGTGTTGGAAGCATAAACAAAGAATGTACACGTCAGCCAGAAAAATATACACTCGCGATCAATGTAATAATAATAATATATGTAATATGTGGGGACATCTCACACACGGCTACACACCAAGCTAGGCAGAACCTGTGTTATGGGTGTCGGACAGCTGATATATCAACACAAATACATATATAGATAGATACTAAATATAAATATCAACAACCAAGATCCGAGTTCAAATATCTGTCTTTAAATAAATATCTGCCCCAACCACGAATCGAACCCGGGACCTTCGGCATAGCAGTCATGGTCACTAACCACTACACAATTCAGCCGTCTATAAACGTTCCACTAACAAAATCACGACACTAAATGGCCGAAATCTTCAATAAATTTAGTAAATTGAATTTTTAACACAATATTTAAGTTTTTTGTTGGCAACATTATTTCTTATTCTCATTATTTCTGATGCCCTCATAAATGTACTTCAATATTGCAGACGGCGCGGCATTAAGCTAGTTTATTCAGTCTAGGAGTAATTTTGTGCTTTCCTCACTGGAACTTTTTCATTGCTCGTGAGTGTATTACTGGATTTTGACTTCGCGATAGCCCTCTTATTGTAGGTAAATACTTTAAATAGTGCCATAATGTTGTAGACAGGTATTTCCCATCCCTAGACAGCGAGCAGAGAGACTCAAGCGTCCATCACTATTCTTTCACGAAACTTGCCAGCAATACCCCCGGTAAGTTTCTCAGTAAATTTTACTTTTCAAACGCCCCAACGAGTGTTACGCAAATAGCAATAACCAACGATATTTTATTACGAACTAGATGAATAACACCCCACTTGCACCACTGAGGTCTTATTTATAACTAGCTGTTCCCGCGCGCTTCGCTTCGCCTTAAAAAGTATTCCCGTGGGAATACCGGGATAAAAAGTAGCCTATGTTATTTCCCAGAGTCTAGACCGTATGTATACCAAATTTCATTCAAATCCGTTCAGTAGTTTTGGCGTGAAAGAGTAACAGACAGACAGACAGACACAGTTACTTTCGCATTTATAATATTATTATATTATATTATATTATATAATATAGTTAGGATTAGGATTAGTTCGGTTAGAAGTTTTGAGAGTTAATTACCTATATTTATATCCCTTTGTATATGTAAATGAATATTGATGTCTAAGACAAATAAAGTTTTTCTTTCTTTCTTTCTAGTTATTCATTGTTATAATGGTTTGTCATTAGGTGGAGCTTAAAACAGTTTTTATAATGTCGAAAAAATTTAAATAAAGAAAAACAGCGTCCCGATTCTTTAATCTCCAGCCTGCAATCGAGTCTGAATCGATTATAAACGAGAATGCGAAAATTCTCGACGTTTCAACGTGAAATTTAGTGTCCGTATCGGTCATAAATTCCGAAAACGAATTGAGATCCGATCATCGAAATTAAGGGGGAAACAAGCGATTGTATCGGAAGTAAGTAGGTACGTAGAACTTAAGTAAAAGATATTCTTGTGAAAAACTTAAAAGTCTTAACAAGATCTAAACAACAAGAGGGAACGAATATAATATCTAAATAGAACGGCATATTTTTTCGTAATTTGAAGGTAATATATTATAATTGCCGGACGCGGAAAAAATGCTGATTATAACTGATATACATATTTTTGATACATAATTATCTAGATTATTGGAAAAGCTAGTTAATTAAATATTCCGAGGCCATGCACAGAAATCTAGTAAACTCGTATATAAAACTATTTTATATATGAAATATAACAATCAACATAGCCGTTCCATGTTGTCTATAAAAGTTTTATTCTGGTAGTAAACCGTACCGTGAGCCCAGTGTATGACTCTATTAAATATAGATCACCGATTTTGCAGATGGCACATAGACTCCTCGATATAGCGCCAGTCGATTTGACATAGCTGTCAAAATATGCAAGCTGAAGTGGCAGTGGGCTGGTCATAGCTGCCGAAGAACCGATAACCGTTGGGGTAGGCGAGTTCTCGAGTGGAGACCACGAACAGGTAAACAGACGCCCTCCTGCCCGCTGGACTGACATCCTTAGGCGGGTAGTGGTTGGATTAGGAAGGCCGAGGACCGAGTGTTGTGGCGCTCTTTTACATAGACTGTTCTGTTGGAAGTGTGCCTACATACCCATAGTGTAATCTGTGTAATAGAACTGTATGGTTCCCGGACAAGAAAATGAATATTTTACTGTAAAGTTTTCACGATTCACGATGACTAATCGCGGATACCTACTTTACCTACTTGGAAAGTCCAAGAACATTAGGTCATGTTTTTTTTAATGGCACCGATGATTGATTGAAAGTTATACGTACAATTTTACACTCCCGGGCAATGAAATAGTTCCACTCACAAAATTCTGATTCCAAAAGACCCCAATGTTTTCAAAGATTTAATTTTAAATTGGAACAAAATATTACCGTTTCTAGTTGTTAATATCCTGAGGCTCTGTTAAATGTACTTCAATGTTGCAGAACACGGTATTAAGTTAGCCTTTTCCGTTTAGAAGTAATTTTGTGCTTTTCTGAGTGGAACCTTTTCATTGCCCGTGAGTGTATTATATTCCCATGACCTATCTGAAAACTATACGCTCTTTGACCTAAAGGTCGTACATCACATAAAACAGTCGGAATCGCAGGTATAAAGGGGGATTTACACTATCTTCAGAGGACCTTAGCTTACAACTTAACTGGATATATGGCACCTAAGTAATTTAAGCTTGGATTTAGCTATCTAAGATTTAACAAGTTGGGCTCACTGCCATTTCGCTAGACGATTTAGGGGACTGATTTTAATACGGCTTTAGTTTACTGAGTAATATTAATGTGTAAAGTGCATTAGCGAATTAAGCCATCGAGCTGGTTTGTTAGAA
The DNA here is from genome assembly GCF_932276165.1 of Plutella xylostella. Lineage (NCBI taxonomy): Eukaryota > Metazoa > Arthropoda > Insecta > Lepidoptera > Plutellidae > Plutella > Plutella xylostella. Next base: position 1,858,289 of record NC_064007.1, on the reverse strand, counting down.
AACATTTATTATTATTATTTATTTAATTCTTTATTGCACAAATCCTAACTAATATTATAAATGCGAAAGTAACTGTGTCTGTCTGTCTGTCTGTCTGTCTGTCTGTTACTCTTTCACGCCAAAACTACTGAACGGATTTGAATGAAATTTGGTATACATACGGTCTAGACCCTGGGAAAGAACATAGGCTACTTTTTATTCCGGAATTCCCACGGGAAAACTTTTTAAGGCGAAGCGAAGCGCGCGGGAACGGCTAGTACATAATAAATGCACAATTACAAATTTAGTTAAACATAGAATATAAAGAACAGTTACTTTATACGTGAAATGAAAAAAATATTCGTAAGTAAAAACTACAAACTAAACTTTGAATAGAGGAAAAGCGATTTACGGAATGCACGCATCAATAGTATCCCATCAGTAACGGATAGAAGAAAATATTGCTTAAAAGAAACCAAATATGGCTTTCGGTTATGTACAAAAATAGAATCCCTTGACCGAAAAATCATTGCTTTTTCCATTCGTCCGCCAAACATGCAAAGGTTGAGGTCAAACAGCCTGAAACAACATACAAAATATTGCTGAAAATAGCGGATAATACACACAACAAGAATAAACTTCAAACAAAATAAATTTACCTAAAGCTTTCAAATAAAAGCAAAAAGTTTGCAAACGTAACATGCTAAACATGCTGCGTAACATATTTTTGCTGATTTGCGTTATGAAATCGCTTTGCTAAATAAATTATTTACACGTGAGTGGAAATGTACAGCAAAAAGCGGGTGACTCGCTTGCGAGGCACCTCTGTCCACCCCTTCGAGGATAATAGTCGTGAGTATAATGTAATGTATACGTATGTATCATCATCATCATTTTCAGCCCGTATCTGCCCACTGCTGGGTATAAGCCTCTTTCCTATCACGCCATCTCTTCCGGTCCTGTGCGAGTCTAGTCCAGTGTCACTTTAACAATGTCATCAGACCATCGGGCGGGCGGTCTGCCTATTCCTCGTTTGCCAGTTCTTGGCCAAAACGATTTTTTTACGATGAATTGGTCTATGACTTTGAACACCTGACCCTCTTTGTAATTCGGCAAACACCTTGTCAACGGGAAAAAAACTGAATAATTCATAGCCCGCTATCTTATTCTATCAAGACACAGCGAAATGGGATCTGGAATTAAGTGTCTTGGAAACCAAGCGCTGGTGCTGGTTATACACAATGATACGGATCGCATTATTCACCAGACCAACTTTGACGGTCGAATGGCGTAGTGGTTAGTGGCCCTGACTGCTATGCCGAAGGTCCCGGGTTCGATTCCCGGCTGGGGCAGATATTTGTTTAAAGACAGATATTTGTACTCGGGTCTTGGGTGTTGATATTTATATTTAGTACCTATCTATCTATGTATTTGTGTAGATATATCAGCTGTCCGATACCCATAACACAGGCTCTGCCTAGCTTGGGGTCGGATGGCCGTGTGTGAGATGTCCCCACATATTTATATATTTATTTATAACTGTTGACATAAATAAACAATTCATGGACTACCTCTTCCTCTCCGTGTATTCGTAGTAGTGATATGCTATTTGATTTTTATTTTTAAAATATCTTTATTGGCATAGAAAGTTACATGTGACATAAGATTAAACAACAAAACTTACGGTAACAACGTTAGACAATAGTTAGACATTCATAGTACTACCACAAAAAAAGGTAAAACATTGTTTAGCAAGTGAAAAAACGAGATTTGACAGATTTATTGGGCGTTTGACAGCGCTAAACATCTGTTAAATACTGTCTAAGTTTTTGTGGTAAGACCCTCAATGTCTATTAAAACTTTAAACTGATAATATAAAAAGGGTATATATGTCGCAGGCAACTGGTTTAATCTCCTGTTTGATTGAACCACTAGCCCGTTCATTGGATGGCGCTATTCAGTTGTATGACTAAAGGACAACTCGTCAAGTCGTTGATTGTAACATTCGACGTCTTGACTGAACATCATTCAGCGAAGTCGTTGAATGGGATATAGTATAGCAACTTTGTACTATTCGGTTAGGGTAAACATCACCAGACAAGAGTCAACAAAATACTATGTTACAAAGCTCTTATCTCACAAATAAACTAAACAATAACAATAAACGTACCTTCATATTGTTGTTCATAATTATCCAGCTTCGCCACTTTTTTTCTTTGAAACTATCCGCCCGCGGCGTAATAATAGATAAATCCATGTTGTCACACTATTTTAACACAAATAACGCACTTTAAAGCTAATTTATTTGCAAAAAACTAACAATATAGGTGCTTTTTGTGTCAGCTGTTAGCTGTTAGACGCCATATTTGTTTTATTCACCACCTGACTGATTTTAAGTCAGCTAACTAGTTGGACGTTTTGTGACGCTTGTACAATCAACGTTCGGCCTAGTCATACAACTGAACAGCGCCATCCAATGAACGGGCTAGTGGTTCAATCAAACAGGAGATTAAACCAGTTGCCTGCGACATATACATGTATAGAAACTACTAAGTAATTTTAACTAACATAATTTGCTGAGTTGGTAGGTACACACGTTTTGTTTAACACAACATGCGTTTGTAACATCAATAATTATGATAATAAAAGTAATACCTACCTAAGTAGGTTTACGGTTGTTAGATACCATTGGTAACTTTTATCAACTATATTTTAACAATAAACATACCTAACTTGCATTAGTTATTATTGGTGGTAGCTCAGTCGGGTAAGCGCCCGCTTCTCAAGCAAGAGATGCGGGTTCGATCCCGGCGCTGACATGTACCAATGAGTTCTTTTAACTTAAGTACAATGTATACCATCGCTCTTACGGTGAAGGAAAACATCGTGAGGAAACCTGCATATCTAGATTTAGCACATCTAGATATGTGAACCCACCAACCCGCAGTGGACCAGCGTGGTGGGAAATGGTCCAAGCTTAGGAAGGCAGTTTAGACCTTGGGGATATGCACAAAGGTTCCACTCGAGAGAGCCAGGTGCAGGTACTGACACCCCCACAGAGAATAGAATAGAAAAGAATAGAACGGGCAAAGAAAAAGTTCCAGTGAGAAAAGCACCAAATTACTCCTAAGCGGAAAAAAGTACCTAACTTAATGACGTCGTCTCCAATATTTAAGTACATTTAAAGACGCATCAGAATATTACCAACTAAAAACGTAAATATATTTTCGTTTAATTTTCTATCAAATGTTTTTAAAAATTGGGATTATTTGGTGTTAGTATTATGTTTAAGTTATATAAGTTTGGGAGACAGGGTATCATACAATATAGGTCAAACTTAAAGTGTAGAAAAATGCGCATTCGCGTAATATAGAAACAAGAAAAAGAAATAAAAAAGAGGTTTTAAATAAACGGAAACTTTTAATAATATGCTTTACCCGGAAACGGAAGTTGAAGCCGTCAACATAACGGAATGAATTTTAATATCTGTTTTAGCTGTTATCGTTTTAAGAGTCAGTTGTTTTAGGTTTTTGGTAACAGGACGCAGGGATAGTACGGTAAAAATACTTGTAATAAGTAGGTATTAAAAACACGAAAGTTTGTAACTTGGATGAAATTCAACATTTCTGACTCGCTGGATTGACATATAGGCTAATTTCTCCAAATTCCCACGGGACAAATTTAAGGCGCAGCGGAGCTTGTGAGCAACTGCCAGTATTAAATAAATGTAACGGTGTTATTTAACTATCATGCCTTGATAAATTGCTATTAATTTACCCTTGACGTAAAAAAAGTTAATATTTGTCGTATCTAGCTTTAAAGACTTACCCCCTTATTCATAAAAAAGTTACTGGACGCTTTAGCTATTGAACTGTTCTGTCACTCTCTGACAGAGAACAATTTGTTCTTTGACAGAGAGGGACAAAACATTTATTTAAAAATATTCATTTCCTATAACTTTTTTTATGAATAAGGGGGTTAGGTACTAACATAGGTGATACCTTAGCTTAAAAATATGGTTTCGTTCTACCACAATGATCTGCGTACAGACAACACAACTTCAATCGAAGCTTCAAACAAACGCACCGAACTAATAGAGTTTTCAACAAGAAAGAACTAGAGGCAGGTGTAGTCTGTACTGGCAGCAACAGAAGACCTGCAGTTTGAACAGTTTACGCATAACTTCCCCTTAAGGCGAGTGAGTCTAGAAGTTACGAGTGATAGCTGGGTTGTTGTTTACGCCGCGCCGTATCTCGACTCAGTTTCAAACTGAGTTTTAAACTCGGTCTAGCGCTTTGTTAAAACTTAGATAAAGGGAATAAATAAAGAAGCCATTTTAACATTACGCTCGGGTAACGCTGTAATGCTCCAACGGTGTTGGGGAAAATTCAAAAAGGGATATTGTTGTGGAATGAGATGAGGGGTAATCGATGGGGAAAGCTGAGGACAGACTAGAGGTTTAGTTTTTATTGTCCATAATTGTGTTTTACATGTCTGATTTTTGCAGAACTGTTTTATAAACATCTTTTACAGTGTAAATTATAATCTGTTTATCACATTGAAATAATTAATTGGTAACAAAATAATATTCAAAAATGTCATTTACATAAACAAGTAACCTACCACCACATTGGAAAAAGTTCAGTTTCCAATAACTTAAAAAGGTAACAAATAAACTGCTAAGTACCTACGTCCATTTCCAATACGGTATTGTTTTTTTTATCTTCTCCGCTAGATCAATGGTAAACTAATCGCTAAGCGAATTGAATAAATAAAAGGCTGCAGAATACAGGAACAGTCCTCTCAAAGAGCATACAGAAGGAGATCTAATCTTGTGAAATAATTATGATCTCAAGACTAGAGCTGGGGGGTCACTCTATACTGACGAAAAACAAACGAACGAAAGCTGTCGTGCAATTAGCACGTTTAATACAACGAGATGGAGTCGTGGTTCGCGCAGCAGCGGCAGCGCTCCGAAACTTAGTTTTTTCAAATAGAGTGACCCCCTGGAGTGGTTCCGCAATATATTGGGCTCTTGTAGAGAATCTTTTGTTAGGAAACAGACTTGCGAGTTTTTTAACCGGCTACTGCGAACCTAGGAGGGTTATTATGTTTGCCTGGTATGTGTGTTCGGTTGTTCTCTTGTATTTGCTGGTACTGAAGTTAGTTACCAGGCACTTAAACAAAAAAAAAACACCTGAAAAGGTACCTACTGTTAGTCGAAATTCGCAGTTTTACAACAATAAAAATTAATCGCATTAAAATCTTCGTTCCTGACAAATACCCAATAAACATATCGCCTTCCTTTACAGAGAACGGAACGAGGGAAAAAAAGAAAATAATAAATATTAAAAGGAAGTGACTCGAACGTATTGAACGGTATAAATAAGCTTAAGACAAAACAAAGGAATTCTTGATCGAATTTATGTTCAAGCGAAACTTGGCCAGTGTTCCTCTTGGGCCCACAACGTTCGTCCTATAAATAATTGGAATTCATGAAAGGAGCCCCCATCATGGCAATGGAAGGCTTTTTATGTAGCTACAGTATCCTACTGATGGGCAAATACCTCTTATGTTAGAGAGAGATACATATATTCTATCTGTATTTTTACGTATTATATTCATTATTTTATCCGTGGTCCGGAAATACTGAAATACTTTACGAAAGGCTGTGGTTTTTAAACAATATACCAAAGAATTATTTTCAAATGGAAACTGAAGTCCGTGCTCAAAAGAAAACATTTACATCTAGATTTAACATATTCAATACATACATAGATAGATGTATGAACCCACGAACCACAATTTAACTTGGTGGACGGCAGATTAGACCTTAAGCGATTTTGCGCAATTGTTTTTTGGAGTTTTCAAGGCACTAACCACACCCGCAGATAATATAATTAAATTGAAAGGACAAAAACCCCAAGGGTAAAAAATCTTATTATATCGGTCCTTGGGTCCAATATCAAGGTTGAAAGTGAAACACACCATTCACCAAGCATGGTCACTTCCTTTTCGAGCAAGCTAACTAAGCAATAAGTAATATAAATATTCTTCGACTCTGAGTTATACTTTCCGAGCTTTCATAATAATTGCAGCCACGACATAAGAATTCAATTAATTACAAAATAAAAGGATTTGATAAATAAAAGTAACGGTTAAAAGAAATGTATGATATTGCACTGACAGCCTTATTCCTTTATGAAGACGATATCGATATGAAACAAATGTGATGCTTCCGTTGCGTTTGATGCCGTAAGATGGACGTCTAACCTGTAAAAGCGTACTCGAATGGAGACCACGAAGAGGCAAGCGTGGCGTGGGGCGCCTTCCGCCCCGCTGAACCAACAACATCGTTGATGGAATGTAATGGCCCTTGGGAGCGGCCTATGTACAGGGTGATGATGAAGAAGCTAATAACCTTGAATGCTATAATAGGCTATTTTTTATCCCGGAAAATCCACGGGAATCCCTTAAACGGCCGTGTAAAGCTCGTATGAAAAACTTAGTGCTTAATACCACCTTGGTTGGGAATTCTTCATGAAAAGTGTGCCATCTAGTCACAGTGTTACTCGATGGGAGTGTTACTCGTTGGGAATGATTTATTTCTGAATTCCAAACCAGCCGCTGTAACTGGATGGGAACATAAACTAGAAAATTCCCAACTGTTCTCCCGTTACTCGTTAAGATTGGTTCAGTGATGATGAATGATGATGATGCCTAACCAGTGATAGGTACTGTGACTTATACAGTGTGTTGTTTTTCGGACCCGACAAACTTTAAGGGTGGATTCTACGAGTAATTTCATCGAGAAAAAACCCCCATATGTGGGGTCAAATCTCAATATTCTAGAAATGGCGGCCATTTTAAAGTTGCTTTGAACTTTTTTTATGTAACTTTTAAGCAGTTGTGAATATTTTAAATGAATAGAGATGACTTTTTGCGGATAATAGCATTTTATTTCATGTCCGTAAGGCGTTTAAATCTCGAGATGATTTTCTAAACGAAGAAGAAAATGTAATTTAAGTTACTTAGACCCCCACATACGGGGGTTTTTTCTCGATGATATTACTCGTAGAAACCCTTAAAGTTTGTCGGGTCCGAAAAACAACACACTGTATAAGTATTTAATATTACGATTTTTTTTTATTTTCGTTTCTTGAAAAAGTATGAAAATAGAAATAATTATTCCGAACAATCAAATAAGTTTTATTAAACTAGTTAACTAACAATAAAATTATAAAATCAAAACCGAATTGTAAAATCCAATCATTTTTTTTCTATGAATGATAGATAGATACTGGGTGGGTAGTACAGCAGTAGCCACAAAATAATAGAGAAAATGAAAACTTTCATTTCCCAAATTTTGCGTGGAGGTGACTTTATGGCTGTTTGATATTTACTTATCGACTCATATCTGCTCTGCTGGTGAAGAAATAATTAGGTACTTCCGAAGTAACTACCGCAGATTAATGATGATCTGGGGCTTACACCGCGGGCGCGCCTCGGACATAGACGGAAGATGCAGATGATCTCAAAATAATGGCGAAAATTATGGGGACCAACACCGATGTAGTACTTACGTACTTATTTATAGTTAAAACTTAATATTACTAATTTGCATAACAGCCATGTAGTAGTTATAGTTATCGCATATGGTGGAATTCAGATCCATTGGACTCTTGTGTTGGCTCAAAAGACATGATGAGGTTTCACTAGCGCCATCTACCTTAATCTCTTATTCGCTCCATCCAAAGGTTGTCTGGCAGAGATCGCTTTTAGTGATAGGACCGCCTTTTGTACCCTAATTAGGTTCATCATCTTTAGCCTATAGCAGTCCACTGCTGGACGTAGGCCTCTCCCAAAGCACTGGATGTGATATTTAGCTTTCCGCATCCAAATTAGGTTACAACTTGTATATTTTATTATTCTTTTGGGGTGTACAAATAAAGTGTATTCTATTCTATAATCGGTTTGGTCTATGGTGGAAAATTATAAATTGATAATCCCAACAAGTTACTGTGACTTGTTGGGAATTTTTATTTTCATAGTCCCAACTAGTTACAGTGTTACAGTTGTATGTGACACGTTGGGAATGAAGGAAAAAGGGTGTTTCAACGAGTAACAGAGTGTGGACTGATGGGAATTTTATACATAAAATTCCCAACGAGTAACAGTGTGACTGGTTGAGGTGTGACTGGCTGGGAACAAAGGGATACGGTTAGGGGTTTTCTGCTCTTTGACAACTAAAGTATGATATTAATGACCCTTTGAATATTAACGATAACATTGATCCAATTTTCCCTGTACCATATTTATGTAATCAAATTGTACTATAGTATGATTGCCACCTACTCAGACCTAATTATTTATTAAATTTAGTGAGAAATACATAAAGATTATGAATAAGAGTTGTCTATATATTTAAAATGAACAAACTGGCAAAAATCCCTAACACATACACCAAAATATGGAGCCAATCATACAAAAATTATGTTCATGGCAGCAAACCCCTATATATACCCGTTATAGCACTATTTCAACCAGGCGTGAACAATATCGCAAACCTTTATTTAAACGTGGTTAGAAAACAAACGAACGTAAACATCCAATTTTATACTTCACACGGGCAGCCGGTAATTCTGCAATTTTCTTTATTTTTGGTGCTGGCAACACTGGAGGCATTCCAGCGTAAATGCTTTACAGGAGAAATAAGGCGAAAGATCCGCTCCGGTATTTTATAAGCGCTTCCGAACGCCACCGTGTGGCGAGAATATTTTCAAATTTGGAATACCGAAGAAGAAACACAATAAGAAATGACTTTGAAATACTAGAAATGGCATGCATTGATGCATAAAAGTAAAGCTATGTTCACTAATGAGCAATGAAAAATTTCCACGTACAAAATGTTGAAAAAATACCTACTTCCAAAATATTTACGTTTTTAGTTTGTAATATTCAATATCTGATGCGCTGTAAAATGTACTTCAATATTGCAGGCGGCGTCAATGAACTAGGCTTTTCCGCACTTTTTTTTCATTGCTCCTGAGTGTAAGTACACAGGTTTATATACAGCGTGTTCCATGGCGACAGGGCATTTCACTGAATCGATTCCCTGGTCAGCCACGCGATGATGTCAAAGTCAAGCAAAGCAAAAATATATATTTAGACAAAAATAACGGAGAAACACAGATGACGTTTTAATTAAAAGAATGAAAAAGCCGTAGTTTTTCTTCATGACACCGCCACTTGTTCGAATAATTAAATTAATTATATCTCATTTTACAAGCGTTTTTTATAATATATTCTAAGCTTTAGTGTGAATTTAGAATTCTTTATTGTATTTCGTCGGACGCTTCTATCAAAGGTCGACGCCTTTCAAATAATGATAGGTGAAGATAATGATAATCCCGTATGCAACTATTTTCTCCGTACAAAGGTGGACTGGAAGAGATCGCTTCTTCAAAAAAGGATATAAGATGTCTTTGTAAGTTTTTCCGAGGACTAATATGAGAAGGACGTACCTCGACCTAATGCTAAAAGCATTTTCCACCAGGCAACCTGTAGTCACTACAAGACTAGCAAACGCAATTTGCGATCAAAGGTTATTCCAATAGAGGTTTGACGAAACAATTTTATTTAAGCCAACACAGGCCCTCGGGGATCAATCAGGTGGCCGGAAGAGAACTAACGCAATTGTGAGATGGTCCAGAAGTGGACCCGTTTGGACCTGATAAGGGACAACTGTTGCTACTATGCAACTGTACTGTTGTAGTTTTATAGAGGTGTCATGCAATCGGAATGTTTAACTTGTTTTATGTATTTATCTAGGTATATTATGTACCTATGTGTGTAGATATATTATATCAGTTATCCGATACCCATATTTAAAGGCTCTGCCTTGTTTGGTGTCGCGTCGGATGGCCGTGTGTGAGATGTCCCCACATATTATTATTATTAATAACTTGTGGATGAAAGGGTCCAATACCTTGGTCCGCACCGGACACATCGTAACCTGAAATCCTGAAATTTACGGTAATTCTTGTCCACAAACATCGTTAGGGACAAAAAGGCGACGGGTTTTCGATTCATAGTCAAACAAATTTAGGTATTTTTTTTATAAATTATATTGGTATATTCTACAGCGAATATTGAGACTCTTTTCTGGCTAAGGCTGACTGCGATTTTTTTTGCGACACGAATATGTCGCCTTTTTATATCGACATACATAAATTACATAATTTATTTATTTATTCTTCATTGCACAATATACAAAAGTAATTATGTACAATTAGGTGGACTTAATGCTAAAAGCATAATTGAACTCATACCTATGTCATATTTTTGCGACAAAAATATAGCGCTACAAAAAATCGTTGTTTGAAAAGCATAATAGGTAATGTATGAAAAACTAATGCAGCCGGAAAGCAACGAATAAAACACGCGTGTATAGACGCGTATATGCGCTTTCAAATACGTGCTTTTAAGCTCGTATAAATACGCTAGTCTGAAACCTCATAATTTTATAAGTTTGTCAGGTCCTGTATGTAAATGTATATGTTTGATGAAAGGGCTTTTAGACTTTTCAGGAGTGATAAGTATTATTTTCGGATTGAAATCAAAATTTCACTGTATTTATGAGCGGATCCTAATGTTATGATTATGCATATAACATGATTAAGGTACTACGGTGAGTCGATCCCTTGTTCCAATGAGGGAAAGGTCCTAAAACGGTTAATGGTTATAAATTTATGTATCTAAAGGCTGATTTTTCAGTGGTCAGATATAAAAATTATAAGAGGATTATTAGAGAATGTATCTAATACTGTCGCATCTGAATGGTTTTTAATATTAGAGAGTGACTGCAACCATTTTAATTATCAGATTACATTTATGTGATTATTGATAGAATGAAATTAATATAGTTAATACCATAATGAATAATCATTATGCTATTAACAATATTACGCCTTATAAATAATTTTCCTATACCTCCTGTAGGTAAATAATAAAAATAATTATTATCAAAAGCAACATGTTATGTATGTATGTACGTTTCCCCAAAAATCCTTTGTACTCATAACAACAAATCTGTGTATGACAACCGCCAACGTTGACATAAAAGAATAACATCTTCTCATGAAATAAATGACACTAATTATCTGACTGCCACTGTATTTCTATCTCTTTCATCCTTCAGGTCAGTCCATAAGCCTGTCTTCTTCTCAAGACGAGCAGTTCAAACACCTGTACAGTAAAAGCGGATGATACAACACTGTAGAACTACCCTCATTAAGGGAACTGTACTCTGACCAAATAGTTAATTATCTAGAAGTATGGCGCTGAATCGAATGTGTCAGTAGCAAACTCTAGAGCTGGCCTCTATCGCAAAATTGTATGGAAAACGATTTTCGAATTCAAATTTTATTAAATTTGCCACTAATTGAATCTGATGGCGTTGGTGAACCCCAACACGATGACAAACGCAATTCCTGTGGGGTTATCACCAAATAACATTTCCGAAGTAATTATTGATACAACACTGTAGAACTACCCTCATTAAGGGAACTGTACTCTGACCAAATAGTTACTTATCTAGAAGTATGGCGCTGAATCGAATGTGTCAGTAGCAAACTCTAGAGCTGGCCTCTATCGCAAAATTGTATGGAAAACGATTTTCGAATTCAAATTCGAATTCGAATTCAAAATTGATGGTGGCAAATTTAATAAAATTTGAATTCGAAAATCGTTTTCCATACAATTTTGCGATAGAGGCCAGCTCTAGAGTTTGCTACTGACACATTCGATTCAGCGCCATACTTCTAGATAATTAACTATTTGGTCAGAGTACAGTTCCCTTAATGAGGGTAGTTCTACAGTGTTGTATCAATAATTACTTCGGAAATGTTATTTGGTGATAACCCCACAGGAATTGCGTTTGTCATCGTGTTGGGGTTCACCAACCCGCAATAAACCAGCTTGGTGGACTACGCCTAAAATCCTTCCTTCAGTGGAAGGATACCCGTGCCCCAGCAATAGGGGCGTGATGGGTTAAGAAATGCTTAAAACCTCCGCCATCACACAAACGTTGGTCAGACTGCAGCCAGCCAGCAGCGCACAATACAACGAAACGAATTTCACCCCGCCCATTGTCTCCAGCTATAACTATTTCATTCCGCCCGTCTATCTGTTTGCATAATTTTTATTGGATTTCACCGGGAACTATTTTAATTGAGTTTCTCTTTCGTTTTTTTTTATGCGGCGATGAAACGGAACGCAGCGATCCGATTGGTAGAACGAATGTATTATTATTATTACCCAATTGCAGTTTGCTTTTTTATTGCTGAATGCTGAAATATGCTCTCGCGTCGAAAAAAGAGTTGCTCTTAGGTAATATTAACCTGAAAACTAACCAATAGCAGACTTTGAATGCGGTTTTTTTCTTAAAATATAAGGCTTTTTGCCGAGTAGTTTAAAAGCTAAAAGCTTCAAAATTAGTTCAGCCGTTTTCATAATTGTTGGAATTGTGTTTGTGAGTACACAATTGACGCTACTGGTTTTGACTTTAAAAACTGACTTTTATTGTAAATCTAAGATAATTAAATCAATCACGTTCCTAATCAAAAACGTATACCACAGACTTAGCAACAGCTTTGTAACTAGAGGCGGCGCTCCCTCTTATTTGCATCATAATCATAACATAGACAAGACAAACCACCACAAATTAATCCTGCCCATAAATTAACCAACTGCTAACTACACAAGCTACTTACACTTCTAATCTTGGGGTTACTCTCTAAACCGACAAACGAGAATAGGGAATATGCATATATGTTTTTATATTCTTATTTGATAGTTTTACATCGCTTTATTATAGTAAAAAAAATGCCAAAAAAGTAATTTAAGGTAAGTATTTTAAAGAAAGTTAAAAATGTATAACCACCAATTCCACTATAAACGCCCAAAACTTTGTGTGAGAGTGCGACGCTCAGTTCTATGCGCATAGATAATTCTGAGATTGGCACATCGTCACATCCGCTCTAAGAAAATCCGTCACGTTTCAAAGAGTTACCGAAGTTTTTTGATACTTTTCAATTATTTAATCGCTCAAAAATGAATTATAATGAAAAAAATTGATGGAGGCATAATTCTGAAATAACAAATTTGATTAAAAATAATATTTGACCTTTATTTGAATCACATGCATATTAAATAAGTATTGTCGCGCAATCGGCACGCTTAATACAACGAGACAGCTCGTGGTTAGCTCTGCATTTGTTTTTTAAAAGCTTCGCGAAACCCGGCTCTATATCGTTGTATTAAGCGTGCCGATTGCGTGACAAGTCACGTTCATTCGCATGTTTATAGAGCGACCCCCCTGTTGCAACCCCAAGTACAGTCGGCCAAAATTGCTTATAACCCTCCCCGCATAATCTTCTTATGGCTGCGTCATGCAATTAGTCTATGTGGCTGTAACAAATTTAAGGCAAATTAAACAGAGACAGTACAGAAGTTAAGCTTATTTATTTATGAACACTTTAGAGCTTACATCCAGAGTTTAAACTTATGTGGGTGCTAATATACTGCAAGTCTAGAACAGATATGATAGTTTGTCGAAAGCTATAAAAGTTTATGTTTTCTCACATATATAGTTGCGCCTCTAGCGGAAACTACCATGAAACTTTTGACGGATAATGTGTGCAGATGACAGAAGAAAACGAACACCTTTTTCGTAATCGTTTTCTTAAATTGCATAACCCGTAATAGACAATATATAGTATTGTGTCATCAACACGCTTAGGTAGAAGAAAATTACAAAGTTAGAAGCTTGCCTCCTGCACAGTTTTCACATCTATTGAAGGCACATCAGAGTTCAGTAGCCAGAGGGGATGGAGGCGCGCATGGACCCGGCTGTTGCCCGGATATCCCCGAAAAGATTGACCACGATTTGTTGCGTATGGTCCGAGTTATAAAACTGGGCGTTTTTGAAGAATCTCGTAATCTATGCGGGTTGTTGCAAAAGTGTTAAAAGCTGAATGTGAAAGTCATAGAACAAAACCTTTTCTATACCTTTTTTGCAACTGTCTGTATACAATATACATACATACATATATACCTCCTCCCGGCGCACCCTGTGCAGTCAGTGACTGACGCTTTTCTGACTGGCCGATCAAAGAATCAGCACTGTAATAGTGAAAGCTGTATGCTGAGCTGGTGTCGTTTTGACACTCTGGACAGCATCCTTTATTTGTTTGTTCTGTATTAAGTATTCTCTTTATTTTGTTATTGTTTCTTTTTCTTTTTTCTGTCTTATTATTCCGTCCCAGTGTGTCAAATAAATGTATCTTTCTTTCTTTCTTTTCTTTTAAAGCACTACGGTGACAAAACTTAAACTAGCTCTAGTGTTTCTCACCGACACGCTAAGAAGAAGAAGACTATACCATCCGGTCGTCACGCCACAGAATTATAAGAAGTGGTAATTTGAAGATGTGTGTTGTCTAAGTATTGTGTGTCGTATAATCGTCTGTCGAAGTAATGGTCATTAAAAGCTGTGTCGTATCGAAGCAATGACTTGCAGATACTATGTATTTTCGATACTACGAGTACACAAACATATTGAAAAGAAATGTCATTTTTTAACCGACTTCAAAAAAAGGAGGAGGTTCTCAATTCGTCGGGAACTAACAAATTTGTCTTACATTTTGGCAGTGCAAGTTGACGATACGCAACGTAAACGGAGGTTCGTGTATCGCCATACTGGACTTATGAGTTTTCGTCTGTCAAAATTCAGTCGACAACTCATCAAAAACAGCTTCAGTATATGCGTTAACCCATCACTATCACAGATTAGAGAGGGAAGGCAATAATCCCATATTCTCGCGGCCTCCGCCCGACATTGGTAAGCTGTGTGTCCAGTCCGCTGTTTGAACGACTCAGCGAGGATACTGTGACGATACGACGACGATACGACGACGACACATCTACACTCACGGGCAATGAAAAAGTTCCACTCACAAAATGCCAACACCGAACGGCCCAAATTTTTTCAAACATTTAATTTTAAATTAGAACACAATATATTATTTTGCCGTATTCAGTTGGTAATATCCTGATGCTCTGTTAAATGTACATCAAAGTTGCAGAAGGCGTCATTAAGATAGCATTTTCCGTTTAGAAGTAATTTGGTGCTTTTCTCAGTGGAACCTTTTTATTGCCCGTGACTTTATTATAGTTGAACTTTTAATTAGATGCAGCGAATTGGTGCTTCATGGGTAGCGTTTTTTAACACCCGACGGAAAAGAGTGGTGTTATAAGTTTAAAGTGTCTGTTTATTTGTCTGAGGTTGCGTTGCTCCCAAACGGCTGAACCGATTTTCGTCGTTATTATTATTATTATGACTATGAGTGTTGAATTTCGGAGGGTTTTTAAACTTTTTAACGTTGGTTTTGAATAAAATTGAATTATGACCATTATATTTTCACAGACTAGCAGACTTGCGGCACAGGGGTTAAGCTGTTGCTATGTATGTATGTTGCTACTCAGATTTATGATCGACGGCGTATGATGCATATTTGGCGAGCTGCTAATGTGTTCGGGGCTTTAGGAGACTTAGCGTGGCGGATGCTGAGCGTGACCGGATATCGCAAGAGTTATAAGTTATTTGGTTATTATGGAGACTATACTGTATTCATTCTTATTTGGCACACAAGGTAAACAATTATTGTGTGTCTTTTTAATTAAAATACTAAGTATTAAACAAATAAACTACGGGAAAAATAAATGGTTTAATTACGAAATCAATCATTTTTCTTGTAAGTATTTCATTTGTCATTATGTTTTATTTTATAACTTAGTTTTTAAATTAATTCAAATAAAAAGACACTCAAAGACTTCTCAAAATCTACGACAAGTTGTCGCGCTTATAAAAAAATGGCTAGCTAACGGAGAGGTAGAAATGAGAAGCCAGGGTTCAGCTTGACACAAATTTATTTATAGGTCAACGTGGGTTAGGCCTACACTACACGATCAGTCAATTTTCAGTTGGCACGGATAGGGACTCCCCTGAGTCGAAGAGTATCGGCGTGGAATCCCGATAACGCGATCGGCGTGGAAGTCCTCTTCTCCAGTGCCCAGGTAGGTAGGCAGGCAGGTCACGTGGCCGTTGCGTGCGCGTGGCGTGTAGGTCGGCTGCGCGGCGTGGTCAGCAACACGAAGGCAGGGGGTTGCCGAACCAGCACGTAGAGGGCGAGCCGTAGAAACACGTACCGTGGACGTAAGCGTGGACCTTGGAGTGGTAGCGTGGACCTTGGACCCTGGAAAAGATGGAAATCCAACGCATCAGTACACCGTTATCGTCTAGGTTCCACATACCGTCATCAAGACCTACAGCAGAGTACCTAATCTAGCTTGATTGAGGCGGCAGTGGAAACCAGAACGGAATACCTAACATGAATTTAAGAAATACTAGAAATTATTACAAAAGGCCGAAAGCGGTAGACTAGCTGCAGCATAATTTGAATAAAAGTAATGCATCTAGGCAAGCTAGCGTATTCAAAAAGATAAAATAAAAGAAACAAGAACGCTGATGAAACATCTAAATGATAATGCGTAATTGCATATCCGCCATCTTGGCTGTTATAAGTGCGCAGTAAGTTAAGTTAGCTAGCGCGTAAGCAAGCGAATAAAACAAGAAAGGAAGCTACGTTAAACAAATTGAAATTAACACTTTTAAAATACAGTAGTACACGTTTAAAACACAAATAGGTTCCTAAAATGAGCTAAGCAAGTCTGATCACACTTACCTGATATTGGGGAAGACACGCACAAGGCACCACTGGTAAAGTCTAGGTCATTCGACACTTTAGAGCGGGCTAGGCACCTAGAGGACTGCCGTGAGGTAGGGTCACGCGCAGTCGATGCCGTAGCCCGTGGACGAATGATCGAGAGCCAGTGGTCACCGAGTGGGGCTGCCGCGATAGGTGGGGACAAGAACAAAAGACCGCTTCGCTGTCTAGGGATGGGAACGCGTCGATAATTTGAAGAATTATCGACGCGAAGATTAAGTTATCGATAAAGTCGATACTTTAAAAGGGAATTTACAATTAAATTATTAAGTTAATTACTATGATGTAAGTTATTTATTTGGAAGAAATAAATAACGTTACATTACCCCCCTTTCTGCCCAAGGATTTTGACCTCCTAAAAGTCAAAATCCGCAGCTTAATACTTCTTTGTAACTAAAGAAACTACATACACATTCATACTTCTCTTGCAAAAATCTTTCATACTTTCAATCATAATAAGCCTTATCATAGATTTAGAGAATAATAAGGCCACCTTTCATTCAAAGAGGCAGCAAATATAATAATTTGCTTACTCAAGTAGAATCATTATTTAAAAAGAAAATATTCTAGACTGAGGGTACAATTATAAAAGAAAGTTAACGATTTTAAGTCAATAAATTTAAAACAAGGGATATAGGGTAGATGTCAATAGGTTTTAAATAATTAAAAAATGGATTCTATCCGAAAATCTAAAACGATAAAGGGAGTAGTCATTTTTATGAAGTAAAAAGACTAGAACATAATTAAATTCCTACTCGCAGGTTGTGTGATCAGGTCCACTGAACTCATTGATTCCGTTCTGTTACAAAATCAATTAAAGTAGACAGTTTTTTCAAGTACACAATAAATTATAAAAGCAAAGCATAAAAGATGCAGCTGAAAAGAAAATGCAACTATTGTACTGTGTCAAACAACAATAAAATTTAAAGGTAACAATCAAATAAATATTTTTAAAAGTAAAATATTATCGATATCAGAAGTTTTGAATAAACTACAGCACTAGATTAAAAACACAGTACCACAGTTACGAGGTGTAGCGGGAATAACATAAATTGACAAAAAGAAGTCTTTACAAGTTGCACGCACACAAAACAAGCTACGTTACCAACCAAGAAATGACTGACCGTTAGAACCACGTGGAGGGCGCCAGTGTCGCGCTTATAAAAAAATGGCTAGCTAACGGAGAGGTAGAAATGAGAAGCCAGGGTTCAGCTTGACACAAATTTATTTATAGGTCAACGTGGGTTAGGCCTACACTACACGATCAGTCAATTTTCAGTTGGCACGGATAGGGACTCCCCTGAGTCGAAGAGTATCGGCGTGGAATCCCGATAACGCGATCGGCGTGGAAGTCCTCTTCTCCAGTGCCCAGGTAGGTAGGCAGGCAGGTCACGTGGCCGTTGCGTGCGCGTGGCGTGTAGGTCGGCTGCGCGGCGTGGTCAGCAACACGAAGGCAGGGGGTTGCCGAACCAGCACGTAGAGGGCGAGCCGTAGAAACACGTACCGTGGACGTAAGCGTGGACCTTGGAGTGGTAGCGTGGACCTTGGACCCTGGAAAAGATGGAAATCCAACGCATCAGTACACCGTTATCGTCTAGGTTCCACATACCGTCATCAAGACCTACAGCAGAGTACCTAATCTAGCTTGATTGAGGCGGCAGTGGAAACCAGAACGGAATACCTAACATGAATTTAAGAAATACTAGAAATTATTACAAAAGGCCGAAAGCGGTAGACTAGCTGCAGCATAATTTGAATAAAAGTAATGCATCTAGGCAAGCTAGCGTATTCAAAAAGATAAAATAAAAGAAACAAGAACGCTGATGAAACATCTAAATGATAATGCGTAATTGCATATCCGCCATCTTGGCTGTTATAAGTGCGCAGTAAGTTAAGTTAGCTAGCGCGTAAGCAAGCGAATAAAACAAGAAAGGAAGCTACGTTAAACAAATTGAAATTAACACTTTTAAAATACAGTAGTACACGTTTAAAACACAAATAGGTTCCTAAAATGAGCTAAGCAAGTCTGATCACACTTACCTGATATTGGGGAAGACACGCACAAGGCACCACTGGTAAAGTCTAGGTCATTCGACACTTTAGAGCGGGCTAGGCACCTAGAGGACTGCCGTGAGGTAGGGTCACGCGCAGTCGATGCCGTAGCCCGTGGACGAATGATCGAGAGCCAGTGGTCACCGAGTGGGGCTGCCGCGATAGGTGGGGACAAGAACAAAAGACCGCTTCGCTGTCTAGGGATGGGAACGCGTCGATAATTTGAAGAATTATCGACGCGAAGATTAAGTTATCGATAAAGTCGATACTTTAAAAGGGAATTTACAATTAAATTATTAAGTTAATTACTATGATGTAAGTTATTTATTTGGAAGAAATAAATAACGTTACAAAGTAAGAAAAAATAGATTATAGAGATGAATGTTTCATATCGCCAGAGATTGACAAAATTAATGGATTAGACAGCTGTCATAGGACTAACATGCTACATTTTACAAAGAGTACTGAGATTTGAATACTTTCTAATTTCCAGGGCGATGTTAGACTTCTCGCTTACCTGTAAAAGACATTAAATAATTAATCAAAAAATATCTGTTTTATAATTCATTATTTACAAACATAACTATTGTCCCTCTTTCATAAGTCATAATTTAACCAGATACATTCAAAAATAATTGATTTTGAGTTGTATTACACTTTAAAATATAGAAAAAAGCTGAAAGAAAAAGTAAAGTAAAAACCTCACTTGAAACCGTTCCCGATTTCACCAGCGTTGATATTTATTTAATGCTATGTAAAAGCGATTCCGATGTTGGAGGGCCACTCTCTAAGGGCCAGTTTTTTGATCCCTAGTTAACTTAACCATTAGTCAAAAATGGCTACCATTAGTTAAAAACCAAGAAAATTCGTATGCAGCTGTCATGTTTGACAAGTGACTTGACTAATGGTTAAAGTTGACCACGGATCAAAAAACTCGGCCTAAATCAACTAACGAACGAACGAGAATTGTCAAGAAATCGGCACGCTTAATAAGTATTTAAGTATTTGGGGACATCTCACACACGGCCATCCGACCCCAAGCTAGGCAGAACCTGTTTTATGAGTGTCGGACAGCTGATATATCTACACAGATACATAGATAGATATATATTAAATAGATTTACGACAACCAGACACAAGGCAAACACAAGTGCTTTTAACACGAAAGTTTGCCGTGGGCGGGATTCGAACCCGCGGCCCCTAGCTTCGGAAGCAGCTTCACTACTGCCAGCAACTGCGCTCTGCGTTTCTGAAAAACCACAACTCTATCTCGTTGAATTAAGCGAGCCGATTGCGTATTTTTGTATTGTTCGTTATAGAGTGACCCCACTGTTTCTCTACTACCCTCACTTCCCTCCAAATCTCTAAGAACATAGTAACAGCGAGGCACGACACACCGGGGGGTGATCCAGACTTATTACCACGCCGTGTGTAACCAGCTTTACTGGTTCTCAACCTTTGAAGCGAGCGAGCAATGAAATAGTTCCACTCACAAAATGGCGACACCAAATAATCTGTTTTTTAAAACATTTCATTTAAAATTTGAGCACAATATACCTATTTACATCTTTAGTTGGTAATATGGTAATATGGCATGCCCTGTTAAATGTACTTCAATGTTGCAGACGGCGTCATTAAGCTAGTCTTTTCCGTTTAGAACTAATTTGGTACTAATGTCACCGGAATTATTTCATTGCTTGTGAGTGTGTTTTTACCACTAAACATTTTTGAATGAAAATAGTGATAGATGTACCTAGAATGTATGAACCGCCATCATCAAGACGCAGTTACTGATAACAAAGTTTAATTATTCACAATACATTTTCCGCTTTACCGCGCAGATCAAACAAACTTACAAGACCTAACAAGAAATAACACAGAATTATTCAACATGCGTTCAACATGTGTTAAGTCATATGTAGCCTAATAGCGCGGGACGTGAAGAAACGTGACCTAGATAAAGCTAGATTCTAGACTGGAGTGTAAACAGAAGCAGTCTAGGTTTATTCAAGTGAGAAATTATAAATAAATTATGTGCTCAATGATGCGTGTACATAATATATTTTAAATTTATCTCTATGTGTTTCAGTTTATATTTTCTACGTCGGTAGTTTCTCTTTGATGTCTAATTGAATTAGCGTTTTTTGTAAAATAGCTGTTTTTTGCGAAAGAAAAAAGGAACAAGTAAAGTTACGGTACTGTTTTTATGCAATAAAGAAAAATCCCTGAAGGGCCTTATCAAATTCTAATAATCAAAACAAAGACACATGTTTAAAGCTGTCAAACTTATAGGTACGTAAACGTGTTTTTTATTCGTAATACACGTAACGTTTAAGATTAAGTGTAAGGTAAACTAGCGCTGCCAGTATAAAAAAATCATAACTTTCGTTTGAACACACTCTGGCGAAAAGTGGGTGCAGCAATGCACCTCTTCCTACCCCGCAAGGGAGTACATTAGTACAAGGCGTGAGTGCGTGTGTTTTTTTTCCGTTTGA
Source organism: Plutella xylostella (assembly GCF_932276165.1). Lineage (NCBI taxonomy): Eukaryota > Metazoa > Arthropoda > Insecta > Lepidoptera > Plutellidae > Plutella > Plutella xylostella. The sequence continues at coordinate 1,836,919 of NC_064007.1, read as the reverse complement.
AAAACCAAAACTGCCGAGTTCCACGCCCTCTTCATGCTAATTCCAATTTTTTTAAACCCGCGACACTACAAACACCTAAATTCCCTAAATTTTATATCATTCCGGGTTTTAAACCTAACAGTTTGAGCGCTACTGGTCCTCAGTACTCCAGTGCCTCTGACGCAGAATAATGGTACGAGCTTCCTGAAATATATCAGCCGCTGCTGAACCGTTAGCGATGCGTTGTCGCGTGCCGGTAGCTGATAGCCTAATGACGCGATTATGGGATGTGAGAACAGTGATTTTATTAGGGGATGTAAGGTGTAAGCGCGGGGCTTGTTGGACAAAGTGAATTTGCTGTGTAGTAGACAGTGCTTTTATCAATAAGGCTGACTTTTTGTGCGGTTTTGTTTTTTAGGTTGAATGTGTTTTTGGTGCTTTGTTCGACTGGTTTTGGTTTATACACAACATTTGTTAGTAGCAGATGTTATCTGAAAATATAAAGAAAGCTCTTTACAGATTTGCCCCTTGTCTTGAAAGTTGTAAGTATTTGTCATAATGTTCAAGTCACAACATATTTCTTATAAAAACAACAATTCACGTACAACTTCTCACCCTAACCTTCTCAAAATCTCGAGCACTTTAAATCTATTGCCACAAGCAAATATAAACCGTTCCACAGAATCTCACTTGACACTTGACACGAAATAACTATTTAATTCTCCGTTTCCCCCTCGATCCCGGGAGTCCCATGGGACAGCATTATCGCCAAGTCAAGGGGGCCTACTCTAGTTTTACGAAATAGAAAGTTTCGCATTAGGGTGCCCGCACACGCCTGACTTTTATAGAACTGACAATCTGGCTGATTCTTCAGACTTACATACTATTTTTGTTATTTTTTTCTAGAAAACAAACAAAGACGCTTCACCAACATCTGGAAGCACCGCCCGAGTGCCGAATTACGCCTGTGACCGATGTGGCAAGCAGTTTAAGGTCCGTATAGGGCTGTACAGTGTACAGTCACAGGAAAAAATGTGGCTGTTAAAACCCACAGCCCCTGTAACAAACATCTGTCAAGATGCAGCGACCAATGATGATGTGTGTTGCACTATGGCAATCAATACGTTCTATCGACTCAAATCGGACTCTACAACCATAGAAAAAGATGCGCACAAACCTCTTCCCATCGAATGCATTGACGCTGCAACTATCATCTGATCAAGATGTCGTGGCCAATGATGATGATTTTATAGTCGATTAGCGACTATCAGTCGTGGGTCACTTGATTGCATGACAGGTCTCCGAAACTTCGCATTTCGTGAAGTGGGAGTAGCCCTCCAGTTGTGGTTTAGGGAGGGGTGACGATCAAGGATGGAATTTCAATGGGTTTGTTTTGAATAGTTTACCCATTTAGATGTATTATCGAGAGTTAAAAGATATGTTTAGCTCCCGATTGAAAATTGGAAGTGTTATAACACTTACTATTTGAAAGGATTATCAATAAATTTTGTTGTAAAAAGGGTATAGGGTAAAAGGGTATACAATATTTATAACTTATGTAATATAGAGTATAAGGGTAAGCCGAAAGGGGGTGACTCAGGGGGTCATTCTGGACAACAGAATTTGTCCTGATAAATCGCAAAATGTTTTAGCAAACGAAATTGCAAAGCTCACGGGCAAAAGCTAGCACTCAAACATAATAATAACATAAGTATAACTTCTAAAATAAAACCAAAACCAATAAGATTAAGGTTCGATGAATAAAAAGTCGAGTTTAAAATAACATTTAATTTTATGCCTGTCTGAATGGCTGGGTATCGTATTACACTATTCTCTACAACAAAACAAACAAACATTACATTTTTATGTGTAGTGTACAGGGTCATCTGTTTAACTGACTTTAAATAATGCTGAGGTTTCAATTCACTTGTTTTTTTCTTTACAAATCCGTTTAAATATTATGTCTGGTTCACTAATCTTAACAACCAAAGCGCTAGAAACGGACATTTTAATGTTTTTTTTACGTACTTCTAGACTCTATGTATTAGGAGCAGAGCAGGTAGGTCTAAGTTATGATTTTTTTTAATTGGCGGCGGCGTTTTTTAGTTTTAGGTACAACCTTTAGTACCTACCTAATATTGATAAAAACGGAGAAACGTTGCTTGTTTATAATACGTACGGCAACAACATTACAGCAATAAAATCCACGGCTTTAATTAAATAGCAATTGAATGAATCGTACAAAACAACCAGCCATCATCTCACTGTCCTGCTGCACGATCCGTCCGATTATTATTACGAGTACTCGATTCACAAAGAAACAGGTTTGAAACAACTCGCCTGTGCGCCTCCGACTCGATTCGTATGATTTCAATTACTATAGTTAAGTTTGGTGGTGGGACACTGCTTCGACTTTCGGCTAATTTATTTGAAATGGCCGAAAAAATATCTTCATATTTTTTTTCTCATTTTATAGTTTATTAAAAACGGGCTTGGCTTTAAGGTACTTACATTTATCTATTCCTTCAACAATAACAATATTTAGCATACCTAAAATTACAAATTTAATCTCTTATTTTAGGCACTGTAAATCGGTTTACACCGATGAAGCGTTAGGGACTCCGGGACTCCATGCTATATTACTATATTACTTTATTCATTACCTATCTTAAACAATACTTAGGGCTTGTCGCACAATATCTGGATAATGGGTACCTGTCGGAAAAAAGACATGCTGGGTGTTACATTACGATTTCATATAATATGTATCATTGAAATTATCATACTTACTAGCTGTTCCCGCGCGCTTCGCTTCGCCTTAAAAAGTTTTCCCGTGGGAATTCCGGGATAAAAAGTAGCCTATGTTCTTTCCCAGGGTCTAGACCGTACGTATACCAAATTTCATTCAAATCCGTTCAGTAGTTTTGGCGTGAAAGAGTAACAGACAGACAGACAGACAGACAGACACAGTTACTTTCGCATTTATAATATTATTTAGGATTTAGGATGAAGGCTTTTCTTGTATTTCTCCTAGTCTATTCTATTCTATTCTACTCTCTGGCGGGGTGTAAGTACCCTGAACCTGGCTCTCTCGAATGGAACCTTTGTGCATATCTTCAAGGTTTAAACTGCCTTCCTAAGCTTGGACCTTTTCCCACCACGCTGGTCCAATGAGGGTTTGTGGGTTCACATATATTTTTTTTAACTTTGATTTATTGACCAGAGTATAACTTACATAATTACATATATACTCCCAAACTGCAGTTCAGTTTGGCGGGAGACAAAGACTCGCATTTATAAAAAAATCATTTTAAATCTAGATATGCATGGTTTCCTCATGATGTTTTCCTTCACCGTAAGAGCGATGGTATACATTGTACATAAATTCAAAGAATTCATTGGTACATATCAGCGCCGGGATTCGAACCCGCATCTCTTGATTGAGCAGCGGGCGCTCACCCGACCGAGCTACCACCGCTCTCATAGTCATTTCTCCTAGTCGAAACTTAGCCGAATTTTCGTTTCCTAGCCGAAGCGTGACGAAGCGCTATCATGTGGTGCAGTGAATTACGATCAATGCTCATAATTGCAAGTATTTTAATTTGCTTTCAGTAACGTTGGTGGCGTATGAAAAGCAAAATTGAGTGTAACGACCGACCGTCCATTTTAATTATTGACCTTTAAAATGTTATCTGTAAATTGCATTTTACTTAAGCGTTTCGATGTTGAGTGCTTATGTTTACTTGTTATGATTATTTTATTTGACAGTCACGAGCAATAAAAAAGTTAAATTGACGACACCAAATAGCCCCAATTATTGAAAACATTTAATAAATTTGATCACAATGTTTTTGTTTTTAGTTTGTAATACTCTTATCAATATTGCAGACGGCGTCATTAAATTATATTGATAATGTATTGGACTATAAATTCTTTGTCCGGCACCTAAAAGGAATCAAAATGTTAGACCTCAGCCTAATTATCCGTGCAACAAGGCCCTAGGTCTTAACCCAGTCGACCTGCGTCCAGGTATCCGCTCGATGGACATTCCTAGATAGAAACTAGGAGCCCTAGGGCACGTGATTACCTATCTGGGTAGCGGTACCTAGAACTAGGACTTACGAACCGTTGTTGCGGGCAACTTTCTTCTATTGTTTATGGTTTGTTTTAGGAAACCGTTTTTGTTTCATTTTGTACATTATGTAGGTATATACCTATGTTAAAAAGTTATGTTAAATAAATCAGTTTAGTTTCCTGCTGTGATGAGATCAAAAATATTAAACCTCGTTTAACGGGTGTTAAGACTGCAAAGAACGAATTTTGAAAATGTATTTATAATATTTTCGACAATCCCGATTGATTTAGCGTTGTGTCTATGTTTTGATGGTGGGCTGCTGGCCGGTGGCCCTTGAGAAAACAGCTTGTTATTGAAACCTAATAAAAAAATATACCATTTGATCTGCTTGAATGCTCAACTAAGCTCCAATTTCTCCATAGTCGGTTAGATCGTAACCAGGGTCATATTGAATTCTCTACGTCATCATCATATTAAATTCTCGACAGAAGTCAAAAGTAAAGCAATAATCCCTGGTTATGCTCTAACCCACTATGGCGAAATTGGCACTTAGCCTGGTACTACCTAGTTATAAGCACTACTTATGTGTATCTTTCTCTGTAATAGTGATTTGTTGTGTATGTAAGAAAGAGGAACAAATAAATGTTTTATCTAATATCTTCAGTGGAAAAAGATAGACACTATCAGTTCAGAAATTCTTCAGTTCCTAAACGGAATCCGGCAGCAGCCACGTCACGTTTCTAAACGCATATGGTCCAGAAGTCTATGTTATACTCGATGGAATAACAGAACGTTGCATTTCAGTCTAGAAAGAAAGACACTTCCCGTTCAGAAATTCCTCAGTTCCTAAACGCAAGCCGACAGGAGCTCTGTCCTGTTTCTAAACGCATATCGTCCAGAAGTCGATCTCGTACCCGATGGAATGCACCGATCGCCTCAGATTATCACGTCACGATTCGAGAACCGGCTTTTACCACCGCCGCCGACACGGCTGCCGTATTTATTTACTTACGTGCAATGAAAAAGTTCCAATGAGAAAAGCACAGAGTTTTTTTTATCTTTATCTTTAGCACCAAATTACGCCAAAACGGAAAAGGCAAGCTTAATGACGCCGTCTGTTATAGCGTATCAAAATATAACAAATTAAAACCTAAATATTATTATCAAATTAAATGTTTGAAAAAAATGAGGTGATTTTGTTAGTTGATCTTTTTAATTGCTCTTGTAAATAAATACAACATCCGTATCTTGTAAGATAAATAAAAACTAGATAGTATTTGCAAACTATTTCCTGAAGGTTTTTACTTTCCAAGCTATCAACTACAAACGAATCCCTTCACGACCACAAAGCAAATTAAACGTCTCAACTTTTCTTCTGTAATATCTTCATGAAGCGGAAAGATTGTTCAAGAAAATTATAAATTTCTTTTGTAACTTCGCTTAAAGCATTTTTCCACAGACTTGTAACAACTAGTTCGAGGTATGTCGGACGCAGTGGTATAGTGCAAAGAACGGTGTCGTGGTTATCTCAGCGCTCCGAAGCTTCAGAAAAACAAAACCGCATCGCAAACCACGACTCTATCTCGTTGTATTAAGCGTGCCGATTGCGTGACAATCCTCGTTCGTTCGTCCGTCATTTAGAGAGTGACCCCACGGGTGATAGCCAAGTTACGGTACAGCGATGGAAGATAGGAAAGTCTTGAGAGAAAAAGTGGTTTTACTGTTCCTATCTACGGTAGGGCCTAAAGTAGCTGTCGGTAAGGCTTGCACTGAATGCAGGCAGGTGGGTACTACGAAGGTACCTTGTGAATTTTTGAGCATGCAAATCTACTTCAGCGATTTGTAGCGATTTTGTTCCTCTGTGAGATTGATAAAAAAATATGTAGGTATAGGTACAACGGACGCATCACATTTACCTAGTATTATTTGTAAGTATAGACACACACACACACACACACAAGTGCGTCCACTTCTTCGGGATTGCCGACCATACATTTCTGACAATCCGTTTGGTCCGATACGTACGATACGGATAGGTGGACGCTTATCTTTAATGTCGGGTGCAGTGGACAAGTGGCATGTTCTTATATTAAAGATGTCGTGAGTCGTCGGCTTGTTTTACACCACCGTGTGAACACAGCCTTATGTCATAACAGACAGCGGTTATGTTTAGCCAAAACCAACTATAAAAAATTTCAGATATACACTCAGCAGCAATGAAAAAGTCCTCAAATTACTCCAAAACGAAAAAGGCTAGCTTAATGACGCTGTCTGCATCATTGAAGTTCATTTAAAAGCGCATCAGAATATTAGCAACTAAAAACGTAAATATTTTAATCAAATTCAGGTTTTACAAAATTGAAGTGATGGCATTTTTAAATGGAAATTCTTCTATACTTGTGTGTGTCCGATCCTCTGAATAATAACGTCTTCGCGCGTCGCTTGGACCACAGAACAGGTCATCTTTTCTTCAACAGCTCGTGCCACAGAGCGACGCTCGTGCTCTCAAGTTGACAGCTGCCATATGTACTGCAGCTGTCACTAGCCAGTGTCAACATGGACAGTGACATTCATAGACACTGGACCAGTGTATATAGTGCGACACACTTATCTGTTCCGGTGACGGTTAACTAAATTGGTCCATATCTCATTATTAATTAATAAATTATATATTGATATAGATTAGATGGGTTTATTAAAACCGCAAGGGTAAATTACCATTACGGGAAAAGTTAACATCTTAAAGAATGAAGAAATATAAAAAAAATACGTGAGCTCTCACGGGAACAGATAAGTTTGTGGCACTGTATAGACTGCTAAAGTTGCTACAGTGCCACAAACTTATCTGTTCCGGTGACAGCTCACGTAAATGTGTAATATTTCTTGATTCTATAAAATTTTAAGTTAGCCTGTAGGTATAGTAGTGGTATTTCACCCTTTCGGTTTTAATGAACCCATCTAATCTATATGAATATATAATCCATAGGTAATTTATAAGATATGGATGAATTTAGTTCACTCTCACCGGAACAGATAATATATGTTTGTCGCACTATATACTATATTTATGAATGCTTTTTTTTTACGGGTATAAACCTTAGCGAGTCTTTAATCTATGCTTGAATGTTCTGTTCAAATTTCACGTAACTATTATTAATACATTTAGTTTTTAAGCGTATTTTTATAGTACTTATATACCTAATACTATAGTATTTTTGAATTCCTAAAAGTTAACTTGACCCTATTTGTTTATAAATATACTTGCACCCGAAGGTTGCCATGAAAAAATGAGTCTATGCTATGGGTATGTAGTAGTATGTAGGTACATGTACTATGTACAGTAAGTGGCAGAGAAACCTGACTCCCCTCCGAAGCATTGTTACTATGAGAGGGGGGTCACGTTTCTCTGCACCTGACCGTCGAATAAAGGTTTATTCTAATTCGTGCACGATCTAGCGTTAGAATGGACGCCGTCACACCTACGTAAGGCTGAATGGATGGCGATAGTGCCCTAGCTTCTAAAAGCAAGACTATAGCCCAAATCGACACTATTCTACTTTGTATTTAAGTGTAGCGTATTTTTATAGTACCTATTGTAGTATTTTTAAATTTACGAATCGATCTGAGCCGATTTTTATCTACACTCCCGGGAAATGAAAAAGTTCCACTCACAAAATGACAACATCAATAAACCCCAATTTTTTCGAACATTTGATTTAAAATTTGAAAAAAATATTATTGATTTTTGTTCATTATATCCTGTTGCACTGTTAAATGTACTTCTAAGTTGCAGAAGGAGTCATTAAGCTAGCGTTTTCCGTTTAGGAGTAATTTGGTGTTTTTCTGAGTGGAACCTTTTCATTGCCCGTGAGTGTATATGTACATTACTTTTTAGTTAGTAGGTAAAAGTTTAGCCAATTCTATTATAGAATAACCGTGTATTAGAATGACTAGTTATGGGGCCTCCTATCCGCAACACATCGCTTATGGAGCACTTTGTTTGTTTTATGCGAAAATATGATGTTTAGTACGCAAATTAAATGATTTAATATATACATAACAGAAAAAAATTAATAGCAGTAGTGGTATAACTTTATTGTACATAAAACAATTAAAATAACATTTAATACTTAAAATCTAAAATACAATAAGGGCGACATAGTATCAATCAATTTCACAAGTACTTAAATAAATATATAGACATATGCACTCACGACTGTATCCCCGAAGGGGTAGTCAGAGGTGGCCACTTTTCGCAGCACATTTGTACTCACATGATAGGTTGCGAACCATATCGCCGTTTTGGTATAAGTACAATATGCACTTGGGATACACATCTAGAATCTAGATGTGCAGGTTTCCTCACGATAGTTTCCATCACCGTAAGAGCACGTGGTATTATTGTACTTAAACTCCTTAATTGAAAAGACAATTGAAAGAATTCATTGGTACAGGCCAGGATTTGAACCCAGGCCTCTCGATTGAGAGGACGAGGCCTTATCCATTACCCCACCACCGCTCACATAAATAAAGAAATAACATTATTACCTAAACTATGAGAAGATTATGGAATAATCTTCCCGAGAACATTAGGAAAGCTCCTTCCCGCAATGTCTTCAAGCGACTAACCCGTGCTCATTATCTCAGCAAGTTAGATAAGTAGCATTTTCTTGTACCTCTTTGAATATTATAATTTTGTATGTATTATTATAATATATAATTGGTATTCGTATATATATATATATATATATATATATAAAAGCATTTTCTACCAGCCAGAAAATGCTTTTAGCATTAAGTCCACCTTTTGTACACTTATATTTCATATTTGTGCAATAAAGTATCAAATAAATAAATAAAAATTATCTATTAAAATATGAACGCTTATTTGAAAGGAACATTCAGGATAGAATTGATTTGATCCAGAACCAACTTGAAGACTACCAAACCAGGAAGCGCTGCTTCTCATTACAAATTTAAATGTAGCTTTCGATAGACCCACTCCATATACATACATAGTCGGCCATAATGCTCTTTGTACAATGTACATCCTAACTAATATTATAAATGCGAAAGTAACTGTGTCTGTCTGTCTGTCTGTTACTCTTTCACGCCAAAACTACTCAACGGATTTGAATTAAATTTGGTATACATATGGTCTGGACCTTGAGAAAGAACATTTAGCATTTAACATTTAGCTACTTTTTATCCCGGAATTCCCACGGAAAAACTTTTTAAGGGGAAGCGAAGCTCGCGGGAACAGCTAGTAGTTTCTTATAAACTATTGTATTGAGAGCACCACTCAAAACGCAAAGTTTTTATTTGATGTCGTTCTGAAAAAATTCTACAAATACCTACATATCATTATCTGTCATTGTACTCGTAAGTAGTCCGTGTCTATATATCTTTTTATAATTTGTATAGTACTCGTATAATTATGGTATTTAATATATATGTAGTTATGTATATATATACATATTATATGTATAGTATGTATTGTTTATGGTATGTATTACAGTATTATAAGTTTATATTAGGCTATTATACCTAAGTAGGTATATAGTTAGTTATATTATTATTATTTTGTTATTATTGGTACACCGCCCTCTAATTTGTCACTTTGTTTCCGCAACATATAAGGTTGCCTGTAAGAGATCGCTCTCAGCGATAAGGCCGCCTATTGTACATTAGTTCTAGTCTATAAGTATGTTTTTTTGTATGGCTGATTTATGTGGTGTTCAATAAAGCAATATTCTATTCTATTCTACATACTATAAACGTGAAAGTTTCTAAGTATATAATATGGATGGATGTTTTGTTTTTCAATCTTTCACGGGAAAACGGCTGAACCAATTTTTATAAAATGAAACAGACATGCACTTTTTATACCCGAAATCTATGTTTAATTTCACGGGAAATCCTTAAGGAAAAGCGCAGCTAGCAAGTTATTATTTAAATATTTACATAACATAGAAGTATATAAAGCCGATAAAGAGCTACTTAATAAGTAGGCAATAACTTACCTACTAACTGATATAAAATTCAATCTAAACTGCACGATAAATATCTTATAACAAGTACTTAAATGAATGTCTCCTAAGGAAAATTTATAAGAGACTATCAAATATAAATAAATTAAAGTTATAAATCTCAGACTTATCAGTAGGTTAAATCTGGCTTAAATCTTATTTAAAATGGTTCAAAATTTAAAGCGATGATCCGGCGTGGGCGACAGACAGCTGTCAGGCTCCCAGTTGGGAGTCACTAGTTCGATTCTCGGCCCATGCCAACTAGGTACTTAAATGTACTTATATGCATTATACAGGTTGTTCCAGCTTAAAGTGCATATCCGAAAAATAGTGACACAATTAGTAAGAATGACCATAAAACAATATTTGTTGTAAGACTTTTACAAATCGCGTTTTTTTCTACTTCATAGAATTTTTTTAGTCACGTGACTTTTTTCTTTCCACTTCATTTTCGTTTAACTTTCCACACTTATGTAAAATAAATAAATTAAAAAAAATGTTTGTTTCATAAAACATTAAGTATAGGCACAGTTTTAATATAAACTTTGTCCTAAAACTAGGATTTCCTGTGCTATGAGGACCAGACTTACTTAAACTAAAATTGTTCAGAATGACGAGTTGTGTCACTATCTTTCCAACATGCACTTTAGCCCGAGACACCCGGTATTCCGTAAGAGCGTGCTACCTACGACAAAAACAAAAAACGAATAGATAAATTAACTATTTTTATTGCGTTACTAAATTTTACTCCGAACAACGAATCTACATACAAATTTAAACCTTACGGCTCTGGTTTAAAAGGCAAGATTTCGTCGACGTTGATAAAATTCCCGGTATTCTCCAAATAGTTTTGAAAGTTCTTGGTTTAAGACAACAGGTACTAAAGTATTTTGTAACATTGTTGTTGAAAAGTTCTCAGTCTGAGGAGTTTCGGCTTGTGTTTGTTAATTCCATTCTGTAGTTGTATGGTAATAAGATGTTACGTTTCGGAAAACATGTTTCATGGCAACATAATGGTTTTTAGAAATAATTTTAGAAAAATTTAAGATTCCTACTTAGGGTTGCTTGCACCAATCATTTAACCAAACTTACCTAAATCAAATGCTGTCTTGCTAGGACAGTATAATGTCAGAGCAAGAGATCATACATTTAATTTTGACCAACTTTTTGGTACAAGCACACTTATTCATCAAATTAAGGGCCAGTTTTTTGATCCGTGGTCAACTTTAACCATTAGTCAAGTCACTTGTCAAGCATGACAGCTGCATACAAATTTGGCTGGTTTTTAACTAATGGTCGCCATTTTTGACCAATGGTTGAGTTAACTAGGGATCAAAAAACTGGCCCTAAGGGTACTACTAGTCTTGTATAAAATGAATCAGCATAGGTAGCCAAAGGGCTGAAAAGAACCTTACGTTCAGGATTCAGGAACAAATGACCTGATAAAAAACTGTCCTGAAATTCCCTGAATCAGCAAGGATTTACGTTACTTTATAGCCTCTTAGCTACAGGTTACACCTGATTTACCTAATGGCTCTGAAATTTAGCGTTTTTCTGGCAGGGGTTAAGCGTTTTTAACCCCTGATTGCAAAAGACGTGTGTTATATGTATGTAATTCTGTCCCTCTCTTTCTCTGATCTATACATCCCCGGCCGCTACACGGGTTCGTTATCGACGTCGATCAACTCGTGTTCCACGAATCACAGCGCAGTATTTACGGCGAATCGCGTTATAGTGTCGATTATACGCGTCGATAAGGAACCCGTGTAGCAGCCTCTGGTTGGTCAGCGACTGGCGCTAATCTACCAAGCTAATCCTGTCACCACGGTGACAAAACCTAGTCAAGCTCTACTGTTAGTCAGAGCCATGATGAAAAGAAGGAGAAAAACATAGTCACCGCTATCGCTAGTAACAGGGGGGTAACTCTATATTTACTTTATAACCTTTTTCTTGTAAATGTATGTGTTGTTTCTGTGTGTGTTAGAAATAAATAAATTTTCTTTCTTTCTTTCTTTCTATAAATCCACGAACGTACGAACGAGGTTGTCACTCAATCGGTACGGTAATGCAACGAGATAGAAACGTGGTTAGTGCAGTTGTAGTTTTCCTATACAGGGTGATGCAAAAAGGGTATACTAAGTCGAAACCTACATGTGCAGCATGTTATATCTAAGCCCGAAAATGAAATCAGGATGTCAAAAGTTGCGGAAAAAAAACTTGCACTATATTCTGTATAAGCTTCGTTCGACTTCTGTAGTGTCCCGATTAAGTAGGTAGGTATATGTGTGTGCAATAAGCGAGTGTTGAGCGGCATCAGTATAGTGCCCGGTGTGGTGTAAGTTAGAGACGGTATAATGGCGTCCAAGGCGGCCATTATTTATCGCTCGGACGTGGAAAGAGCTTCGGCGGTGGTCCAAGACATGAAGGAAGAGTTATATTGGGAAAAAAATATCAGGGAGTCAGTAAAAACACCGAATGAACTAACGAGACCAGCGGCCGTTATACGGGTTTGTTATCGACGTCGATAAACTCGTTTAATTCCCGTTTACCCATCAAAAAGCCGTATTTATGGTGAATCGCGATATAGTGACGTTTATCTACGTCGATAACGAATCCGTGTAGCGGCAGCTGTCATGCAGTAGGTGCTCTTAATACAACAAGATAGAGCCGTGGTTAGATAAGGGCTAAGTTTAGGGCAAACGACGTATAGGAGCCAAATACAACTATTTATTTCGTTACATTAACTAAACAATGATTAAATGTGTCGATTATGTGATTACTCTCGTTCGAAAGAGATGTTGACGAAACCGTACGACCGAAACCGCGTTGTTCTATGATGAAACCTCATGTGATCCGTCGCCGTGTGATACCTTTTTGTGCCATGGCGCTCATCATCATGACCCATCACGTCCCCACTGCTGGGGCACATGTATCCTTCCAATGAAGGAAGGATTTTAGGCCTAGTCCACCACGCTGGCCTAATGTGGGTTGGTGGACCCCAACACAAGCAAGCTTATGCTGAGATAGTTGTCGGGTAAGCGGGCAACCCGACTGTCAGATGTTTTCAAAATATGGTGGTATAGTTACGAAAAAAAACAATTTAAAAACTACTATGTGTGTAAAAACAAAATTAATTGTCCGCTTCATCTTCTACCACGCGGGTCAGCCTAGGTCTATCGTGCCCAGGGTTTAGAGTTTAGACTAAGAGCTAACCGCCTAATGACCACATTGACGTTTTATAATTATGTATGTCATAAATGCAAGCCCAGTGCTCAGGCATTGTTGGTAAATATTAATGGCAAAGTATTAGTAAATTAAGGTGCTATTTTCCGCCGGCTATATGAAATTGCAGCAGGCGAATTGTATAAGAGGTTTTCTAAAAGCTCATTAAAAAAAATACGATATAAATAATAGAATCTATGATTTTGCTTGATGTCTTCGTGTGTATGTTTGTTACTTCTTCACGTCAAAACGGCTGAACCGACTTTAATAAAATTAAGTATAGAGTTAGCTGACACCCTGGATTATAACACATTGGCTTTTTAAGGCGAAGCGAAGACTAGTCCAATCTAAGATAAGCTAAAGAGCTTCTGGCTCATTAGATAGGCCTACTAACACCATAAAAAATGTAAAAAAAGCCAAAAGCAAAGGTGTCAAAGTAAACATTTTGATCGTATCACACCACTCTTTTTCAGCCTGAGCAAATATGCAGTTTTCGTGCCACATCCCACATCATTTCAGTGATATACGCGGCGATAAATAACTGAATGTAAATTATAAGGCCACATTAACGCCGTCATACAGTTTTAACTGAGTTTCCAGTGCCGCCCAATTAAGTGTCGGACCGACAAAAAGTGCAATTAAAATGTAGGGATGGGACAGTTGCAGCTTGCAGCTACTGGTACTGATCACTTCTGTATACATCATCATCAGCCAATAATCATCCACTGCTGGACATAGGCCTCTCCCAAGGAGCGCCACAACACTCGGTCCTCGGCCTTCCTCATCCAACCACTACCCGCCACCCGCCTAAGGTCGTCAGTCCAGCGGGCAGGAGGGCGTCCCACGCTACGTTTGCCTGTCCGTGGTCTCCACTCGAGAACTCGTCTACCCCAACGGTTATCGGTTCTTCGGCAGATATGACCATTCTGTATACAGGATGTTGCAAAAGTGGTAAGGTAAGCCGAAAAGGGTGACTCAGGGGGTCATTCTGAACGAATTTTGTTCAAAGATGTTTGAAAATTCAAAGTTTCTATAGACAAGCAAATCTAAATCATATGCGTCACTTTTTATTTTTACTGAACCTCCTGTGGGTTGACTGGGCAGAAACTTTTTACGCTGACTGGGTTGTACTTGCGCAATAAGGAATGAAATAAACTAACAGCTCTAGACCAGATAATTTATCCTGAATACCCGACACAGTCATCATCATCATCATCATAGCAGTCCACGGCTGGACCTAGACACAGTGGGTCAACAAAACTAGCTCATTTAGCTCAGTCCCCCCATCCCTAGTCCGGGAGGGGGAAATATGCCACTCTGTGCCCAACAAAACATGATAATGCAACATTTTGTGCCGCTTCGTCCGCGAAACAGCAGGGCTTCTCTAGCTTCACCAAAAACGAACGAACGGGCACTGCTACCGTGTCAAACATCTGTCAGATCCATACAAGTTATGTCACATGTGACAAGCGAGGATTTTTAACTTCTTAAGTGTGGTGTACCCTACTGTTATATAATTAGCACGTTTAGTCCCAATCTCGCCGTAGTGGGTTAGAGAATAACCAGGGATTATTGCTTGACTTTTGACACATCTGTCAAGTATTTAATATGGAGATGACATTTAATTGATCAACCTTTGCATGTTACGATCCAACCGACTATGGAGAAATTGGAGCTTAACGCGACGAAATAGAATCTTGGATAGCGCAGCAGGGCTGCGATACTTTGTTTTTCGTAAACTAAAGTGACTTCCTAGCTCCACGCTTATACGAATAACTAATTTAGTTTGCATTTTTTTAATGGCTAGATGTGTGTATGGTTTTGGTTCGAAACACTAAATGGGGTGGAAATGAAAATGATTTTAATAATGCAGCCTACTTTTGTATTTAGTGATCACTGCTTGACATGTTTCGTAGATAACTGCCTCTGTGGTCTAGTGGTAGAAGCTTCGCTTCACGACCCAGAGGTCCCGGGTTCGATTCCCGGGTGGGACCATCAATTTGTGTTTCTAAATTGTGGTTCTAAGTTTGGTTAGGACATAGAAGGCTGATCACCTGATGTCCGAAACAGTGAAACGATCCATGCTGTCGGATGGGCATGTAAAGCAGTCGGTCCTGCGCCTAGCTCTCTCCAGTCGTGTCGGTCAATCCGTCCCATTGGGCTATGAGAGTGATGGAACAGAGAGTGCTCCTGTGTACTGCGCACACACTTGGGCACTATAATCTACTCCTGCGTAGATGGCTGATCTCAATTGAGATTGGCCGCCGTAGTCGAAATTCGGCTAGGAGGACATTATTATTAGATAATGTAGTAAGTAATCTTTAGAAAAAACAACTCGCGAACTCGCGAATCACGCGAGTACAAATGTACAGGGAAATACGGGTGACCCGCTTACGAGTCACCTGAGTCACCTCTGACTACCCCTTCTGGGTAAGAATCGTGAACATATATTATGATGTACCTAGATATGTAGGTATGTGATCTAAATGTGATGAATAAATGTAATAATCCTTAGAATTAAATAATTTATTTATTTAAAGCTTATTCAAACCACCAGACCAGACACCGTAGCAAAAACATTAGCCAGTCAGTTAAGATATCAAAACATTCGGCGTGGGTAATTCAAGTTATGAGAACACCAAATTCCAATCTGTTCCCCGAAGGATTACACAACACTTGAGCTCTCAAACGCTCACAAATACCTCACACCTGAAATTCACCCAACATTCACACAAAACGTCCCACACCAAGGAATATCCCCACATTCTGCACAAATGGGGTAGACCAACTGCATTTGAGCGTAGATAATTGCGTGAAGACCTTAGAACTGGTTTGAGGGCCATTGTAGGCAGATGCCGGGCGCAGATTGCACTGGAGGGTTACTTTACCTTCGCATAACCTAACCAACGTTAAAAACCCCCGACATTTAACACTAAAAGTTATGAAACTATTGAACGGCTGAGTCGATTTTGATAAAATATGGCTATGGATGTTTTTTTAGGTCATTACATATGACCTAAAACATATCGAGAATCGGTCCAGCCGTTTGGGAGATACACTAGCACAGTTAGATACACGGACTCGTTCAACCTATAACACCCCTTTTTTTGTAGGGGCTTAAAGAGAGATGCCATGAAATCGGTGCGTTATGGGCATTGACGTGGTGTTGAGCGGCTCAGCTCTCTGTTTAGCCGAATATTTGACTAAGTGCCAATTTCTCCATAGTTGGTTATCTAACCGACAAGTATTGATTTATAAATTAATCCTCATCTATATCAAATTCATGACGGATGTGTCAAAATACAACCACTACTCCCTGGTTATGCTCTAACCGACTATGGAGAAATTGGCACTTAGGTTAGTAACCTGCCTACAACTAAAACGGGAGAATATTGAATAGTCGTTCAGCAGCGCTACGTAATCTAGAGTGACCCCTGGATCCTACCTCCCGTTACTCTATTCATTGCACGAGCAAATCTAAAATTTCCATTGAAATTTTCTATTTCAAATAGGGCACGACCAGCTTCTTAAGTAGCTATACTTTTGTACCTTGCCAAACTAACAAACCGTCAATATTTGAATGAATGAATACGCGGTTTGTTAGTTTGGCAAGGTACAACCTGTACAACAGTGAATAGCTTTATCGAAGCTATAGCGAAATACGAAACTTTTTCTGTAAAAATATTCTTTCTAAAATTTGACATCGTCATCATCAGCCCGTAATCCTCCACTCCTGACATAGGCCTCTCTCAATATCAGCAATAATACCTCGGCATTCCCCACCTAACCACTACTTCACTCTATGCTATAATTTTACCCATAATTTCATAACCCTTCCGCAAATTAAGCATACAAACAAGAGACAACCCAACAAAACGCAGCGTAAAAGATTCCATTAAAAACCATCAACGAAGTTGACAGTTGACCGCCAATTTAAAAATTCAAATTTGGAATTAACCCGTCGAAGCCAACGGCTAATTATGCGAAAATCACGAAGCACACGGCCCGATACTGATCAACGCCCATCCGATATTATCTGACAAATTAAAATTTTAACACGTGCTGACGGGTTGGGACTGACTGATCTTGTACAGTTTGTGAATTCGGATTAGGATTGTATTCTTTGGGTTTCACTCTTTTATTTTTCTGTATTTTTTAAATTTATAGACGTTGATACGTACGTATTGGAGCGGTGGTAGCTCAGTCGGGTAAGCGCCCGCTTCTCACACAAGAGATGCGGGTTCGAATCCCGGCGCTGACATGTACCAATGAGTTCTTTTAACTTAAGTACAATGTATACCATCGCTCTTATGGTGAAGGAAAACATCGTGAGGAAACCTGCATATCTAGATTTAGCATATCTAGATATGTGAACCCACCAACCCGCAGTGGACCAGCGTGGTGGGAAATGGTCCAAGCTTAGGAAGGCAGTTTAGACCTTGGGAAATGCACAAAGGTTCCACTCGAGAGAGCCAGGTGCAGGTACCTACACCCCCACAGAGAATATAATAGAATAGAATACGTACGTATTTAATGAATAACAATTGAGTATTCTGTGTATGGGATTCAAGAAAATGTGGGAAGATGCTATAGTTTAAAATTATATCAGTCACTTTAGCCCAAATCCATTTATTTTATAGCACTTAAATTCAGAATATGGGGTTAGTAATAAAAAAAATTAAATAATATGACTGTAGTAAGTGCAATACGAGTATATTAAAAACTTACACGATCTGAACAGGTATATTACCAATCTACATTTACTCATCATTTTACAAACATTGGCACTATCATTCCATCTTATCATCCACGAATCTACAACACATTGTAACCCATTTACAACACGATATCCTTCAATTATCGCCGACAGTGATCAGCTGGGACACGCCACGTATCAGCACCCGTTCGCATCTGATATTGATTAATTAAAAATTGCACAAATGAATGGTTGGGTCTGACTGACCGCGCCGGCCCACGGTTAATTGCGCGGAAAGATACAAAGTATACACTGCTCTTGCTATGAACCTTTTAATGGAATTTAAGTAATGAAGTGATGTTTTTATTTATTGGTTTTGTGGTCTGTTAACGTTTAATTAGCATAATGGGGTTATTTTATTTTGCATTTATGAAGGAATTCATCACGTCATCACGACCCATTACAACCCCACTGCTGGGGCTCGGGTCTCCTTCCAATGAAGGAAGGGTTTTAAGCCTAGTCCACCACGCTGGCCTTGTGCGGGTTGGTGGACCTCAACACAAGCAAGCTTGTGCTGAGAGAGTTGTCGGGTAAGTGGGCAACCGACTGTCAGATGTTTTCAAGCCGCCCGAAGGCCTCTGACTAGGCTTAACGACCGAATGAAGGAATTAATGTGAGCAAATACCCCTCCAAAATTACCAATCTATTTTGATCTTATACTTTTGAACCAGCCTAGTTAAGTATATGCCTAGGAATTGTACACAGTCCTAGCAAGGAACTAAGCATCAAAAAGCACTTAAACCGTACCTGAAGAACCAATCCAAATTTACGACATTACCTTTTGAACCCTAATCTTGGTTCACCTAAGAATCTTTATCTGCAAAGCCAACCATCTATAGGCCGAGGAAAAATTCTAGGTTTATCTTAGGTTACCTAGAAAAGCTTTTAAAGATCCATGTCTTACCATCTTAGACTTATTTGTAGATTAAACGGTGCCTTTCTTCGTTTGGTTTTGTTGTTTATTTTCTACGCGAGCTAAGACGCATATACCTATAGTGTGACAAACTTATCTGTTCCGGTGAGAGCGAACTAAATTGATCCATATCTCATTACTTACTAATGAATTGTATATTGTAAATGATTAGATGGGTTTATTAACACCGCAAGAGCGAATAAACAATACGAGCAAACTTAAAATCTTATAGAATTAAGAAATATTAGTCATTTATGTGAGCTGTCACCGGAACAGATAAGTTTGTGGCACTGTACACACTTCTAATTAATTATAATTTATTCATAAAAACATATAAGTCACAAACATGCATTATATCCACTAGAAGTTTCGTCAAAAAAAAAAATTAATAATAATTATAATATACCTACAAATATACTTACTACTTACTTATTATAACTACCTAATCAAAAATACCCCTCCGAGCCACACCCGACCCAAAGGTACCCATGACACTGGCAGCGTTACCACGCTGCACAGCCAGGGATAGCCTCTGCATCAGGTGTGCCCCGGAAGAAGATCCCAGACCACGACTCCTCAAGCGTCTGGTGATTTCCCTTAAGAAGGCCCTGCCCTCTTCTCCCCACACCCCCATCGTCTCCACAGCCATGGGCACAAATAGATACCGCTGCATTAGCTGGCTATATTTAAGTTTTTTAAGCCGAGCCGCGGCTTCAGCAGCGGCACCCGCTTTGGCCGCTGTAGACTGCACGTGAGACGGCGCGAGGGTGCAGACGCACGTCGCGTCCCAGAGTAAACTGCGGCCCTTCTCCCACGGCACCATGGTGAGTCCATCCGGACGCTTGCCATCAGCCCGGGACAACCCTGGTGGCTCCAGGACCGCCGGGACATCCGCAGAAACAAGAGCTCTCCGGACGATGTCATTGATAGCATGGTGCCGTGAGAACCTGCCCGCACTACGCACACAGTGTAACCCGTGACGTCCCGATTGATCCACCCGCGCGCCGCAGACACAAACATGGGGTTCCACCACAGTGCAGCCGAGACGCAGAGCCACCGCCACCCGCAAGGAATCGTTGTCTAACAACGTTCCCAACTGCGGCGATGGCAAAGCATGCAGCCACAACCCTGACTCTGGCTGAGAGACCGCCCGCAAACGCGCCAACTCAGCCCCGGTATTGTGCAGCATCAGCGTGTTCAACTGCAAGCGACACTGCTCCTCGTCCCAAACACGCTGACGCTCAGGCTGCACCGGCACAGCACTCTCAGGACACACAGACTGCCATAACTCCAGGGCCTCTGCCGCGTGGGGAATACTGAACTCATCACCATTAACATGTAAAATGCGAGTGACAAGCCGCAGCACCCCACACGACGACGCCAGAAAAGCCGGCAGTTGAGTGTCCTCCAAGCGCCTTAAACCCAGCCCACCATACCTCACAGGAAGCGCCGCTTGAGACCACTGCTCATTGGACATGCTGATGTTGACAATAGCCTCCAGGAGGTCCTTCAACACCTCATCGTACTGCTTGGACTCCTCTCTATGCAGCCAAACTGGGGCTGTACGCAGCGAATATGTCAGCCTCGGTATGGACAAACAGCCCCGCAAGATGGAAAGCGCCACGTGTGCTGAAAGCTGGCAGAGGTGCGACTTGGTTTCAGCCAACGTACGCATCTTGGACAGAACCAGAGCTGGCACTCCTTCGGGAAAAATTGGCGCACCCAAAAGCATGAATGTTGTCCTGTCCAAAACCTTAGCACCTGGCACCAACACGTCCAGCCGTTCCTGGGTAGCCGGCGACAACTGACCAGCACACGCAAACACCTCTGACTTCCGTGGATTAATTCGCAAGCCCAATGCAGCCAAGCCCTGAACCAGAGATTCAATGTCGCTCAAAACCTCATCTGCGTCACCCCCCACGGTGCCATCGTCTAAGTACCATAGGTTCAACGGCGACCGGAGGGAAGACACCACGTCATGTATGGCCAGGCTAAAAATTAGGGGGCGTAGGGTCACCCTGCTGCGCCCCTACTTGAGACTCGACAGGGATAGTTCCAAAGAATAAGTTTGAGGGCCTTGCGTAACATTGGTGGAGAAACGGGAAGAGAGACGGAACGCGCTCTAAGACCCTTTTTAAAAATACGTCCCGCTCCACCATGTTAAACGCATTTTCTAAATCAACCTTGAAAATGATGCTATCCGATCCATCCCTTAAATAGGCAAAAGACCGAGCGGCGTGAATGGCCGCCTCGCACCCTAAAGGCACACCAAACCCCAACTGCAAAGGCTGCAGGTATTCAGACATTTCTTCTCTGACAGCGCTGCAGCCGAGCTTGGCCACGAGACGGCGAAACACACTACCTACGGCGATGGGTCGGATACCACCATCCTTTTTATTTAAGGCGCATAGCGAGGCTCCATATAAAAAAGGGCATACCTCTCTATTGACCATTCCCTTCAGCATAAAATTCGCCAATGAGCATAACGAGCGTAAAAGAGTCGCACCAGCATCACCAGCCGCAGGTGAAGTCAATTCCTTGAGATGACCGGGGCGAATACCGTCCAAGCCGCCTGCCGAACCACTATTGAACGATTCAATCGCCTGCGCAACGTCCTTCACCTCCACAGTCAGAAATACACTAGAAAGGTTCGGTTCAGGTGGAAACTGTAAGTCCCTACTCGGTATCGGGTGCTTAAGCCGAAGTGCCTCTACCGTAGCATCGCTATCATCCGCCAAAGAAGAGTCAGACAGTAAAATACGTACCGCACCACTAACATCACCATCGAAAACTTTGGTCTCAACTAGCTTATACAGAGCCCTTCCGCTCGCCGATACACACCGCGACGTGACGTCAGTGGGCAAAGGCACACCCAAGCCACCAGCCGTGAGGTTTTCTTTTACCTTGGACGTCAGAGACCTGCCCCTGTCTGCGGAAGAGGGGACTCTCAGGCATGTGTAAGCAAATGACTGCAATTCAAACCAATCCTGGGTGGTGTTTGACTGAATACACTTCTCAATAGCCTGAGACAACTTTTCTGCAGCCAAACATCTCGCGCCTTTCGGGATATGTTTAAGGATACGGACCCTTTTTTTCCACATAGGCAAATCCTCAAACAAGGAACGCGAATTACTGGCATCATCACCCTGAACATCCACTGAAGGCTGGGAAGCAACATCCCTATGCACTCGGCTTATATGAACATTCAACCCTCTGGGAATCACAAACTGTCTTGAGGAGCCGGGGCAGTGGGGACAAACCGCCCTAGAAACATTCATAATATTCGATAAATAACAAAAAAGGTATATTTATACTATTTGTTTTTAACAAAAATGTCACATTAATTAATTGTCAAACTAGACCGAACACAAACATAAAAAAAAATAAAAATAATAATAATATATACTTATATGAATTTCAGTACCTTATGCTCAAACCAAAAAAGTCTGAATACAGATTACTAATATAATTATTATTCATTCATCATTATAAAAAGTCAAAATATATTAAAGTCTTTAAGTAAATACATAAAAATTCATTAAATTAAACAATAAAATTCTAAAATAATATTTAAATGTCAATTCACAATGGAAAACAAAAGCATAGCCATTTAAGCAAGAGGCGGTACAATATAGATTACTTAATTAATAAAACCAAAAATCAGAGTCTAACTAAGATCAAAGCATTGTCCATGAAGCAAACAAGCATTGACCGCATAAGAAAGCATTGTCTATGCATAGCAACGGAAAGCACTGGTAACCCACCGGCACTGGGTGAATTCGCCGCGAGACATCTCTGGGTATCACATCACACGGACCGAGGCACCAACAGAATGTATATTTGACTGCGTGGAATGGAGCGTCATCCGTCACAGACGTCAAATTTGACAAGTGACAAGTGACACTGACAGTGCGCGAAGAGATTTGATTGGCCGCTTGGTTTGACAGCGTCACTCAACAAGGCCGTCGATGAGATGCAAATATCGCTGTCCCTTTCTGGTTCTTGACCGTTACTGTCTTAGCTCACTCTCACAGTGTTCAATAAATGACCTGTTTACTCACTAAAACGTACTGCTTCTTCCCATCTTCCAATAGATTGGCAACAAATATACATGTCACTGTATTTTTAATTGCTTTCCCGTAACATCACAGCGGTAATTACTTGTATATCAGTAATAAATCTCGGACGAACAAACAAGGTGATGTTTTCAATAACACGGCACGTTCCGTTTTCACTTCTAATAGTATCGGTGACAAGCACCAGGGCTGAACTAGGACTTGTCACCGTGGCGAGAGATTAGCCAGTCAGAACGGTTGTCAGTTGCTGTCAGCACATGGTGCGATCAAACGAACGAGATAGAGTCATGGATAATATTGCAGTTTTGTTTTGCAGAGGTTTTGTATTGTTGAGTTTCGGAGCGAACCTACAACATATTTGATATCCTAAATATTTTTTGTTAGAGCTCTATATCTAACAAACTCACATAGTATAAGTGAAAAGTAGGCAAATACACATTCCTTATCCAGCCCCTTGCATTTCCCCTCTACAATAAAACATAGGGATTTCAGCGAAAACTTCTAACTTGCATTAGTACAAAAGTGTCATTAAATAGAACAGAAAAATAAAACATTTTACTTTGTCGAAATAAGTTATGTGACAATTGCGAGGGGGAGTGCCTTGATATTTATTGTTATTAGCTAGAAAGAGGAGAATCGTTCAAAAACATTGGAAGGCGGAGAAATGTTGTTAGGTGTGTAGTGATTTTCGTTCAGTAATTAGGTAGCTATGTAAGTTTCAGAATAATTACTAAATATTTCATGTTTCTAAACGCATAAGCATTCGCGGCTTTTTGTATGTGAAATGTCGGTATATATAGGTAAGTAGTAAGTATACTCACGGGGAAAGAAACAGTTACAATTACAAAATGGCGTCAATTTTTTCAAACATTGAACAGGAAATTTTAATAAAATGTTTATGTTTTTAGTTGGTAATATTCTGATGCGCCGATAAATGCAATTAAATATTGCAGAAGGAGTCAAAGTTAGTTTTTTTCCGTTTCAGTGCAATTTAGTGATTTTCTGAATGGAACCTTTTCATTACCCGTAAGTGTATATTATCGATTTGTAATTGAAAAAAGGATCTCATTTTTTTTTGTTTCCCTAGCGTTATTTTATTTGTTATTAGAGTAATTCCTTACGAAGCACGATCGCCGCACCCTGGACAGTCAGTTGGCGCTAATCTGACTAACCACTTCTTTCACGGTGTGACAAACCATAGTCTAGCTCTTGTATTTCTCACCGAAACGATAAAAAGAGGAATAATTTCCTTGAAAATAAGCTTTGTACTAAGACTTGGCCCATTTAATAAATCCTGGGGCATTCGCCGCAGCGGTTAAAAAACAGGGTGCGCCAAAAATGCAACAAAAACAGATTAGGGTGAAACTTGGCGAGTTTACATCGTTAATTAAGGACTCCCCCTGTAGATCCCAGTGAGTTATAGCCGAAAATTCTTCCCCAGACATTTGAATAATATTGTCATTATGTAATAAATTACTTTTTCCTTGTTATTACTGGGTTTACGCGCGTAGAAGGTTCTAGTGGGCTATTATGTCAGATACTACGATAAGCCGACTAATAATGTATGTTGGTTATGTTATAGGGATGTTAGAAATATTTACTATCCGTATATTTTCATACATGATTCAGAGTTCACCAAAGTAGTGAAAGGAGTTTGTTTCTAAAACCAGTCATGTGGAAGAAAGGGAAGCATCGGTTGACGATGGGCTGCCAACGATATAAGACTATCAATTATGAATCTGTGATTGTTTAGAAATCTGTGGACTTAAAAATCTGAGATACCGTAACTACAGTCTGGCAAAACAAACGTGACGGGTGAGGTTTTTCCAGGTTGTCCCAGACTACAACTACAAGTAATTTACTAAGAATTGCTAACAACTTTTACTATTGTGCCAATTACTACACAATACTTTTTTTTATAAGGATTTGTTGTGTGCCTTTCTTACAAAGAGTTCTTATAATCTGTAAGTTGGAGTGGCAGTGGCCGTATATGCCGAAGACCGGTGGAGTAAACGAGTTCTCGAGTGGAGACCACAAACAGGCAGGTCTCCGAGGACAGAGCCTTGCGAGAGGCCTATGTCGATGATGATGATGATGATGTGGCTTTCTAACTATACAATAGTGGATCCGTATTCTAAGGAAATACTAGTCCAAACGTATCACGTTAACAGAAAGCTCCCCTGGACGACGATAAAACATGGATTCGTCCACGTTTCGCACACGAAACGACGCTGTTTCGTGTTCTTTGTAAAAATGGAGTGGAAAGAAGATTGTTTTGTAAATTTTTAATAATGTTTCCCGACGATATTGTACCGTACGCTGCTCTTAGGGCCTTGTTGACATTTTCATGTTTGCCCAAAAAATATTAATTCGGTCTTTTTTTCTCTTTCTGATATTAAATTTGAATACTTGATTTGTTCGCAATATTTAATTAAGACGCAGAGCAATAGATTTAGAGCAAAACTAATTAATTTTATTACTAACTGTCGTGAAAATATTTTATACAGGTTTGTATTGGACAAGATTTTTATAATACAAATTAAGAGCTGTGAAATTACTATTGTGAGAAACACAAAAGGATAAAACTTTCAGGTTGGAATGCGAAAAAGCGAATCTAATTAGCCTTTTGTACGTTTGTACCCAAATTAAATTGTAATTTGTTATTAAATTTAGTATATTTTTGTGTAAGTACTAATAAAGAGTACTCCATCTTACTAGAAGTATGGATTTCGCCTTTTCTTTCGTTACTGAATGCATGAACCTACATAGATATGTCGCAGGCATCTGGTTTAATCTCCTGTTTGATTGAACCGCTAGCCCGTTCATTGGATGACGCTACTCAGTTGAATGACTAAAGAACAACTCGTCAAGTGGTTGACTGTAACGTCCAACGTCTTGACTGAACGTTATTCAGCGAAGTCGTTAAATGGGATATAGTATAGCAACTTTGTAATGTCTGGTTAGGATGAACATGACCAGACAAGAGTCAACAAAAAGACTATGTTACAAAGCTCTCATCTCACAATTTAACTAAACAATAACAATAAACGTACCATGATATTGTTGTTCATAATTATCCAGTTTCAGCACATTTTTTCTTTGAAACTATCCGCCGGCGGTGTAATAATAGGGAAATCCATGTTGTCACACTATTTTAACATAAATATCGCACTTTAAAGCTAATTTATTTGCAAAAAATAACAATACAAGTGCTTTTTGTGTCAGCTGTTCGCTGTTAGACGCCATATTTGTTTTATTCACCACCTGACTGATTTTAAGTCCGCTAACTAGTTGGACGTTTTGTGACGCTTGTACAATCAACGTTCGGCCTAGTCATACAACTGAATAGCGTCATCCAATGAATGGGCTAGCGGTTCAATCAAACAGGAGATTAAACCAGATGCCTGCGACAGATATGGTCTTATATTTTGGGGCAATTCAACAGATAAGGAAAGAGTATTTATAGCACAGAAAAGATGTATCCGTGCTATATGTAGGCTAAAAAGAAGAGATAGTTGCAAACCCTATTTCAATAAGCTGTCAATTCTCACATTACCGTCGTTGTACATCTTGGAAATTTCCTTATTTGTAAAAAACAATCCTAATCTTTTTAATACATATAGAAGTGAAAGATACAAATATAAGGTCAGTGCATTTTCGAGAGCAACAGCGCTCTTCGATAAAAGTGTATACGGGATGGCTACTAGAATTTTTAATAATATCCCCAAAGAAATAAGAGAGACTGATGATGTAGATTTGTTTAAACATAAACTAAATAAACTTCTAGTAGCCAAAACATACTATAGTATAGATGATTTTTTTAATGACAAATTTTAATGTAAATACTACCTACTGACATGCATGTTTATTATTTTCATTTTTTTTTATTATTATTATTATTATTTAGGTATATCTTTGACATTTACAATTTTATTCTCAGACACGCATGATTTCACACTAATAATATGTTTGCACGCCCTACAAGGGTAGAATGTAGCAGGTCTTCTCTGTTTTTCTGTAACATCTTTGTGTACCTACGTTCATGCAAATAAATGATTTTGAATTTTGAATTTTGAATTTTGATACATATCGCCAACCATTCGTCTTCTCCCCTAAAAAAAATTAGTGAAATTCCCTCAGTGCGAGTAGAATCATTTGTGTTGTTTTTTAACTGCAAGTTTTATTGTATTCCTTCATAAAAGTATACCTACTAACCTAATCAAATATTTCTAGCTGAGAAGTGAGTCCCAGAAGCCAAGACACTCCGTGGGTTGGTTTCATAAACTCGCCTCCCTAATTCTTTATATCTCGTTATAAAGTTGGCGGCAAATTATCTTGTCTCTTACCAAATTGAACAAACTTTTTAAACAGGAAAAAAACTCCTCCAAATGTCCTTCCGACGGTTTTTTCTTCATTACTTCTCTAAAGTTTAAGGGGTTTGCTGTCGAACAGCCGAGGTGAACAGACGTGTCCGCTGACCGCTCCTAGACCCCAACACGTGCGAACCGTCGGCCGCTGTGCAATACCCGCCGCACATAAAAAAAAACCCTTTGTCTCGCGGGCCTTCGTTTATTGCCTAAAACGAAAACGCCTAAACAAGTGCTAACAAAGTGATCTCTTCCTTGATTGTAAATGTTACTAAAGTCCTCTACTTTATTAATTGTATACCGGGCTACAATTTAACGATCGTGCATCTAGTGTTAGTGTTCGTTGTGAAGTGTGTTCCTGGGCAGAGTGATACAGCTCCCCCACAGGCGCGACGGAAGGTCTCTACCCAGCTCAACGCTACACCCAGAAGCAGAACCGTGCGAAAATTTGGTGAGAGAATTCCAATACATACGATCTAGATACCGCCTACGAAGAACAAATCAGGAGTAGCGCTAGTAATTGATGTTTTGATTGGTGACGCTGCCCAAATTCCTAGGAACCGTCTAAATGTGTAGTGTTATCATTTAGTTATAATTATAGTGTTAATCTTTCCGGGTGACATACGACGACACTCTCTGCCAGCCAGAAGCAGCGACGCGCCAAATCTAAACAAAACGCTGGTGAAGATAAATCCATACTGTTTAATACCTTAGAATCCTTAGATGTTTAACCCCCGAGGACAACGTGAAAACGCCAGCCAACCATCAGAATAACATAATCAACAGTCAAGAGGTAGGGCAGCCAATAAACACTAAATCGTCAACACAGTCACAGGCATCTGAAACATAATACCAGCGGCTCATATCTCATCAAAAGCCCCTATAAATAAAACCAAAACCTTCACATCGTGCTAGACAATAGGCACAAAGCCTTTAACTAGGTTTTCGAACAACCTACAGATTCAGTTCCGTTGTCATTTTGTACTATTAGGTATACTAACTTAGGTAACTATTAATACATCCCTTCATGTGGTGATAATAACATAACAAGTAGTGTGTAGATACATTATAACATAAACAATACCACACCCTAAACAATCGCGCTTTGTTTTATTGACCTTTCTGTAGACAATATTATTTACCTAATCAAGCCCTGGAAATATAACATACCTATACTCACAAATATCCTGCGACATGTGCAGACTCGCTAACATTAACTAATATGTATTACCCCACAGCGAAGAAACTTCTTAGTATTAAGCCCTCTTACAGATACACAAAAACAGAAAAAGATTCAGTGAAAAGCATTTAAAAAAAAAATTAACAAAAACGTAAAGCGCAAACTTAACCAGATGCAAACTATAAAATAAAAACAAAGCAACATTGAACCTAGGTAAAATAAACACATTCCAAGAGTCCAGCAGAGAAAGAACCCGAAACAATACCCAGAAATTGCTCAACATCTGCAAGTCATAAACAAGAAAGCGACGCAACACTGCCGATACGAAAACAATAACCAGAAAAATCAATTAACAAACAAGAGGAATAACGCAACCCTAGGCAATAAAACTTTCAAAACGAAAACCAATACTTTAAATTCACAATGGAAATCATAAAGATGCTCGGGGACGGAAACTGTTTGTTCAGAGCTTTAGCGCACCAAATAAATGAACTGTTCCATCTAACTTTTGACCACGCCGCGATACGAAGAGATCTAGCTAGGTACGTTAACGAACACCACCAAGATCTAAATATTGAATTAGCCATAAACATTCAGGATGAAATTGGCCGGTCTCGCTATCTTAAAAGCCTCTACAACGATGGCATTTGGGCAGGTGAAGAAGTTATTATTGCAGCCGCAAACTATTACATAATTAATGTAAACGTCCACCAGAAAGACTGCATGCTGACCTACAGGCCAGAAAAACCTACTGAACCCGTAGGGGATATAAACATATTTTTCGAAAATAACCACTATGATAGCCTAATATTGGAACCTGACAGCCTAAGCAACGGCCAATCGCCGATCAAAGCACAATCAATAACACAAACCGAAACGCAAATATCAGTTAACAGTGCTGAGGATGTAGCTGACAACACGGGATATACACTAATAAGAACAAAATCATCGTATATCAAAAAATACCTAGTTAACAGCCTTACTATAGCAACATGGAACGTGAGAGGAACGTCCTCACCAGTAAAAAAATCAAGAATTGATCATGAACTTGCACTAAGAAACATACACGTAGCAGCTATACAAGAAACAAAAATGACATCTGGTATCTTCGAGTCTAAAAACTACACGTGGCACCTGAGTGGAGTGAAAACCACAGCTCATAGAGGTCTCGCTATCCTCATAAGTAAAAACCATAACATCACCCTGGAGAAAACTATAACAGATAAAAATGTTATGTATGTCTCCCTAAAAACCTTGAACGAGAAAAACAACTACGTAAATTGGCATATTATTACGGCACACATCCCCAGCAACAACCAAATGGCGTTAAAATCATTCAATAATCTCAGATTCCTCATAAGAAATAGTCCTAAAAATCGAAATACGATAATCCTAGGCGACTTCAACTCCCACATTGGCTACGTAGATACAAAAAAACTACTAAAGAAACGACACGTTGGAAATAACCTATTCCATGAATATAACAATCCTAATGGGGATATTCTTATAGATACCATAGAAAATGAAAACCTCCTATTAGAAACCAGTACCGCCCGACCTTCCTGTAAAACAACCTGGAAATCTGGCAAAAACACATCACAGATTGACCATATAATTTCGACAAACCCATTCAACCCAAGATTCAAATTCATTAAAGGAGAATGGGCCGGTAAACGAAACACGATATCGGACCACAAACTTATCTGGGGAGAAACCTTATACACTGAAACGAACAACACACCAACTACGCAAGAAAACCAATCCCCAAAAACACCTAATAATAAACAACCAGGATTCAATCATAAGCAATTTAACTATGAAGCACTCTCCAACATACCAACAAGAATGAAATACCAAAGTGGAATTCTAAGCCGCATGCCTACGTCTAATCAGAACAAAGAGGATGACAATCCTTCGATGGAATGGGAATCAATAACAGAAGCAATAAGATCAGCAGCAAGGGAGTCGCTCAACATAAGATTTATGAACTCGAAACCAATTAGAATTGCTACGGCTAACTTACAAAAAGCAAAATTTCTTAGGAAGAAATACCCGACCAATGCAAAACATAACAGAATCTTAAAGGATTGCAGAGCAAAGCTGCAAAAAGCAAAAGATGAAGACAAAAAGAAAGCATGTGAAATGTTCTTCTCGGACCTTCAAAAGAAGCACCCATCTAAACGTATGCAGATTATCTACCTATTTTACAGAGACCACAAATTGGACATGAAGAGAAAGAAAAAACCTAACTACATCCCCATGTCAAAATGGGAACTGGAATTAAAGGAATCTGAAGGACCCAGAGTCCCACTACTACCGGATGAAGACACAACGAAGCTAGGCAGCCC
The DNA here is from genome assembly GCF_932276165.1 of Plutella xylostella. Classification (NCBI taxonomy): domain Eukaryota; kingdom Metazoa; phylum Arthropoda; class Insecta; order Lepidoptera; family Plutellidae; genus Plutella; species Plutella xylostella. The sequence goes on along the minus strand of NC_064007.1, from coordinate 1,805,974 downwards.
ACCAACCATGGAAGATGTAGAAGATATAATTAAAAAAATGCGAAACCGAACAGCCCCTGGAGAGGACCAAATAGTTATTGAATTATTCAAAGCACTTCCTCCCAAAATGATAGAGGAAATAACTAAACATTTACAACAAGCTTTTCTCTATAACATAACACCCGACTCATGGAATCGAACAGTACAGGTACCAATACCGAAAACCACAAACCCGAAACTAGTAAATGACTACAGACGGATCTCAATCTGCAATAACATATACCGTATATATGCAAACTTTTTACTAGACCGCCTCGACTCATTGATCGAACAACCAGGTAACTATCAAGCCGCCTTCCTGCAAAACCGATCTACCGACGACCACATATTCACACTTCGCCGAGTTCTCGACGAAGAGTGGCGAGAAGGCAAAAGACTATACGTAATGGCAATAGACCTCGAGAAAGCATTCGATACAGTAGATCTCACAGCGCTACGAGATATACTACTCTCCAGAACCAACATAGCCTTAACAAACCGCATCGTTAAAGTTTGCATGAATGAATACACCTCTATAAAATGGTTAGGTCAACAAACCAGCGAAATAACAAAAGGCAAGGGAGTCAAGCAAGGTTGTCCACTATCGCCACGTCTATTTACGATTCTAATTGATGATGTTTTAAAGACGTTGGAAGAGGAAGTCTCAGGTCTAAAACTGAATCAGGACGATGCAATTCAGCTGCCGATTATACTATCTTTTGCAGACGACCTAATATTACTCTCAAACGACTTCGACAAACTCGAAGAGATAATGCAAAAAATTAAAGTTCTATTATACAGCGTGGGCCTAAAGGTAAACAATGGAAAAACCAAAATACTAATTAGGGATCCTTTTCTAGCAAAACAACCGCAATTCATTACGGTCGACGGCGCTGCCCTTCAACCAGTGGAGGAAATTAAATATTTAGGTACCTACATAACATCTGGACTATGCAGAAAAAGTACAATAAGAAACCGCTGCAAACAAGCAGAAAAAAATGGAAAGGCTTTAATTCAGTTTGTAAAAGAAGCAAAAATGGATTGGCAAACTGTCCGTACCATATACAAGATGGTAATTGTGCCCGGTATGCTATACGGACTGAAGGTAGCAGCACTTACAAAAGCCAACAGATCGCGCCTCCGAAGGTACGAAAGACTAATTCTTTGGGACCTACTACAACACGCCCGCGACAAGCCCCCTATAAGGAAAGCCAAAGATGTATTACAGGGAAAAACAATAACCAAAAGGCTGAAATGTCACAGAATATGCTACTACGGGCACGTTCTCAGGCGAGAACGACCGCACTTACTACACGCGGCACTAAAATATCAAGCACGTGAAAAAAAGGTAGGACGACCCATCTATACCTGGAAAGATTCACTAACACAAAGCCTAGCTACCTACAATAAAACCACGGATGAATGGGTCAGCCTAGCCCCACATAGAGACATCTTCAAGGCTGCAGCATACGAGGCCTTGAATGAAAGCGAAACTGACAGTAACGACGAAACATCGGACTATGAAAGTCACTACACAGCAGGATCAGAAACATAAAACACAATAACCAAGCCCGAACTATTGTGAAGCTGCTACGGACCAAATCACCCTTACATCAAGAAAAAGACAATAGGACGCGAACTCCAAATGAAGAAAGTGCCGAGAAGGCTACCAACTTACGCTCTCCACAAAACCCAACTCCTTCCTCTACCTAACATCCTATATTGGCTAATTAGGGTGCATACTCGGTCGATTATACTCCATTCCTACCCTTTCCTCGAGCGTGTGTTCCCCCCCCCCTTAAAAACTGAGCGCCCCCCAGTAGGCGCGGCACTTTCCGTGATACAGGGTGACTCCTGGCTGGGTGGGTGCATTCATTCATTCATTCATTCATTCATTACTTCTCTAAAGTTTAAGTACCTGCAAAGAAGGGAAAAAGTCTAAATTAGTAAAATACAGACGTTGGCTATAGCTATTCAACTTTATTTACCGAAATTTCTAAAGGTAGGCTTGAAAAGTATTCTTTCATCTGCTAACATACGGCCATTGTTGGACATAGTCATTTCTAAAAGAACGTTTAAGTAAGTACCTATACCTACTCTGTTCTCGGCCATACTCATCAAATCACTACAATGTAAACAAATATAGATCCTAAACGGGATTCGAACCTGGAACCTTCGGCACTAGAGGGAACACTTTGACCACCTAGGGCCACTTGCAGAAACATATTAAATCTAGATTTAGTGTTAAATCTCGATTTAGTGTCAAATTTTATATGGACTGACGTTTCTTACGTTTCTTTAGTGTCAAACGTCGATTTAAGAAACGTCAATCCATACAAATTTATGACTTAAATCGAGATTTAACACTAAGGACCACTTGCACAAACATTTAAATCTAGATTTAGTGTCAAATCTCGATTTAAGAAACGTCCATCCATATAAAATTTGACACTAAATCGAGATTTAACACTAAATCTAGATTTAATATGTTGGTGCAAGTGGCCTTAAATGTAGATTTTATATGTTTTTGCAATTCGCCCCTTAACTGTCAACTTTTTGTAATCTTCATTTTTGTTTATCAACATTTAAACACCACTATGAATTCTGGACCAATAGGAAGGCGTTATTTTATTGGCGCGCTCCATTTTCAGGGTTCCGCTTCTAAATCGCAAAGTTACCAAGTTGAGCTATTATTGAAGACTACGGAACCATTTAATCGTTTAACTGCTGCGACTTAGATTAAATTTTATGTCTTTCATGCTCGTAACTTTTATAATCTTTCAGTCACAATCTTCAGGGTTGTTTCCGATTCGGTAGTACTAATAATCGTGATGTCACGTACTGAAAATATACTAGTGTGTACAAAAGCAGCTTCCCTAAGCATTCTATCAACAGCTACCGTACCACCACCGACAAATAACCATTTAAAAATCCATAAACAGCGTCTATTCTATTCTATTCTATTCTCTGTGGGGGTGTAAGTACCTGCACCTGGCTCTCTCGAATGGAACCTTTGTGCATATCCCCAAGGTCTAAACTGCCTTCCTAAGCTTGGACCATTTCCCACCACACTGGTCCAATGCGGGTTGGTGGGTTCACATATCTAGATTGATGTGCTAAATCTAGATATGCAGGTTTCCTCACGATGTTTTCCTTCACCGTAAGAGCGATGGTATACATTGTACTTAAATTCAGAAAAGAACTCATTGGTACATGTCAGCGCCGGGATTCGAACCCGCATCTCTTGATTGAGAAGCGGGCGCTCACCCGACTGAGCTACCACCGCTCACCCGACTGAGCTACCACCGCTCCATAAACAGCGTCGCTCGCCTGTTAAACATCTGTCAGATCCATACATGTTGCGTCAGATTTGACAAGCGGGCGATGCTGCTTGTAGCTAAGTCATTAGCTTTTAAATCGAAACAATGAAGTATTTGTGGTGACCAATAAAGTTATATTCTATTTTATTCTATTCTATGGTATGATAATTCGAAATTGCAAAGAACCAAATTCTTCAAGACACTGTATCATAAAACATACCTAACTGTAAACCTACCGAGATGGCCACAAACCTGAAACAGAGTATGAAACTTGTGGGTCTATGTAGATTTCCTTCTTGAACTTGGTACTTGGCCTATTTCCATAATGAGGTAGCTATTACTGAAATACCTGGAAATTTCAGACAAGTGCACTTGGCTGGTAGAGTTTAATGTTGAAAATTTTAAGTTTAAGTAAATACCTAGTATATAAAAAAGTTATATTATAAATTTTAAAGTAATTTGCGTGACTAGTAAGCATACACCTATAGGTATGGTACGGTGGCCTGCGCCTAAAAGTATACAGGCGGAGTTTTTAAAATAGCGATCTCAAGCTCACATGCTGCTCAAGCACATCCACATAAACACCACTGCTACACACATCACACTCCACACGTCCCCGGATTTATAACAGATGTAGCTGGTCCCTTCATTATCAAAACTCCGCCTGTATACTTTTAGGCGCAGGCCACCGTACATTTAGCATCAAACGGATTGTCATAATTGTATGGAGAAAGGCGTCGGCAATGCCGATGAAGTGGACGCAAACTTTATGAATTTCTATACAAAGTCTGTTTGAACTCTTAAAGTTTAATTGGAGTCGTTACGGTGTAATTTTAGATATGATATGTCAAACATTTATTCTGTTCTACATCTCAACAGCTGTGAAAGTGGTCATAATATTCATAATTAGAGAGTACCTACATTAAACTCCAGAAAGGAAGAGAGTGTTCTAAAAATATTGTGTTGTTGGAGTACCTACTTCTCTCCAAAACACTTAACTAATATTTTTTTAGTTTAGAAAAAAGATTAAATAGCCCTCTCAAGGTAGTTTAGTTTGAAACACAGTGTCTTCTTAATTTTTAGGCTTAAGTTATCATATTAGATGAATAATAGGTAATAGCAATAAAAAATAGATCCCACCGAAACAACATAATAATTTATTCCATTAAAAAAATATTAATTTACTTACTTATAAGTAATCCTCAGAGTTTACAACTTAACATTGAAATAAATAAAATACCTACTATATAATAAAATCAACATAATAAAGTCTACAACAACTCCAATCTTATGTTGTTATAATACGAAATGCAACAATCCAATTTTAATTCTTAAAAAGGTTATCTGCAATCCTGGCACTTTTATAAAACCATTTAAACTAGGCCGTAAAAAAACAAAAACGCAGCAATGTTACATTTAAGAAAATAGCTCAGAAGCATTTTTTCCGCTAGCAACCCCAGCTGCTGGCTGGCAGATAATATCGCCGCCATTTTTATTATTTTTTATGAACAAGTTAATTTTCTAAAATGTAGATGATCATTTTATAGACTGCCTGTGACTGTTCTTTGCTGAAATGTGAAATAGTACCTTTTGTTTTTAGTGCAGTACCTAATAGGAATTCTTTCCTTTCTTGTTTTTATCTACCATAGCTGCAGTTATAAAACGTATATGCTTCGTAACTTTTGTTTAACAAAGGTTTTGAAAAATGATACCCTGAACTGCCTCCCGCCTTATAAAATCCCGAGGGATATCGATATAAAATAGGAGCCTTTTAGTCATACGGCACATCTTATCTAAATTAGGTAGGAATATAACGTATAGTTTATTATCAGTCTTATACTTTGATTAACAAAATTACGAACAAGATGAGTCACTTAAAAAAATTCAGCACAAAACTGTCTAAATTCTGTTTACTATCTGACCGTTTTAAGTTTAACCTAATGACAACCAATGTACCCATGAATAAAGTCACAAATCTTCTAACCGAACCAATTCAAAATAAAAGCTCAGTGGCACAAATGGGATGTTATTTTTCGGGACGTTACTTTTGTACTGACACTCTATCTGTATCTCGTATATTATTAATCTAAGGTCTTATTCCATCTGAAATTACCCTTCTATTTCGATTACAGCTACAATTTACCGCTCCAATGACAAAGAGTAAGTAAACATCAGAAACGGCACAATCGACATCAAAGAATAAAGAATCGACGCATAACTGCAGACATGAAACATGGGTATAGACGCAAACGAGCCAATAGCGGAAAATAATAGGGCTGAGCTATAACAAATCATAGGATACGAGGAAAGTTCCAGTGTATTTGTTCAGTTCGTCTATGGTGATATTTTTGGAGGAAAGGGTAAAGGTTACAATTATATTTTTTTCAACATAATAATTCATTCATAATTACGGTACATTAATAATACAAAGGTTGTCTGGTTGAGATTGCTATAAGCCTTTTTGCACTGTTCTTATTTTTAAGTTTTTTTGTATTGTTTCTGTTTTTTTGGTGCAAATAAAGAGTATTGTATTGTATTGTATAATTCAACCGTACCTAATTTGCGTTACAAAAGGTGGTCTTATCGCTTTGAGTGTAAGTTTTACTTCCATACAGAACCCTGTTATTAGCAAAGACGACAGGTTTATACGTATAAAAAGGCATTCGATATGAAAAATGATAGCTCATACTTCGAACCAGGGCGTCACTCTAGCTTAGGAGAAACTAAGGTCGACTAACATTTTTTTTAATAGCCTGATTTGTGTCCCACTGCTGGGCAAATGCCTTATATTTGGTCCAACGATCGCGATCCTCCGCCACTTTGGACCACTCACGTAGGAACTTGTCCAAGTCGTCCCGCCATCTCCGCCTAGGTCTTCCACGGCGCCGGAGATCTTAGTGTGTCTTTTATCGAAATATTACAAAATAAATACACTACCTACAACTTAAAAAATAATTGCTTGAGAAACCATTTTAGCTAGTTAGTATTTGGTTATTCTTATGTTTTATTTGTATAACGAATGAGTTTTTCTGTAGGTAATGTTGTACAATATTAGTCAATAAATAAATAAAATTGAAAATCTTCAAAAAAAAAAAAACAACATTTAAAAAATGCAGTAGTCATTTAAAAAATCTTGTCATATTAAATGTACCGATTGCATGACAACTCATTGCACTCATTTTTGTACATATGTGTTAGTATTTAAGTTATGTAAGTTTATTTTATGTGTGTGTACAAATAAAGAACATTCTATTCTATTCTAGATTAACCCTCCAGTTCCGATCTATGTAAGAACGTGTAAAATCTAATTGAGATCGAGCGATACCACATTAATAACAATAAATTGATACTCTATCGAGTTTCGTTCAATTTCTGTTCAGAAACCAAGTATTGAACGTTAATTCGAGTTTTATACAGGGTGTCCCAAAAGTCAACGTCATCCCTTAAAGGGCTGATAGGTCAGCTCATGAGAGGCCAGAATATCACAATATGACCTTAGTAAAAACTCGATAATTTTCGAGATATTGACACTTTTATAAATTTGCTGAAAATCGACACCTTGGATCAGTTTTTTGCGTGCCGCCGGTACAAAAATCCATATTGTTAGAATTTGTTTGGTGTTGCATCACCCTGTATAGGCCTGCTATTTATCGCAGTCAAAAAAATATCGAGTAATGCTGTATGTTTAAAAAAAACACGGTTTTCAAAGTCATAAAAGGTAATCGTATTTTTTCATAAACAACTTTGACTCTACATACTGTAAAAAAAATATACCACGCAAACCTGGCACCTTATTTGAAAAGATTGCTCATTTAATGCAGTTTCCAAAATGGTATAAAACGTTGCTATTGTTTCAATTAACAAAAAAGTTATTGCTATTTTAGTACAAAACGACCTCGATGTAAAATTGTTTGAAGGAAATTTATCTGACTGAATTTATTAAGGGTAAGTCATGTTGGAATGAGTAAAAGTAAAATAGGTGGTGGGGTCAGCCGTGGCAACATAGATGACGCAAAAGTAGCTAAGAAAAAACATACCAAACTCTTATAAAACATATTTTGCGTTTTTTACACCTTATTGAAAAAAAAAACAAACATTTATTGACTTTTATTTTTATTTCTCAAAATTATAACACCACATTATTATATTAAGTACATAATCAGCAAAAAATAATACTCATTAATGGTCATAATCATAATTTTGAGAGTTTGGTTTTGTTTAAAAATAACTTTAAAATAAATAACAAGTAATTAGAGGTAATGTTAATGACAAACTGATCTGTCCCTTTTTTGGATACTGTGGGTGTACAATGTACATGCGTTTTACTTGTACAATATCACACATTAGCACTACCCAGGAATGTACGTTACCATGCGCTACATTTATGGGGAATGTGGAGTTGCTATAGTCCACTTTTTTAGAGAAATATACTCAAAATGCGTTTTTTTCATTAACTGTGACAACGTTGTCTCTTCTCCCACTCCCGGCCACACCACCTATTTTACTTTTACTCATTCCAACATGACTTACCCTTAATAAATTCAGTCAGATAAATTTCCTTCAAACAATTTTACATCGAGGTCGTTTTGTACTAAAATAGCAATAACTTTTTTGTTAATTGAAACAATAGCAACGTTTTATACCATTTTGGAAACTGCATTAAATGAGCAATCTTTTCAAATAAGGTGCCAGGTTTGCGTGGTATATTTTTTTTACAGTATGTAGAGTCAAAGTTGTTTATGAAAAAATACGATTACCTTTTATGACTTTGAAAACCGTGTTTTTTTTAAACATACAGCATTACTCGATATTTTTTTGACTGCGATAAATAGCAGGCCTATACAGGGTGATGCAACACCAAACAAATTCTAACAATATGGATTTTTGTACCGGCGGCACGCAAAAAACTGATCCAAGGTGTCGATTTTCAGCAAATTTATAAAAGTGTCAATATCTCGAAAATTATCGAGTTTTTACTAAGGTCATATTGTGATATTCTGGCCTCTCATGAGCTGACCTATCAGCCCTTTAAGGGATGACGTTGACTTTTGGGACACCCTGTATGTAGTATAATAGGTAGTAAAATTGTTAAGTATTTTCTGTGTTTACAAAAAAAAACAAAATAAACACTCACACCTTGTACTAATGTACTCCATTGCGGGGTAGGCAAAGGTGCATTGCTGCACCCACTTTTAGGGTTTCTAGATAAGATTAAACTAAAACAGAGGCACAATTTTTTAAGTAGTATTTATAAGTTCGAGATCTTTTTATCTAGGTTACCCTGTGTAAAGGGAAGACAACAGGTAACCAAGATACCAACTAATCAATACCAAAACAATAGAAGTCCAATACGTTACAATAATAACGGAAATAACAATAAAATTGACCCATAACTCTATAATATACGTTTGTTTACTGTACCCGCTCCGCCACCACCGTTGCTTATCGAATGCAATAATTTGTTTGTTTCGAAATACAACGACATCTAGCTGTCTTTAGGTGAGTTGTCAGTGCTGTATTCTATTTCTATTCTATTCTCCGTGAGAGTGTACTGTACCTAGATCTCTCAGGTAGAACTTTTGTGCATTTCCCAAAGTTCTATACTCCCTTCCTAAGCTTGGACCATTTCCCACCACGCTAATCCATTGCGGGTTCGTGGGTTCACATATCTAGATGTCCTAAATGCAGGTTTTTTCTCGATGTTTTCCTTTATCGTAAGAGCAATGGTGTACATTGTACTTAAGTTCCAACGAACTCATTGGTACATGTCAGCGGCGGGATTCGAACCCGCATCTCCGCAGTGAGAGGCAAGCGCTTACCCGACTGAGCTACCACCGCTCTCAGTCCTGTAGTAATCTCGTCAGTACTGTTATACTATATGGAAAACATCGTGAGGAAACCTCCACATCTAGATTATAGATGTGAATCCTAAGTGCATTATACTTATCCGAAAACGGTGATATGGTTCGCAATCTATCACGTGAGTACAAATGTGCTGCGAAAAGTTGATGGCTCGCTTTGTGAGCCACCTCTGACTACTCCTTCAGGGATTACAGTCGTGAGTGCATATGTATATGTATGTATGTTAAACTACCCCTCTATTCATGGAACAGTCAAATTCGAGTCCCATTAATAATTGTGATAGTAAACGTGATTTATGCAATAACTATTTTGAACCTTTTGACCTAATTTTGAAACTTGCCAATAAAGATAAAAGGGTAAAATGATCCTTTCAGTTTCACAATAAGCGATACTTCACGTCAAATAACTCACACGATCAAATTAAGATATTAAACTGAGCCTCAGAACACGAGAAAAGGCAAACAGTTTCTTATGTTTGTTTGTTATTTGTTGTACTATAAATTAAACGAAACGCCCTCTGGTGGATTAAAGTTTGTGTAACAACTATATTTTAGTCGAAAGTTCGCCTAATTTATAGCTGGGAGGTGTCAATAGGAGACATTCTGGATTTGGGTCAGTTTGAGTGCTTAACCTTTTTGTTTCCAAGAAATTGGTTTCATGATGGTAGGTATGTTGTAGCGAAAATTTACAAAATACACTCAAGAGCAATGAAAAGGTTCCAGTGACCACAGTACCAAATTACTTCTAAATGGACAAGGCTAGCTTAATAAGCTGTCTGCAATATTGAAGTACTTACATTTAAAAGCGTATCAGAATATTGCCAACTTGGGGTCATTTGGTGTCGACATTTTGTAAGTGGAACCTTTCATTGCTCGTGTCGTGAGTGCATCTACTAGTTCTTAGCGTTTGTCTCCGTGGTGACCAGATTGGCCAGTTAAGTCACTGTCAGTTGCTGTAGGTACAATGTACAGTGCGACAAACTTATCTGTTCCGGTGAAAGCGAACTAAATTTATCCATATCTCATTACTTACTAATTAATTATATATTGATATAGATTAGATGGGTTTATTAAAACCACCAGAGCGAATTACCATTACCACTACTGGCAAACTTAAATTCTTATAGAATGAAGAAATATTAGACACTAGCTGTTCCCGCGAGCTTCGCTTCGCCTTAAAAAGTTTTCCCGTGGGAATTCCGGGATAAAAAGTAGCCTATGTTCTTTCCCAGGGTCTATACCATATGTATACCAAATTTCATTCAAATCCGTTCAGTAGTTTTGGCGTGAAAGAGTAACAGACAGACAGACAGACAGACAGAAAGACAGACAGACACAGTTACTTTCGCATTTATAATATTAGTTAGGATTTACGTTAGCTCTCACCGGAACAGATAAGTTTGTGGCACTGTACATGTAGTTCATATAAGCGGATGGCTCGCTTGTGACTCACCTCTGACTGCATCTTCGGGGATTACATTAGGTATATGTAATGTCCAATTATAGAGTCCTGACAATAAAGACTTAAGGCTGCAAGGCGCATCCAACTGGGTTGGGCTGCATTCGGGAAACTTCGTCACATATTCTCCTCGGCCATTCCTCAGAGCCTGAAGACAAAAGTCTTCAACCAGTGCGTCCTGCCAGTGATGACGTATGGTGCAGAGACGTGGACACTGACGGTAGGACTGGTCCACCGATTTAAAGTCGCTCAGCGTGCTATGGAGAGAGCTATGCTTGGGGTTTCTCTGATGGATCGTATCAGAAATGAGGTTATCCGTCAGAGGACTAAGGTTACCGACATAGCTGTCAAAATATGCAAGCTGAAGTGGCAGTGGGCTGGTCATATCTGCCGAAGAACCGATAACCATTGGGGTAGACGAGTTCTCGAGTGGAGACCACGAACAGGCAAACGCAGCGTGGGACGCCCTCCTGCCCGCTGGACAGACGACCTTAGGCGGGTGGCGGGTAGTGGTTGGATGAGGAAGGCCGAGGACCGAGTGTTGTGGCGCTCCTTGGGAGAGGCCTATGTCCAGCAGTGGATGATTATTGGCTGATGATGATGATGATGATGACAATAAAGACTGCGATTTTGCTAAGACTTTTTATCATTATCAGTTATTTACTTACATTTACATACATTTTAAAAGTAAAATACCTTTTGTTTAACGGAATTGGCCTTTAATAAATATAATACATTGATTAAATACGGTCTGTAACAATTAGTTAGAATCCACTTCCGTTTTCAGGACTTTAAAGTTTTACTGTATGCTCAAAAATTCGTACGCTATTCTCACCATAACACGCCTATCAAAAATGTTGATCACGCACTCAATAGAGTAATCGCGCTGACGGCCATCGCCGGGTCATTATGGGCGACGCCCGTAAATTCTGCCCTAATGACCGGCGGTTAATGAGCCGTGCCGGTCGCAGGTTCGATACCCGGTGGCGTTGTGAATGAGCCAATGTTGAATTGCTTAGGATGGTTTGGCGGACATAACAATAACGTTTTATAAACGTATGTGTTAATAAATGAGTGAGTGCATATGCAATCAAAAAAATCGCTGGGAAATTATATGAACAGGGTCTAGCATATCTAGATATGTCAACCCACTAACCCGCAGTGGACCAGCGTGGTGGGAAAGGGTCCAAGCTTAGGAAGGCAGTTTAGATCTTGGGGACATGCACAAAGGTTCCACTCGAGAGAGCCAGGTGCAGGTACTTACACCCCCACAGAGAATAGAATAGAATATAATATGACCGGGGTTATTTTGACGTCGTGTCGCAAAAATAATAATCTAAGTGCGGGTGTAGCCCAACGCGCGTATTTTATTTGATTACTTTGAACTTGTAACACTCCTCTTTTTGGGGTAACGGGTTATTCTTTTCCCTGTTGGATGTTAATTTCTGCATGGCTCAGTTGAGGGGAAAGGGAGATTAAAAATAAGCTAACCAAACTTAAAACCCCCGACATATTCAATACTAAAATACACATAACTTTTAAGCGGCTAAGCCAATTTAGATAAAATATGGCTAAGAAGTTCTTAGTAACAAACACTCTTGGTAACATATCACCTATATGAGTCTATAAAATCTAAAATTACAAAATCTGCAAATTTTCAATGTATATTTTAGCAAACAAGACCTTTCTTAAATAACACCTTGTAATTGTAATACAGCAGTCGAAAACTAGTTTAAACAATAATTAAATGCCTCCTCATTGTAACCATCAGTACAATAGAGCCTGTTTGACAAGTTACAAAAGGATTCAGTTACACAACTGGTTATAGTTGAGGTATTCTCTAACTTTACCGACAAGGTTGACAGTGAGGAATTAACTGACTGTTTCAATAACTGAATAGTAGTTTCGGTGAGATTTTCACGATTTTTTCAATTTGTTAAAACCTTTTGTTATGAGTCCAAATCGTATTAAGCCAACATCTTTAGATCTTCGATAGATATAGAGTAAAATGGTCGTAACTAGTATTTAAACAGGTAGACGATGGATGAGGAAGGCTGAGGACAGAGTTTATCGGCGCTCCTCTGAAAGCCTACCACATCCTGTAAGGTTCAATTAAATTTCTATAACACTCTATTTCATAAACAATTATTAAGAACCTACCCACATATGATTATAGTAATTAACCCTACGTAATCCATTAAACGTTCAACCTCATTAATAAATCAATGGGAACATAATCAGTCAGTCAGGGAAGGTACCACTTCAACGGCTAAGCCATGGGGCCCGCTAGCCCCTTCTAATGTAACAGCCAAGACATACAATGGCAATTTAATTGCATGCTTCCTTATAATGCTCGTAGCATGCTTTCTTACTATTTAAAAGCAAGGACCATTAGCCTAAATTTTACTAGTTTTGAAACTCTTCTTCTTCATGTATCGGCAACTAAATCACCATTGTATGTTTTACTGTGTTTTCCAATTGTTGTGTGTTTATATTATGTTTCTGTGTACAATAAAGTGTTTAAATAAATAAATGAAGATTCAAGAACTGGACTAGTTTAGTCAGTTAGTCAGTCAGACTATTTTCCCTCTGCGGTGAATGGATAAGCCATCCTTATTGGCATTTGTCAGTGGCTCACTTCCTAGGGTGCGCCGGACGTATGTACACTATGTACAGTATGGTATATACATAATATACAGTTAATACGTAACTTGTGATGATTTCTGCATGCTTCCGAATAATTAAAGCATACGATACAACATGACTAATAAGATCATACAATATTATGTGAGCTACTAGCCACAGTATTTGTCGGTCCACGTTTGAAAAAAAGCAAGCTCGTTTCAACCCACAGTGTATCCCTAGCTTAAGTTGAAACCGGGCCCATAGCCTTTTCTATTACAAGTAGGGGTCAAAAACAATTTACTGTTATCTCAGATTACTCAGCCCCGATTTGATTGTGATAAATTATGTACATTTATGCATGGATATGTAGATGTACCTACACTAATGGGGGGGCGTACGATGAGTGAGGAATGTCTTGTACTCATGTAGTACAATGCACGCAGGGGTGACGTGTGAATGAGTATGTAGTTAGTATTATTAGTCGGCAGTCTGTACCAAAGTATTGTTTGCGTTAAGGAAATTTGATATAAATTTTGATACTAGTTTTAACTATTTACATCATAGATAAAAGTATGGGTATATTATTATATTATAGGTATTTTCTCAATTCTCATTGACTTTAAACTAGGGATACGATTTAAAATATTTAGGTAAACTTACCTAGGTCACAGAATCCTAGGTGCATAATAATATCTACTTAAAACATCCTGACTTCGCGGATCTAACTACAAATAATAATACACTTTCTTTTGATAATAAATTAATCGCAACGCCCCTACCAATCCGTACCCAGTTAACCCTTCAATGCAATGCAATTAGCATATTAATCTGCTGCTACTTTGATATCTTTCCTTTGCTGTTTCCCCGTCAATTGCACGCCGCGACACGGTTAAGTCGGCTTAGGTCGCTCTGTGAGGCAATGCTAACTACCTACTAAGCTTTGGATATTGGCTGCGTTTAAAATACCATGATTTGGATTAGAGTACATTCACCATAGGTATCTTTCATTGTTGTTGGTAAATATGTATATACTTACATAGTTATAGCAGGTACTTTTACATAAAAAGTAATAAACCACCCTCGCAGAATTGATGCATTTTTTACGAATAAATGTACATAAAATATATTGTGACGCTGCGTTAAAGAAGTAAGACTTTTTTTTTATAATGTCGCTGACAAATTGGACGAGCCCAATGCCCTTCATTGAACACTGAAAGCCAAAATCGAAAGATTTCCTCATCATAAAACGCAATGATTTCTTCAAATCATGTAGGGTTGTGTAGGAAACATCAAAAACTACTGACTGTTGTAGATGTAGATATTAAAATCAACCACCGCAATCGTCATTTCAATATTAAGCTTTAAAAGTTTGTTATAAAGATTAAAATTGACAAACTAAATTCCCCCAAAATTTTCGATTAGTGACAGCTGATTTGGCGCTATAATCGGCCTTTGAAGAAAAAAAGAACTTTTTTTCCTTTGAGTAATTCGGCAATGATTCCAACCCATGGACTTTGTTGGATATTTTATTGGTATTGGTGTAAGATCGTTGGATTCAGATAAGATCATTATCGGGCATATATATACGTTCGGAAATTCAATATTTATTCGACGTTGTATAACTTGCAATTGCAACAAATGTTTGTTTATTTGTAAAGTGTTTTTATTCGTTTTGTGATCGTTTTATTCGCTGGCCAGTTTATCTAAGTGTTTAAGTTTGATATTTAAATAGAAAAACATATAGGTACTGATATTGATTGTTACATTAACATTATCGTGCGATACTGATCACTAAGTATGGCTTCAAACTTAAGTATAGGTATAAGTTTTGTAAATATTAATAACATCTTTCTTTTTTTGATAAGTACTTATGAATTTATAGACAATACCTACTTATCTACAACAACACGACTCCAAAATACTAGATTAGTTTAGATCGATATTAAAATTTATTAACACTCATTGTTGTGTAAATGTAACTACATCACCTAGGTATAACACGAGGAAGTTATTATTCCGTGAACGGAACGCAACACAGTGGCAACTCTTCAAATTCATAACCTCTAATCTACAGGGGGTGAATACAATAAGGGGCGTTGAAATGAACAAGGGAAAGGAAAGTAAGTCATTAATAGAAAATGCCCCCATATCGCCCCAACATCGCAACTCGATACAGAAGCCCGGAAATGTTCACTTTGTTACTGTTTCCAGATAGTAGGAGTTGATGATGTAATTTGTTGAAGGAATTATTTGTTAATTATGTAGAAGAGGTTTCGGATTCGGGTTACAATATGGCATTGGAGGTAGTTACTGATATGATCGCTTGAACTTTTAATAATAATGAGTCATATTTTAGACTCATTTGAACGGTTTGTACGGCAGATTTTGACGATGAAAATGCAATTCTGAATTTCGAAGCTCGGCAAATATTTTTCATGTTCATGTTTTATCAAAATTAGTTCAGCCGTTCAAGTCATGCATATTAACGTCATATTATATTATATTAAAGTCGTGTTATAAAGTAAGTCATATCATAACATAATTTGATGGCTTTTTCACTTTTTAGGTAGGTAAACTAAAATAATTATTTCTTCCTATTTTATAAAAAAACACAGTAGGTACGATTATGAAATTATACAATAGGGCACAGTTCACAATAGAAAGTAGGGGTGAGCCTTACTTAACAATCAATTTAGTTACTGAATTAATTGTAAAATAATATTATTATCATCGTAATCGAGATTGTACAGGGTGATAAAATAACAATGAATACTGTTGCAAGGCGTTAATTTAATAACTGATTGTTATCTAAAGCTATCAATTTTATACGAGTAATTTAACTATGAATATTTGATAGAATATACGAGTTGTTTTAAAGGATTTTCGTAGAATTTATTTGATGCAGTTTTGTGATGGATATCATTTTACATAAGATATGTATAATTTATATGCATATGTATCGCTGTATGCAGTTGTAATTTAGTTTTAAGTATCTTTAAATGTACCTACTTATTGTAGAGATTTCGATAAAATAGAGATTTAGGTATTATAGAAACTAATGATGATTTTAACTCCTAAATAGTCAACTGATAAACACATCATATGTACATAAAATGCACGATAAATAGGCCATTATGTAAGTAAATAGCACAATCCACACAGTAATGGGCATATGTTGGCTTCTGAACGGGTTTAAATTTAAACTATGTTTTGAACGGGCCCTCAGGGAATGACACACTACCATTCTACTAAAAATACAATACAATGGTTACTTACACTTTATCGTAGCACCAAAAAATTGTTGAAATACAAAGAGTATAATTAAAAAGGAAAATAGTGCAAAAAGACGGCATTATTGCCTTAGGGATGTCTACCAGACAACCTTTGGACGGAAGAGTGGGTTTAAAAATAGTTAGGAGGTGGCTGTGGAAATAAATCAAGTACCTTTTTAGGATTATAGTAATACCTGTAATACATGGAACCAAAGAACAATATAAGAAAATGGAAACTCTAAACTGAACCTTTGAGGCTATCCGAAAAGTATTATGTATAGATAATACTTAACAACTTGATGCCATTAACAGGTTCCCGCATAGAAAAAAAGTAGTAAAACTGTAAGTAGGTGTTCTAGTTACCACCGGCACACTAACTTCA
This sequence comes from Plutella xylostella, assembly GCF_932276165.1. Taxonomy (NCBI): domain Eukaryota; kingdom Metazoa; phylum Arthropoda; class Insecta; order Lepidoptera; family Plutellidae; genus Plutella; species Plutella xylostella. Next base: position 1,789,037 of record NC_064007.1, on the reverse strand, counting down.
TACCATTTAATAGTAGAAACTCCCCATAGATTAAACTGCGTTTGGCACAGTGTTGCGAATTCGGAACTTAATGTACCACGTTAATTATACTGAAAGTCTCTCGCGGTTTCCAATGTGGGCCCAGAGAATATTATAGAGCCACTATAGAGCCTATAGTGTAGAGGAAAGCCCTTAAGAGTTCTATAGCAGCGGAGAAAATTTTGTGCGAGATTTTGACATCAATCAATAAATCTGCGGATGTGCGTATTAAATTCATAAAGAGTTGACATACGTGGTAAACATCTACTTTATAAATGAGACTAGTTTGTATGTAAAACTTTATGTTGGATGGGCTATTGATAACTACTATAAGAATTTCCACGGGAAAGGGACGGTTTAGGTACTTAATATTATTATTATGTGCATTTCTTCTCTGATGCAAAAAGACACTTCATTTTTTTTTTTACAAAAATGGTTCAAAATATACCTGCATAATATCTCGTTTCCCTTACCTATATGGTGAACACTACCCAAGTGCAAAAATAAATGTAACTCTTAAAACACTAGAATTAAGAGTGCTCCTGATAAAACGCAACATAAGCACAAGGTTGACTGTACCGACTTCATATGTAAAATTCAGCTTAAAATATTATTTGATACAGATAACTCAACTTATACAACGAGCTATAATTATTGGTAATAAAATTTGATTGCTTTTCGCGATTTTTATCGTATTTTTTTATAATTCAGGCCGAGTTACTTTTTAAGGCGAATGTGACGAAATGTGATGACTATCAGTGCAGGGCAACGGACGAGGTATATTATATTATACGAGGTATGGTATATTATATACATAGGTATTGAGGACGAGACGGTAGAGCGGTATACGCTGATTAAAGCCTTCAAAGTCTCAGGTTCGTTTGCCTACCGGTGTAATAACTTTTACTTCGCGGGCGTCGCGTTTTAAAAATAACTTTTTCAATATAGGTATGATACTACCACCACGATACTACAAAAAAAAATCTTACAAAGTCACATTGTTGTTCTGTTGTGAATAAGATCGTTGGCTTCTCCAATGCACTGTGCACTAGTCCCATAATAACCTCCATCACCCAGCTAGTCATAGAAATCTAATACAATCGCAAGCTTGCAAAGTTACAGTGTCGAGCAATAAATTAGGGACACCGGAATTTAACAAATTATCGATGAGCTGTCCACAAGTTGTAAACTTTTGTAGCCGGCGGCAAACAAGTCGATAACTCTTCGACGACGCGGTAAACTTATCGATACTTTATCGCTTACAACGCTGTCGATACTTTATCGATTATAGGGACACGCTGAGCTGTGTAATCATCATCCTTCTGTTGAAGAGAAGCTTGATTTTTTTTTAATATTCTTATTTATATTTATTACCTCAGAGGTGGACTAATAAGTTCACTTTTTGGGAGAGAAAACTTCTGTGTAAAAAATCTTAACATTAACATTGTCTAGCTGCTGTAGTCAATTGAATAAGGACTAAAACGAGATTTATATATTTATTAGGCCAGATCTAGTTACTTTTCACTTGTGCAAAAACAGGAAGATACTTAAAAGTTCTTATAATAAATCTTTCGCTGTAAACGCACTTAAGTACTAGTTTAAATCTTCAACAAAAATATACCTAGGTAGGTAATAGTAAAACAAAAAATTCATTCTTTTAAAAAAACGCAGAAGGGGATCGTATATTTGACATAAATTTCTGTACACAGAGGGTGGTCCACCCCCGAGCGATTTGTAAAATTGATTCCTTCATGACATTTCCATTAATAAATTGCTTTTTACGCTAAATCTGCCCCTGCCCTTATACATTCGAAGTAATTTAATTTGGTGATTTTGTGTAATTTTTATTTCTAGCGTAAATAAAGGAAGACCTAGGAAAATATGAATACGGAATATTGTGTTTTTTTTTGCTTTTTACTGTCATTTTGACAGGACATTTATCTTTTTGGTTGCATTTAGCTCTAAGCCTTGAGGTGCCATAGCATGAGTGTAAGGCGTTTATGCGTAATGGATTCTGTAGCCCTTAAGGAATGGATCAGTACGCTAAATAGAGTAGTTCCCTTTGATGTATTAATCGAAGGTGATTACGCTGCGACACAGCATTATAATCAACTGGTAATGAAGCAGGTAATATGCAAATATACACATACATATCCTTACATGTACCTACATTGTACATATATGGGTATATTTGCATGTAGTTACAGCAAAGTGTTGCAAAAGTGTCACAGTAATCGTAAGTGGGTGACTCAGGTGCTCAATCTGAACAACATTTGCTCTGCAACTACAAGAACGAATGCATAACTCTACTTAGGTCGACCTTAAATCTACAGCTGACTTGCTTTGACAGTATACGGACAGAAAGTGACAGCTATAGGTATATAAAAGATCAATCTACCTTTTACGTTTGTTCAACTCGGCACAATAGATCTAGAATCTAAGGTAAAAACCACCTCAATTTTCCGCCTCAAATATCAAAATCTGAGATATCTAAAACAGCAGACTTATGGCTCCAGGCCAAATATACATACTTTACTGCGTAAGTTAGGGGCGCGTTAATAATTTATGTATGTTGCAGTAAAGTTATGTCTCTCCTTGGTCTGCTAGTCAGGATTGTTCTATTTGAAAACTGCCCGGTTTTAGCAAGAGGGAAAATGGTTTTGTTGAAAGCGTCGGGCTTTTGTGGGTTGTGTTTGGTTTTATATTAATATTTTAACATATCGTATAATAAGAATAATATCTAATTAATACACGCATTAATCGGAGCCAGACATCGATACAGCCTCACATTACCATTAAGTATCTTTAAGAGCATCAGAAGAGTTAAAAGAGTACTATACTCTTATAATAGTTATGTGTCTATCTGAAGACTCCAAAACGGATGGGTGATGTATTTTTTTCTGATAAAGAAATTCAATTTTCTTGGCCAAGTATTTTAAAATCGGTTTACCCGTTAAAGTGGCAAATATCATCTCCTGTTTGCTGTGCTATATCAATCTGTCTATTTAAGATTCTTATAAGTTTTATTAAAATATTACAGAATTACCTACTAACAAATAAACTTAATAAAACTGTCATCAATATTATGCAAGAATTCAGTTTGAAACGGAAAAACGAATTCCTGAAAATGTCAGCACCTAATAAATGTGTAAAACTTTCGTTGCTACTGAAGAATGGGCCAGATTTAATCTTCATGTAATATTTAAAACTGTGTCAGACATTACATTATAGCTTTTCTTCAAGCCAGGGTTCTATACAGGGTGTTTGGTGCATCGGTTGCCAAATTGAAATAATGGATTGTGGGGACCTAATCCTTAGGCCCTGTTCCACAATGTCTGGTTAGTGGCTACTTGTGAGATAAAATACATGCTGTCACTGTCAAAAATATAATAACAGAGAGTGACAGCTTGTATTTTATCTCACAAGTAGCCACTAACCAGACATTGTGGAACAGGGCCTAAATCTATTATCGAGGACCTACAAAGAGTTCTTGGGCCAATAAAATAATTTATAGGTAGTCATTTTCAAACAGTTTAAAAATTTGTTCAGCTGTTTGTCCGTGAAAGTAGCAAATACATCACACCACAGAAAGATGTAACGTTATTAATGTGATGGCGGTTAAGTTGGTACCACTGCAGAAGCAAATTTTCTGCCAAATCACTCTTCTCGATCTCCCGCAGACTAGCCCATTCTATTTTTAAATTCGAGCTCGTGACTAGTTCGGAAACGCCGAACATTACCGATCGTTGACGGACAAATATGTCCGCCGTTCAGTCCGGAAATTTACATTTTTATGATACGACTCCCGGACGCTTCTCCTGTGCTCCTCTATTCTATGGTCCAGATTTAAGCGCGCCTTACGTATTCAAGCAATGAAAAGACCAGTCGAGATGGCAATAGAAAAGCTATTGAAACTGGGCCGTAAGTGTGAGTAAACATGTGATGAAAGGAAAAGAAATACGGGACCGGATGCTGGCAACAGTGGAAGAATAATAAAATAACTATATTTCTCTTGTTTATTCTTCACTACTGCAGGTACAGTAAAAGAGGAAGAAAACTAGAATCATGTTATTAAATTAATGTCACGGTCAAAATTTCAAGTTTACGCGAGAACATATTATTTTTGTTCGCTTAGGGTCTGTTTCACAATGTCTGACGTAGTGAAACAGACCCTAGAGTGACGCTAAAACACATACGGATATTCCGGATAAAGCTAGGGATTCATAATAATGTCCACACCACAATAGCTCCTCGCAAATGCCAGCGACAGTCATTCACTAAATGGCTTCAGAAAGACACTATAAGACGAAGAAGAACAAGCAGACAGTTAGGGCAGCTTGCACCAAGTATTTCATCATAATTAAATATATTGCTGTCTTGTTCTGATAGTATACTGTCAAAGCTAGACATCAATAGAGTTATTTTGATTAAATATTTGGTGCAAGCAGCCCGTACATAAGTAAAGTTTAGACGACACGCGAAGAGCCCAGACTCGTGATCGTGTAGGTAGCTCGGCGCTCGGCCCATCGCTTACTCTTTATTTATGTGTCGGTGGGCCTCGCATCTCCTTGTATCAATATTTCTCCACAGAAACACGGTGTTACCTCGCAGTTTGGCTCTTTTATGTGAAGATTCGATCAAGAATTACATCTGTAGGTAGTGGGTAGTAGGTTGTTACCTGAAACAAATAAATTTGATGTTAATAGAGGTAAAGTGTATGTGAGAGATTGTCTGGTAGAGATTACCTACTATAAGCAATGAGGCTGACTTTTGTGCGTGTAATACGTGTACACTAGGGTTTCGTTCCCGCTTTCCCGGGAATTCCGAATTTGTCCTTCCCGAAACCGGGAAAAAAATAGCATTTCCGGGAATTCCCGGGTTTTAATTTTTTAAACGATTTTATGCCATATTTTCGTCTTTATCTATCTGTTTCTCCTACCTTAAAACAAAAAAAATATCGGCAGGTTTGTCGTCTACGATCAGAAACTCGGTTTTGTTGTAAATTATTGGAAAATCATACGTGTTATTGTTTTCGCGCAGCTTCATTGCAAAGATAAATGACTCATTTACATCACCTTGTTTCACCTCTTCCTGATTCAATACTTTCATCTTTTATCGTACCTAAAACCAAACAATTGATCGGCTTTTACATATGTGACCAAAGAGTATGTAAAAGCTAACACTAGTGTGACACCTGTCATATTTTTTTTTATGACTGTCCTCGTTTTATGTCCGCGTATTTTTTATAAAATTACTAACTCATAGAAAAAACCAAAATAAGAAGTAGGTTGAGCGATAAATCTTTGAATTAATTATTTTTTCTAAAACATTAAGTACCTCATGTGTAATTAATTTTCTATTTTTATTTTATATGTCATAATAATATTATTTTCAAACTGTTAATTATAATACCTTTGTTATTGTTTAATCTACAATTAAGAAAAAAAAATGATTTGGCATGTCCATAAAATCATAATATGTAATTTTGGTTGTTAATTTATCTGACTGTTGCTTTTTGCTACCTATACGAGTGATAAAAGTATATTTGATTTAATGTAAGAGTTTTAATAGACTATTTTATAGACTTTTAATACCCGAAAATAGCAAAACTAAGCATTGAAAATAAATTCCCGTTTCCCGGGAATTCCCGGGAAATCTTCAAAATAATTCCCGTTTCCCGGGAACAGAAAAAGGTCGGGAAAAACGAAACCCTAGTGTACACCTTCCTCATTTACTCCATAAGTCTTTCATTCACCCAAAGGTTGCCTGGGAGAGATCGCTTTTCGACATAAGGCCGCCTATTGTGTTTACTCTTTCTTTATAATGTAATTTATCTAGTGTATTTTTTCAATAAAGTTATATTGTATTTGTAAATTGGTTAATTTTAATATTTTACAGCACGTCCGTCCGTTTCGCAGCTATGGGTCACACAACTCACACAAATAAAAATTATGTCACTTTTTAGGTCGGACGGTCAAAAATATCGCAACATCATTGTACATATCTAAGTATAACGTGGTATAACCTAAAAAAACAACAAATAAAACACTCGAGACAAACTCGATTTACCCAAAAATTAAAATCGCGTTAACACGCTCCCGCTTCGGACGAATTTCCATCTTTTTTAAATGGAATTACCCCGGGGTTGGACCCTTATTGTGTATGCATAAAAGTCGAGTGGGGCAACGCCTGGCTGCCTCTGGGTCGAACTCGGAGGTCCGGGACGGATCCACCCGGATTTCAGGGATCGCATGATGATGCGTAAAAGTCGTGTTGATTTTGGTTTTATTTAGATTTTATGTAGGGCTTTGCAGATACGTTATGAATGATTTTTCGCCCTCTAACTCACTGCTACTAGTCTGAAATGGAATCCTGGGACATGTAGCTTGGATGAGGATGAAAATTTTGTGGTCCTCTTTGGGAGGGACTCCTATGTACATGTACACTGTACTGCGATTGTAATAATTTAATTTTCTATTTCATCATCACAGTACAGCATTAACTGCACCTCTGGAAGGGATCGTGGCGCTATATCCATATGACACAAACCTTAAAATAAATCCCGGGAACAGTTAGAAAACAAAACAGAGCTTACAGTTAAAAGTTTTATCCGGGACACAGAGGCTACTGCCAAAAACACCCGTCAGCATCCCCTTGCTATTAAATATTCGCTATGATTAATAGATAAGTTGGAAAACTTTCCCTTAGAAAGGAACCCTTCATACGTATAAGTTTTTCATTCATTTTTTTCTTGAAAACGCAGAGTAACCGTTCTTCGGTGGATGAAGGGAGACAAGTCTAATTTAAAGTTGGTGGGTTCATTCGATTAGGGATGTGAATATTGCGAATGCCAGGGTTAGAGCGGGCGTATTGCAGGAAAACTTTGTGCTTTCAGAATCGGATTATGCGTGCAATAAGGAGTGGGTATTTATCTTAGATTACTATTTCATCGTGTTAATAAGTATACAAATTAAAACATGATTTAAATATAATTACTTAAACTTTATATAAAAACATAGGTACTTATTTTCAAGACGAGTCCATATTATTCTATGGCTTGTTCTTCTTTTTTCTAAGGTTATTTGGTTTTTTTTGTGCTTTTTGACTATTAAGGCCGGTTAGGCCGTGATGGTGGCTGCTGTGGCCGTGGTGGTGGCTGTGGCCGTGGCGGTGGTTGTGACCCGTTCTGTGGCGGTTGCGGTTCAGGCTGTTGCGGCTTTGGTGTCGGAGCCGGCTCTGGTTGAGGTGTGGGTGTCGGAGCCGGCTCTGGTTGAGGTGTTGGTGTCGGAGCCGGCTCTGGTTGAGGGGTTGGTGTCGGAGCCGGCTCTGGTTGAGGTGTTGGTGTCGGAGCCGGCTCTGGTTGAGGTGTTGGTGTCGGAGCCGGCTCTGGTTGAGGTGTTGGTGGCGGTGCCGGCTCTGGTTGAGGTGTGGGTGTCGGAGCCGGCTCTGGTTGAGGTGTTGGTGTCGGAGCCGGCTCTGGTTGAGGGGTTGGTGTCGGAGCCGGCTCTGGTTGAGGTGTGGGTGTCGGAGCCGGCTCTGGTTGAGGTGTTGGTGTCGGAGCCGGCTCTGGTTGAGGTGTTGGTGGCGGTGCCGGCTCTGGTTGAGGTGTGGGTGTCGGAGCCGGCTCTGGTTGAGGAGTGGGTGTCGGAGCCGGCTCTGGTTGAGGTGTTGGTGTCGGAGCCGGCTCTGGTTGAGGTAGTTGCGGTTGCTGTGGCACTGGCTGTGGCATTGGGTCTTTTGGCTTAGGATTTGGTTTGGGCTTTGGGTCTGGCGTTGGGCCTGACTGTTGACCTGCAGTAATCGTATATGTGCATCCGCATCCTAGAGGGATGGATAGTTTATTGGCACACTGGCAGGTTGGGATGCTCGTACTGGGCTGGATTGGGGTTGTACTGGCCGGGGTCGAGGGTGTACTGGCCGGGTAGTATGGGTAGAAGAAAGGTGGCGGGTAGCATGGGTACCCGCAGTTGCCATAGCATGAGGCCGCGCTGCCACACTCTGTCATAAGCTGAAATTTTAATGTTTTTTTTTGCTGTTAATTCACAAATTAAAGATATCACGGTTAGATCACTAAGGGTGGCTTGCATAACAAAGTTAATCAAAATTAAATAGTTTTTCTCTTGCTCTGACACTATAATGTCAGAGCAAGAGGTCATAGATTTAATTTTGATTAACTTTGTTATGCAAGCCACCCTAAGTCTTTGTGTATATTTCCATCTCTCTCTCTAATGATGTATGAATATCATATTGAATATTCAGTAACCTAACTTTTTTCACTTACTACAATAACATCAAAATTGATTAATAAAATTAATAGTATTTACCAGTATCAGGCAGAAGACCGCAAGAGCGGTTGTAAGGTTGTGAAACATGACTGTAGGCTTCTCACTGCATCACACACTGTTATATACCAACACTGATAGAAAATAAGTGATAAACATATCCTTTGTTACGGGAATATTGATTAACAGGTGCAGGTTGGTACATAATTTTATTATATCTCCCTGATTCAGTCTATTCTGTTAGCAATAATAAAAATAACACTTAAATAGTATTAAGTTTTTTATATTCACGCTGTCATTTATAAAGTTGAATTTCTAACAAATAATAATTATTTTATGTTTTCCCATTGAGTAAATTGTCTCATCTACATAAATCTAATTTAAAAAAATATTTTCTATACTAAACCATCCTGCAGACATCCCTACCCTAAGCCCATACTTCTAGCTGAGAGCGATTATGTTGTGAACTCTTGAGAGTACTTTAATACTCATTTTCGCAGACCAATCTCAAGTTTACGAAATACTATTAGTGCCCCGTCGAAGTTTTGAGGACTTAGACCCGATTCGGGGCATTCTTATTTAAAAATCTTGGCGGTCCTTGAGAATCCATTTTCGGGTTTTATTCAATTAAGGCCTCGACTTTGACTGAAGACCGGGTTTGCGGGATTCGAGACCCGTTAGATAGGCCTGTGCCCGATAGTAAGTGGTAGGCTTGCTTCTTTTTACATTTGCGAAAACTGAATGCAGAAATTAAATTGAATTACAACTACTTGCCTATTGCCTACCCTGTAGATAATGTCAATTAAGGCCGATTCACACACGGTTTAGTGCGAGTGTTTAGTAGACGTACATTTCTGAGTATGTATGGCAGATTCCAAAGTTTTGAAAATATTGTATAACAAGCCCAGCAATGTACGTCTACTAAACACTCGCACTAAACAGTGTGTGAATCAGCCTTTAGTAGAAAGAAGAAAGAAAGAAGAAAGAAAAAACATTTATTGCCACATAATCGGGAAAACACAATAAAACAAAAATACAAAAATTAACTTAAGATTAAAAGGTGGCAAAAGGACAAACTCAGCAATGCTGCGAGTTATACCTCGTATAATCTATGCAGCGCTGGTTTTCAGTATGCCCTGAACTTAGGTGCTAAATTATATACTAATAAATTAATTAAACTAGTTACACAAGCTTAATTTGATAATAAATGGTATCGTTTTATATATAAATAAATACTTTATAATAAATATTATAGTTTTATATACAAATAAATAATAATACTTAAATATTATAGTTTTATAAATATGAATTAAATTAAATATTGTTCATATATGTATAAACGCAACTAGAAGTAGAGTAGATTGTTATAAGTCAACTTGCAGTGTCATTGAAGCCAGTCTGTTTTATCAGTTAGGTTCATTTTTATTTTTTTAAATATATATGTCCTTGCCGCATCTGAGTTTTGTTTTTGTTTTAAAATATTTTTTAATTTATATTTAAAAGAGATGCGTGACATATTCTTCTGAAAAGGCGGGGGTAAGTCGTTCCAAATTTTTGAAGCAGCGTATTTGAAACCGCCTTTGAACCCAACTGTCCTATGTTGTGGTATGCATGCATTATTTCGCGCCCTACTACGAGTATTATATTGGTGAGCTTCCTTTTTCCATCTCAATTTGTCATACAGGTATGCTGGCCTTTCTTTGTGAACGATTTTATGCACCAGGTTGGCTAGATGCAGTTTCCTACGGGCAGCCATTTTAAGAACGCCCTTTTCATTCAAAAAAGGCGTTATATGGGCCCTTTTCGGTATCTTATAGCAAAACCGTGCACATGCGTTTTGTACCCTTTGTATTGCTCGTTCGGTTTTCGCAAATATTCTAGGTCCATATACCACGTCACAAAAGTTAAAGAGGGATAAAACCAACGACTCAACTAGCAAAACCCGTACCGTCTCAGAGATAAATTCACGGATTCCGTATAGTACCTTCAGTCTGTAAAACGCGTTTCTGGTCTTTAAATTTACATGTTCTATATACCGTAGTTCACTATCCATAAGGAGCCCCAAGTTTCTGGCTGACATAACTTTATCTATGATGATGTCATTAATCAATATTTGAGGGTTATTCTGATGTATAGCGTTCACTTGATGTTTAGTTCCTAAGATCATAAATTTTGATTTTTGCGGATTGAGTGCTAAAGAATTTTTACAAGACCAAGTGAAAATCGCGTGCAGATCTTCGTTAATTTTAATAATAGCTTCATTAATGTTTTTAGGGTTGAAAGAATAATACAGCTGAGTGTCGTCTGCATAAAGATGTACTTTGCAGTGCTTAATACATTTGACCAAATCGGCAGTATACAGTACAAACAGCAGAGGACTCAAAATAGAACCCTGAGGGCAGCCTCTAGGTACTGTCTGCATTTTTGATCCCTGTATGTTGCCGTCCTAGTACGCGAGTGTTCCCAAATGGATGATTAAAAAGTAAATACAAAGATATAATTCTAATGAAATATATGTTTATCTTGGATTGAATTATAAAATTAGAATTCCTCTGAACCTAAGGGTAAATTTTGCATTGATGAAATTCTTCTAAACTTTATCTGACCAGCGAAATATTTATGTTGTTTTCCACCAAAAAATAATAATCCAGGAAATTAAAAAAGTTATGCCCTGTTCCAATTATAATGTGCAGCAAATGGAGAAGCATTTTGTTTGCGAATTTCCAAATGTCTTAGAACAAAACTGTGCGGGACTTACGCGTGTCGGTGCGTGTTTCTCCGCATATATCTATTCTATTCTATTCTATTCTCTGTGGGGGTGTAAGTACCCGCACCTGGCTCTCTCGAGTGGAACCTTTGTGCATATCCCCAAGGTCTAAACTGCCTTCCTAAGCTTGGACCATTTCCCACCACGCTGGTCCACTGCGGGTTGGTGGGTTCACATATCTAGATGTGCTAAATCTAGATATGCAGGTTTCCTCACGATGTTTTCCTTCACCGTAAGAGCGATGGTATACAATGTACTTAAGTTAAAAGAACTCATTGGTACATGTCAGCGCCGGGATTCGAACCCGCATCTCTTGCGTGAGAAGCGGGCGCTTACCCGCTTGAGCTACCACCGCTCCCTCCGCATATATCTGTGCGTGATCTGTATAAGCGTGGTTCGGTGTGTGTGTTTTCTATACAAACGGAGATATTAACAAGAAACTTTCAGACACGCAATAATCACTGTGAAAACCGCTTAAGTGCCAATTCCTCCATAGTCGGTTATCTAACCGACAGGGATTGATTGATAAATTAAACGTCATCTCCATATAAAATTCATGACAGATGTGTCAAAAGTCAACCACTACTCCCTGGTTATGCTCTAACCGACTATGGAAAAATTGGCACTAAGGCAGTTAACACATTCAGTAATAAATACAATTGATCACAGGTTAAATCGTAACAGTGGCGGAGATGCGAGATAATATTGGATAAAGCACATTAGCGCTAACGATGATGTAGTTAACCCACGGACTGTTTATTAGTACAGGGGGTCACTCTATGTGACGAAAAACGGAGCGAAGTTTCGGAGCGCTACTGTTCTAGCTACAGTTCTTATCTCGTTGTATTAAACGTGCCGATTGCACAGCAGCTCTCGTTCACTTTTTCGTCAGTATAGAGTAACCCTTCTGACCAAAGTCAAAAATTTTTATTCATCGTAAAAATATAAAATTTTTTGATGAACGTCAATTTTTACAAATTACTCTCCGTTCGGATAAGGGGGAGCTCTTTCTGTCTAAGGAGAAGAACGGAGGCAAGAAACTCCTGAGCCATCCTGACCCTAGGGACTATTCCGAGGATTAGTTGGTACTAGAATGTCACTTGTCTACCTAAGTACATTAATATAACTGTTCACATGTTTCATTTGTAATTAGACAATGGTATAGCTACTGTGCCACCACCGCACATTAGCAATCAAAATTCCTGCAGTCTTACCAATCTGTCAAAACTGACAAAAATTATATGCATTGACAGATATGTGCTTTAGAATTTTTGATTGCTAATCTCTCTGTGGTATCCGGCCGTTACTAATAGGTATTTATGTATTTTATTCTATATGGTACCTGTACTAGTAACAAATCAGGAAGTCCTTGGCTGTGGCCAAGGGCGCTGCAATAGCTGAGTGGAAGGCTTTTTTGGCGGACAGCAAATTTATACGTAGCTTCTGTATTATGGTGTATAATTAAGTATGATTGCTGTCATTGTCAAACAAAGTTTTATCTTTCTTTCTTTTCTTTAAGTCTTTAAAATCTTAAGCCAATATTCACTTTGGTAGAAACACCGGTTTCTCAAATAGAATAAATATAGAATAGAACCGTAATGCAGGTTTTGCAACTCAACAAGTCCCTACCAACCAGACCCTTCATAAATAAATAATGAAAGAAAGCTCCAAATAATTACCTACAACTCCCAGTAGGTAACCTAAACTCCACCGAAAAAGCACTCTTGTTTGTTCTATTTTAACTCTTGCTACGTACAAATTAAGAACGTTACAAAGTGCTAGCCTGCATGTACATAGGTTGGCGATAGAAACAATTAGTACGACACAAGCCCATAGTAAAGGGATTACTTGATGGGGACGTCGCATTAATGATAGATGCCTAGGGATGGGACATGGCAGACATATTGAGTAAAGTTGGACAGGCTACTGAATAAAACCTTTGGTCCGTTTTCATATTCACTCACGAGAAAAAGTTCCACCTGCCATTGCCGTGGCTTTGCATGACATAACCTAACCAACGTTAACAACCTTCGATATTCAATACTAAAAGTCGCATAACGTTTGAACTGCTAAGCCGATTTTGATTTAAAAAATAATAATCGAAAATTGGTTCAACCGTTTGACAACGCGATAGACATATGACAATTCACACACACGAATACACAGACACATAGATACACAAACATGTTAAAATTATAACACCCCTATTTTTATGTGGATTAATTAGAAATTTAAACGTTACATGTTTACTCGGGAGCTAGGCTGGCTGAGCTGAAATCAAGGGGATATGTACAAAGGTTCCACTCGAGAGAGCCACGTACAGGAACTTCGCCCCCTACCAGAATAGAATAGATATTTAAATACATTTTGCGACCACCCAGATAAGAAAATTACATGAACGTAAGTTTTAACTAACCCGCAATCCCGATATCGACAACTGCAACTTCCCATCACTAGTCCCAAACTCTATTGAAATGAGGCTCGTAAGCGAACGAGTTGCTTCGTCATTTGCCTCGTTTGATGATGACAAACAGACGGACTAATCTACTTTGTTACTATACATCTACATAATGTACCTACATACATGTACATGCTACATGCATAACGTTGTTGGACTAATAAATTCAGTCAGATAAATTTCCATCAAAATTTTTACATCGAGGTCGTTTTGTACTAAAATAGCAATAAGTTTTTGTTAATTGAAACAATAGCAACGTTTCATACCATTTTGGAAACTGCATTAAATGAGCAATCTTTTCAAATAAGGTGCCAGGTTTGCGTGGTATATTTTTTTTACAGTATGTAGAGTCAAAGTTGTTTATAAAAAAATACGATTACCTTTTATGACTTTGAAAACCGTGTTTTTTTTAAACATACAGCATTACTCGATATTTTTTTTGACTGCGATCAATAGCAGGGCTATACAGGGTGATGCAACACCAAACAAATTCTAACAATATGGATTTTTGTACCGGCGGCACGCAAAAAACTGATCCAAGGTGTCGATTTTCAGCAAATTTATAAAAGTGTCAATATCTCGAAAATTATCGAGTTTTTACTAAGGTCATATTGTGATATTCTGGCCTCTCATGTGCTGACCTATCAGCCCTTTAAGGGATGACGTTGACTTTTGGGACACCCTGTATATGTAATTATTATTTATTTGTAAATAAAACTATAATATTTATTATAAAGTATTTATTTATATATAAAACTATACCATTTATTATCAAATTAAGCTTGTGTAACTAGTTTAATTAATTTATAAGTATATAATTTAGCACCTAAGTTCAGGGCATACTGAAAACCAGCGCTGCATAGATTATACGAGGTATAACTCGCAGCATTGCTGAGTTTGTCCTTTTGCCACCTTTTAATCTTAAGTTAATTTTTGTATTTGTGTTTTATTGTGTTTTCCCGATTATGTGGCAATAAATGTTTTTTCTTTCTTTTCTTTCTTTCTTTCTTTATACTAAACTAAACTAAAATTTCGGTTTAGCGTTTACGTAGCGTATTGGTAACAAACATTACAGCTCCACTATACCACCACCGTGTCACCGTGGTGATATGATTGACCAGTCAGATTAGATTAGGACTAGTCCTAAACCCTTGCTTCATTGGAAGGGACGTCATGGGTCGTGATGATGATTAGGTATGAGTATTATTAGGTAGTAAGGTAGTAGCCGACTGTCCAAAATATATGTTGAGTGCGTTACTCAAGAAGGCTTCTTTCGTTCGTACTCCCCATATGTGGCTAATTATAAAGATTCTGTGGTACACCCTTATACAGAGCTATTAGCTTAGCTAACAGCTGATACTTTTGATGTTTTTTTTTCTATGGATTTGATGAACTGTCAAATATATTATAAATTAATGCATAGAATTGAATAGAATACCTAGCATATAGCTTTATTGAACACCACATAAATCAGACATACAAAAAACATACACTGAACTGAACATTGTTTATTATTGTTAAAAGCATATAAGAAGTTTGTTTCTTAAAGTAAATAATATAATGACTTGAGTAGACACGACAGTAGCGGCAAATCGTTAAATCCGTTATGTTACCATTCTCACGAGAAAAACAAAACTACGAATTATTTCTTGTAATCGCTCGTATTAGGTATTGTCGTGTATTTTTTTAATTATTCACGCTATGGCACTATTATTGTACAGTCGACTCCATAAATATGTACAGTCAGCTGCATAAGTAGCGATACACTTTTGTACCTTGTCAATATAACAAACAGCCTATCCATTCATTGAAACATTGACGGTTCGTCAGTTTGACATGGTACAGAAGTGTAGTAGTACTTATGCAGCTGACCGTACTTATGTACACTTTTGGACCTTGTAATTAAGTACTAACCTTATATGTACAGTCTGCGCCAAATAAAGCTAACCCCTCCTGAGTGGTTAAGATTTATTTGCCTCAGACTGTACTAGTACCAGTACTAGGAACTACATACATTTCTGATACTAAATCCATAAATTGTACTACAATGGGTAGAAAGGCATGACACAAAAATTGTTAACGTTCCAACAGTATTACAAAATCTGTCCTTCCCAAAAGAAAAATTCCTTGCAGTTAATTTTAATCCCAAAGAACAGATACTTCACGCCAAAACAAACAATACTGTGACAGTATAGGAGAGGAGTCTCCATATATCAGCATTCCTTAGTCTAACGTTCTCTTTTAGCTAAATTCTTGTTTAACTAAAATAACAATACCAGAAATACAAGGAAACACTAGGGAATTCGGGGTCGATTCTGGGTTCTGACTATTCCATTGTGACTGAATGTTTGTGACCGTAATAACGGCTCACCGAATCATGAAAATAACGACAAATATATGAATGGTATTACTGGAAATGAGAAAAATCTGAAAAGTCAACAGGGAATATAACACGTATTACTATAATAATATTTACCTAAAAAGGCTAGAAGAGAATATAAGAGAGTTTTCATTCAAATCCATTCCAGAGTCGTGAGCACAAGTTTCGATCCTCCGTTAACGTTGCGTATCGTCAACTGTCACTGTCAAAATGTAAGGCAAAGTTAGTTCTAAAAGTGACATTTGTTTTTTCCATATGTTAGGTGGAATTTCACCAAACGCTAAACGTATTTAGTAGCCTGTCATACGTCTGTCAGTTAGTACAAAATGTATTTAAAATTTGATTTAAATACGTTTAGTGTTTGGTAAAAGTGACCCTTCGTGTAGATTCGAAAATAGTATCGAATCCTATGCTCGCGACACACCATCATATTGTTTTGTTATTAACCACTATATTTGGGTTCAAATTTAATTAGAATCTATTTAAAGGTTATTTAAAAAATAAGATGGGACCAACCCTGAGTTAAACCTAATACCTACCTACCTAGGTACATCAAAATAAAAATATGTATTATCAAAATCGGAAACTTTCAAAAAAATCGGTGGACAATGGACATGGGACATAAACGAATAGACAACCTCCTCCTTTTTCGAAACCGGTTAAAAATATCTGAAAACCCGCGACCCTAATGGGGTACTTACACATATTTATTTTAAGCAGCAAATATTTTTTCAACAACGGCAACTTTTCGTTAAATAACGATTTATATTTTCAGCAACGTTACTCTACCCTGTACGATTTGTATTCGAGCGCCGCAGAGGCCTTCCGCTTTTTTTTCTTTCCTCCTTCCCGCTCCTTCCTAATAGGTTTTCCTTCAAGTGCGAAGAGAATAGCGTATTTCAATGTGACAATTCCTATCGTCTTTAAAACATTAATTTTAAGCTATTAGCTGTCCGTTAGGCAACACCACCTGGGGACTGTACATCTGGTACAGGTTCGATAGTTTGCCGAAAACGATATGTTTACGTTTCTCGCATACAAAGTTGCTCCTTTAGCGGAAACTGTCATGAAACTTTTAGGAGAAAAGACAAACTTATTCGTTTTCCTAAATTACAAACCAGTAAGTACGGCTTTGATTGTAGGATTCTCCCTTTGGATTTCCCCAGTGGGGATGGTTTAACAACTTCGTATCCTCAAAAGCCTAAACCCGCTAGTTCCTGAGGCGTGGCCCACACTCTCCGGTCAATGTTTATAGAGGAAAACGGAATTCTTCAGACAACGGCCCGGTAAATAACCGGATAGTTGCCGGATAGAAGCGGTGAAATTGCATTTTTTCGCTAAAACCCACCAATTTGTATGCAGGCTCAAATGATACCTGGTGGAGTGGGATACAATGAATGCTGTATTGATAGATGGTGAATGGATTCATATTCTATTCTATTATCTGTGGGGGTGTAAGTACCTGCACCTGTCTCTCTCGAGTGGAACCTTTGTGCATATCCCCGAGGTCTAAACTGCCTTCCTAAGTTTGGAGTTTTGGACCCTTTCCCACCACGCTGATCGACTGCGGGTTGGTGGGTTCACTTATCTAGATGTGCTAAATCTAGATATGCAGATTTCCTCACGATGTTTTCCTTCACCGTAAGAACGATGGTATACATTGTACTTAAGTTAAAAGAACTCATTGGTACATGTCAGGGATTCGAACCCGCATCTCTTGCGTGAGAAGCGGGCGCTAACCCAACTGAGCTACCACCGCTCGGTGAATGGATAAGGAAGTCTATTTGATAATATAAAAAGATACATGGAATGGAATTACACTTCACGAAAACAAAAGTTATTCGTAACTAAATTAATGAGCTTTTGTGAAATGAACACTGTTTCGGGAACACTCTAGGAAGCCAAACTGAAAGTACAGAGGTACTATTATACTTCCAGGGATATGGGATATGTTATTACAAAATGTATATAAATAAAAAGAGTAAAAAAAAGCACATGTATTTCACTAGATTTTAATAATGAATCCACTACTGACCACCCCTTTTGAATATCTATACTTAAGACCCAGTTTGTTATATGGGCAAATACGCAAACGACACGACATATCTAAGTTCAGCTTAACTTGACATTCTCAGTTATGAAACCGGCAGTACGTCAACACATGTTCGCCTGAAAAACTCACGAGGTACTCAAGTACAAACAACAGTTGGATGACGTAAGGAGCTCCTTGACTGAAGACTCTTTGATGGGCCCAAGTTATACCCAAATGAGGGATGGAGTGGGCCCCAAGTTTCGGAGACACGTATTGGGTAAGAAAATACGTTTTTAGGTGCCGTTATACGGTGGATTACTTGTAAAATATATTGTAATAGTATAGTAATAAGAATAAGTAATACTTTGATGTAAAAATCAAGAGTATTTTTATGTAAATTAATAGATTTTTATTTAGCTGATATTTTGGAAGTTAATATTCTTCTACTCAGGACTATATTTCATACTTATAGTTTAATTCCTTATCCCTCGATTTTTCACAAGGTAGAACCTTAAATTAAGTATCTACAACTTAAATATTCAGAAAAGCTGTCATCTTAAAGTTCATGCTTAGGCAGAATTGCTGAAATGAGAAACTTGAGCATTACTGACTTAGATTTACTTCAAATTAATATTATGTCACATGAAAAGTTTTTAATAACAATCGTAAAATTACGCTTTATTACTTTTTAAGTTATCCCAAGTCTTCGGGATACATAAATGGAATTTCTTAAATCTTTTATAGCTATACTTTAATTTGCCTTATAACAAAGTACTCGAAACTTTTGATGGAATTCTGAAAAGCCGGCCGTAAAATTTACATTATCTATACCTATATATTTCTTAGCCTTGAGCTGCGTACAGACCGGCCCAACGAACAGCCAACGAACGGCCAACGATGGATATTTATCATACATAATACAGGGCAGATTGCACCAACAAAGGCCAACGAAACCCGTTCGTTGGCGTTCGTTTGGCCGGTCTGTACCCAGCTTTATACCTTCCTTTGTAGACAAGTCAAAGTAGGTGCATTTATCGTGACTATTATAATAATTATACATGTTGCAAAAAGGGTATAAGCTAAGCCGAAAGGGGGTGACTCAGGGAGTAATTGTGAACAACTTTTGTTCTACGAGTTTTGTAAATTCGTATGTGTGGTGTGTTTCATTCCTTGAAAAATTTACTTAGGTACATCCACATTCACTATTATTAGTAGTATGTTACGGAAGATTACATTTTAATACGTGAATCAAACCATCCATCCCAATCTAACATATCAACGCAATAGTAATACATTATTCTAAGCTATTCCCGTAATTCCGATCGTAAAATGGGAATAGAATTATTCATGTCGCGGGATGAATGTAGGCGTAACTCAGTAAGTAATCTTTTGTGTTCCGTAACATTATAAATATTGAGGTGTATTATTCTAAGGAACTGGGAAGGAAACAAGCAGGGCTATTCTTGATTTACGAAATACGAAGTTAGGGATAGCTGTCATGCAATCGATATGTTTAAGGGTGAGGCCACACGAGCGTAATTTTGTGAGTTGTGTGTCGCGTAATTTCGGTCGCAGAAATTCTGCCCAGCAGAAATTCGGTTGGGCTGCCAAACGGGTGCATTTTTTTCTTTTCCAACGTTTATGGGTAAGGTCACACGAGCGTAATTTTGTGAGTTGTCTCGTGTTCTCGAATTCTGTCGGAATTGTGCGTGTGAGTCGGCAGACAATTCATTTTGCGTCGCCGTGTGAGTCAAATAGGACTTTTCTATGATATAACGCGACCGAAAATGCGCGACTCACAACTCACAAAATTACGCTCATGTGGCCTCACCCTAATGCAGCAACATAGTGTGTGGAGAGCGCAGAAATGTTTTAAACGTAAAGTTAGTGCGACCTAATGAATAATTATGTGCTATGTAAAGAAAAAGTTCCAGTGACAATAGCACCAAATTAGTTATAAATAGTTAGATAAGACGCCGTCTGCAATACCTACTGGCTTTACAGCGCATCAGAATATTACCAACTAGCTGTTCCCGCGAGCTTCGCTTCGCCTTAAAAAGTTTTCCCGTGGGAATTCCGGGATAAAAAGTAGCCTATGTTCTTTCCCAGGGTCTAGACCATATGTATACCAAATTTCATTCAAATCCGTCCAGTAGTTTTGGCGTGAAAGAGTAACAGACAGACAGACAGACAGACACAGTTACTTTCGCATTTATAATATTAGTTAGGATAGGATAGTTAGGATTAAAAACCTAAATATTAAACAAATTAGGGATAGGGTTTTTTAACGTTTCTATAAACTTTAAATGGACAGACAGCATGATGGCCAGATTTAGCGAGAATTTAGATAAGATACCTATTTCACAGCACGTGTCTTTTATGTAGGTACTTAGTTTAAGGTGTTAGGTACAGTCCTGACAAATAAACCTGCCCTATCTCGTAGCATTGTCATTCCGAAGTTAGGTAAGCTAAAACTTTTGATTGTAAATTGGCCCAAACGAAAAGGAAACAGAACATAGAGATTCTTTAAAACATTAGACAAGTCATTTCTATTGAAATTCTATCGAGAAATTCCACTTTTAGAGAAGAATAACGATAAAATAATCTATTTGCATGGAAAGTAAGAATTAACTGGTGGTTCAAAGATAAAATCTTTAGGATAAAAATATCTATGAAAAAAACAGTCAATTCAGTTCATCCCACGTAAACATAAACATAAACATATCTTTATTGTAATAAGTAAAAACATACAAGGTGGGGTAGCCCTGGTTCCTAAACTAGGGTGACCTGTGTGTCAGGAACCAGTTCCTAAAGTTTCTTAACATTAGTAGGTCTGTCAGTAATTTTAAATTAATTAATTATTTATGATACACGTTCACTGTTCTACGAGTTTCACTTCGTCTTAAGAACCAAATTTTATTTAAATTGGTTCAGCCGTTTCCCCGGGAAAGATTTATTAACATCAAAGCAAACTTTTGCATAGATTGTAGAAACATAAATTGCGTCACTAAGTATCAATCTGCCTACCCTACTGGGAGATACAGGGAATTACTTATAAACAATTATCATATATAAAAAATACTCAAGACAAGGTATTAAAAAGAGGCGATCCAATAAAATGTAATCTAATCTGACATTAGTGACGCCCAACCTTTCTTGAGGAATACGGCTCCACCCACGGAAAGCCAAGGGCTCAGGGTTATTCTTAAATGGTACAAATTACGGTGAACTTTTTAAACTTACAGACAGAAACCTTTTCGGAAGAAAATAATCGCATCCAAAGACATATTGGAATACTTTTACTAAGAAGATTTTGAATTTGGAATGACTGTGACACTAATTTTACTTCCTAAGTTCCTAATTTCTCAATAGTCGGTTAGAGCATAACCAGGTATTAGTGGTTGACTTTTGACACATCGTTCAAGAATTTTATATGGAGATGACGTATAATTGATGAACCAATCCTGGTCGGTTAGATAACCGACTATGGAGAAATTGGGGCTAAATGTAATAAGGTCTCCTGCATTTTATCATAAATTATTATACACTTACTATAAGCAATAACATATTTATTATTACCTATTTATGTTGGACTAACAGTATTATCTGTTTTTATGTTCTGTATCGTTAGACACTGAACGGCCATAAACCATAAAATATATTTTAAAATGGTCAATGATCCGAAATGGAAGACTCCATATGCAACGGTCCGTAAAAAGTGGTCAAAAATGCTAGCACACAATAATAATTGTTACAAACGAACCATTATTTTTAGATTAAGGCGGGACCTTATTAAGGAAAAGATAATTTCGGCAGATAATAAACATAGTTTTGTGAGCTTCCTCCTAAATAGTCACTTAAATGAAGTAGGTACAGAAGGTAAGGTGGTGATAGGTACGTAATACGTACGTCGTAAATACATTAACATTCTTAATTTAAAACGGGCCAAGAATATAAAGGGCCTTATCACAAAAACTTATAGTGCCACAAACTTATCTGTTCCGGTGAGAGCGAACTAAATTGGTCCATACCTCATTACTTACTAATGAATTTCATATTGAATTGACATAGATTATATGGACCAATTTAGTTCGCTCTCACCGGAACAGATAAGTTTGTGGCACTATAGACAGTATTTAACAGGTGTTTAGCGCTGTCAAACGCCTACAAAATCTGTCAAATTTCGTTTTAAACACTTGTTAAACAGTGTTTAAAGTTTTTTTGTGGTAGCACAATATAAGTTGCTGCTTTTTCAAAAGTCGATTTGAAGCGAAACATTTCACATTTCCTTAAACGTAACTATAGACCATAAAGGAAAATGGCGATTTTATTCCAATTTTTATACAATCCTTACAGATTCATTCAAGCGATTCACTGGCGATATTGTGCAATAAAAATTGATAATAGTCACTATAAACTTTCAGTAAATGAAGCGGGATTTTTATTCGCAATATGACATAAAGATGGCACCATTTTTATTGCATACATTGCTCGCTCTTTTCAACTGATGCTGCCATCACAAATCTTTTGTATTTTATCGATTAATTTTACATTTAATTCGAACGGTTTACTATGTAAGAATAAGAGAGAATTAAAAAAACCAAACTACCGTATTTTACAAACATAATCGAAAGAGCAGTTACCAAAAAGATAATAACCCCAGTTAAAAAAATGTCCATCAGACACTAATGATTTCGTATGGTTTGCATTTGTCTCGGGTTTAACTTGTATTAGCATGGGTAATAGACGAAACACATTAGTAAAGGACGGTGTTGTCCGAGAGTGGCCGAGTAATAAGTCCATGTTAGTTCACGTTATTATTATTATTAAATCATTTATTGTACATTTGTAAATACATTTATACAAAGGCGAACTTAGTCATATATATCCCTTAATAATGCTTACAGTTAACCTTGGGTGTTGTGGAGAAAGTAATAGGTACATAGTGATAGAGGCTGATGCGAAAGAAGTTAAGTTCGTTTAAATATCTATAAATACTAGAATATACTTATTTCGTTCGGAACATCATATTGTGTACCACCGTGTTACAGTCATAATTCAAGGCACTTTACGAATATTCGTTTTCTTCGAAATTCACTACACATACTACTAAATAACAAACAACCAAAGGCAACATATTTTGGCTGTACTAGGTATTTAATCATAGTAAACGTACATAAAGTATTTGGAGAATATCACACCATACGCTTACTCCCATGTTACCGTTACTGTATAACACCTTTCATAACGAGTACACGCTAGTATGTGTGTAGTTATGCATTTTTCACGGTAGCCGTTCTCCGAAGAAGCAATTTGTGGGCCCCGGCAAACAATGTTATTATTTCGGTACCTACACTCTGTGTTCTCACAATTTTCTGCTCTGTGAATGACATTGACTGATCTGTTAACTTATGAACATGAGCGGCGTAATGCCTTAGATTTTGTTTGATGGCTAGTTGGAATTGGTATACGAATGGGTTGGGTCTTTTATGTTTGGTAACTTTTTTGACTTTAGAAATTCGCTGTTGGATGAGTAATGCTCAACAACTACTAGCTAAAGGCATTAACTTAACCAACTGTTTAACCATAACAAAAAGATTCACTAAGTAACCTCCAGTGTTTATTTAAAGTACCTACCTACTCACCGTTATAGAGGACATTTGGCACCAAAGGAACACGTATTGAAAGGGCCAATTCAAATAACTGGTTAAATCAAGAATATAACACCCTTCTCTAATCCTAACTAATATTATAAATGCGAAAGTAACTGTGTCTGTCTGTCTGTTACTCTTTCACGCCAAAAGTACTGAACGGTTTTGAATGAAATTTGGTATACATAATTATGGTCTAGACTCTAGACCCTGAGAAAGAACATAGGCTATTTTTATCCCGGAATTCCCACGGGAAAACTTTTTAATGCGAAGCGAAGCGGGCGGGAACAGCTATTTATTATAAACTCGATAAAATACAAGTCAGCCATGTTGGAAGTCCATAGACAAGATAAAGGAACACAATTTCGTCTACCAAGTTAACGTAAGCTTTAATTAGAGCAAGTCATTAGGCAATAATATAAATTACTAGCTGGTCCCGCGAGCTTCTTCTCGCCTTAAAAGTTTTCCCGTGAGAATTCCGGGATAAAAAGTAACCTATGTTCTTTCTCAGGGTCTATACCATATGTATGTATACCAAATTTCATTCAAATCCGTTGAGTACATAGTTTCGGCATGAAAGAGTAACAGACAGACAGGCACAGTTACTTTCGCAATTATAATATTTGTTAGGATAAATAACGTACAATACACATTTAAAAGGTAAAACAATCCCCGGAAAATTCTACCCTTTTATTTCGATTAACAAAGGTTTATTTTTATCAACCTCAGCCTAATGAGAAAAAACAGTTCACTCCAGCGGCCCCTATTTATTTTGTAAAATCCTAATGACTGAACCACATTTAGAATAAATCAAGGGTTTTTGCTACACAAAATTTGTTTTCGGGATAAAAACAAAGGACTTTGAAATCGTATACTTTTACTTTACCGTTAACATAATGATGAAATTTCTATGTATTATATTATTAATAATCTTATGTATGGATTGGATATACTTATATAAATATGAATTAGGAAACATTTTTTTGTATAAAAACCGTAAGTATGTCAGTTTAGTTATCCCAGAATTTTCTGGGAAAATCCTTAATATGAAAGCTAGTAAATAATAAACTGAACTGAATACGTCTTAAATTTAGGTCATTTCCACTTGAACCCTAAGCAAAGCTTAGTTTAAATCTAGACCAACAAACCTACAAGATATATACGTTTTAATTCTGTCGGCCATTTTCTTCACCCATCATGTGTAATTCGGCAAACAATAATATGATACTTACAGGCTTGGATTTTATTAGTGCTCCAGTTAAAGGCAAGTTCAATGTATCCAATTAATCCAACATGACAGGAGGGTCAGGTTTCTCTGCCCCTGACGGTACTAAATAGCATAACCTAAAAGAAATACATGAATAGGTATGTAAATCTATTACAATACAAAACACTTTATTTGCACCAAGAACAAAAATAACATAAAACAAAACTTAAAAATAAAACAGTACAAAGAGGCGGCCTTATTGCTTATAGCAATCTCTACCAGACAACCTTTGGATGGAAGAGAGTAAGTCTATATGATTGTGAGGTAGTTGTGGTGCAAGTATATATACATAAAATATATACTACTTAAACAGTACATACACTAAATAAATAAAACAACAAATACATATCTAATAACTATAATATACTTACATAAATAATACACATTACATAATATTATATTCAACTAGTTAGTCAGTGACTGTAGGTAGTGCATTTTGACCCTTTCTTTGTAAGAGGCCACAGATTGTTTAGGTTTAAACCAATTACATCTAAAAAAACCCTCTAGCGGTCAGATTTATTTTCCTCAGACTGTACAATTGCATTTGACATGCCAGGATTTGAACCTACAATCTGTCGAATGAAAGGAACTTACGTTACGCCACTACCGCTAAAAGTTCAGCCGGTAAATGATCTTATAAATTATGTAGTAATACTGAATTGTCAACGTAACTAGTCTAGCTGTATCACTGATTTTTTTCCACCCTGCGTATTCTGCGAAGCCCATCCGCGATTACTGAGCCCTCAACCTTAATATACCAGTGGGAAGCAACCGCATGTGCCCCGGGGAAATATACGCAAATGTTATGTAGGTACCTATCTAAATAAGTACATCTGAAGCCTTAGTGGGAGTTTTCTTATCACCGTTCGAGCAGTGAAATGCTATGGGTCTATTTCTCCTAACGAGTACCTACACAGTGGTGAGACAGTAACCTCGGCCGATCCTCGACCAATGAGCGGCTAGCAAGTGACCGAGTGCGCGGCCGAGGACACGGACTCGCCATTGTACTCGTTAGGTGTAATCGACCCATTACCGCGAAAATTTACGGCGCTAATGCATCATGCAGTGTGTAATGCTACGTGGTTACTAGCTCGTTTAGTTATGACTTCTTGAACATCGTAAAAACTCCCACTGAATGTAAGCGTGTACCTATCGGTATCGTATACATCGCACCAAACGGATTGTCATAAATGTATGGAGAAACAGCGTCGGCAATTCCGTTGAGGTGGAAGGACTTGTGTGAATTTCTATACAAAGAATACCGAATGTGATGCTTCTGTTGTTGCGTACGATGCCGAGAGATGGACGGTTATCTAAAGTCCTCAGATAAGATAAAATGTGGGAGTGGGGGATACCAAGACCAACACGCATTAAGGCTGCGCAACGCAGTTTCTTGAATCGACCTGTTTGCTACATATCTTTCCATACCTCGCAGTAACTACAAGTACCTAACTACCAGAGATCTTTGTAAAAGACATCGAACGTAAGCGATGATGAGGTGAAGTCATTATTCTGAGATCCACGTTGTAATAAAGAACCAGCGGTTTCATCTTCAATTCGTAACCTCGACCAAAACACTGAATTTATCGCCAAAAGTTGCTCCAACAATTTTTCTAATAAAAAAAACACGCAATAAAAATGCAAATGGCGGCTTTTAGCGGCGTGCGGGAAACATTCGCCGCCCCGTCAACGTAATAGAGGGTCGAGATTTTTACAATCGAACCTGTAAAAAACGAATAAATACGGTCACAGTCTGAAAATTTACTTAACACTCCGGTCAACAATAAAGAGCTGTAAAAACGACAATAAAAGTGTCGGGTGTTTTTACGAGCGACCTGAGATACGTGCGTACGGCTCGGCGGTCGCGGTAAGAATGAACAATTTCGTATTTTACTAATTACCGTGACGCATAGGTATATCCTGACTTATTTTCACAACAATTTTCGGATTCAAAATATGTACTTACGGTGCCATAAAGTATTCCTTAATATTTTGGAGACATATATATTTAAAAAATACTCAGCTCTTTCAATCAATCTATTTTATTGACAAATATGTAACTCTACAATGAGCAAAGAAGATAGGTATACATATACTTAACCTTCCAGTGTTAAATGCACTGCTGATGAAAGATAGTTATGTTATGATACAACATTGAATCCATACATTGTATATACGCACCAGCTCCAGTAACTTATAGTATAAACCTAAACCAAGACTCCCACATTATAAATTTAAGTACGTCGGTATATTCCTTACTTCACCAAGATATTAAAATGAGTTGTCGAAAAGGCCAGTAAACCGAAACATCTTCAAGAAACAAAGCCAACATCAACGACTCACCACCATATTACGAAACTTTCCGGAACACAAAACTTTAGTTCTTAACCGAAGTCTAGACACTAGACTAACAACAGCTATAAACTTGAGCACTATTTAGACTCCGGTGGCCTAGTCTCGTAAACCGCAGAAGACCTTCGTTTAACTAATCTAAGCTAGCCTATGTTGTAGCTAAGTTAATATTTTATATTTTAACTTCGACAGTGTTGTTATGATTATGATATAGTGCAAACCGTAGTACCTACTACAATTTTTATTCAAATAATTTATTCAAAGCTCTGTTCAATCTACATCTTCTTATTTCCTATAGATACTTATCTATCATACCTAATTGAAATTGGCGCAGGAAGCAACAAGTTATCGCCAGACTAAATATTATGTACCAAGAAATTCTCAGTCAATTCTCGCTACATATCAAATCTCTTAATCCGGGAATAAGTTAAGTTTGCAACACTACACCCTGATAATTGGATGAAGAAGATACAGTCACTTTGAACCCGACACTTATGAAATATCCTAGAATAGATTATGTAAATATGAAGCGATTATTTTTATCGAACGAAGTTGGTATTGTCAGGCCTGTGTCACTCCGCGCGTGGGCGGCGCAGGCGCCAGCCTGGCGCCTGCCGCCTCGAGGGGGCGAATGTAGTCGGCTGCCGCAAGCGGAAGACGATACACGCGCGCGCTATTTGTTCCTATTTCGTACTAGTTTATAAATGTCGTATTTAGGTATTTATTAAAATTTATGAATAGAAAAACGGACATAAAAAGAAAAAAAACAGCAAAAAATTACTGTGCCGTATTTAATTGCTTAAATACGGATCGTGATCCAAATATTTTTTTTTTTAGATTACTAAAAGATGCTGACAGGTAAAACTAATCTAAGTATTTTATTGATTTCTTCTACGTTCCTTATTTGAAATGAAATTAATCCGAACTACAAACCCTTTTTTTCTCCATGTTGAACAAAGTCTATTCCAATTTTGTTTTCGTTAAAATATTAAATTTACAGACACAACTTCACCTTCAAAATGTATTAATGAATCGATTATAAAATGTGCGCTGAGTGGGATTAGTGCTTAACGAAACTAACACGTTCTGTATCATAATATAAATTATATCCATAATATAACGAAAAAAAACATGTTTTCACAAAATTAAATGCTTTAGGTACTTAGATTCATACATATTTTATGTACCTACTTCAAAATATCTTAACTATGAAATTGTTATTGTTTTTACTGGTTATTTCCAATAGAAAAAAAGTTTGGAATAGCTTTGTATTCTAAATTAAAATAAATTTTGTTTTAAAACATGACATTCTTCTTCTTTCATTTTACAAAGTCAGACCGTTGCTTAGTAAACGTTGTAGTCTGTCTGTGGTGCTGAGGCAACCCTAAGGTGGCTTCTTTTTCAATGCGTATAACCACGTATAACTTATTATGCACCGTAGTCCAGTGAAATAAGGCGCATATTCCCTCAAAAATTAATTGGTAGGTAAGTAAATAAAAACGTGTGCGGCTGGAACGCGATCTAAATTAGATCTTATTGCTTATGGGAGTCATATTTCTTTGCAAGCCATTGCGAAGATGGACTTCTGTACCTGGTACTAGTTATTATTCTGTGGTATTGTCCAAACGAAGAATATAACCAGAGCTGAATCGGAAAATACTTCATTAACTATAGATAATTAAGAATCTAATCTAATTACATGTAAGTTTATAGATTTAGTTTGAGAATCGTAAATAAAAATTTATATATTTAATTGGTTCGCCCAATTTCACATTACGGCTAAACAAATGACGTAAAACGCCATTATGTTTACTACAAAACGTAGGTATGTGTCAAATCCATACAAACATCGGTAGCACGGTAGCTGTACCTCCGACAAATACTCATAAATAACTCACTTGAGATTTTAAGGGAAACGCGTGCCTGATTTCATTTAACACTCTGTCGTTATAACTTGGAGTAAGGCGTGGGTGACACTTCACTCGTTGTCGTCCTTTTTACCGGATGTGATGTGCCGAGTGCAAATAGAGTGGATGACAGATGGGCAGTGTTGCCAACTTATAAATAAATACGGTTTAATAATAAAAGATTTTTGAAGCTCTTCTAAATAAAGAACTAAATCATAGATGGCGCGGCGCTAGTAAAACCATTATACTCGTAAGAGCACTGCGTTTAAACCAACTTCGAAAAAAAGGAGGAGGTTATCAATTCTTCTGTAAATATGTATGGTTTTTTATGTCACCGATATTTACGCTATGTATAGATCGATATCATATTAAATAAAATTTATTTCGCTGTCTGTACCATCCTAGTATAACTATGGTAAGTAGGTAGGTACTAAACTAAAATACTTGCAGTTTAAGATTTAGGTACTTAGCTTCAACGTACAAATTTTAATATAGGTGGCAGGTTATAATTTGCACGTGAATTGATTAATAATACTCATAGTATGTATGTATGTATACATATTGTATAATATAATAACAAACAAAATTGTAATTACGGATATGTATTACCTACGAATGATCTATCCCATATCAACACTATCATGTTATGGTAGGTTACAAACACATCACGAAATATACAATTCAGATTGACAAAATCAATCATCCTGTGCGTATTGGCTTTAGTAATGTGATTCGCGCTATCTTTACTTATTCAAGTGGATAGGTGCTTACTGAGTGTTTAGTTATTATGATTAGGCTGCCTTTCCAGTAGGGAAACTGTTCGCCCGCTACTAGAAACGATAAACATTGCGAATTGCGTAGAATGAGCGCAAAACTAGCAAACTGTGAATATTTGGCCTACTTTGACTCATCATCTTGCTTGACAAATCCTACTAATTTTATAAAAGCAAAAGTTTGTGAGTATGTGTGTGTGAGTGTGTATGTAACAAATTTTGTGACGTCAAAACGGCTGAACCGATTTTAATGAAATTCGGTATGAAGTTAGCTGACACCCTGGATACATAGACACATGCTACTTTTTATCGCGGAATACCCACGACTGGAAAACTTTTTAAGGCGAAGCGAAGCTAGCGGGAACAGCTAGTCAACAAAGAATTGTAAAATAAAGAGTTCTATTTATCTTTATAATCCGGCCTTATACGGGATGTTGATTAACCTATGCGTAATATACTTAGATAATAATATAACTTAGCTGAAATCACTTAACAGCCGATTAGTTGGTATCTTAGCTACCTAAACACGTTGAATTAATAATTATTCCTGTTATGTTTACATATCGGAGTTAATTGGGTTAGCATCTCCATTTTCTAATTAAGCTTTGAGGTTTGCTGTTCCTTGCTTATTATTATAAATTGTATATAACTTACTATACAACTATAGAGGTTGAGTATTTCTAGGTAAATATTTACCTACTGAATTATCTAATATGTTTACTTGTGTTTCGATTTAAACATAACAGTGTTATAGTCAGTAAATAAATGGATATACAAATATTTTAAATATTTTATCCCTATGTAGGTATTTACAAACATGTTCTATTCTACATATATCAATTAAGTATTTTTCATGACACCTGTCACCCGTTAGTTAAAATTTAAGTGTTTCCGCTAGGGTTATTATACATAAATAAATGTATTTTATTGCGACTGGCGGGTTACTCTACAGGGTGTTGCAAAAAGGGTATAGGTACTAAGCTGAAAGCTACATGTGCAGCATGGTATATCTAAGCCCGAAACTGAAATCAGAATTACAAAATTCGCGAAAAAAAATATTCATTCTCCATAGTAAAAAGTCACGTGACCAACTTTCTATGAAAAATGAATATTTTTTTGCAACACCCTGTATACTGACGAAAAATGAACAAACGAGTGCTGTCGTGCAATCGGCACGTTTATTACCACGAGATGGAATCGTGGCTCGTGTAGCAGCGCTTCGAAACTTAGTTTCGTCATCCACAGCGTACAATTCTGAATATCCCACAATCTCGTCCTCAGATTCACAATACCAGCTGTCACCAGTACATAGTACACAGTAAGACAGGTCTACACTACAGCAGCCCCATACTGAAAGCAAATTGAAGGCACTAAGACGTATCCCGGACATTGCAGAGATCTTAAGCTGCGTTCACACAACTCTCCACCCTCTCTTCATTAGAGCACAAGTTGTACATGTCTCTTGTATACTCTACATTTACTGCGCCTTGTCCTTTCACAGACAATTAGGACTCACGATTGACGCTCTAATTAAGACCGAATAGAGAGCAATTTCGTGTGGATTCCGGTGACACTATGGGACAAGGTGGAACGTGAATGGACGCAGTCGTATAATTGGAGTACGGACTTGCCAGTTGACAGAACGTGCTCAGTGTTGCCAGTATAAGTGGGTTCAGAATGTTTTGCATAAATAAACTTGAGGTGATTTTTAGAGGATTGTTTTGTAATCGAAGTGCAAAACTTTCATAACGAAATTTCAGAGTCAATAGGACGATTCTGAGGCCACCAATTTTAACCAGTGAGCTTCCAAATATGCGAGATATCGCACGAGACAATAGATTTTTATTGTGTCTGATTTCAAATACAACTAAAGTTCCAACCCCACATAAGGTCGCAGCACAAATAATTTGAAGTCTAACTAGAATCATTTAAAAAATAAATGTGTCTGTTTGTGTGTGTTTATAATCTTTATCTTATGTTATTACTACTTCCACTTCATAGGTTGTTGTAACGAAGCGCGTTCAGAAATGACGCTTCACACTGCATAAGCCCGCATGTCTAATTAATGGGACCAGTTGTAAACACAGGAAAGAAAGCAGGAGAGTGCGGGTCCCTGACGAGCACATTATCACGAGAGCACTGCACTTAAGGCGGTCGCAAGAGCTAACTGGAACCGCCATTTGAAAAAAAACATCAATTGATAATTCTTGTTTCCAAAAAAATGCCAATACATTTTTTAGCACTAAAGACCCTTTCTGTAAAACACAAAAATTGCTTCAATTATATGGACTTACACAGATTCTAGCTCCTTAGCTCTAGGTCCTTCAAATTTGAATAGAGACAAGTAAGTACCTACTACATAAATTTCATTCTGACACCTTTAAAAAAATGTTAGTAATCTTGCTGTGTAACCTGTGTATGTGTTGTGTTAAGTAAATAAATAACGTATCTATCTATCTAAAACAACTTTTTGATAAGCAGTAATGTTTTATTTTACAATTGTCAGCGTTAGCCCTTAACTGCCTTAAGTGGGGTTCGCGTGGTGCTAATCAGTTAGTACGTAGCAACTCAGCCGTCAGTGTCGTTCAACTGCAGTAATGTCGTGTGTTGAATTAACTCCGGTGGATAAGGCAACAGGTCACTTCGGTTTATTTTTCGGAAGGTAAATAAAGCCGTAATGACACTGGAATTGAGAGTTCTGAATTGCTGATCCGATCTGTCACGCCATCTCTCGGTTAGGGTATGGACCTCTGCTTGTAAATTAGCAACGTGTTTCTGTGGGATGTAAAGCGTAAACTTTGAGACGTGGCAATGCTGCGCGCATAAATCAATAAATAAACAAAATATGTCAGGGTCAGGGCATCATATCCTACTTCAAATAAATACTACTAACCCGCAGTGGAGCTGCGTGGCGGGAAATGGTCCAAGCTTAGGAAGGCAGTTTAGACCTTGGACATATGCACAAAGGTTTCACTCGAGAGATCCACCAGGTACAACTAGGTACTTACTTACACTCCCACAGAGAATAGAATAGAATCTGGAAATATATATATTTATTTATATAGGTTTAACATATATTTATGTATATAAATATATGTATAAGTATTTATTTTTATTTTGACGACTGTTAACTTGGCTTAGTAGATACTTCACATACCTACATAATTATCAGGTATCACTTTGTTCAATAATTCCAACGAAGTTAAACCATCGCTCATGTCACTAAAATAATCCGCTCGGATAATTGTATCAAATGAACAGATGTAGGTCACATTTGTACAAACTTATTGTGTCATGCATTAGCTGGGCGGGAGTCCCGGATTTAGGGCTTACGCAATTTCACAAATGGCAACACTAATCTGATTTGGTTTTCCGCCATTTTGATTGACACCGTTGGGATTAAAAAGTCATAACATATCAGTAAGGTACACGCGAAAAAGATCCATCCGCCATGGTCCCAATACATTTTATTTAAAATTTAAACACAATATTTAGTTGGTAATAGCGTGTTGCGCTGTCACATGTATTTTGGTATGGCAGAAGCCGACACCAAGCTAGCCACTTCCGTTTCTCGCGAGTGTATTAGGTACTATAAAGTGTAGGGATTTGATTGTATTGTATGGGCTCCGGAACCAATACTTAGTACCTATAGTTTATAGTTATTTTTTAATCCCAGAATTCCCAGGGATTCCCTGAACTTTAAAGATGACAAGCTCGGAAAAACTAGAAAAATATTGATTGTTGGAATCATAAATACACATCATAAAAAGTGTAAGTAGGTATTTTTTTTTCTGCTGCTGAATTCGTGCTATACTTATGTACTTACCTATTAATAGTACGAAACTAACTCTCCTGCCACGCGATATCTTTACATTTGGCAAACTAGATTTTCTGAGTAGGTAGTTCGTTACGTATTTTAAATTTTAAACTCACAAAGTAAAATTTGTTATTCATTGAATTGGTGGCCTGGAATGGATCACTCTTAGCCTTAAGGCCGTCTTTAGCATCGTCTCTACTGTTTAGGCTCTACAGTAATGTGTGTCCTGCCTGTCATTTTAATGCAGACAAATTACATTGTATTGTATTTAATTGTATTGTAATTGTTACTTTGTTGTATAGGTATATATGAAATTAAATCCAACCTGGCTTTTACGACACAAACAGAAGTAAGTAGGTCAATAAAATCATTATAGGAGAGTAAATATTCATACAGTTAATGATATGCCGACACGAAATTTCCGTTTATTTCAAAAGCATCACGCCATATTAATTATACGGGATCCACACGAAGCTCGACTATTATGTGAACGAAACACAATTCAACTCAGCGCAGAATGATGCAAAAATGAGCTTAATCAAATTTCAGCCAAAACTCGACCGAGAGTGCTATAAAGTAATTCAATTGTACCGCAATAAAATAATGAAATTACGCGTCAAACACATTTTGAACGCGTAATGGCTGCGCCGCGCGACTCTTAACACGATTAACAGTGTTTTGCATAATCGCAAAATATGCGGTCTTCGCCGTGACGTGACAATGGCTGACTCTCTAGCTGGCAATCCAGGCGCCATGTTTAAACTCTAAATTGCGGCGGGAGTTCTAATTCTAAATTTGAATCAGGCGCGAGAGTTGTCACAATGTTGCCAGCTCCTTCGCGAATTTGTTTGCGACGTTAAATGTTTGACTGTTCGTTATGTTAAAACGGCGAGATGACTTTGAATTTATATTTAGCATTTAATTTACGCTCGTGGCAACGCAATTTATGAGCGTCTCTATGTAAATTCATTATGGTCGAATTTTGCAATAAAGCGTGAATTCTCTATCGTACAATGTATCCATAAAAGAAAATGTCATGTTAGATCGAAGCTTTTCACGGTAAAATTAGCTTTATCTCGTATGACGTATGGCGGAGCATACCGCAAGGTAGATGATTTGATTACAAATTGCCTCACGTGCCTAATTTGAAATCATACATGGTGTCAGCCACTCAAGCAACATCGGCAAACTTAATTAGGAAACTGGGAACGTTGCAGTGTTTCTCAGCTATGTAAGTTAATAAGTTCAAAGATTATTAAGACAACGTCACATTTAAATGTAATACCTATCTGAAGACCTACATCATAATCTGATCCTATACGAAAAGATATAGGATAAAAAAAACTCTATAAATATTTTAAATTTTTCACCTGTGTGGCTACATATTATTATGACAACCGTAAAACTTATGAGACCTCTATTTTTTAATTACTGTAATCAAAGATATTTTCATGTGGAAACAGGAATAAGGAGTAATTATGTCTTCGTCGCTTTCAAACATTAATTTCGCTGAATAAAGCAAGTCCCTAATTTGTATACGCTGAACTGAAATTCCTTTGGGATCAACATTAAATTATTGTTCGTACTTACATACTAATGAAGCAATTGTATAACTTTTAATGTGTTTTAAGCGCTGATTGTAAGGACTCCATTATTTCTATAACTAAATTAAGCCTCAAACATAATCATAAACCTAAAACATTAACGATGTACTTATAAAATCCACAATAGCATAATAAAAAAATACATAGGTAGGTACATCGAATAAGTACCTACAACAAATAGATTTTCATCGATGTCGAATGCGATTTACTATCATCGATTTGATATTATAATTGATATAAATGACTAAAAACGCATTGACCAACTATCTATGCCTTACTTACTTACTTACTTATTCCCAATCTCCGCTGGGGAGCAAAGGGCCGAAGTGAAGCGCCGCCATTCTTTACGATCTTGGGCCAGCTCAGAGACATCCGCCCAAGACATCCCCGCCTGGCCCATTTCCTTTTTATCTATGCCTTGCCTACCTAAAAACCAATACCTTAGTACCTTTACCAAGCTAAAAATGCAGCACTGGCTTCCCCGAGTCAAAGTAACGAACAGAAACAGCTAACAAAATTAAACAGTGTAATGCTCGCCACAAACGACAAATGTTTTCCTAAACACACAGTGTATTTTCTTGCCAACGTATTTCGCCTGCGTTGTCGCGAGCGCATAGACTAGTAGGAGTTGTTTGAGATATGATTCTAGTGAAAAGCGGCGTTGAAAGGCATTATGCTAATGGCCGCCCGCCCCTTTAGCACGGGTTTGGCACGCTCATACATTAGCATCGGCATCGCCCTTCAATATTTTATGCATGGCACTTTTTTTCTCTAAATATTCCGCTCTATTTTTGTTAGTGGCCAGTCATGCATTGACAATACACCTTTTTGGTTGATATTTAAACTTTTGAGGATTTATTAGTATTTTATTGGCGACGCTGGCAGTCTATAAAAATACCTATATATTGGATAAGTATATATTGTTAGAAATTGATATTGTATTCATGGCCTGAACCTGTTTGGATGCCTAGGTATTTGCTCAGGGACGGGTAACAATAAACATTTCTGTTTTATTATACAAAATCGAATGAAGTCGGCGATGTAGCTGAGGGGATGAAAAATTAAATAGGTTTAAGCTAAGGCTGTGGAGCTAAGAGAACGCGATGCACTTTCGATCCGTCGTGGGAATTCTGACTGAGCTGAAAAAGGTACTTACTTGCGGAGATAAAATCCTCTACAATGTGAACTTTTGTTAAGAAACCAGGCAGCGAAATGGAATATTTGAGTTTGTAAAACTATGAATAGCATATTGGTTTCAAATTGTATCTACAATAGATTTCAAATACTTACTCAAAACACACCAACCTATACTTCTAATAGATAGGTAGTTAGGTATAACCTATTAATAAAAAGCAGCGATATAAAATTGCAAGCCTCGATATTTTTTGCTATAATTTATAGAAGGTAGCAATTATGAACCTCCCTGGGTTTACCGTTCAAATATTAACCATAGTGGGGTTTTTCAGAACACGTGGCCCTTTTCTCAAAGGGTTAATGGACGTGTCTGTCACAAGCTATCCTGACAGCCATGCTAGTCTGCAATACCATCGTCAAAGGCCAGTTGGTCAAATCTGAAATTATTGCCGCGCTATTATGCCGCCACTGGATGCGATCTTTAGCTTTCCGCATCCAATCATAGATCTCATCCAGTGGCGTGCTTTGTGAGAGGCCTACGTCCAGCAGTGGACTGCTATAGGCTGATGATGATGATGATGATGATATTATGCCGCAGATATAATAGTAGGTACCTATACATATAGGTACTCATCTAGAAGTTCTTTTTACTTTTCTCTATCTTCATTATAACATCCTTATAAGTCTAGATATTGTGATGTCTGAATTGCTGCTTTTAACAATGAATTTACAGTCGGCTTTCATTAACTGCCAATTACAAACCACTAATTAAGAAATACCAATGCTCATCATATCAATGAAATACAAAAAATACATATACCTAAGTTTCTAAGGATAGCCAATACCTATGAGACCTATGGTCTATAACATGACATGCTATAGCAATACTTCCATGTTGATATTGACACAATTTAGAACCGCTACTAAATCGTCTTTCACCTAATGACCTAATTTAGGTATACCTCAATCATTTTGTATCGTATATATAAACTATGTATAATGTAAATAATAGACATATTTAAGAACAAAAAAACTATGTTTAGAAAGGAAATATCCAAGCATATATTGTTAAGTTAAGGATATGTTAGTTATAATATACTCATAATTATTTTTATTTTTTGGTATCACGAACTTTTTTCAATATAAATATGTGTCTTAGTGGTAAACGTTTAGGGTAATAAGCTTACTATGTATTACTTGTTTTTAATTTATGTTTTGTAAAGTTTATTACTGTTGTTTGTCCTAATAAATAAAATAAAAAAAATAAAAATGTATATTACAAAAACCACGGATCACAGGACAGACACAACATTGTATCTCAGCTAACCACAAAGAATTCCTTACAGTCCCTTGAGAACCAAAAATGAATGGAATCCTTTCAAATCGATCGTTCGCAATCAATTTCGTGCAGAAAATAACAGGCGATATCAATACGCTCGCTTCGTATAAAGGCGTAAAATTAAGCGTATAATGAGAAGTATCGGGCGGAAATTACAAGGTTGGCCCGGAACACATGTTCTTTAATAATGGCGGCGGGAGGGGCGTGGCAGCGGCAGGTATCTACAAAGTGCTGTCTTTTTTCTCTTAGTTTTTATCCAAAATCCCATTCCGATGTATCTCGTTCTTGAGCAGTGCCGTTAGAAAAACCCTAACTCGCCCTCAATTGATCGTGCTTGGAGGTACTCGCTATTGAGGTAATCGCTCGACGATTTGCCGAATTCCCTGGGAAAATTGTCGGCCCGAGAGTCTGACAATGATAAAGATGCGAATCTAAAACAAATGAGAGAGAAAACGCGTCGGCATGCCAAGCTTTCAGAGTCAAATCTTGGAACTTGGCAGAATCTCGGGCGTTCGCTCGCTTCCTTCTATCAATGACCAGTCAAAGCACTTACTTAACCCAATAAAGTTTTTGAAGTGGCTGAATATGAGAGTATTTTTGCCGTTTCATTTTTTCAAATTCCCCTTGGTATACAGCCAAGATGTTCTAGCTATCGGGCGGATCCAATAAATTGCTAAGTGCACCTCAAGACGGCATATTCTTTTTAAAATGTGCAGCCGATGAGAGTTGGTTGTTTTTTTATTATGTTAAGTAGGATATAACTATTATGATTTGATGATAGAAGCATTAATTAAATAAAAAATATTTAAATAACAGCTTATTTATAGTATTTACTTACTAGATTAAAAACTGTAAAAGTTATTATTACTTAAGTTAGTACTAAGTTAAGTATCATACAAGCATCAAATCCGTGTTCTTTTCTGGTAAAAAAGACACATAACTGTTATGCGGTACAAAAAATACGCCACAAATCAGATGTATCCTCAAAGATAAACCTATTCTGTCTGCAAACATACGAAGCGTTACTCAGACGACTATTTTCATAACATATCCTTTTGCGGGGTAACTGTCACTCGTATATTTCATGAGATAACACAGCAAATGTTGTGCGTAAACGTCGCGTGTTTCATATAACTTTGACATGCAAATCTTTCTTCTGAGAATATTAAGATGATCTTTGAGAGCGCTACGTAGGTACAAAACGCTTGAAAAATGGTTCGGTGTCATCTTAACATGCATTTTACTTGTACATAGAGTAAAAAGCATTTTAAAATAACATATGTAAAGATCGGTAAGAATCACAAATATGTGCTTTTACAACCCAAATGATTGCCAGCCTCCGATAAAAGATGGTACAGATGGAGAACAAAGTTTTTATGAATATCAGACTAAATTATTTTATTACCCGTCTACTTTACCCAACTAGTTATAGGTATTAAGCAGAATTCAGCGAAACAAACCGTAGGTAGGTACAAGACAAGACCTTAAACTGTCGCCATATTTCGTCGAAAGTACCTTTCTAATGAAGTAACGACATAACTTCTCGCTTTGTAATCTGGAAGCCTTGCAGACCGAATTATGGTGACCCCGACCCGTATCCTGGTGGAAAGTGGAAATTAATCCTTCTTTAACAAAAGGGCTTCTACCCCCTACATTTACTCAGAACAATGGCTACCTATTCCAACAGTGTTTACCTTAAAAATGGAATCTCGCATTCTTCAAGGATTTCTCGGGAGCCTCTCGAGGAAATCTCAAGAGTTGCAATGGCTCCACTCTGTTTGGACAATGCAATTGCTACGATTCAATTTAGAAATGAGATAATTACTTATTTTGTTGCCAGCGGGTGAGTAGTTTTGCTTTGTTTTGTGGCCGTTTTCAATTACGTGGCAACAAACTAGTTTCAGAATTTAAGGACATGATTGGCTAGCGATTCTCAAAGCGTAGAGTTTTATTTTATCACTGTCATAAGTATATCTTGCTAACTTTTAGACACCGACTCATAATATTGATATTGAAAAAAAGCATTTTAGTTTTAGACTGTAATAAATTTGGTGCCTTATGAGTATGCAACAAAAATGCTATACTTATTAAAAATAAGCTTTGTGGATAGCTTCATTTTTGACTATTTTTGAGGCAACTCATCTAGGAAAAAA
Organism: Plutella xylostella; assembly: GCF_932276165.1. Classification (NCBI taxonomy): domain Eukaryota; kingdom Metazoa; phylum Arthropoda; class Insecta; order Lepidoptera; family Plutellidae; genus Plutella; species Plutella xylostella. Next base: position 1,749,103 of record NC_064007.1, on the reverse strand, counting down.
CTGAAAATTTAATGTAGAAACATAAAGCGTTTACTCAAAGTGGTTTCCTCTTGGTTTCAAAAAACAAAGGTGCCTGCTAGCGTACCGTATAACTACGGAGTACTAGTGACAAACGCACTGGGAATATTTAAGTTACCCTTAGGAATGAAACTTTCCCCAGAATTCTGTATTCATACAGCGGCTGCTCAGGAACTAATATAAAACGTAAGCCCAGCTTATTACTTTCGACTTTTGAAATGAGTTACTTACTTCTGAATTTGTACATAAATTAGAAACTCTGATGACAGGTATTTCGTTGTTGCTCTTAACTTTGCATTTAAATGAGAGTTTGAGTCATTGAAGTTCCGAACACATCTAGCTAAGTTACTACATAAGTACAAGGAACCTTAAAAGTACGGTGTGACAGTTACTAGGAGCCTGTTGGATGATTCTGCAAAAAAAACATCGTAAGCTCATCGGTGAATATCAGAATTTTTTTTTGTATTTCTAGACTAATTTCTTACAGTAATAATAATATTAATATTTGCCAATGTTGATCGTTGTTACACCATCCATAATTGCACATTTGTACCACATTATAATAAAACTAGTGCAGCATGATGTTCTCTAACTCTGTACCAAAATACATTTAATAAGTAAATCGTCCCTCAAACATAGCTGTAGGCTTAAAGATAACCCTAGCAAACAAGGCGTGTGGTGCCATCTGCCCCAGAGTGGCCGTAAAAACTGTTTGCACAACCCTAGCGGGCGATAACTGCCCAAGGGCCCTTTCCAAACCTCGTCAGCTGTCAAACTAATTGGCCAACAGATCCGAATGATGTGAAATTTGCATCTACATGCTCTAGGCATGTCCAACCGAGCCTACTGTAGCTTTGGTTTGAATGGGATTTATGAGGACTCGAAGTTACAAGGTTACTAAAGCGCCCTTTATGAGTCGTACCTACTTGGGCTCCTGATCGTTACAAATAATGCTTTAACTAGCGACTAATATATAGGAATAATGACGCTTTAGAAAGGGCACGTGTACCTATTTTGTCATCAGGTCAAGTTACCGCTTACAGTCAAATTTAACTAAAGAGCTTCTTAAACTTATTTTTAGTAGGTACCTAAATATACATGATAAAATCAATATACTTACAATAAGTACAGTCACACATAGAGGTAAACACTGATAAAGTTGCCAAGCACTTATAGGAAATGGAACTGTTTGAATGGAAGTCGATAACCGCTATCGCACTAAACTCAAACACACAAATATTGATTGAAGACAAGAATGGAACGTTTCACGGGAATCGAAAAGTACACACTCGATATACGACTATTGTAATGTTGAATACTTTTTATCTACTAGGCTATCATGAATATCAGTGGACATACGGTAATGGTCTGACTCGATCTATTTACCCAAATAAAAATAATAATATATTAGGGCATCTCACACACGGCCATCTGACCTCAAGCTAGGCAGAGCCTGTACACAGACACATAGACGGCTCCGGCTGGGAATCAAACCCGGGACCTTCAGCATAACAGTCAGGGTAACAAAGCATGAAAGCACCATTCGATTGTAAAAATAAAAATATATTGATGAAATTAAGTAACCATCCTTGTTACTCCAGCATTTTATAGCTGTGGGAATTCCTGAATAAAAAATAGAAAGATAGAATAGATTAGAAATGTGACTATCAGTAACCGGAGAAGATTATAATGGTACCTAAACTACTTGAATTGTGTTCCCTCTCTATTTCTCAAGCTAAAGAAGCTCAAGCCCTAAAGAAGTCATCAATCACAATCACGTCGAAAACGTAACCAGATAGAGACTGACAGATGTTGGATGGTGATTTTCTGCCTGACTCTCAGGTTTGTGTACTAATGATGGCTAAAAATAGCCAGGTAGAGTCTCGATGACGAAACTTGAGGACAGGGGAGGTATCGCGAATCGCGAATTCAAAACTAAATAACATTTACGAAGTTCGTGTCAAATTAATGATAATTTTTTTAATCCGAAAATGGATGTGAAAACAATATACGGTGCTCCTTGGCAGAGCCTTATGCCCAGCAGAGAACAATGAAAGGTAAGTGTCTGCCTATTGGTATCGTACAGGTCGTATCGTTAGATCCAATACCTAACGGATTTTCATAAATGTATGGAGAAAATGATGAAGTGGACGCACCTGTTTGAATTACTATACAAAGAATACCGAATGCCATGCGTTCGTTGTCGTAAGATGCCGAAACGTGGACGCTTGCGTTAGACATCGTAGAAAAACATTAGCACAACATTAATAGTACCTATGTCTTTATTGTGCATAGTTATAATGAGATAAGTTACTATACAAAGAGAGCCGGTACATTTCAGTATTTCGATCAGAAATGCCCCTCAACTCGAGGTCATTGTCCTCATCCAAGTGGAGAATGCTGCAATGCCTGCAGTGGAGCAGTCAAAGTAATGGATAAATTACTGATGATGTGTTTATGTGTTGCCGCTCGATAGGCTACTATTGATAGTTGAAGAATTCACGATAGTATCGATATTATTGGTAAACAACAGTACTATATCATTCCACCCAAAGGCTGTTTTGAAAAAAACTCTTTTAGTGATAAGGCCGACATTTTTGTACCTATGTTGTTGTTGTCTAAGGTACCCCAGTGGTACAGAGGGCCTTCACGAGAGTGCACCACGCCGTTCTTGGAGTAGAATTTCATTTATTTTTTTTTATTGTCATTGGAAGAAGTAAAACTCCTGAACCATCTTTTCATCTATGTTTGTCTGGGTTAGCAATTTTACCACCATAAGCAAAAAAAACAAATACAAACAAAGCAAGAAGTTTTAATCTCGGCATCATTTATCTTCCTTGATGCAATATTTTTTACCGAGAAGATGACCTTTTAAAAACACTAGAAGAAACTTAACATTTTTCTCTCGCACGTGTAATGCGTTTTTAAGCTGAAAGAAAACAGTTGAAAGTTTCACAGTAACCGCTCGCTGAAAAATCTTTAAGGTAACCAGGAAGCTAAATACAAAGATTATTAACGAACCACCACTACTGAACAACGGCTAAAAATTAGATCTACAGCAAATATCCTCGGCCTATCTCATCCAGCAACCGTCAGAATCCTAAACTATGTTTACCTATTCATAAAATACGCTAAACCGAATTAAACTATCACTAAACCCTCAAAACTCCTAACACCCTATCAATCTGTCATGGCGTCCGTATTTATAGAACCAAGGGTCGGTTATTTTAGTGGTAATAACTCAGCGATGCACACAGAAAATGTCAAACTCAGGTTTAAAAAACTTAAAACACGTTCTGAAGGCGAAGATTAACTTCTCGTCTTTACTAAGAGTTTCGAAGTTAATGGCTTGGCTAATGAACAGTCGTCTTAAACGCTTTCCGCTTTATCTATTGTGCTTTCACTGGGAACTTTTCAATCTTCCAGTATTTCTAGGTTGGTTTTTTTTAATTAACGACAGCATTTTGTGTCCTCATCCAGTGTTTTGTGGGGGTGACGTGTTAGGTACTGGACTACGCTATGTGTACTAGAAGGATTCTGCTTTAATTATGGATTAAGATATTATGACTCACCATCAAGTACTTAGCTAAAGATTGCTTCCTAAGCTCAAGGACTTCAGTTAATCACGAAATACCCGCCATTAATAATTACGAAATACCCGGAGTAAGCATTACTTATTTTAAAAAAAAATAAGGCAACAAAACCATATCTTTAATTTCAACGCAAGACGGCTCCGTGAACATAAAAAATAATGATATTTGCACTGAACAAAATTAAGTCATACTCCTCGGGGAAGTAAAAGAGAAAAAAAAACGGAGTACAAGAAAGAACAGGCTAATTGTTTGGACAACCGGACGCTTTCAACCGGAAAAATGGTAAGGATATACTTGACAGCTCCGCACGGCTCCATCATATTTAAATTGAATCCCGCTTGTGTGTCAGTGTCTTGGATATCATATTTAATTTTTATTACAATAAGCCTGAGCGAGGGAGATTTGAAATTAAGCAGTGAGCTTTCGACACTCAAGAAATTTTACGGTTGAGAACATAAAAGTGAAGGTTAGACACATAACGACGCTACTGAGAAATCGACCGCATAAATACACAATAAAACGCTACATAAATAAAGGATCTTCATCTTACAATACTATGTATTATTCAGATTTTATTTAATTTCGAATTTTAAATGCGACATAAAACTGTTAAGGCGCTTGGGTAGATTCTTGATTCGTAGATTTACATGTAAATTTGTAGCCAATAATTATTGAATGCCTAGTTCATGAAGGAATGGATTCAGATAATGTAATGAGGTTGTTTTTTGAATGCAAGAAGACTGTGATCATTGAGCCAATCCCACCTACTCGTTGTTTACAATGCTGTTTCCTATAGTTCTGTGCGATATAATTACTTAATTGATTCTACTTTAAGAAGATAGATAGTGTTCTTAATTAAAACAATTACTTTTGCCTGAAATAAATAAATCATAAATAATTACCTATTTATGTTACTATTACGGTCTTTATTATTTTATATTTCATACTAAAGGCTACTTTCTACCACCGAACTTAGGTACTTATTAAAAATGAAGTCAATAACACGGCAACCCTTCCGCTGAAAATATAGAGAGCTATCATCCATCAACGTCGGAACTGGGTCGGGGCCTCATACAGACTTCTTTAAAATGAACTCCTCGAAATGTGGATCAGTTAAAGTTCCACATCGATCTTGCTTCGACAGCTGTGGCCCGAAGAAAAATTAACCTTAGTGGCGTAACACTGCGGTCCGTTGTTACTTGGTAAAGTTCCGCCTTTGTGCGGCGGCTTACGGTATCGTCTGGCCTATGACCCACGAGATAGCAGACGAAAAGATTAGGTAAGTACAAGTACAGCTGATGCGGCTGATAAGTCGCATCGTGGACTAATAACTTATGGATAGCATCGGCATTTCTTACGGCCGTTGCTCCGAATGCACTCAACAGTTGGGGAGTTTCAAAACGCTCGTGGAATCCGCCGGTTCGTCCAGAAATTAATATGTTTATGAGCGCGCGCTACAACGCGGCACGGAACGCATTCGCTGTAATTTAGCTCAGTGTCCGGCTGCAATGGACACAGCATTTTTAAACTGTACTTTTTGTGTCTACTCGCTTTTTCACTGGCCGGATGTTCCGGAACCGTTGAAATCTTACTTTAACATGACGCTAATGTTACAATGGAAAGCATTTTTCTGTTTGCGAGTGCCACATTTGTCTGGCTTTTAAGTTACCTTCATACTTAGTTCTATTATTATTTCCGTCTGGTCTGAACCGTATTAATTATATGTAAGTTTATAATAAGAGGATATAATATTACAGTGTTGACATATCACTATTTCACGATTGAATAAAGAATAAAAACTAATTTATCGCCAAATCAAAATCTAAGTAGATAATTTACGACCTCAACGACAAAGGGGTGCCACGTCAATACAGATGCCGAACCGCAGCATTTTTTGCATAAGTGACCAGAATCTCTACGGCAATAGAAATAAAGGCGCAATTCGCATACATCAGCAGACGCGTGCTCATTTCACGCGTGTAAAATGTAATAAGGAGCATAAATTTTGGGGTGCTAAGACTAGAGCGCCATTTCGCAGCAAATGCTGCTTTAAATCCAAGCATATAAAGGTACGTGTCGAGTGAATAATGTTTGCAATTTCACTTTTAGTCGTATTATGAATGGAAACAAAACCCTGTACAGGAGCTGGGGTTGAGAGTTTTGGCAAATAACATGTTGTAACCCCATAGTATACAATATTTATTGCGCCTAGGGCGAGATTATGAAAATGTTCGCGGATATGATTAAAAAAAATAATTTGAACCGTAATTTATGTTTTTGGAGAAGGTTTTCTTTATGAGAAAACGTTAGAAGTGGGACACAAAGTTGCACCATTCACTTTCAAAGTTTAAACATGCATGTGCGACCCACATATTCTAAATTCTGGATGCTGAAGGAGTCGCAATTTTACTCTGTGCGGAATGCGCCGACGACATTTTATACAGCATTTTGCTGGCTGCTAGATAAGAATATACTTTGCCAGCTGTAACTAGAAGGGTTTTACTATTGTGAAACTCCGGAGCGTGTGTCGTTTGTTGATAATCTGTAACTTTGTCTTCACAGGCATCTAGATCTAGCCTTCTAGCTGGACTGTCAAGGCCTAGTCAAAGCTATACTTTTGGAGTACTGTCAGTTTCACAAAAAGAATGTCAGTTGAGTATGTATGTATTTCAGCACTGTCATTGCTGAATTAATGATAGAAAGGAAAGTAATTGCTTTGTTTGAAATGGTTTGAACACTTTTGATATTTTAGACGTAACTCTTGAAATTTGTAAAGGCATCGCTATGTATATTTTTCATCAGCTGGAGTTAATACGTATATTACCCGTAACCCAAACGAGAATAGTAGATAATAACCCATAAAACACCTAACTGCACACATTAAAACTATTCTATGACTCATGTCTTATATAATTTATATCAGCTATACTCAAACTGCGGCCCGCGGGCCGCATGTGGCCCGCCGGGCCTTTATCAGTGGCCCGCGTGCCATAAGACATAATAGAGAATATAATTCTGTGTAAAAAGTATCGGGATTAGGTATATCCATTAAACAAAAAATGTTTGTTATTCGTCCAAATTTATTTTATCACCTTCAAAGTTTGCTCCTTCAGAAACGATACACATACGCCAACGAATTATCTAATCATCACAACATTTTTTAAACGCTGTTTTCAGAGTTGTGTTTAGTACTCGTGGCGATTTTTCCGTATTGTCTTCTATCGATTGAAAACAGTGCCTCGAAGTTGTAATTTGAGTTTAGGAAAAAAAGAAGCTAGAGCTGTGAGCTGCAGCCATATCTGGTTAATATGGTGGATGCTCGATGGTATTTGTCGAGTGTTTGCTCAAAAATTCATTTACAATGATGATCCTTGTGCGCAAGGCACGATATCGTGGTGCAAAATCTTTTCTCGATTTTTTTTCCACACATTTTTGTCGAATTTGTTGTATTAAATTCTACGTAACCCGCAAACAATAATATTTTCCTACCTTTTTATTTTCTAGCAAGAATTCCCAGTGCACAAAACCACGACAGTCAAAGAAAACAGTCATCATGACTTTAACTAACAACCGATAGAAGACAAAAAGAAAAATTTGCCGCGAGTACTAAACACAACTCTGGAAACAGCGTTTAAATAAATGTTGTGATGGCGTACAGTACAACCTATAAAGTCCTGAAAACGGGAGTGGATTATAACTAATTGTTTAAGACCGTATTTAATCGATTCAAAGCCATTATCAATTGGTATTTTATTTTTAAAATGTATATTAATGTAAATAAATAACTGAAAAAGATAAAAAGTCTTAGCACAATCTTTCTAATAATACAAAATCTTAGCAATTTTTTGTTTTATTGATCTAATCTCGATATTTTTTACACAGAGTAGTATATAGAATAGAATAGAATTAATTTATTCACGAGAAACAAGGTATACATAAGTTATTAAATACAGTAATCAGTAAAGTGACAGTCATGTTTCACCGAGTAATCGGTATGTGAAATATAGGCATGTGTTTTTTATATTATTTGTTAGTTTACATCGCTTTATAATAGTTAAAAAAAATGTTGAGTACCAATGATTTATATGTATACTTGTATGTATAAAAGTACTCACATATTTTACTACCTAGCTGAAATCCATTGGACAACTTTTCAAATATCTAGAAGTCGTCATAAAAATAATTCCAGCATAACTTTACAGACATTATTGAAACTTTTGTAATCTGGCTCTCTCTTCAAGTCGAGATAGCAGTGAACTGTTAAAGCTATTTCATTTCTTTATGTTCTAAGAAGCCTTTGAAACTATACTTTTACTATAATTTTCCACTCATACTTTCAAAGAAAATCCAAAAGTTCGAAACGACTATTACGTAGGTAAGTATTTCAAAAAATTATAGATAGTTCCTAAAGAACTCAAAAGAATATGCATTAATTTGTCTTAATATCACAGGTTGCCTCTGTTATGGTTATTTTTTTCAACTGTTTAATAATTGTCTGTTTCATAACATGATGTCTTAATATAAACTGTAGGTTTCCTTGAAAACAGCCACTGAAACTAATAACTTAAGTTATATCTGTCCATGTACCTATTTGTTTACAAATTCGCAACTTTAGCAATATGATTGTTCGGTCCTAGTTCTCATAACGAAACAAAACCTTCGTCGACTCTCCAAGTGCCAATATCTTCTGAAATTGTTGAGGACAAAACCGTGACACGTCCTGTCGCCACATGTGCGGTAGTAATAAGTTTGTTGGCCACAAAGTCCCCCTAAGTTGGAAGGTTGGACGTCTTTTTAGTTACCCCGAGGAAACAAGTCGCCACTGTTGCATAAAATATTGGGATGGAATCGCCCGTAAACAAACCGAATGTAGAATAGGATAGATTCGGGGGAAGCGTGATTTTTGCTAGTGTTGCTGTTTTTTTTGTTTGCCTTTACTCGGTTTTGGGGGGGGGTATCTAATGGATGATTTTAAGTTGTTTTTTTTAGCACAGTTTTTGCTTCAGCTGGTATTTTATTTCGTGTATTACTTCACTGATACGTGTACTGTAAGTTCTGTAAGCCCTTTTCGGCCAGTCAGGCTTCCTGCGGTAAACAAGTTAACAAACCTTTTGTGTCCTTAGTTATAATTTTTGGCCTCCATAACGTCACCTCAAAAACACATTGAGGTCCATTCGTTTTCGAATAAACCAAAACAAATCCATTAGGTATTTCAACTTGAATTATAACTCTTTTCCAGTCAGCGCTTAAACTCGCATACACTTAACCTAGTCAAACAGCAAAACTTCCGAACTTTACTGCGATCGAAGCGACTCGCTCGGGAGCGTACAAAGTATAAACACTCAAAAACATTATTCATCCTTCTCTCGCCCGAACTCCATCCATATTCCATATGTTGACACAAAACAGATGCTCGGGACACTTCCAAGTTGTTTCTCTTCAAACTGGTTTTAGTTAAAAAGTCGTAAGTAACGCTGCATCGCTTACTGGCATAGATATGCCAGCCGTATTCTGGGAGAGAATAGATTCTGGATATGCAACTATGGTAAACAATGTGTCTATGATTATCTTAAATTATTGTTATTGCGATATAGTCACATTATTATGTGTAAGAGAGAGGCCTATATCCAGTAGTGACGACTGGACTGATGATAATTATGTACAACAATAAGGGTTATTCTTCTGCTAAAATTATGAGTTTCTGTAGGTAATTATCGTGTTCCTGTGAATCCTGATAACATTTTTTCTGACTGCGTCACTAACATTCACGTTCGTAGTGCGTAGCGCGTGCCAGTCTTTTACTCCAACTATTGAGTTTGAATTCATTGAGATTGAATCAGGATTGACCCCATTTTACTGTTATCTTCCGAATCGCAGCGTCTTTTATGAGGGATAAAAATCAAACGGGACATAATTATAGAATGATAGTAGCGTAGAATGTTCTAAAACTTCCAGAATAAGACTGCTAGAAACTTTGTATAAACGAATGGATGTTGAGTGGTACGGGGGAGTCAACTTGGATTAACAAGTTTAAATGCAAACTGTGTATGTAAATAAACAAACTAGAACTGTGGGATTTACAGTGACAAAACGAGAGCTGATTGTTATTTATTGGACACCATTAAAACTTTACATATTTTGATTTTTGATCTTGACGAACCTAGAGACAGTTTTTTCTGATCTTTTTGCAGATCTTCAATATCTTTTTCTGTAATTATTTTATTATTTATAAGGTTATATTTGTATAAGTATACAAAATGTGGACTTACCGCTATTCTATTCTCTGTGGGGGTTTCAGTACCTGCACCTGGCTGTCTCGAATGGAACCTTTGTACATATGCCCAAGGTCTAAACTGCCTTCCTAAGCTTGGACCATTTCCCACCACGCTGGTCCACTGCGGTTTGATGGGTTCACATATCTAGATGTGTTAAATCTAGATATGCAGGTTTCCTCACGACGTTTTCCTTCACCGTAAGAGCGATGGTATACATTGTACTTAAATTCAAAGAACTCATTGGTACATGTCAGCGCCGGGATTTGAACCCGCATCTCTTGCGTGAGAAGCGGGCGCTTACCCGACTGAGCTACCACCGCTCTCGGACTTATCGCTGTATGGATTACGAGTATTTTTCAGATTTCTAATTAAGATCCGAAATCTTGCAGCAACTGTATTACTCGTATGAGAGGACAACCATTATTACATACATGTCGAAGTAATATTCTTTGATTTTAATATCTATCCTCAAACTGTTTGCGCTGAGGATGGGTTATTATGTTTTTGTTGATTGTGTTTATAGGTTACTAACATACATAATATACGCACGCCTGTCTCCCAGAGAGGTAGGCATAGACTATGGAATTACACGTGCCACGAACCTCACATACTTCTTCCTGTGTTACTTTACTTTACATTTTCTATTCAACATCTTACTTACTTATGCTCTTTAATATCGTAATAGCATTTGGAATTGGATATAAACCAGACATGTAATACAGGCTATCCAAAGTAAGAAATTAACTGAATATTAAGCAGAAAAGTGGGTCGTTTTACTAAAAAAAAACTCGCAACCAAAACCAATTAATTGAGTTCGGATTAATCAAGATCGTATCACCATTTACAATATCTGTCAACTGTCAAAAGTCACGAATTTGAATAGCTGTGAAAAATATTGCCTTGTGCTATAAACATTTCAGTTGTGATTGTGAAAATAGTGTTAAAGTGATTGTGATGTGATAATTCACCAGTGCAAACGTTATCTCTGCGCAAAACCAGCTGCAAATACACAATTAATATCACAAAACCAATAACAATCTTCACTATACCCACAATACATGCCATCAAAATAAAAATAAACTAACAAATCTACCCTCGTTTTTCCAACATATTACTGTGTTTCAAAATCAATTTTGTCACAGATTAACCACCATGTTGTCAATCCTTAGAACAAGTACTCCAATTACTTGATAGAGTTGCCATCCTAAATTAAAAACTACCATCATGGAAGAGTCAATAAGCATGTCCCCAGACCTCCATCAAGAAAATCGAAATACCACTGCAAACGAACAGAATACTGAGAAATCCAGTACTAACAACAAAGATCCACAAAAACTAATCCAGCAAGTCTTTCACAAAGCCATGTTTGTACCTAGACCGAGAGCCAACAGCCTAGGGGCACATTTGCCTACAGGGGAGCCCCGTGCTTCAACATCATCATCATCATCATCGTCATCGACAAGACAAGCAAATACTATGCCTTGGCAAAATGACCAGGTTCCTAATGCTAAGCGCAAAAGAATGGAGTCTAGCCCAGATTATAACACCAATGACACTAAGGTAACCAAAAGCAATATTCCAACAGCAAATAGCTTTGAAATATTGGAAGTCAACGAATCCCCGGACCCGACCTCAGCCCAAGAAAGTTTATTTATCCCGAAACCGGAGCCAATATTTGTCACCGGAGTCACAGATGTGATAAAACTTAAAGAAAGCCTACATCAAATGTTACAAGATGTTAGTAAATATAAATTGACCACTCTAAGATCCGGCCACATTATCAAAATAATACCTGCAGATGTAGAAACATATAAGATCATTAGGAATAATTTCATCTCAATGAATGTTAGCCACTACACATACCAGCTGAAACATGAAAAACCCTACCGTGTTATCATAAGAGGCATACACGCATCAGAAGATGTGAACAACATCAAGATGGAACTCGAATCACTGGGCCACACAGTCAGAAGTGTCACCAATGCACTTCATAGGCAGACCAAGGAGCCACTTCCACTATACTATGTCAACCTTGAGCCGAAGCCAAATAACAAAGATGTTTATAACATCAAACACCTAATTAATATGATAGTAAAGGTAGAGGCACCATATAAAAAGAAAGAGGTTGTACAATGTAAGCGATGCCAAAGGTTCGGGCACACAAAAAACATGTGTAATAGAACATTTAGATGCGTAAAATGCGGAAATGACCACCCAACTACTACATGCACCAAGTCACGTGATACTCCTGCATTCTGTATTAACTGTGAAGGTAGCCACCCAGCCAGCTATAAAGGATGCACAAAGTACAATGAGTACAAAAACCAAATATATAAGAAAAGCAACCCTAAACCAAACACCCAGAATAATATTAAAGAACAATCAGCAGAGCCAACCTCAATTGTAGACAAGAATCTGATACAAATGAGATATAGCCATCCAACATCCACACAAACTTATGCAAATGTAGCTGCAAGGTCGAATGCTGGCAGTAGTGCTACTTTCCCTCAAACACAACAATCTCCAACTGAAACAAGTGACACTGCAAAGATCATGGAAGCAATGTTTAGTAGATTTGAACGAACCCTCGAAAAAATGTTAGACAAAATAATGGATCGTATGATCCATCTAGTCACCACCGTCATCAACTCCAAATGATCCAGCTCCTTCGAATTGCAGAATGGAATGCCAACGGATTGTCAGATAGAAGACAAGAACTAGAAACATTCATATACTCAAATAAATTAGACATAGTATTAATAGCTGAAACAAGATATACAGTAAAGAATTACTTAAAGATACCTGCCTACTCTACATACCTAACTAACCATCCATCTGGAAATACACATGGGGGAACAGCAGTCATTATAAAATCAAAAATCAAGCATTATGAGATAGAAAAATATGAAAAAGATTTCCTACAAGCGACATCTGTTATAGTGGAGACTAACCAAGGTCCAATAACCGTCTCAGCAACGTACTGCCCACCAAAACATAAGATATGTAAAGCTGAATTCAACAAATACCTAAAAAGTCTGGGGCCTAAATTCATAGCAGGTGGAGACTGGAATGCGAAACATGTGTATTGGGGATCCAGACTCACACTACATAGAGGAAGACAACTATACGAGGCTATAACTGAAAACCATTGTAATAGCATGTCTACTGGGAAACCAACTTATTGGCCTACAGACCCAAATAAAATTCCAGATCTACTAGATTTTTTCATCACCAGAAACATCACGAAAGAACACAGTTTAGTACAACCAGCTGATGACTTATCTTCTGACCATTCTCCCATTATAATAAATGTAAGCTCTGAAATAATACTGAAAGAGACTATATTACATCTTACCAACAACCATACGGACTGGACCACCTTTCAAAGCCATATAGAAGATAATCTAAAACTCAATATTCCACTAAAAAGTCAGGAAGACATAGAGAGAGCTGTAGAGCACCTGAACAACACAGTAGTGTCAGCTGCGTACCTTGCTACACCCGAAGTAAAGAACACGTTCAATCAAGCTGACTACCCCTGGGATATTCGAAAAAAGATTTCTGAAAGAAGGAACCTCAGACGAACTTGGCATCAAACTAGAAATCCAGAAGATAAAAGAGCTCTAAACAGGGCCTCAAGACATCTGTCAGTACTAATAGAGAAATCAAAAAATGAAACAATCCAAAAATACCTGTCAAAAGTTGAACCCAACACCAGCTCAGATAATTCCATATGGAAAGCCACGAAAAAGTTGAAGCAGCCGACTCTAGCAATTCCACCCATCAGGAACATGGATAGGAGCTGGGCTAGAAGCAGCAAAGAAAAGGCAGACACATTTGGCGCACACCTTGCTAATGTATTTAGACCTAATGAACCAGCAACTGATGAAGCAAGAGAACACACCGAAGAAATTAAAGAACTAATAACAGCTCCGTTCCAAATGTCCAGGCCTATAAAACCAGCCAGGCCAGCGGAAGTGCATAGAGTCTTGTCGAACCTAAAGATCAAGAAAGCTCCTGGATATGATCTTATAACTCCATTAATGCTAAAACGCTTACCACGAAAAGCTGTAGTACTGCTCACCACTATTATCAATGCTATCTTAAGGACAGGGCATTATCCAGCACAGTGGAAAATTGCACAAATATTAATGATAGCTAAGCCAGGAAAACAACCAAATGAAGCCACCTCTTATAGACCACTAAGCTTGCTACCAATAATATCGAAAGTGTTCGAGAAAGTGCTACTAGCAAGAATAAAACCTTACCTGGTAGACATAATCCCTCAGCACCAATTCGGTTTTCGTGAGAAACATGCCACTATAGAGCAGGTGCATAGGCTTGTAAATGAAATTACATCAACACTGGAAAACAAGGAATACTGTTCAGCAGCCTTTCTGGATATATCCCAAGCTTTTGATAAAGTTTGGCACTTGGGACTGAAACACAAGCTAAAGAACCAACTACCACACCCCATTTACTCAGTACTCAACTCCTACCTATCCAACCGATGCTTCCAAGTAAGACATGATGATGAATTATCCAGCTTATATCCAATAGAATCAGGAATACCACAAGGTAGTGTGCTTGGTCCCGTGCTATATATACTGTTCACGTCAGACCTCCCTACGACAGAAGAAACAGTGGCAGGTACATTTGCTGATGACACAGCTTATCTTGCTAGTCACAAAGATCCAGAAATTGCATCACAGAACCTGCAAACTGCCCTCTATAAAATGGAAAAATGGTGCAACAAATGGAGAATCAAGGCTAACGAATCCAAGTCTGTACATGTAACATTCACTCTCAGACGAGAAACTTGCCCCACGGTCTACCTGAATGCGCAACCCATACCAAAAGCAGAAGATGCAAAATATCTAGGAATGCATCTAGACAGACGACTCACCTGGAGAAAACACATCTGGACAAAACGAAAGCAACTTGACTGCAGATTGAGATCCATGGACTGGCTAATAGGACGCAGGTCACAATTATCAGCAGAATGTAAAATTCTGGTCTATAAGGCCATTATTAAACCCATATGGACCTATGGTATCCAATTATGGGGAACAGCATGTAAGTCCAACATTGCCATCCTTGAGCGGTTTCAGACAAAAACATTGAGACGGATACTTGGGATACCATGGCATATAGCAAACAATCTCATGTATATGGACTTAAAGATACCTACAGTGGCAGAAGAAATAAAGAAAGCCAGCCTGACCTATCAGTCACGACTTTTCCATCACCCTAATGAGCTCGCATCAGCACTGCTAACAGATAATGCGCCGAAATTTACACGACTTAAGAAAAAGAACATACTTGAACTGAAATTATAGTGGAACCTTCCCATGAATGGTAACAAAAAAGGAGGATGGAGGTCAATGGGCCTCACTCTGCTACTACAACAACCCAAGGAGATACAAAGTAGAGAAAGAGATTGCTTATTATAGCCCACTGCTATAGATTGCAATGATGCAAACAAATGAAAAGTGAAAAAAAAAAAAAAAAAAAAAAAAAAAAGATCGTATCAGGTTTAATGCCATGTTTTTGGCAAAGTTATTAATTATTGTGATGGACACAAAATCTGGATTATGATCGCGTTAATGATGAAGTATTTCGTCTTTTGAGATTAAATAAAGATGATTCAGAGTAGAATTTTCCGTTTTGTAGATAGTCAAGACGAGAAACTACATTTAATATATAAATGCACGATTTCTGGAGTGAAGTTAAACCTATGTGTGATAAAACTACCTGCTGTAAACATAATTCCTGCCCGCTGGACTGACGACCTTAGGCGGGTAGCCGGTAGTGGTTGGATGAGGAAGGCCGAGGACCGAGTGTGGTGGCGCTGCTTCGGAGAGGCCTATGTCCAGCAGTGGATTATTATTGGCTGCTGATGATGATGATGATGATAATGATAATGAAACATAATTGCAGAAATTGACCATATTATTTATGTATGTTTTATTCCCTTAAGAATTGTGAAATTAAAAGAATGATTCGTTTTTAGGGAGCTCAGATCATTATGATGATGATTAAACGAGTTAATTACGAGTGAATAGCATAGCATATCTAGCCTTATCCTAGAACAAACAATAGGCATTAGACGAACTGGGTAATGTATTAAAATATTTTTTGCTCGAGAACAAAACACGCGCAAACTCAAACCTGTTTGGGGATCGGAAAGAGCATACTTATTACTTGAGTGTTTAAAGTTTAAACCATTAACCGTATTTGCATTCACTTAAATAAGTTTTATTTAAAAAACTTATTTGGTACCTACATGTCACATAATCGGGTTTCTTAAACTAATCACATGTACAACATGTAGGTTAGTTAGTAGATTAAAGTCTGTTTTTTAATCTCAGATACTAAATTGACAGATTCTGAAAGACTCATCAACAGTTGATGGTCCGGCGATTAAGTGACGTATCGTTCTATTGGCGGGAAAATCGACTGTTGATGACCCGTTCAGAATCTGTCAATTTAGTATCTGAGTTTAAAAACAGACTTTGTTAGTACTGGTGTAGATCATGGCAGCCTAGAAAGATTAAAAAGAAACAAAACTCCTCTCGGTTCGAAATTCAAAAAGCAGTGTCGTTATCAAAGCTCGCGGAACAAATCGTGATTACAAGCCAATTAAACAATTAGTTAGCGCCTTTCAACTTGGAACTCGTTGGTACTCTAGCCTTCAATTATAAACTTTAATTCAACAGTGACAAGAGTCATTTCAAAGTTGCCGCCTTTGACAGATTAGTTCTCACGTCTTTAGGTAATTAAATAAAGGATTATTTGGCGTCTTTAGTTTGTTTAAAATGCCTGAAGATAATCTAAATTGGGGTAGCTTCAAATTAGAGGAAGGCAAAATAAAGATAGTCTTGTTATACTTACAGGCTAAATAAATGTTAACCTAACCGCATTGAACACCTGTAAAACTTATGGATGCAATAAATAATTGAGTAATGAGTATTAATTACGGCTTCTAAAACATCAAACGCACTGTCTACATGTATCAAAGCTAATAAAACTGTGCCTTACAAAAAATATTTTGCAGGCGTTCACATATTTTTTGTTATTTAAACACATGATTGTTGCTGTCATTGGCATCAGAATTATTTCCCAGATAATTATTATCTGGCTATTGAAAAAGCAGCCCATAGTTATATTAAATTTTCTGAGGCATTTGAGAACTCCAGTAACCTGAAATAAAAGCTACCTTATACCTTTATGTAAATAACCTACCTACCTACTAAAGGTAAATAATACCTAAAACAAATAGTAGGTGGGTACCAGTTTAATGAGTTCCATTGACCCCTAGTTTATGATGGACTAAACTCTAGTATTCAAAATTATGAAATAAAATAAATTAATAATTGTTAAATTATGTCCATGTAAAATCTTTAATTAGCTCTATATATATATATATAAGTAAGATTTAGCTTGGTATGATTCCATAAAGCATTGGTTTTTCACACAATGAACTAAAATAACTTACATTATGTATACCCTAGCTCACTGGATTACGGTTTATCATCAACATACTTAGACCCTGAACACTATTACATTATGTATACCCTAGCTCACTGGATTACGGTTTATCATCAACATACTTAGACCCTGAACACTATTACTATTACTGAAGTAAAATAGTGAGTATATGTTTAATAAAAATCAACTATGTAGTAGAAGACAATATATGCTTCGGTCAGTGATAGCATTATGAAACAGGCTGTAAGAATATCTAAGATACTGAAACCAAATGCTGCAAGGCAAGCCGGGAAAGTTTAATACTTATCTTGATTTGAAATAAACAATTGTGCTTATGGAAACTAAAGAATACTTTATTTAAATATGATTGCTTGATTATGATTCAGGACAGGCCGGCTGGTTACAAGTGTACTTATGGGGTACCAATTGTGATAGAATACATGGGATGCATAGAAATGAATAGATCCACCGGATTGTATGAGCTGGCAATTATTATATGATCAATGTGTTGTATGTATCATGAATTGTGATAACTTGACAATTTTTTTTATGTTAAAGATTGATAAATCTCATAACTATTTCATTAAATAAAAAAACCATTGCACAGCTAATAATAAACAATAGAATTTGATACAATTTATTTATTTTTTCTCATCTTCATTTACTGTACTAGTTGTGATAAGAAGGTATGTTTGACTCTGCAAAATATTTAAAATTGAGATTGGTCAGTATACTGTAATTTTTATGGGTAAATAGTTTTATGTGTGTTAACTAGTTCTCATTCTCTACTACTAGGTCTTTACCTAAATACATAAGTACTCTAATCTAAAATCTAACTAACTAGGTGCCTAATTGTTGTTTTTAAATTCAATTGTTTTGTAAAATTAGATAATAACTAGGTACTACTTACCAATTTAATCAATAACTAAACTGGAATATCTAATCCAACAGCTAAGAATATGCCTATAGAAGTAAAAAACCATTTGAATTTTAAAAAACAAGGTTGCAGAAACAACTCGAGAAAGAAAAGAGGCTTCGTCCAAAGAGGCTGTACGCGATCACGACAAGGCGCGTTGACCTCGCCACAACAATGTATCAGTAACGAACCTTAGAACACTTCAAGTTGGTTTATCTGTTTTCTTTCTCACTAATGAACTAAAGTTATAGCATACTTCGTAAATGAATTAAATGGAATGATAGTAGGAAGGTATTCTAATTTTGAATTTCTACTTCGAAACTTACTGGAAATAGGAATGAGTTTTACTGTTTCTACTTGAACTTTTGTTTGGTAATTTCTGAGTCTATAACTTACTAGCTACATGGTTTGAGCATAAGTTACGTGTTTAGATGACCTGCAAGGCTGCAACAGGCGTGTGTATAGCAGGATTAACATTATATCCAACTCACAGGAGTCCGAAAGTTTCTACCAAAGAGAAGCACACATGCGCTGTAGAGCTTTACGAAGTAAACAAACTAAAGTTACCGAAGTTCACACTAACTTGCTGAAACCAAAATAAACTTACCTTTTGATGCTCAAAGACGAAAGCTATCCAGAATCCGCATTCAAACACACAATCCACTTAGATTTTAAACCAGCATTCCTGAGTAACACACAAAACTTGTAACTTCTCACACACTCACTGTTGTTAAATCAGTTTTTCTATTATTTTTTCACATAAACACGGCAGAAACTCACTCAGAGTAACAGTATTAACTTATAATTATTTGAAACCACAAGTTTTACATTCATAAAGCACGTTTTATCTCGTAAAAACTTTTAAATTCGCTATAAACAAGCAGAGCTACACTCGGCGCACGTCGGCCATTTTCGCCGAAAGCGACGTAGTGCACATTGTGAACACTAGAGGGCAGTGCATGTATCTCATATGAACTCTCATCGTGTTTATTTATGTACGTAACCCTTGGTATAGAAATATTATTGTTTGTATGGGTGGGTTCATTATGAAAAGATTATGTTACCTAACATTATGTATAGATTCGGAAAATACGTGACAATACTATGATTATGAACTTAAAATTAAGCTTAATATTTTAAAGCAACTTTATATTTTTTGTAATGGCAATACTGCACTGCACCATTTATTGGTGTTGCAATCTCCATTGATTTTGCCTGAATAATACTTTTCTTTTCGGCTAAACCTCGGATATATATTATAGTACTTCGGGAAACTTTTTATCACTCTCTATAAGATAGGTACCTACCAGGCTACAGGATTTCATTTCAGAGGTATACGTAGAGAATGATTGGTTATTCAATGTAATTATCTCTGCCTATATGGCTTTTATGTCATGTACAATGCTCACATCAAACCGGAGCCGGTCGCCGTTGGTGAGGCAACAATCGAAGTTGTGCAAGAATATGTCTACCTCGGGCAGACTATTCGGCTAGGCAGAAGCAACTTCGACAAGGAGGCTGCAAGGCGCATCCAACTGGGTTGGGCTGCATTCGGGAAACTTCGTCACATATTCTCCTCGGCCATTCCTCAGAGCCTGAAGACAAAAGTCTTCAACCAGTGCGTCCTGCCAGTGATGACGTATGGTGCAGAGACGTGGACACTGACGGTAGGACTGGTCCACCGATTTAAAGTCGCTCAGCGTGCTATGGAGAGAGCTATGCTTGGGGTTTCTCTGATGGATCGTATCAGAAATAAGGTTATCCGTCAGAGGACTAAGGTTACCGACATAGCTGTCAAAATATGCAAGCTGAAGTGGCAGTGGGCTGGTCATATCTGCCGAAGAACCGATAACCGTTGGGGTGGTGGTGAACCGATAAACGCAGCGTGGGACGCCCTCCTGCCCGCTGGACTGACGACCTTAGGCGGGTGGCGGGTAGTGGTTGGATGAGGAAGGCCGAGGACCGAGTGTTGTGGCGCTCCTTGGGAGAGGCCTATGTCCAGCAGTGGATGATTATTGGCTGATGATGATGATATGGCTTTTTCACTAAGGCATTTGCGATTTCTCCATAGGTATCTAAATAATGTATATGGTGATCCAAAACTCCACCATTTCGTTAGTTTAAAAAAAAATCTAATCAGGTAGGTATCTAAACCTTAAATTATTTCTTACTTTTTAGTGGTTTTTTGAAGTCGGTTTTTTATTTCTTTTAATTATTATTTTATTTAATGGTTTTAAGTTTATTTGCAATATTTGTCAATCAAAATTAAGATGCAAATGATACCAAAAAGTCCTACTAGTCAATACGAATCATTCAAGCCTAAACACGAGGTAGTTGCTATATACCGTTGAGAAGTTCCCTTGACTGCATTCCGTTTCCATCATCAGATCAGCTCAAGGTCACCATCATATTTTTTTGTTATAAGAACTATATTTACGTTTTAAATTTCATTAGAATCTGTTAATAGGTACCCAAATGGAAATTCATACCCTGTTTTTACCCCTTTACCCAGCCTTGGGGGTGGAATAAAAAAAAATGGCGGAGTAATCGGTGAACATACATAAACAAAAAAATATATACATATTACATACAGACGAATTGAGAACCTCCTCCTTTTTTCGAAGTCGGTTAAAAATCTTTACTAAAACATTCGAGTTTTTGTTTCTCCACACAGTCATTGTATCTCAAAACTTTCATAATTTTACACTAGAGGCGCCACTTTGTATGCGAGATAACGTTAGGTAAACTTCTTTAGTTTTTGCAAGCAGTAAATATCTTGTAGCAATGTAATTGATCTAATGTTCTTATCAATGTGGCTCCATAGTCATGAAATGTGACGTATCGAACAAAAAAAAATTTGTTATTAGATGGTTGATGGCCAGCGATGGTTCAACAACAAGAAATACAACAATACCAATAATTATATAGGTAAGTATTATAAATTATAGTTTAGCTGCCAAAAACTATTATTGGTAGGTAGGATTATAATACTAATAATAATCTTTAGAAAACCATTTTATACAAAAACTTTAGAAATCCAATTTCGTCTCGTTGCGTTGTACAAAAGTTGTGTTAGAACTATTAAAAACTGAAATTGACTTTTCTGAGTCAATTGTGTGTCTGAAACTAGTCTTGGCTATTGGGAATTAGATATATTTATTTATCTAAACTGGAACACCAACAGAGTTTGTTACGAGTATGTTTGTTTATTTATTATTTAGGTACTTAGGTACTATAAATGATATGTTTATTACTTATTTATTCATTATACTTATTGATGTTCTGTGACTGAACCTTACCACCCTGATGATGATGATAATTAATAATATGTATTAAACTAAGTACCTACTTATTTTATTATTTCTATAAAATACAGAGTGTTGCAAAACTTGTATAGTACTCGTAAGTCAAAATAAAAGAACGAAAGTCACGTGAAAGTTGCTAAATATAAAGGAGCAATCTTCAATAGACAGAACTACGAGTAAAGTAGATATACCTTTGCACTGTCCCATCAACTCAGTATGTAGGAGACGCAAACCACTGGGATATACAAACAGGGAAATGAGATGAATTTTCCTCTCCAGCACAGGAAATGAAACATCCCGGCAGATCGCCCAGATTTTCAGGATAAATTTACATACAAGCTCCCGTACCGTATCTACCACCATAGAATAACAGGTACAGTAGTATGGTACTAGTACTCGTTATTCTATGCTTCCACCAACGCACATCACATCAACAAATCCTCAATGAGTCGAATAAATACCCAGAAGGTTCTACGTCTAACTGTCGTCTACTTCTATTCCTTTTTAACCCCCGACGAAAGGTATATAGGATGTTATAATTTTAGTGTGCCTATGTAAGTATCTGTATTTTCAGTGTGTCTGTCTGTGGTAGCATAGCTTCAAAACGACCGATTTTAAAAGATTTTTATTTTGTTTTTGTAGGGTCACAGGTAATGTTACCCCTAATATTCTTAGCCATGTATCCTGAAAATCGGATCAGCCGTCTTGTAGTGTTGTATGTCGGGGATTTTTAACGTTGGTTAAGTTATGGACCTTTCTTATAGTGAATTAGTGGCTGGTAGGTAATTTGGATTATGACAACTTTTTTTATTTTCATTTTATGGAATTTAATTTTGGACGGTTCATTTTAGTCATTACAAAATAAGAGCAATGGTTCTCCAGGGTAAATTCCGATAATTCCGAGTCCTTTTAAGACAGACTTCTGAAGGAAAATGAAGGGAAATGGATGATTCCCCAACAACTTAATTCCGCTTTAACGCCCTCTCAACAAATTCAAATAAAATAAATTGCCCCGAAATAATTCAAATCTCACAATGGTAGATATAATTCTTTTATTTTTCCTTTTCTTTCTTTTGCATTCAGTCTATTTAATTGGAGTTTGCTTATGTTATTAGTTTGATCTTCTTTATTAGGTCAACATTTCCATAGAAACTCAAATGCCAATTTGTTTTTATGGATGAGTAGATGTGTATACAGAGAGAGGCATGCACAGAATCCTGACCCCTCTTACAGTGACATTTCCACTGACTACTGAGAGAAGATCGCAAGACAGACACAATACATTGCCTTTCAAGAGTAGGGGTTTCTGGTTTCCTTGTTTGCTTACTGTATCTATGTAGATATTATACATTTATTTAAATCTAAATCATACAAAACAATAACACATTCCATCCACCTACCTACCGAAAGTGTTGTTTCAGCCAATTAAAAATATTCAGAGTTGATTCAACGACTCCACCAAAATACCTAACTATGTAGGTACCTACACAGTAGCACGCAAAATTCTGTCGACACGTCCAAAATATATTTGAAACTTGTTAAAAAATCGGGTGCCGCCGCCGGAAAGTTGGGAATTTCGCATTGTTACGAGCAAACCCTCGTCCTGGCAGTCAGGATGTTGATAAAAAAATTAACTTCCGACGAATTTCAATTAGACATGTTTAAAACTCCCTGACACCCTGTACAAACTTCGTCGTCGTCCGTCGTATCGCGAGCGACATCTACATTTTGAAAATTACTTTTTGAAATGAAAATGTGTAGGTAGGTACCTAAAGTAACGTGTGATGTGAGACAGTAAAAAACAAGAATATCAAGACCATTTTATTTAAACCTACACCTACAGTCTGTATGGTTAATTAAAGGTTTAAAATCTGCACCTCATAGGCGGGTGGTAACGAATTACGCGAGTAGTAAGTAACATTATTATATTTATCATGATCTACTGGTAAAACTGAACAACAATCTGGACAACTTACTGCCTCTGGCTACTCTAAGCCCTATAAGTGATAGCATAGACTAATACCTAATACACTAATATTATGTCTAATAAGTAGTCTAATAATTAGTCTATGGTGATAGTTTTTACAAGTCAAAGTCAAAGTCAAAGTCAAAGTCAAAGTATTTATTTGTAAACATAGGTTAGTAATACAATGGTCTTAAATATAAATTGTTAGTTTCTCTATGTTTTGCCATACTTATGGCGTACAAATTTATTTACAAGGAATTTATAAATTGACAAATATTAGAAAAAAATGTACAAAAAATCACAATAATTTTAAAAAAATAATAAAAGATAAAATATCACACAAGTCAAAGGTTCATAAAATAGTATTCAATTAAAAAAAACAAAATAAAAACAAAATAATAGGCTAGTCAAGATAAAAAGATGTCTGGTCATTGAGGTATTGTTGAATTGAATCATCATCATCATCATCATCACGACCCATTACGTCCCCACTGCTGGGGCACGGGTCTCCTTCCAATGAAGGAAGGGTTTAGGCCTAGTCCACCACGCTGGCCAAGTGCGGGTTGGTGGACCCCAACACAAGCAAGCTTGTGCTGAGAGAGTTGTCGGGTAAGTGGGCAACCCGACTGTCAGATGTTTTCAAGCCGCCCGAAGGCCTCTGACTAGGCTTAACGACTGCTGCCGAAGCAGCAACCGGGACCCTCGGCTTAACGTGCCGTCCGAAGCACGGAAGCGTCCAGAAAAGCACCACTTGAAATTGGTCACCCATCCAATGGCTGACCGTGTCAGTTGTTGCTTAGGCCTAATTTCACACCATTCGGTTAGGTTAAAAATACCTCGGTTTGGTTACATCTTGGGCCGTTAAGGTTAGTGAGTGTCCCACCATGCTAAATCACGGGGTTAACTCCCTTAATCGGGTGATAAACTTGATTGCTGCTGTGGGGTTCCGCTAAGACTTGGTTAAGACCGGTAACCAGGCAACGGGTTGTTTACTTGTCACTCATTCTGTCAAGATTCAAGATGGAAAAATGAACAGAGCCTTTGATAAACAATATACGAACTAGATGTTGTGTGACATAAAAAATGAAGCGAAATACTGTCTGGGTTTTATATAATGTCAAACCGAGATAAAAGTTTAAATTTAATGTCCTAACCTAACTTGGAACCGCAATAGAGAAACACAAATTGATGGCCCTACCTGGAAATCGAACCCGGGATCCCTGGGTGATGAAGCTGAGCTTCTACCACTAGACCACAGAGGTAGATTCAGGAAGTTTAACCTAATGACGTAATGACAACTATTGAATTAAGTCAAAAATCTTCTATCAAAATAGTTTAAAATAAGACCTTACTTGGAAATTGATATGTTATAGCTGAGACGTTTCTTTTGCACTGACACTCCATCTAGTTCGTTGTATTCTTTTTCAAAGGGCATGGCGTAATAATATTATTTTCAATGACGGATGTCAAAAAACAACCTCGATAGAAATAGTAACCATGGCAACCTCAAAACCAAAAAGTTTGATTGTTTGAGGTTGTTTGACATTATAGAGACATAGACACCAATTTCAATGAATATGACAGAATATTGAATGAAGTGTGAGTGAATGATTCACATAGTGCTTGATTTATGAAAGGTCTGTTAGATTTTCGTCATGGGACTCATCCAATGAACAGGGGTAATAATCCTTAACCGCGTCGTCAGCAAATGCGTGATTTAGACTGTAACTAACAGAATCATGAGAAACCAGGTCTTAACCTCAGCGATCAGTTACGATCACTGAGGCCCGCTCGACTACGCCCGCTTGAATTGAATAATAACATTTAATTAGAAGGATTGATGTCAGTGTAGTTTTAAATTTAGTTATTTCAAGTTTTCTTATAGACTCTGGCAACTTATTATATATCTTAGGTCCTAGACAGATGAAGCTCTTTCGTAGCAAGGTGGTGTTAGATGGCTCCGTGTATAACCTATCCCTATCGCGACCTTGCCTATTATTCACACATGTCATAGTTTTAAAAAGGTTTGGATTTGATTTAATAAACATTGTCATTTCAAGAATAAATAGACATGGTAGAGTTAAAAGTTTGTACTTAATAAAATATGGTTTACAAGAATCAGTTTGTTTGAGTCTAAACATCGATCTGAGGCATTTTTTTTGAGCTTTAAAACAAATGTCTTTGTTTGTAGAGTTTCCCCAGAATATAATGCCATAGCGAATTATGGAAGCTACATATCCGTGGTAGGCAATGATAACTGTACTTATATCAACTACTTGTGTTCGTTTCCGAAGAGCATAGGCAGACCGACTTAGTCTTTTACAGACATGCTCTATATGAGCCCTCCATGTTAAATTGCTATCAATCATCAAACCAAGGAAACGTGCAACATTTGTGGTTTCTATTGGTACTCCCAAGCAGGTAACATTTACTGGGGATGGTATTATTCTTTGATAAAAATGCATCAATTTAGTTTTTTCTGCGCTTAAAATAAGGGAATTTTTTTCCAGCCATTCACTAATCTTTTGTAGAGATTCATTTATATCTCTCTCGTATTTTTTTGAATCGTTGCCTTCTACTATGAGAGTGCTATCGTCGGCAAAGAGGACCATTGGATATTTTACGCAGGAGGGAAAATCGTTGATATAGAGCAGAAACAGAAGTGGGCCCAATGTACTACCTTGAGGCACACCGCGATTAATAGTTCTTAGTTTAGACTGGTACTTTATTTCATGCTTTGTTTGCAAATCAATTTGTGTTACTTCCACCAGTTGGTTTCTGCCGCTTAGATAAGATTCTAGCAGTTTCAAAGTATTACCTCGTATTCCGTAAGCCTCAAGTTTATTCAGAAGAATTCTATGATCAACCAAATCGAACGCCTTTTTCATGTCCATTAAAACGGCGCAAGTGGTCTTTTTCTTGTCCATGTTGTAGAGGGTTTTTTGTAAAAAATTATAGAAAGCCATATTTATAGACACGTTCTTACGGAAACCGGTTTGCTCTTTAACTAAGATATTGAACTTTTCTAGGTATTTATAAAGTGAGTTGTAGTAGGTTTTTTCAAAAATCTTTGAGAATATACTTATTAGTGCTATTGGGCGATAATACTTCATCAACTCTTTATTTTCTTTTTTGTGTATAGGTTTTATAATCGTAGTTTTCAATTTAGTTGGGAAAGCTCCTTCTGTTATGCTTAAGTTGATAATATGACTCAGTGGAAATGATATGGCTTCGGCTACTACTTTAATTGCTGAGGTAGATATGTCATCATAACCTACGCTATTCGTGTTATTCAAGTTTTTTATTATTTTAAGTATGTCAGTGGGTAAGTTAGGTGCCATAAAGAAGGTATTTGGCCTACTGTCAAGTTTATAGTTTTCATGAATAGATTGAGATGTATTTAATTGCGGTTCATCAATGAAAAAATCATTGAAGGCATTGGCAATTCTATACGGATCTGTGATGATTTCCTGGTGGTGAAGAATATTTGTTATGTTTTCTTTTATATTGCTGGTTTTATACTTGTTTATGGTTTGCCATACTGCCCTTGATTTGCATTTAGCTGAGTTTATGTAATGGTTGTTTTGAGTCCTTTGAGTATATTGCACAACTTTCTTGAATCTTTTCGAATAGGATGTGAGGGTCATTTTGTTTTGTGTGGTGGGATGCGTTCGGTATGCCCATAAGTGTTTTCTTTTTATTTTACTACACTTTTTTATACCTTCAGAGATCCACTTCTGTTTTTTTCTAATAGAAATTTTTATTTTTCTCAACGGAAAACAAAGGTCATGGAAGAGTTTGAAGGTTTCAATAAATTTATTATAGGCAGTATTAGTGTCGTTAGAGTCGTAGACGTCACAAAAAGAAAGACTATCTATATATTTTTTAAATTTTTCTAAATTTTCATTGCAGTAGTCTCGACGTGTTATGTACCAAAACTTTAAAGTATAGGTTTTTTTTACTGGACATTTCAGAAAAGACCTACCATGTTTTAATTAAACAACATGATTGGATAAGTTAATAAAACTACATACCTATTATGTATTTATAAGTAGGTCCTTACCTTAACATTTTATACCATACCCAAATACCGGTTTTCGACTGTCCACACTAGCTCATTCAAGGTCATTGGCAGCTACGCGCGCCACCTCCTACTTTCTCCTTCGCTCGCACACCTTTGTTGATAGTCTCTCTCTTTCACGCCAACGATCGGGTGTTTCCGGTGAAACTAAGTGAAATTACGTTCGGTATCGAGTCTGCCATTTTGGTTTTGGGTTCCACAATTCCTTCACGCTTTGCTTTGCGTTCGTTGATAACGTTTTCCTTGCCGTGAAAATAAGTGTTTTGTTTAGTGATTGTCGTGGAAAATGGGTCGCAAAAGAACAAATCACGTGCATGAATATGTCGAATACGATGAGGCTATGGACACGTCGAGATGTTTGATGCAAGATTGCACAACGGTATTGAAGGTGAGACGTTTCTGTGCTCTTTCTACGAACATTATAATTTCTCTCCCTATTGTTACAGTTAAAAAAACCGGTATTTTGTACTCTTACCGAAATCATTTTACAACAAGTAGGTAAGTATACTCGATCGTTTAGGAGAGGCATATGTCCAACAGTGGATTATAGAAGGTTGAGAGAGAGAGGTAAGTATATCTGGTCTACCAATCTAGCTATCTAGTAGTCCTAGTTAGTACATACCTGTACATACCTAACTAAATAGATATAAATTAGCCAAACTTTAGAAATAGGTAAGTACTTCATGAAGAACCTAATATCTGACTCCCTTTTAAAGATATAAAAAAGGTCCTTTAATATTTATAAATTGTGCGTTAGTAGTTACCTACTTTTACTTACCAGCATTATGTTGTAGGTAGGTAAGTACAATTATACTTATTACCTACTGACTTATGCTAACACCAACCATTACCTCCTATTCCAGGGCAAGCACGGTTCCAACCTGCTACGCCACTTCGCCGTCCACCATTCGGAGGTCTACGTCGAAATTGTCGAAAAAAATGGCGCCAAACCTGAGGAATGCTCCGACTGGAAACCACCAGGGTCCAGCCAACAGCCTAGACTCCGTCAAGACACCTTCAGCCTCCTGAAACGGTTTTGCGTGAACCTAGTCAAACACCACGGAAGACCGCTGTCACTTTTCGATGACTATGCGTTCAGAGAAATCATCAATTTGATACCCTTTCCCAGCAGTGACAAGAAAAAGATTACCTCCAAGTATATTGCTAAGCATTTGAATGATAAAGATGTTGCTGTGGACAAGGTAAGTGTAACATTAAATGAGTATGCACTTATTAAGTATAAATTATTCCTAAGCTACTCAACTAAAATCCACTGATGTACCTATAGGTTAAGTTATTTATTTTTTG
Organism: Plutella xylostella; assembly: GCF_932276165.1. NCBI lineage: Eukaryota > Metazoa > Arthropoda > Insecta > Lepidoptera > Plutellidae > Plutella > Plutella xylostella. The sequence goes on along the minus strand of NC_064007.1, from coordinate 1,720,150 downwards.
CACGAGTACTACTACTGTATTTGTTATTCTATGGTAACATTATACGGCATATAGGTAGATCTCTTTCAAATATTTGCCACATAACATTAAATTTAACAGTCTACCTCATCAAGTCTACTATGGATTTCGTTTTACAGGTATGGTAATGGTATAAGTAGGTATCCAGATCCTAACAGTATCTTCACGTGTATTTGTAACTAAGCTGTGCCCAAGCTGGGCCTAATCTGTAATTTTTTTTTTCAGAAAACGGGCACAACAAATCGAGGAGGTAAGATTTAAAGTATGCAGATTTTTTAAAGGTTATTGTAAACGCCATCTATCTTTGAGTAGCCGAACTAAATCAAAACACAACAAATGTTGCCAGACTAAAACACGCTCAGTATGATAATATTATTTTCTATACAATTTACAGAAACCCGAATAAAAGGTGAAGTCTTGCAATGCAACTGTGCGGCTTCTTCAGATGCAGAGGGGAACGAGCACTCCCAAGACTGTGCGTTGCGGAGTTCGCAGCATTTGCCTTACTGGAACTACTTCGAGGTATTTAGTTTGTACTTACGTTGGTCAATAGATGTCGCCAGTTATTTAGTTTCAATATTGGTCAATAGATGTCGCCAGTTAATTCATTTGACTCTTTTTATAACTTATTGTGAAGTAAAAATTATCGGTTGCCTTATTGTTTTTGTGTAATAAATTAATGTCATTGTGTATTTTTCAGGTATCAGTAGATGTCGCCACGTGTACAATTTGCAAGGATGTAATAAATTGGACAAATTTATCCATGCTGAAGGATCACTTGACTGCATATCACCCTGCTACACTTTTTAAAGATGATGTAAGTAATTTTTTAAACAATTATATTCTCTGTCGTGGAGTTAGCGCCGGCATTGGCTTAACTACTCCAGAGATATTGTCTAAGGCTTACTCGAATGGTACGCATATCCTTTGGGACATCTTCCACCATCAGTTCACACATAGCATCTACATGTGCAGGTATCGTCACGATCTTTTTGTTCACCTAAAGAGAAAATGGTTATTTAAAAATAATTCTTTCGTAAACCTGCCAGGAATTGAACCCACGGTGGTTTGTCTTAGAACTTGATCCGTATCTGTGTATCCGTATCCCACCACAGCTTTTCCAGTCTTTACATTATTGGGTACAGCCAACTTAACCTTAGAGCAATAGGAATATTGGTAACATATTAATTTAAACTTAATGACATTGATCTAAGGTTAAAACACATTGAAGAATATGTAGGAGCCACTCGCAGCCAGAGCATAATATATATTATCATAATTCTAACTCATCATCATCATCAGCCCATAGACGTCCACTGCTGGACATGACCCCTCCCAAGGAGCGCCGCAACACTATCCTCGGCCTTCCTCATCCAGCCACTACCCGCCACCTGTCTTAAATCGTCGGTTCATTTTCATTATAACTCATTGTTGCTTAAATAATTTCCAGGATGCAGAATTCGAAAATGGAGTCACCGCCGCCGATTCGAATTCCAGCGTTGCATCCAACGATGACACCAACATGGAAGAGGTTTACTTAAACGACGACATGCCTGTAGAAAGCACTCCTAGAAAAAAACGCAAGGCCTCCCATACAAATATATTCACTGACCAGAGAGAAAACATTAGCGGTTACACCCAAGGCTTATCCGAATGGGCGCAAGGGTTAGACAGGTTTGGTTTATACGTTTCGGCGTTGATGAGGTTTCTGCCTAGAAGTACGTGTATAAAATTTCAGGGGCAAATAGTTCAGAGACTGTTGCAAGAGCAAGCGGCAGCTAGTTGATAGATTTTGGGCAATTTTGACCAATACATTTGGGCAAGTTTGAGTACTTACATACAGGATATTGCATTGCACATAAGTGGGTTCATGTCAGTCAGGTCCAGTGCCGTAGTGCCATTCCTCCCCTGGATAACCTTTGTCTGACCATTGATAAATCGGCCCTACATTATACTTAGATCCGTCTGGCCCTTGATTCCCAGAAGATTTGAATTTGAACGTGAACTTTTCTGTTAAATACTTATATGTACTTAGGTACTAGTTCTAAATGTCTGCTATTCTGTGGTGAACCTGTAAGTAAGTACCTTAGTACTTGATTTAAGTACACTAAAAATGCCTGGCTACCTGCGACTACCCATACCACAGGGAATCCTAGTTTATAGCCAAGAACCCAAAATGTAAAGCAATGAGGTACTTATACCAAATAAACCTTTTTATTTTAATGTGGTGTGGGGGAATCGCCATCTATCGGTACAGGCTTTGAACTGTCTGAACTGAACCGCTATACAAAGTGTTGGAACAGTGTGAAAAACTGTTACTAGAACTCTGACTTTTATACTCGAATGGCTTTTCACGAGTGTGAAGTTACCAGCATAGCACCTAAAAATAGTTTTTTTTTAAATACTTAGATCACATTTTGAATAGCTATAAGTACCTATTATTATCTTTGATTATTTTATAATACCTATCTCTTGAAATTTAATAGTGTTTTCTATGTTAATAAATTTTACCTGTTTTTTAAAAATTACTAGTGCCTTTTGTTCGTATTAAATTTGTAGTGAACGTTTTTAGAAACAGTTTACAATTTAGATGTTATTATGCGTGTTTTGAAACTATACAAGGCCAGAACGCAGAGGTTGGGACTGCTCGCGTATATTTTCAAATTAAAATAGCGCCATGATTTACTTGAAAATATACAAGGCCATTACGCACTAATCGCGTATATTTTCAAGTAAGTTGGGCCAAAATTATGGCTTGAAAATATACTGCAGCAGTTACCACTGCGTACTAATCGTGTATATTTTCAAGTGCCAAGCGGCAATGCAAGCACTTGAAACTATACGTGATTAGTTACCAGGTAGCCCTTTTGAATTGTTGCTCTCTCTTTCTTTCATGCGAAGTAGTAATAAGTCTATTGCTTTCTAAACATTGTATCATCATTCCGCACTTGGCATTGTTTTCGTAACGTGTTTTTTGTTTACATCGTACAGTTAAAAAGTAAATTGATTTAAATTAAACTGTAGAACTGTTGTTAATAGTAAAAATTATCTCAGAAGAGGGTGTAGAACAATTCATAAAATACAATTATGGTCCATTCAAAACTTGATGAAAAATATGTATGTAATAGGTCTATTGGGTAATACCTACTCCATCTACACTTACGAGCAATGAATAAGTCCAAGTAGTAAATACTCAACACCAAATGACCACAATTTTTTTAAAACATTTAATTTAGGATTTGATCAAAATTTTCGTTTTTAGTTGGTTACCTATATTTTGATGCGCTGTTAAATTTACTTTAATATATTGCCGACGGCGACGGCGTCATTAAGCTAGTCTTTTAAGTTCAGGAGCTATCATCACTGGAACTTTTTCATTGCTCGTGAGTGTAGTAGGTATTACTCTTAATTCATATAAATAATAATATATTAGTATTCTTACTTGCAAGTATTATTGCTATAATTATCAATTTATCAATCAAATTAGAGCTTGTTCATCTTTATTTATTAACATTCTATAGGTCTATGACAGGCAGAACAAGTAAATTGTAGTCATGTACATTTACCGAAATAGTTAAGTAAATCAAAATCAGCATGTAGGTATAAATTATATGCGACAAGTACGCCAATCAAGCAATGTGCGTAATAGCAATGTATATTTTCAAGAACGATTCAGTAAATCCCAACTTGAAAGTATACGCGATTAGTACGCACAAATCGTGTATATTTTCAAGTAAGATATTATTTTTTTTCACTTGAAAGTATACAGTGCTAGTACACTATGGGTGCGTTCTGGCCTTGTATAGTTTCAAAACACGCTGTTATTATTATTGTTATAAATTCTTTATTGCACATAAAAAACATTGTACAAAGGCGAACTTAATGCTAGTAGCATTCTCTACCAGTTAACCTTGGTGATGTCGAGAAAGTGGTTGGTAGTCCGATAGGCTGAGAGGAGAGAAGTTTATCTACTTAAAACGAAACACAGAGATATACTTACTTATACATAATAACGATACAAATTATATACCTACATATACATATATTCCTACATTATATTATAATATAGGTACCTAATACATACTAATAATACAAAATATACTAAACTAACTATAATTTATATACCTAATCGTCATCAAATAAAATATAAGTATTTAAAATCAATTTTGTTGATGAGATGTTGTCGTGTTTTAGGCGACAAAATTTGTACACTTTTGTACCTTGTCAAACAACCTATACTTTACAAACCGTGAACGTTTGCATGAATGAATAGGCAGTTGGTAAGTTTGACAATGTTCTAAAACCTAAAGCTGAGGATATCCCAATCATGCAAGTATTTATGTTTTTGTATAACCTCCTGCCCGCTGGACTGACGACCTTAGGCGGGTAGCCGGTAGTGGTTGGATGAGGAAGGTCGAAGACCGAGTGTTGTGGCGCTTCTTGGGAGAGGCCTATGTCCTGCAGTGGATGATTATAGGCTGATGATGATGATCAGGTCCATGTAGAACAGTGAATGATATACTATCAGTATGGTAATGAATAGTTATCCTCCTATTCTTAAGAATTGAATGGTACTTATCCAAAGTGGTTAAATACACTGGCTCACAGGTTTTATAACCTAGCCAACGTTTAAAACCCCCGAGATTCAAGCCTTCTTTTAAACATAATATCACGTGCGTATAAATGGGTAGCATAGCAACTGTATCTGCAATTTGTATGTGGCTTCGTAACTATAAAAGGTCATTATGCTTGGCATGCTGATAGTAATCATAAAATGAAACCTTACTTGTGCATACTATGCAAGCTACATCAAACATTCTGAATGCTTGTGGATGATAAAAAGGTAGCTGTCACATTTAGGTGTAAGACCCATTGACAAAGATTGGTAAGACCACGTCAAATTAATGTCATAAGAAATACTTGTACGTTAATTTAATTATTTAAGATTAGGTATCCTCATGAAGCTATAATATGTAGGTATATCTGCAGCTATAATCTAGATACTTAACTACATGCTTTTACTACTGTAATCTGTATTATTTTTATGAAATCCTAAATGGCTGACCTACAAGCAGAGTGCAGTGGGTTTAGTCCAGTAGATAGGTCCAAAAGTCAGATATCGTCCAGCATCATCATCATCCGACCCATCACGTCCCCACTGCTGGGGCACGTGTCTCCTTCCATTGAAGAAAGGGTTTATTTATCATCCAGAACCCGAATAATATTAAGGCACTGTATGGCAAACTTTATCATCAGTTTTATCAGTGAGGAATGCGAACAGAAGATACCAAGATAAAATAATATGTCTGTGTAGACTGCACACACTTTCTAGCTTACTAATGTTTCTCGTGGATTATGTCATAAGGCATAGAGCACAAACGTAGTACCTAGTTGTAACTACCTAGTCTACCATAGATATGTAGGTACTATACTTAATTACTTTTTATCCTGACTGAAAGGTGATGCCAAATACATAACTTAAGAAGAAAAGCAGTCTCCTAAAAAGTTCCAAAAACCTGATAAAAAACCGGTCGTGTACGGCCGACCTAAGTAGCTGCTGAGCCAATAAGTATGTAAATACCAGACCACATTATTAACCAGCTACTTTACATAATCCACACACTGCTCGTTACATCATCCATTGATAATATCCTTTTCCTGTTTCTTAATAAGTAAGGATCTATGTGAAACTTTAAATGTGGAGTTAAAATCAGACAATTTTGGCACAAATAAAACTTTGGTAGTGTGAGTTTTATATGAGGCTATATAAAAAAAAAAAAAAGTAAAAATTGTTTATTTGCACATAAAACACATAATACCTAAGTAAAATTTAAAAAGAACATAAACACTAGAGAAGTACCACTTATACACTCACGGGCAATGAAAAGGTTCCACTGAAAAAAGCACCAAATTACCTACTCCTAAACGAAAAAGGTTAGCTTAATGATAATGACGCGATGATGACGAATTTGCAATATTGAAGTACATTTTAGAGAGCATCAGGATCAGGATATTACCAACTAAAAACGGTAATATTTTGTTAAAATTTTAAATTAAATGTTTGAAACCATTAAGGTCGTTTGATGTCGGCATTTTGAAGTGGAACTTCTTCATTGCTCGTGAGTGTATATAATGTGTATATTTATGTTCCTTGCCATAAACACTTTCCATTCATTTCACATTCACATTGCATTAACATAACACCTCATTATAAATATACAGGGTGTCCCAAAAGTCAACGATATGCCTTGGAGGGCTGATAGACCAGCTCATGAGTAGCCAGAATATCATAATATGACCTCAGTAAAAATTCGATAGTTTTCGAGATATTGACACTTTTATAATTTTGGTGAAAATCGACACCTTTTATCAGTTTTTTGCGTGCCGCCGATACAAAATTAATGTAAGTAAGTAATGTAAGTTATTTATATAATTAAGTGTCAATATCTCGAAAACTATCGAATTTTTACTGACGTCATATTATGATATTCTGGCTACTCATGAGCTGGTCTATCAGCCCTCCAAGGCATATCGTTGACTTTTGGGACACCCTGTATAACTACTACCCGCGCAAAGTTTCTAGACACCTGGCCAAAAAATCTAACCCACTCCCTCTTCCCCGCGCGTGGCCCCGCTCTCGTCCTTTTGTAGCGTTAGCATAAGAATTATCAGACGATTAACAATAAATATTTTTTATCGCATACTTTTTGTTACTACTTTAACAAGTAGGTAACAACTTGAATACTTGAAATGAAAAAATGAAAAAAAAAATTAAACTAAAGATTATGAAAGTTACAAAAAATATAGATTGCAGTGTTTGGTAAAAATTAAAAGGTGGTGATATAACAAGGGCTCAGCTATTGCAACACCCAGGCCTGTGTCGTGGACAGCCAGGACTTATACAGGTTGTTGCATAAAGGGTATACTAAGCCGAAACCTACAGAAACTTTGTTGGTCACGTGACTTTTTTACTATGGAGAATGGTTTTTTTTAATTCTGATTTTAGTTTCGGGCTTAGATTTACCATGCTGCACATGTAGGTTTCGGCTTAGTATACCCTTGTTGCAACAAAAGCTTTTTGCCTGCATAAACAAATATTTATACATTTTATTACAATATAACAAAAGTCAGGTAAGTATGTTTTCGCATGCGGGTATTTGATAACCAGAATAATTTTAAATATCGGGGCGCTACATGTATATTATTTTATTTATAAAATTAGTTCATTAAAACTGCGCAGTATGGCGAGGTTTATTATTTTTCCGACCTTCATTATAAAAATACTGATAGCAAAGAGGATGAAAAGAAATATTTGGTAATATCGATATTACTTTTTTGCACTCAGTACTAAAGACAAATGTCATTTAACCCAGGTGTCTAGTTATCTCGCCCGCCTTGTATATTTTATCTTTATACTTGGGCAATAGGCTGTGTGAGCCACAATCCTTTGCCTCATGAAACAAAAGAAGAACGGTTTTTGGCGGCATCGGAAAATTAAGAAAATTATTACATTGTGTTAATTAATAATATGTTTTCTGAGTAAATACCATGTAAATACGACTCAAAATGTAATGCGGATAACATTAAGATAAGATAATGACTAATTTTTAAATTTAAATTAAAAATATTATTTATTATATTATAATTTTGGCACACTGTAAATAATTATGTAACTATGGGTTTATTGCCTGAAATAAAGATTTTTTTATTATTTATGTTATTATTTATTAAGTTTTTGTGCAACAACTAATGTGCGGAGTTTCGGACCATAGGTGCGGACTGCAGACATCCAAATCCAAACTAATCCAAACTAATATTATAAATGCGAAAGTAACTGTGTCTGTCTGTCTGTCTGTTACTCTTTCACGCCAAAACTACTGAACGGATTTGAATGGAATTTGGTATACATACTGTCTAGACCCTGGGAAAGAACATAGGCTAATTATTATCCCGGAATTCCCACGGGAAAACTTTTTAAGGCGAAGCGAAGCGCGCGGGAACAGCTAGTAAACAATAAAATTCTACGGCGGATCTAGAAATTAAGAGACTAGCGATGCTCATTTGGTGGGTGAGTAAAGTTTACTTCAATAACTTTATTTATCCTTACAACTATTTTCTCTACACTTGTAAAGGTTTCTAGTTATGCTGATATGTGCTCGGCAACTGTAATATGGGCCATTATTTTATTTTGGGTACCATTATCGGTCCCCTACAAAGAAAGATTTTTAAAATATTAAATAATGAAGTTCAGGAATAAAGCTACCGTCTGCAGCAATCAAATAAGACACCGGTCACATAAAATATTATAAATTTAAGAAAAATACTTTATTTATTTACAAATTACGGTAACTCTGTTGTTGTTTTTGGTAACGCAATTGTTTTTCATATAAAAATTGTCTGTCCCTCGAAGCGAGTCATATGAAACAAGCACAACGTGTGTAAAAAATTATAATGAAAACAATGTTTTTGAATATTATAACGAATATGTCATTAGTTAAACTTCACTTCACGGTAATAAGAATGATTTTAAAACAACATATTATGGGTCAATTAATATTCTTGGCCGAGTCCCCAAGCCTAAGCTACACCTACACTAGGTTACCATAGGAAATTCAATCATAAATAAACTTTTTTTTAACTTTCTGTTCGCGACAATCGATAGATAGAATAGATAACTTGCGAAGGTTCTGGAACATTCTATCACTTTCCAGTAGTTTCGATAAAGTTCTAGAAGGATTAGTATGGATTCAATATATCTACAATAGTCTGGAAGCTTCTAGAACAATAGTTAGGGAATGTTCCACAACGTCCGCGAACTTTCTAGATGCTAAGTTAGGTACTTATAGTTAGTAGATAAGTATGGATTGTTTATACCTACTTAGTAATAATAATAATAAATAGTGTGACCTCGAGTATCTCTGGAACTTTCGGGAAGATCGCTCGCCGGCCTATATAAAGCGAGGTGTCCGGCGCACATTAAGTTCAGTTTAATAGTAACAGTCAAACAGTAAACATCAAGCTCGAATAGTGAACTTCTCCAGAGACACTCGAAGTGAATAGTGATAGTAATACTGGTGTTTTCTTTTAAGTTCGTACCATCCGGAATTCGTTATAGTTGTGAGTCGTATCGAAGGGGCTCACATTTATGGTCCTTCGAGCCGGATAGTTATAGTCGAACCGGCATTCGTTCGTGAAGTGACCTTACATTTATGGTCATTCGTGCATCCGGATTGGAAGAAAAGAAGATGCCTGTAACGAGGTCTCAGAAGTCGTACGCAGTGAAGAGGACTACGGACGAGAAATCTGCCGTCTCCACGATGAGGTCTGCAGATGCAACGGAGTACGCATCGGCATGGGGTGCAACCACAGGAGGTACACCAGGTCCACAACCGCCGTCAGAGCCGACGACGGAGACGCTGTCCCCTCCATTGTTGCCACCCTGTCCTATAGTCGTTGCCGGTGTCACAACTGCCGTTGCCCCCGCCGCCGCAGTCAGCGCTGCACTAGATAGTGTCGAGTCAACATCGACAAATCAGGGAAGATCATGTCTTCCATGTTCGTCGCGCTCCACTGCTTCTCGTGCACGGCGAAGAGAATTGGCCCAAGCTCGATTGGAACTTCTCGAGCGACGAAAAGAGGTGGCCATAGCTAAAGCTGAGGCAGCTATGTTTGATGTCAAATTGGCTGCAGCCAAGGTCGCCGCTCTAGAGGAGGACTCGGAAGAGGAGCAAATAGAAGGAAGTGTCTACGAGTCTAGATCGTCGAAGAACGGAACTTCACATCCACCAATTTTATCACTCCCCATTGATTCTCGTGCACGGCGCCGAGAATTACAGGCCCGCTTGGAACTTCTTGAGCAACAAAAGAAGATGGCTAAAGCTAACGCTCTGGTGGCCATAGCTGCAGCTAAAGCTAAAGCTGAGGAAGAAGAATTAAAAGCTGAATTGGCTGAAGCCAAGGTCGCTGCACTAGAAGAAGATATAAAACAAGCACGGGTTCGGAGAAGTGCACTCGCACGCGCATCGCAAGACGTCACCACGTGCCAAGTCCCGCCTGAACCTGCGGGAAATGTTGTCGCCAGCGGAGTTACGCCTGAACCTGCGGAAGTAGTCGTCGCCAGTGAAAACCGGCGGGAGCCACAGCGGAACGAACCGCTGCAGGGAAATAGAGTGGCTCTTGTAAATAGTGTAACATCGACAAGTGAGCCAGTCAGTGCTGAAAGTGAGGGGCCTACATCGCCGCCCTCAGCTGAAGTCGTCGTAGCACTCACGCCATCCATAGACACGACTGAAGATCGTAGTCTAGAGAATCGTAGGATGAGTGTGAGTGCCATAAAAACGGTTCATCTCCCTACAGAATTCGATAGTCCTACAGATAGTGAGATAGAACGGCATGCGCTGCCGTTACTAGAGGACAAAATTAAGGTATTACCGGCGGGAGAGACCGGACTGCTGCGGAAAAATTGTGAATGCAGCAAGAGTGACTTGGCAGTTAGAAGACTGGATCTCATAGACAAGAGATTAACGGACAAGTATTGGGCACGATGGATGGAGAAGTATGTGCGAGATTCTCAGCAGCAAGGAGACGTCATGAATCCTGCGGGCGCCTACCATGGAGATGACCGAGGAGCTGCCCATCGACGAAAATGTCGCCACCGCGGATAGTTCAGCTACAAGAGCTGCGGCGGGAGTAATGTTCGCGACAATCGATAGATAGAATAGATAACTCGCGAAGGTTCTGGAACATTCTATCACTTTCCAGTAGTTTCGATAAAGTTCTAGAAGGATTAGTATGGATTCAATATATCTACAATAGTCTGGAAGCTTCTAGAACAATAGTTAGGGAATGTTCCACAACGTCCGCGAACTTTCTAGATGCTAAGTTAGGTACTTATAGTTAGTAGATAAGTATGGATTGTTTATACCTACTTAGTAATAATAATAATAAATAGTGTGACCTCGAGTATCTCTGGAACTTTCGGGAAGATCGCTCGCCGGCCTATATAAAGCGAGGTGTCCGGCGCACATTAAGTTCAGTTTAATAGTAACAGTCAAACAGTAAACATCAAGCTCGAATAGTGAACTTCTCCAGAGACACTCGAAGTGAATAGTGATAGTAATACTGGTGTTTTCTTTTAAGTTCGTACCATCCGGAATTCGTTATAGTTGTGAGTCGTATCGAAGGGGCTCACACTTTCTTACACCTAAGATCGTTTGAACGGCTGTGTATTTGTATCGGAGTGCAGGAAGGAGAGCGGGACGGATAAAATGAGCGTGTATTTATTGTGACGCCACTGAGTTACCGGCGACATACCTACGGTGAGTTTTCTCGATATTTATTATTTTGTTTCATGCAATATATGTAATAATAAGTAACAATTATGAGGGCATTTTGATATCCTATGTATGTGTATTCATTTAAGTACTAACTCCAAATAGGTTATTGTTTTACAACTGCGTTACCGCTACACTTCGTTACTTTTTAAGTAACGCAGTTGTAGCTATAGTAACTCAGGGGTTTTTCTTATAGTTTACACATATCTGTTACTCAATTTATGGTATAAATATAACATTTGAGCACATTATATTGTTACAGTATAACATTTCGGACTCAATGGCGTTAACAGCGGCTGAAAAACCACGGCTTTATACGCAAAAAAAGAGAAATATTTATAAGTATTAAGTAGTTATATTTTCAGCGATTTTAATATTTGTTATTTAACTAAGAGTTCTGTTTATTTTAGTTTGATTGTTTTTTTCACATTATGATTAGTTTTAATTGAAGAAAGTATAAAGACTGTGACTGAGATACCGCTGTGTTACCAATTAACCACTGCGTTATCTATTTGTCCCCCGTTTCCTGAGAGTATTCACAAACATATTAGCTATTCTATATTAAAAAAAAACTTAAACTAAATATAATTTTAATAATTAACCTTCTTTGGAGCTATTTTAAAAAATGTAATAAAAAAATAATGATGATTTAGTCCTTTTTTCGAAAAGAATTGCATTTAAATGTATTGATTGGTAACGCAGTGGGAAACTTTATAATAAAATGAATAACAAGACTGAGAACATTTTGTAATTTAAACTGTTTGATTAATGTTTTTTTCTTTCTTTTTATCTGATATATGTTTACGAACGAAAATACATGTTCCTAACAATAAAAAAAATATTTTGTATGAAAGTAACGCAGTAGTATTTTTTTCACATCGTTCCTCGATTAAACGCCAATATCTTTAAGAAACAGCAAGAAAACATCGCTGCAAATGTGTGTAATGAAAAATATAAATATTAATTAACATAAATAAAACTTTAACGGTTAATATATAATAAGTTTATTTTTGAAAAAAATATCTGTAAACGTATGCCAAATTGTACCCAAAATAAAATAATGGCCCATATATTGATTAAATAAGTAGGTACTTATATCTAAGAGAGGATATCTTAACGTCAGTAGGTCATACACATCAGTTACCTAGCCGAGGCCAGTCTAGATCTGGATATCTAGATCATGGCTGGACCACCTGCCATAAATACTGATACAGGACACCCCTGAATCTTCCATGTTTGTTCAATGTAGTACCTAGGTACCTACCTATAGCTTCTAGAAGTAAATATAATGCACTCACATATAACTAAAAAGTTAAACTAACGCCGCCGTCTGTAATATTGAAGTATGTACCTACAGTCCAACGTTATTTACATGCATTTTAAAAATAAAATACCATTTGGGTATGGCTTTTTAGCGGATTTGTCCTTTAATAATTATAATACATCGATTAAATACGGTCTGTAAAAATTTGTTAGAATCCATTTCCGTTTTCAGGACTTTATAGTTTTACTGTACTTTAGCGCCGCATCAGAGTATTAGGTGGGTCAACTATAAACGTAAATATTGTGTTCAATCCTGAATTAAATCTTTTAAAATTTGAGCTTATTTTGGTGTCGGCATTGGAACTTTTTCATTGCTATAGTGTCGATAGTAGTTAGATGTTGTGAGCATTGTTTAAATGACTAACTTTAACATTTCTTCTATAGGTATAGGCCATAGAACAACGCGGACTCGGGTGTACCCTCGGGAAGCGTCATAGCGATCTTTCTTGATACAAAAAAGTCTGCCAATTTTTGCGGGGGGAAATTTTACCGTTTACCTTGATTATGTCCCATTTGACATGCCATTATGAGTTTTAATTCCCAGCAATAAGAGTTACGCGAAGTGACATTTAATAATGAACACAGTGTTTTCATTTTTCTTGCCAATGGATGTAACAATTATCGATAAGTGTTATCGATGAATTCGAGAACATGGGTTGGAAATACTAATTATAAATTAGATAAATTATGAATGATTATTAAACGAAGCCTTTATTTAAATAACTTATCCTTAAAACGAATACTTAAGTAAAAAATAAATGACGCACATATACTCAGTAGTTTTTTGGTACTACATTTGTACTCACGTGATAGGTCGCAAGCCGTATCGCTGTTTTTGATGAGTACAATGCAAGTGGTATGTCGAATGTAAGTGGGCAACCCGACTGTCAGATGTTTTCAAGCTGCCCTGCCGAAGCAGCACCCGGGACCCACGGCTTAACGTGCCGTACACCCGAAGCACGGAAACGACCAGAAAAGACAACCATTTGAAATCGGTCACCCATCCAATAGCTGACCGTGCCAGTTGCTGCTTAACCCCAGCCATCACTGAAGCCAACTCGACTACGGACGCTTCCCAACTACTTATGTCCTTTTGTCGATAAATACATATTATCTGCACACCGGTACATCACTATTGCATTTTTTTGACATTGGTTGCTAGGTAACGGCTAATAACAATAAACCATGACCGAAGGCGATCAAATCTATGAACAAATCCGGAAATCCGAATATTCTATGAAATAAAGCCGTCATTTTAGTATGTGAACAAATCATTTTCTATGAAACGAACGCTTTGCCAACTAGATTGAGTCTAGTAAATTTTTTGACTGCAACTAGTTTTTATAAATCGGTGGGCCTTTCTGGCCCACTACCCCGGCAGAGGGGAACGTCTGCCTATTTCGTCTCCAGACCATTCATACTCAATGGGTATAGGCACTTACTTTTTCTTATTGTATACTATAATATGGTGGATTGAATCTAGCCTCGAATTAACTACTTATTTGTATACATAAACTAAACTATACCTACTTTACACACCCAAAAGTTCTCACGATGACAAAACAACATACAATGTCACTAAACAATCTACCAAAGGAGTACTATTGAAATTGAAACCATAACAGTAATAAAACTAAATGGTTAAAACTTTTTATTTTTATATCATTTTTCTTAAGGCCTACGCATACCGAGACGGCATGGCTAGGGATAAGTCTATCTAATAAGGCCATTAATCTATCGCGAAATTGATTTGACAACGATTTTCGGATTCAAAATGTCTTCACGATATGGCCCCAGTACATAGTATAGTGCCACAAACTTATCTGCTCCGGTGAGAGCGAACTAAATTGATCCATATCTCATTACTTACTAATTAATTATATATTGATATAGATTAGATGGTTTTATTAAAACCTCAAGGGCAAATTACCACTACGGGCGAACTTAAAATCTTATATGATGAAGAAAAATTAGACATTTACTTAAACTCTTACCGGAACAGATAAGTTTGTGGCACGTGGCACTATACCTGTGTGTATTATACCTGGATCTTTTATTCGACGGAATTCTGACATTTCAAAAGTGATGTTACTTAAAAAGCTCTTAACCGAAAAAAGGAAAAATTTGGATCCATTTCTGGGCAATAAAAAAATAAAATGACAGATAATGTATGGAATTCATATTATAGTGCCACAAACTTATCTGTTCCGGTGACAGCTCACGTAAATGTGTAATATTTCTTCATTCTATAAGATTTTAAGTTTGCCAGTAGTGGTAATTCGCTCTTGTGGTTTGAATTAACCCATCTAATCTATATTAATATATAATTTATTAGTAAATAATGAGATATGGATCAATTTAGTTCGCTCTCACCGGAACAGATAAGTTTGTGGCACTGTAATTACTTTATTTTATTCTTTAGCTGGCATCACTTCCTACTAAATTCAGGGATAGTAAACCTTTTTAATCGATTTCAAAAAAAGATTCTATATTCGGTACATACTTGTATGTACTTATGTAAAATTATTGGGACTGCACAACAAACCAATATACTTGCAAAATTTTATAGATGTATGTATGTTTATAATGTTTGTCCACGCATATCTCCGAAACGATTGAACCAATTGCCACTATTAATTTTTTTAATGGCTTACATTGAGCAGTCTAAGTATCATCATAATCGGTTTGTATTAATAATGATTAGATATTCTATTCTATTCCCTTTGGGGATGTAAGTACCTGCACCTGGCTCTCTCGAGTGGAACCTTTGTGCATATCCCCAAGGTCTAAACTGCGTTCCTAAGCTTGGACCATTTCCCACCACGCTGGTCCACTGTGGGTTGGTGGGTTCACATATCTAGATGTGCTAAATCTAGATATTGCAGGTTTCCTCACGATGTTTTCCTTCACCGTAAGAGCGATGGTATACATTGTACTTAAAGTTAAAAGAACTCATTGGTACATGTCAGCGCCGGGATTCGAACCCGCATCTCTTGCGTGAGAAGCGGGCGCTTACTCGACAGAGCTACCACCGCTCTTATTATTATTTAATAATCGAATAGATATTTTAATAATCAATTATATTTTTTCTTCATTTATTAATTAATACTTTAATTAAGTATATTATTTTTGTGATGTAAAGGGACGTCATTATTAATCACCGTAGGTATATCCCCTTTTAATTTGGAGCGCCGCACTTAATAAAATGGATAGGTACATTCACTAACAAATAAAATGTATAGAGTAGTTTAGACTTAGATGTTCAGGGGGGTCTCTCTAAATCGACGAACGAACGAACAAGAATTGTCACGCAATCGGCACGCTTAATACAACGAGATAGAGCCGAGCTCTTGTTCGTTCGTTCGTTTGATTTTGGTAGTGGCCCTCCAGACTCGTATTGAAAAAAGGGCTCAGCCAAAAAAGGTTTGTGATCTCTGACATGTCAAAAGTAGATAACTGTCAGAATTCCGTCGAATAAAAGATCCAGATATAGTCTATGGTACCTCGTATGTCTATGGTTTAAAATTAAAATCGTGCGGATCTTTACTCGAGACTCGGAGGTCAAAATATTAATCAATCAAAACTGTGTTTTGGTTTTGAACTATGTGAGTTGATTTGAATGACTTGTAGAGTGGGCTTGATTAGTAAGTATGTGTGATAATTTTGATTTTTGTTTCTTAAAGTTAACTAAGCGTCCACTTTTTTTTCATGAGCGGAGTTTTTATGCAGTTGGTTGATTTTTACCTCGCACACCGCTCCGTTCGTGAACTTCACGTAAGTACCTCTAATGTGTGTTGTTTTTCGGACCCGACAAACTTTAAGGGTGGATTCTACGAGTAATTTCATCTAGAAAAAAACCCCATATGTGGGGTCAAATCTCAATATTCTAGAAATGCCGGCCATTTTAATGTTGCTTTGAACTTTTTTATGTAACATTTCTAAAAGAAGAAGTAAATCTAATTTAAGTTACTTAGACCCCGCTTTAGTTATAAGGGGGTTTTTTCTCGATGAAATTACTCGTAGAATCCACCCTTAAAGTTTGTCGGGTCCGAAAAACAACACACTGTATAATTCGGCTAACATTTCAGCAGTATGCCTAGTTGCAAGTATTGCTTAAATATGTTAATGTAAAGTTGTCGCGTCTGCTGTTTGTGTGTGAGCGCCGAGTGCTCGAGGTTCCGGGTTCGACTCCCGGCCATTTGTGCCAGTTGCATGCCAATTATGGTCGTCAAGTTGATGAATACCAATTCGTTTAAACACTTCTCTAAGTTTCAGAGCAGGTATGCGACGCTGTGTTGTGGAAATCGATATGAGAAATTCACTTTCATTTTCAAAAGTACATAGGCTTTCGTCGCAGCCTTGGCAAGTGGAAAATAAGTGAAGGAATCGGAAATGGAATTTGATGACTTTTTTGCCTATGTTAAATTGATTTATAGGTAAGTAGGTACTTATTTTATCTTATTAGGTTTGTTAACATTGTCTTTCACCATGATTATAATTACCTATGTAAATATTCTAACTATTAGCGTCAATTCACACGTACCACAACCACACCACGTCGCAGCGACAAAATGTGGTCAAGCTGTGGTTACGTGTGAATAGTGTGACAGCGGCTTTTTGCAATTGCGTTGTGGCAGCGACAAAATGTCGATGTGGTTGCGTTGTCGCTGTCATTGCGATGTGGTAACCACGTCGTCGTGTGCAGTTAATACGGAGAACAGGTTGCCGCGGTGCCGTTGCGATGTGGTTGCGTTGTGGTTGCGATGTGGTTGCGATGTGGTCGTATTACACAGATGGTCAATAACAACGGCAAAATGTGGCACGTGTGAATTGGATTATTCATTGTCAATACAAAATATACGCCCGACCACATCGCGTGGTTGTGGTGTGGTTGTGGTACGTCTGAATTGACCCTAGTTGACGTGAATACTGTGCATTTTGCCATTCTACGGAGTCTTCCGCAGTGTATTTTTTTATTTTATTTTTATTTATGCTTTTATTGCACAATATACAGAAGTAATTATAATGTACAATCAGGTGGACTTAATGCTAAAAGCATTTTCTACCAGTCAACCTGCAGTAGGTACAGGGAGCAAATTGTATGGGAGTGCAAAACAAAAAAAAAACTTAACACGATTTTAGCAAAAAACTAAATAAGTACAACAAATAAATAGGTATAATATCCTACAACAATTTATACTTATACAGTTTTCTCAAATGATATATTAAGCTGATGGCTGGAGATAAGCTGGATTCACTATAGCTTATAACAAGAATTATGATTCTTTCTTTTTCCTTTTCTTCTAACTGGCCAGTTAAATGCGTGGTTGAATTCAGTGGCCAGTATAGTTAAAATGTTACCCAACTCTTATACATATCAAGTTCTAAAAAACCTCTGGTGACAGAGCAGTAACTACCAGCAATCACTACCTATACTACCTATAACCGTTAACTAAGCATCATCATTAGATCATTACACTACAGCTGGAACTTTGTATGTAAGAAAATGGTGAATGACGTACGTAGGCTAGTTACTATTATCTACCAGCAAATATCTAACTTTTTTTTGCTACATTGATTATTTGTTTTTGACGGTTTTATCACAATATCTGGCTATTGTCAGACAGTCTGGCAACATTAGACATTCAATTGTTTTCTGTTTCTCAGAACTAAATGACGTCACGAAGGGTACAGGTAGCAAGCCAAGGTACCTGTGTAGGGTTACTCTATCTTTACATAAAACTAATAAACGAGATTTCACAAACAGTCGTCGGTATGTATAATGCAACGAGATAGAGTACACAACACACCAAAAAAAAACAGAAACAATAAAAAAAAAAAAAAACAGTACAAAAAGGCGGCCTTATTGCTTATGTGTGTTAGTCTATGCTTATATCAATCTCTACCAGACAAAACTCAAGTTTTTCGTAATCTAGAGTGAACCCCTGTCTGTGTTTGTATGATGCATGTATATTCCTGGATTACCTGAGTTTGTATGGGTCAGCCTAAAAATTCATTCTACTACCTACCTAGTTACTTACTACAATTCGAATGTTTTTCGGAGATAATGCATTGAGATTGAGACGTGGCATACAATAATATCTATTGCTGACTGTACCTACCTAATAAAAGTGTCAGTGTGCAATTTTTATGTTTAATGCTTTTGTTTTGCCATTTAGTTCATTGCATTTGCCATATCATTTCGATAACGATAACATTATCAGAGACATAATCAAAGCTATGCATTTAAAATTATGTATTTTATAAATTTTGCCTGCTAACTTTGCTTTAGGTTAGGACCTACTCAGATGACAGGGCATATAGTATACTCCTGTAGGTTGGCTGGTAGAAAATGCTCTTAGCATTAAGCCCACCTTTTGAATATGTATTTTTAATATTTGTGCAATAAAGAATTAAATAATTTTATAATATACGGGTTTTGTGATTTACGAATGTGCGTAATTTGGATCTGTCACAGCGATCATCTTAGCTGAAAATGCACTGCACTGGTTTCAGTACATAATACTACACATTCTTATCAGTCAGAGTAGGTATAATACCTGAGTACGTACTCACTGACTTGATGATAACGTGTTGTGTGTAGTCACATATTCAATCAATAACGCTTAGTGTTATGATATCGTCTTACATACGGCAATCAATAATGCTTATAGTACATACCTAGATATACTTATTCTTATAGATCGTATTACTAGAAGGTTCCAGTGTAACTTAAGTTAAGTACTAACTGCGCTACCACAAAAAACTTTAAATACTATTTAACAAGTGTTTAAAACGAAATTTGACAGATTTTTTAGGCATTTGACAGTACTAAACACCCGCTAAATACTGCCTATTTTTTGTGGTCAGGGCCTAATAATCTAATAAGTGATCTAGCTTTAGACACGTTTAAACTAAACGAAAAAAACCTGCCAAAATCTTCCTACCGGACAAGATATGATTCTTCAGCGACATCCAGAACCTGAGAACAACATTATTTGTCTCAGCCCGGAAGCGAATCCTAGGTTTTCAGTACTTCAGTCAGAGTCACCAACCACTTCACTAGTCTGTCATAGTCTACGAGTGTCTTGCACAACAAAGTTCAAAATTAAATACATGACCTCTTACTCTGACATTATACTCTCTCTTCCATCCAAAGGTTGTCTGGTAGAGATTGCTATAAGCAATAAGGCCGCCTTTATGTACTGTTTTTATTTTTAAGTTTTTTTTTTGTATGTTCTATTTTGGTGCAAATAAAGAGTATTGTATTGTATTGTATTGTATACTGTCAGAGCAAGAGACAAACATTTAATTTTGATTAACTTTGTTGTGCAAGCCACCCTGTATAGTACATTAAATAAAAACTTAGAATAACGTGTATGTAAGAGCCAGCCACCGCTCTTTACTTCATACACTGTGTTTAGTTTAAATGTCTGAAGGAATTATACTCAAGTGCCTATAAGTAGCCAGTACTTATCTAAAATACCCTATTGTTAGCAAAATACCGGGACATGGATTATCACTTTGTTGCTATGTAGGTACCTTTGTATTGTACACAAAAAATGCATAAGAGTGCTACTTGTGTCACGTACCTAGTGAAAAAATCACGTAAATACGTGATTTATATAAAACTGCAATGACACACATATGCCTCTCCCAACCCGAAGAGCGCCACAACACTCTGTCCTCGGCCTTCCTCATCCAGCCACTACCGGCTACCTGTCTAAGGTCATCCAGGGGGTCGCAGGGCTTCCCACATATCGTGGACTACTGAATACGGGCACTGCCAATGCGTGTCTTAACACTCTGTCCAGTTCGGCAGGCCCTTTGGGTTACTACCACCGAAATTAGCAATAAAAATCCTTAGCAGAGTTGTTTGCTTGTCAAATGTGACTTACTTAGTGCCAATTTCACCATTCTCGGTTATCTAACCGACAGGGATTGATTTATAAATTAAACGTCATCTCCATATAAAATTCATGACAGATGTGTCAAAAGTTAACCATTACTCCCTGGTTATGCTCTAACAGAGAATGGTGAAATTGGCACTTAGTATGGATGTGACAAGCGATTGACGCATCTTATTCATTGTTAATTTGCTAGTGTGTTCGTGGTTGTACGGTAGCAGTCTGGTAGGCCAATTCTGTAGTACCTACTTGGGGCAACCCACATACAACGTAATCATAAGTGGGACGCCCTCGCGGGACGAAGACACCGCAGTGTTAGGATGAGATGAGACTCTATAATAATTCATCTTGAAAATGAAAGGATGAGTCAGATATGCATTTATTATGTGGGTTTTCAAACTCACTATGGAGTCAGGTTCATGACTTAGGTAGGGTATCTAGCTAGAGTAGCTAGACCTAGGTAAGTACACGTTTACAAGTAAGTAGGTACGAAAGTTTAAACTTTACTGCACCGTTCTTATAATATACTGTAACATCCTATGTACAACATGTATGCAATAACATGTATAGCATCATCATTTAATAATTATTTGTTATATTGTTTTAAACTGTAGGTAGGTATTATCGCTATTTGCACAAATTGCACAATACTGTTAGTCATCAAGCGTGTACCTACATATAAGTATAATAATGTAAGTATAGTATATTAAACTAACCCACTAGGAAACAATGACTAACACCTACGTGAAAAATATCGTATTTTACATTGCATGACGTAAGTATAAGTTTTTATAAAAGTATATTTTATACTCATGTAAGAATTTATGTCACTCGGCCATATTTCTTTTTTTGCAACGTTTAATGATATTCGTTATGAAAAAGTGCAAATTTTCTTGTTGTTATCACTTACTTGCCTTCCCATTCTTAAGACTTTCAGGCGTTATGGTGGGTGCAGAAAAGAAGCTTCTTTGAGTGACGTATCAAAATTTCCTTCTTTTGTAAAAGAATGATTTCCATCTACGCAGAGATCTTCATTCATAATAGATGTCTGCAGGCGTCCAGTGAAGACCTTGTTGTAAAACAATTATCCGGTAAAACTTAACTTTAATTACCTAGTTTGTTTAATTATAGGTAATTCTTCTTTAATTTATCGGTGTTACCTACATCCTACATTGTAAGAATTTTAAGGTACTGAGGTTGTCTTAATGAATATCCATCAAAAGGTTGTCTGGTAGAGATTGCTTTAAACAATAAGGCCGCCTTTTGTACAGTTTTCTTGATGTCTTTAAGTTTGTTGTGACTCTTTCGTGGTGCAAAATAAAGGCTATTCTATTGTATTCAAAGGTCATCTGGAAACTAAGGTCACCAGCATAGTCTGAGGGCTGATGTGGCAGTAAGTCGGATTTGGGTGGACAAGTTCTCGAGTGGAGACCACGAACAGTGCAGCGATCACAGGATTCGTACTATTTTCGAATCTATGCAAACATGTGTAAAAAACAAATGTCACTTTTGGAACTGACTTTGCCTTACATTTTGACAGTAACAGTTGACGATACTGTTATTTTTCCATATGTTTGCGTAGATTCGAAAATAGTATCGAATCTATGTGCTGCACAGTAGAGCGATCCGGAAAAAACGCAGCACATTCTATTCGATAGTCTATTCGAAAGTGCTGTCAACCTGTCAACAACAAAATGGCGGTGTATAGATTTGCGAAAGTTTGACAGCTATCATTCCATAGGTCATTGTCAGAATAATATTATGTACTCTGTGGTCATTCTTTTCGAAACTCATTCGAAAGGTAAAAAGTGTTCGAAAGTGCTGTCAAGTTGACAATAGTCGCACTCGCATTCGATTCTATTCGCTAGCTCGAATTTTCGTGATACGGGTACAGGTAAGGGTAGTGTTGGAACGACCTCTAATCCGCTAGACCGACGTCTTTACACATGCAGTTCGCCGGTAGTCACCTTTTTACTTCGCCGGTTAGTCAAGGGCGAAAATTAGATGCTTGCTGCATAGCTGAACCATTACAATACTATTCAGTTGACATTGGACGTCATCGAATGAATAGCTCGAGTTTCCCAGGGGCTATACAATTATAAAATTAGAATCACTCACCTAGCAGCCGTAGTCTATAATAGGGTGACCATAATACTACCATCGGTCAGACAGGATTCGGTTTTTACCCTGAGGTTTGTTTTTGCATAGGAAATGTTTCATAGATTTATGCAAGAAGATAAACTTTATCCTGAACAGATATGTAAAGACTGAAAGCTATCACATGGCTTTTGTTATATTTTTTAATAAACCGACCTATAAAAAGACTTGAAAAGCTAGATGTCAGTTGGTTTTGATCAAGAGCTCTCAACTTTTTAGTAAGTAAATAAGTATTTTTTTCTGAATCCACTGTCGACCTAGCCAGGGCCCATTCCAGTGATGCATGAAATAGTGAAGTAAGCAATATTATAAGTAACTTTGACCAGGGGGGGGGCACTCTATATGACGAAAAAAGTTTCAGAGTGCTGCGCGTCAGAGCCACGACCCTGTCTCGTTGTTTTAAACCTGCCGATTGCACGACAGCCACTGACTTATATATTACTTACGTATATACCTAAGGACATGCCCAACTGGTCCATAAAATGGCACCCTCGCGCTGCCGCTGGCCCTAAAATCTCATATATAGATCTGTCATAATTTGGACCAGCGCGCGGGTGTCATTTTTTTAGGCAAAATGTTCTGACGGACGCATCAGCAGATTCAGCAGCGACAGCTCTCGTTGTTTTTCGTCAGTAAAGAGTAACCCCAGCTACAATGTATGCCACGGTCCGTCACAGTGACTGGTCGCTGTCGCACCGACCATTGTCCATTTGACCAGCAAATTGTTGTTGAAACATTCGAATTACAATTTTAATGTCGAACCTGCACGCTACGGCTTGCTACACAAACACTGTGTTAGGAGGTCACAGGTTGGCTGGTAGAAATTTGTTTTAACTTTATGTTTACTCAATTTTTAACCACCGATGGATAAATTGGGGTGTTATAAGTTGCTATAATTAGGTGTTATAACGTGTCTGTGTGTTTGTAAATCTGTCTATAGTAGGGTAGCTCCCAAACGGCTGTACCTACTGATTTTCGTTCTGATCATAGATAACGTTAACCCGAATTTTCTTAGCTATAAGTACTTTAATTTAATATAGCAGATCTATAGTTGTCTATAGATCTTAAATATTTGTATATTTAAGAATTTTACTTTCGATAAACTCATGACATAATGCTTTTCTTATGCAATGTTTGTTGACGATATCAGAACTGGGTTGAACACTGCAACATTGAATTGAATTAACATGTAGGTCCGACTGTTACAAGGTCTTGGCTTAATTTCACAAATCTATCAATAACAGTGCTAAAATGGACTGACGACCTTAGGCGGGTGGCGGGTAGTGGTTGGATGAGGAAGGCCGAGGACCGAGTGTTGTGGCGCTCCTTGGGAGAGGCCTATGTCCAGCAGTGAATGATTATTGGCTGATGATGATGTGCTAAAATATGAAACTCTTGAAATACACTCACGAGCAATGAAAAAGTTCCAGTGACAATAGTAGGTACCTATCGTACCGCATTACTCCTAAACGGAAAAGATTAGCTTAAGTGCCAATTTCTCCATAGTCGGTTAGAGCATAACCAGAGAGTAGTGGTTGACTTTTGACACATCTGTCATGAATTTTATATGGAGATGACTTTTAATTTATAAATCAATCCCTGTCGGTTAGATAACCGACTTTGGAGAAATTGGCACTAAGTCTGCAATATTCTTCATTCCTCGTGAGTGTACCAAATTTTCACGCTGCAACAGATATACATATAAACTTAAAATAAAGGTAAGGAGAGGTATTTTTTTGTTCACCTAAGTCGTTGAGTAAGATTATAACAGGATTACTTAATGACCAATCGCAGGCCAATCAAGTCATAGCAAAAATTATACTTAATTTATGGCTTAAACGTCACCACATTCTCACCATACGATGTGCAGTGAACGCTAACCATTGCATGTTATCTGGTATTATACCAGTCCCACGGCTCTTAAGATTCATTTTCGCTCGAATGGCGCTCATTTCCGATGCGAAATCACTTTAATTATCGCGTTTATATTTATCTGGAGGGTTACTCGATACTGACGAAAATACAAACGAGCAACATCACCTATCGAGAAGTGAAATTAAAAGGCAAATTTTTATGGCGGCCTCTGTCGTGAATTCACCACGTTTGAAACAACGAGATAGAGTCGTGGCTTGCGCAGGAGTGCTCTCAAACTACAGTCTGTTTTTTTAAATAGTGTTTTTGGTACACCTATCTATAGTCGGTTTTTTTATCTCAGATACTAAATTGACAGATTCTGAACCGTTCATCGACAGACGATTGTCCCGCGATTAAGTGACGTATCGTTCTATTGGCGCGACAATCGACTGTTGATGAACCGTCGAAAAAAACAGAGACCATAAGTTTTACGTTTTCGCCACGTAGAGTGACCTCCTTGCACGTGGTTCAGCCTGAGAGTAGCCGGATGTTAGAGTCATGTGAAGGACACCGAGTTTCCCAAACAATCATCAGAGAGCAACAATCATTCAGTCTTCCGGCTCATTATTCTGAGGCACAAAATCACAGCTATCGCGGTGTTCACGGTGACATTCCGCGGATTCAGCGGGGTTACTCTTGCTTGACGGAATTCGCAGTGTTTGAGCTGCTACCCTAGACTAGAATGGAATACCTACTTTTAATTTTGAGTTCGTTGGCACTATGAAATAAAATGTTAAAAAATTACAACTATAAGTAAAACAGTTAAAAAAGGCGGCCTTATTATCTATCAGTCAACTTTTACCCTATTTTATCGATGGCATGATGGCGCGGGCGCTCTCAGATAATTCGAATTTTGTTATAACAAAAGGTGCAACTAGAGGCTTACTCTAGCTTTACAATATAAGGACTCCCAAATTTAGTTTTGCGTAAGCTACAAAACAAAGTTTGATGCCAATGAAAATAAGATTGACCACGTATTCGACGAAGCTAACCAGCATTGTTGCAACATAACACGTTCTACAGAGTGGCAAGTTTACTCCATTAGTTGTTAACTGCTAAGCTAAGCACTAATTCTTGTCAGCGCTCATTATACATTGCCTAACACCAGTGGCATGCAAATTGGTTAATCCCAGATTACCTAGTTGTTTTTACTCGGATTAGTCAGGAATGCTGATCAACGTTCAATTCGAAATCATTAATAACATGATACGAATTATCGTAGGTAGGTACTATTTATCAGATCAGATATGGATGAGTAGGTACGTAGCCGATACACAAACAATTTTAATTAAAGTATCCGCTGCGACTAAAGGTGAAAATTGGTAGCCGGCGACATAAGGTTGCAGTCGACGACGTGTCGCTTATCACTAACTCTTGCTTTCTATGGGAATGGGATTCATTCTTAGATTAACAATATACAAACAAGATGGTGTATCACATACTAAAAAGAAGCATCTGCAAAAACTCCGCGTTTTGTTGACTGTCAAACCGTAATGACGACGAGAGCTCAGT
Source organism: Plutella xylostella (assembly GCF_932276165.1). Classification (NCBI taxonomy): domain Eukaryota; kingdom Metazoa; phylum Arthropoda; class Insecta; order Lepidoptera; family Plutellidae; genus Plutella; species Plutella xylostella. The sequence continues at coordinate 1,693,986 of NC_064007.1, read as the reverse complement.
AGTTTCAGAAGTGACACTCCATCTAGTTCATCAAAGGATCCATTTGACGGCTAGTGACATGTCAGTCGACGACACAGAAACCAGTGGAGACGTGACGACAAGTTACTGCAACGCTAATGTCGTTCGCCACCAAATAACACCTTTACGGTGATGCAATCTATCGTGGAAACTGCCAGAATACCCATATTTTTTGTTGTGAAGGGAAAATGTATTGAAGCATAAATGAGTCACCGAGCCGGTATAGCGATAATAATTATGGCATCATTATTAAATGGCAGATATTCGACCTTCAGTTTACTGTAGGTTTAGTTGTGTCGAGGTCGACTTAGATGAGTAATTGAGCAATACTTAATATTTACAGTAATCGGTGTGGCTTCGTGAGAATTATTCATGTTTTTAAACACCTTCGGATGATTACAATATATCGGTCTTAGTACCAAAAACTAGGCCACGTAGAACAGATGTTTATAGAGCTGTCAAATACCTATGTACTGCTGTTAAATATGGTTTAAACTTTTTGTTGTACGTTCCTAACAATCCTAACTAACTAATACATTATTATTCTGTGTCTCTCTTCGAGACGACATATTCAGCTTGCATTGCGGTATTTATTTACTTTATTTATTTAAACTCTTTATTGCATACACATAGAAACATAATGACCTAATAGGTAAATAAGCTATTGTCGTCGTAGCAGCTAACAGAAACTCGTTAATGTCTCATTTGTACGTATTTATTAGTCTACTTACAAATATTGCAGTACAATCACACAATAAAAGATAAAGTATACACCTACATATTTATATGTAAAACAATTTCATTTATACAAATTTCCATATTGCATTGATTTACTTACATCATTCAATTATATTATTAAGTAATTAAGGTACTTATTTTTACGTATAAATATAAAACAAATTCAACAATTTATGTTTAAGTGAAATGAAAAGAAAACGAACGTTTGAGCGTTCAAAAGAGGCTTGGAGGCAGAGGCTGCGCCTGCGCACGCTGTGTGTGTGTGTGTGTGTGGACAGGTTCCCCACACACACACACACATCCAGCGTGTGCACACACGACTCACACGCACACCACCGATGTGATAACAAAGAGAACAACCTTCAGTCTGTTCTCTTGACACCAATATCATGTACCTAGCAGCTGATAACAGCCTGCGACCGACGACCGGCGGCTCCAAATCCTTACAACTTATCGGAGGCAAAAAGTGGAACACTTGTCACATAATCCGCGCACAGGTGGCCGCGGCCACCCGAGCCCTGCGCGCACGGCGGGAACATACACAGTCGCCGACTAATAACATAACACGACCCATTATGTACAAACCATTACATTACATACTCGTGTAACAACAGCGGCACGCGACACACACACTCACAGTTTCTTCACGATGTCAAACTTGGACTTGAGGTCCATTGGCACTTTCTTGGGGTCGACCTTCTTCTTGGCGGCGAGCTGCGCGCGCATCTCCGCCGCGGTCATGTGCAGGTTGAGGGCGGGCGCGGGGGCCGCGGGGGCCTCGGGGGGCGCGGGGGTCGCGGGGGCCTCCAGGTCGGGCAGCGCGTCCCCCGGCGCCGGCGCCGCCACCAGCAGCTCCGCCTCGTCCGCGCGCTCCTTGATCCGCGCCACCACCTGCTTGTGCGACTCGCCCGCTATCGGCGCGCCGTTCACCTCCAGGATGCGGTCCCCCCGCTTCAGCCCCGCGGTCTCCGCCGGCGAGCCCTCGTCCACCTTGCCGATGTACTGCCCCGGCTTGCCCTTCTCCGCGTGCAGGTTGAAGCCGTAGCCGTCGAACGTGGGCACCTTGCGCACGAGGCACAGCCGCGGCGCGCCCGTCGTCCCGTTGCCCGCCATCGTGAGAGTGACGCGAGCGCGGCGCGGCCGAGCCCCGCCCCCGCGCCCCCTCCGCCCCCCGCGCCCCCCCGCCCCGCGCACAGGTGAGGCGCGCCAGTGTGTCCCGCGCCGGCTAGCTGCGAGCTGTTGACGCGGCGTGTGATAGTTACAGTGACACGACGACTGACCGCACTCGGGACACGGGACCCGCACGGGAGTCACAGGTGAGTCGACGCGTGGGTCGCGGGGACACGTCACGGCGCGCGCGCATGGGACGGGAGAGAGCTCGCGAGGAGCTTTCCCCCTCGCAGGAGACACGCGGCGTGCACCCGCCGAGCCCCCACAGCACCAGGATCCCGCAACCAATTGTGGGAACCTGGGGAAAACTGCTCAGCTGGAGTCGACAGTGCGTGAACTCAGATACTAACGGTTTACAACTCATCAGCAGCTCCCTGTGAAACATCCAATTTAAGGATAAACAAAGGCGTTTCAAAGTGTTCGGAGGACTACGAATGTTATTGTGTACGCGTCAAAACCAGAAAAACTGTTATCGTTCGAGGATTTCGTGTAAAAACACGCAGAAAACAAAGTGTATTGTGCAAGGGAGGAGCTAGTGCCGCATTCAGGCCGCTAGATGGCGCGGCGGCGCACACACGGTCGTTGCTCCGCATTCACTCGCACCTACTTCACCTCCGCCAGATGATAATGAAGCCTTTGAGAACAATTCGGTAACACTCTGACCGAGAGAAATCAGGTTCCAAGAAGCTCCGTTGATGTGTCAGGAGTAGTCAGCACCCAGGATGCCCATAAAGCAGTTCCTGTGCCCACACCCTAACGGCAGTGACATCCGCATAGGACGTGACCCGACTAATGACGATATAGATTACTCCTCTATGGAGAAACCTCATTGAATAGTTATTACTAGCCTCGATAGCGGTGAAAATGCTCAAGTGCATATTGTCAACAGCACTAGTGGTTTCTTCGTCTACAGGGGTACGAGAACTGGTTTCATGAGAAAGTTCTTGACCTTTCATATTTTCTTTGAATCGATGGATTCCTCTGATAGACGCTGCCACCGCAGTGGGTCACACACAGTTGGCGAAAGAACTGATTCACTCAATTTTAGTTGAACTTGTTAATGAATGTACACCGTTCTCATGATACTAGTTGATTTACAGCTACAACATAATTAATTCATGGTTGCGCCAGCCTTTGTTTTCACTAATAGTGTAGCAGGGAAAGGCCCCATTCTTGTTGATGATAATTACAATGCGCATCCACACTATTAAGGGCCTTTTAAAATAATTCCTCGTAGAGAATGCCATTTATTAAATGAATTTCTAAATTGCGAAACAATACGCTTTTACGAGTGAAATGTATTTGATAACAATATTGGAATGTTTCGATGCCATATTTATCAACATCGAGGTTTTAACAACCGATAACAATTCTCATATGAAATATTTTAACAACTCTGACAAGATTAGTGAGTGTTTGCACACTCTCTCTAATGTTGGATATCTCTTGATTCTTAGCAGATAAGTCATCACCATTCGTCATGTTTTGTTTTCTGTTAGTAAGGAAGTAAGTGGAATGTGAAAAAATAATACAATTCCAAAAAGAATCGATAATTACCGTTCACTCTCTCTGATTTGCTGGGTCACTTTAAATGTAGGAAAGGAATCTACCACCTACCACCCCATGGATTTAGGGACATGAATATTATTTTGACTATGGAAAACTTTATGTATGGCACAAAGTCTGTACATGGCACAAATAATATTGTATACCTAATGATAGTTGCTACTGACAATTTACACACGTTTTTTAAGGACACACACGATATCTAGTACCTACGAATCAAAACAAATGAACCAAACTAACTTTTACCTTTTCATCAATAGTTATACAGCTTTTACTCACGTATATGTAATTCTAAAGTCGACACATCTCACGATTGTTGACATTGTTAACAAACTCATTCAAAAGAATGCGTTTGAGACGACATGGATGTTTTGACAGGTCTATTCAATGCTCAATGATGTGTCATGTATACTGTCTGTCAGTCTGTGTCATGGCAAGTTACCGCGTGACCAGCCATTTCCGCTTCCGTCCACCGTTCTGACTTTGTAAAGATTTATATAGCATTTCATTTGATTTGATAAAGATTTTTCTTCTGTATCGTAGTAACCCAGCTAGGTAATTCTATAAAAAGAACATTGTTGACTCATCGACGAATGTCAATCAAAACATTCTTCATATTATTATGTTTTGACATTGAAATTGGTGGAATTCAGCGATAAGCCTTCGATGAGTTTCTATGAATCACCTAGCAAGTAACCTATCCTATTTGTCTTAAATTAATGTTTTGCTATAAATGGCTGTCGGATTCTCCCTATTTAGGTTCAGCTTTATGCGTCATGTCATGCCATTTTACCCTGTCCTCTATCACACCCTCATTAACCCACACTATTTCATATTTCATTTGACGCAATTTTCCATCACATCTTGTCTCGGTCTTCCTCTCATTACGCCTTCCTTCAGACTCTCATTTCCAACATTTTCTTATGTATTAAGTCTTAGGTACTAAACCAAAGAAAGCCAAATTAATTTATTTAGTCTGCAATCTTTGGCGAATCACATTACTAAGACTTGTCGAAGGCATAAATTTTATTCTTGATCGACTAATTATGAATGAAAAGCTTTATGGAGCGTGAAGTGTCAGTCACGAGAGATTAGGTGAGATGAGGCAATAAATAATGTTAAAAAGCATAGAGACAACGTCTTATAATACAATAAAAGTAGTAATTTAGCAATCATTATTCGCAAATACCAAAGTAAAGCCGGTTTCACATGATAAAGGGTCTCTGTCTTAGTGTTGAGTGTAGTCCGCTCGTATGTGAACACCGCTTAAGTACTTATATGTATTTATAACTATCTTTATAATTATTATAAACACTCAATGGTAGCGATAATACACAGTTATTTATGTTTTCAAAACATTATTTAAACGTATATTCTTGTAAAATCAATAATAACTTTAAATTATGCGTAAAAGTCAGCCCACGGTAATTCTAGCTATCTGTTCTATTGTATTACACATTTCAGTAAACACTCATAAACTGTTGAACCCACTAGAGCTCAGTCATCCATCACATCACATCAGTCAAACTTCACTTGTTATTCCCACATTACTAGGGTGTCCATGAATGTTAGTAATAATTTATTAAATTGAAGGTATGTATCTACAATATTTGCATTGCCATGCGCTGTCAGATTTACACAAGTAACAGAAACTATAATGATATCCGTTTCTTAGAGATGATATCTTAATATCTTATTCCCTCCATCCAAAGGTTATCTGGCAGAGATCGCTTTAAGTGATAAGACTGCCTTTTGTACATTAATTAAGTTACAACTTGTAAAAAATATTGTTTTTTTTGGTGTACAAATGAAGAGTATTCTATCCTATGATTGGATTGTTTACCCACATTCTACTTATAGTTTTTTTGAGTATACCTACCTTGGCATTAACCAAAAATAAAATTTAAAAATCTAAATTTTCATTTTCATACCATGTTCCAAGTACCTAGTGCAAAACTTCTGGTAACCCTACTAATAAATCTCCCACTCGCGACACACTCATCGACATCTGTGTAGAAACGGCCTTCAATACTGAGGCATTGCCTGCAATTTGCATAGCTATGCGACGATCCCTTCCAATGAATTTATTTCATACTAAATCTCCTGTTGATAGGTGTTTGTGCCCTTGAGTTCCATCGCAACAATATACACAGGGTGTTACATTGCAAAAGGTGCAAAGTCTAGTAGCTTGGTGATTTTGAACAACATTTGTAAATGAGTCACCCCCTTTCAATACCTGCCTGTTTCAGTACCTATACCACTTTGCAATATCGTGTGTAGTGTGTAGGTAAACTTATATACCAAAATGTAGTTTACTAGTGATCGAGCTGAGCAGGTCAATGCACTTCATACTGCTACTGTACCACCGCCGACCTGCATAACATCTGTCAGATCCATACAAGTTACGTCAGATTTGACAAGCGAGCAACACTGCTTAAGGATTGTTAAATGATAGTTTTCAGTGGTGTCAACCCCACTGCACAATATAGTATGATATAACCATAGAAATAACACATAGCAATCTTAAGTGAAATGTGCAAACTTTCGTCAAAATCATCGTGGAATGTAGGTATTGGCGAATCGTCGTCGTTAGTGAAATGACGAGATATTTAGAGAGACACCGTCCGATGCCGACATCGCTAATGCACCGACTCCTGCGCAGGTATGTGGTTGCGTCACTACACACCGACCAATCACAACGTGGCCCTTATGCACTGGGATTAAACGCTATATTTCATTACCTAATCTAACAACATTATCAAAGTAGCATTCCAGCCACTAACAACGAACATTGATAAAAGTCATCGCTGCGATATCGCATCTATTTGATAACGTAATAATTATTTAAAATTCCTTGCAATTTGTCTCAGTGAAAGTTAAGAAAAATATTTAAATTCGGAACCGTTTTGGTTGTTCCTGTAAAAGAGTTCAACGAGATACCAGAAAAAGTAAGTTCTATTCTAAAATGAATGAAAATGTGGTAATTTTTGTTTCAATCGTGTGCCATACACATATACGTATAACTTTCACTAACGGCTTTACTTTATGTTTAATAGAATGAGTAAGTTTATTGAAATGACTCAGTTTTAGAGATTCAGTTGTTGGTTATACAGTGGGGATCTTCCTGAATGTAATATATTTCGTACTTATTATTTTATTTGGAGTTAAATTATTAATTTTAATAACTTACTTTATTATTCTCAGTATTAATTAGATACTTACATGTATGTATGTTTAAAAATAACTATTTTAAATTATACCTACGAGATAAAGGTTAATCATATTGATTTATTCATTGATACGATAACTTGAAGTCCTTTTTGCTTTGTGATAATTAAAATCATAAATTTCCTTTGTATGTTTTTATCGATAAATATGTAAATCATCTTTAGTCAACCTTGTGTACCTACTGTTGCATAAAGGCCTCACCCAATATCCCAAGGAGTGCCACAATACTCAGCTATCGATTGATAAATTAATTAAATTATTAATATAAAAAATTAACTTAATAAAATCGAACCTCTATATACTATGCAATAAAAAAACACTGCTATGTTGTCGTACTATTACATATTTATCATTAGTTAGCTATGACATCATAGTCGAGTAACGTGTCAACACTGTCGAAAGCTTGCTAAATCTGTGTAAATAGCTGTATTTAACACCCATTTCGAGGAGATGGTTGTGTTCGTTTTATGTTCTAATGTCGGTACGAGACGTGACCTCCAACCATTTATACCAAGGCTACAGACCACATTCCAATGTTACGTCAAATCATTTGACTCTTATCGTGAATCTGTTTCGCGCTGTCTGTGTTTGTAAAAAATAATTTTAGGAAATCAATCATTCATCAAGCATATGTATGTACCTACTTGATGTGTTTTTTTATATTCATTCATGATTTTAAATTCTACAATTTGATCACTCTTTTACTAGCATATTTTTTAGTTCCAACACTTACTCATGTACTAGTTTAAATGAAGTTTGGATACATATTACATATCCTGTTACAAAGATTCAACCCAAATGTAATATTAATATTATTTACAATATTATGTCAATCCCTTTTTTTACATTAAGGTAGGTACATAGGTACTGACAAACGTTACGGACTGTAATGTAACATTCCCAGCGAGCATGTTACGCAACGCTGTGATATAAATTATCGGCTCGTTGCTCGCTGGTTTCCCCGTAACACTACGTACCTACTGACTGCAAAAATATATATAAAATGTTATATTACACCTCGCAAACCGCCTTTAAGAATATCGTTGTCACAATCAGTGCAACCTTTTAATAACCTTCAATAATTTCAGTACTTGTTTATGTCAATTCCTTTTTTACATTAGAACATCATAGTAACAATCTTCACAACTTATCCTCTTTTATATTAACCATATACCATTATTAACCATCAACAATTCCCTCCCACAGTTTCTACACCGGCATGTCTGCATAAGCCGAACTCAACAAAATGGCGCTGCGTTCCAGTCGCACCGAACGCAACGAACGCACCGACACGTCGCGTTCGACGCAACGCGCGCTCGATGAGTTCGACGAACTGGCGGGGCTGCGGGGGGCGGACAGGGGTGGGGAGCGGGGGGCGTATAGCGTGGAGCATCTGGCCACCTTCACGGTGACGAGGGAGACCGGGATCGTGTACCCGGCTGATGGCATGAGGAGACTGTTGCAGCTGGAGAAGACTAATGGTGAGAGGTTTTTGCAGTTAACTTATTAACCAACTGTACCTACGTTCCACGCGTCTCCACCAACCCGCACACGGCCATCGTGATGGACTAGACCTAAACCCTTCCTTCATTGGATGGAGGCCCGTGCCCCAGCAGTGGGGACGTGATGGGTCGTGAGGACGTGACCTATACGTCCGACAAATCCTGGACAGACTAGCCAATCGTTTCAGCACGGTGACAAGCCCTAGTTCAGGTACAGTGTTTGTCACCGACATTTTAGCGAGTCTTAACTTTGGTGGAATGACATGAAATTCCCAGGACTTTAGTAGGTATAGGTTTATGTAGATACCTTTATTGTATCACCATATATTGCAATTAAAACATTGAGTAATTTTGTATCCGACAATGAAAAACAAGTAAAAATTTACTGAAGTAACAAATACAAATCGCTTTCTTTACAGGAATATGGAGTCAAAAGATGCAATTATGCGTGGAAGGGCAGTGGGTGCTAGTAATGGACTATGAGACTGGGGTAAGAAATTTATTTATTTTAATACTAGGTAAGTAAGTCTATAAATATGCAAACTTAATACTCGTAGCATTTTCTACACGTACACTTAACAACTCAATCTCTCCAGCCTGCAAAAAGTGGTGAATTTGTGTCGGGAAGAAACCAATTACCCGACACATCATTAGAGAGCAAACCTGTCGCGTTCGCGACCCACGACAGAAAGAAAGTCTGTTAATGAGGATATTCCCCGCTCACTTTACACAGAGTGGTATTTTGTTAGTGACTTGCTTAACTAAACAACATAATTCATAGGTCTACATAAAGGTATACAACGCAAAATAATCGAAGTTATTGGTTAAATTCCAGTTACTTACCTACATAAAAGTATGTGCATTATTGATGAATGTGTAAGAAATAATCAACGTTATGTATTTTGACATTGAAATACATGTATGAGCCAACGATAAGGTCAATAAGTTCAAGCACCCAGCTGTCACAGGTGTTTTGCCATGAATTTGGTAGAACAGTTAGGTACATTCAACAGGACATGGAACAGGTACCAATTAGGGATTCCCGATCTAAATCGATCTTCGGGTAGATCAATTCACAGCAATACGATCTAACAATCATTACTTACATCCTCTCACATCCCAACACCACTCCAACCAACACAATCTAACCTCCCCTTTCACCCACAGTCAATCATGGAGCGTTTCCCCGGAGGCTACGTGCATTCCCCCACCGCCTTCACCTCTCCAGAGCCGGCAGAGCTCTACAACAACGTGTTAGCCTTCGTGGTAGGCCCCCCGGCCCCCTCGCCAGGGGCTGAGGACGCTCCGGCGCCAAGGAGGGAACTCCACATCTTCCAGTGTCACGATGTCGCCGCGCATACGCTGGTTGAGGAGTTGAACGCGCTTAAGTGAGTTTTGGGGATGAGGTTATTGGGCGGATGATTTAGGTAACTGATATGTATTGCTAGTAGCAGCTAGTCATAACCGTTGTTGGGGTAGACAGAAGTTCTGAAGTGGAGACTACGAACAGGGAAACGTAGCGACGTAGAATTTATAAGTTTTTTGTCTGACCTATTCTATTTCTTTGTTTGATATTTGTTTAAACACAGATATTTGTTCTCGGGTCTTGGATGTGCCCGTAAAATGGCAATAGGCCCGCCCCCTATTACATTGGGACTAACATAACACTCTGGCGAAAAGTGGGTGCAGCAATGCACCTCTGCCTACCCCGCAAGGGAGTACATTAGTACAAGGCGTGAGTGCGTGTTTTTTTTATTTTTTTCTATTTCTTTGTTTATTATTAGTGTGTGGTACACCGAATGCAGAATTTTTATCTTGTCGAGTAGTAGATTACAACCTCTAGAGTCTATAATGTCACGTCTATATGCCTAATGCTGAAATAAATTATGAAAACTGATAATTAGTGCTAGATAGATGTATCTATATGATGACAGCAAACAAATTCACACTTTGAATCATGTTCTTCATCATCATCTTCAATCCTATGTAGTGAATTATCATTTCAGTCAATTCCTGAGATAAATGCATCCTACAGCCTTGAACGTTCTACAATTGTTTTATATTTTATCTAATCAAAAGATTATAGCATCCTCTTTTAGATCAATGGTAATCTTAAGACAGTAGTTTTGTGGCTATGGAAGTGAATAGTTGGTGTTAAGACTTTAGTGAGAAAAATCACAGATGAAAGATGATGTACATTAAAGGCACCTTTGCATTACCCGTAGCAGCTTATACTTTTTACAGGTAGGGCAGTATTAAGAGTTTTAAAATGTTATTATGGAAATATCCCCAGTGTCTAAAGACGTGAGCGAAGTTCTGAGGCCTAACCATATTCCGGAACAGTGTGTTTAGACCCTTCTACGAGTATAGTTTTGTAGTAAATATTTCAGACAACGGCGAAGTAACAAATATGCCATCAATAGAATAAGAAGTGATTGACATTGTTGTTGTAGAATCTTAAAACACCAACAATCTAAATAAATGATAGGTACACATGGAAATTGGTGAAATTAAAAATAATGTTGATTGTTTCAGGGGAGGCGGCAGCGGGGGCTCGGGAGAAGGAGCCAGGGACTTCATCATAGAGAGAGAAAGAGAGAGGGAGAGAGAAACCGAAATAGAGAGACCTCGCAGACAGGTGAGTTTCAATGAAAATTACATTTTCAACAACTGATTGCTAGAGAAGGGTAAGCCATGATTTTGTTATTGGGATTGGAATGATTTGCGTGTTTGTTGTTCACGTGACTTTAGTATAGGGAATATACATCCATGATAATATTGATTAGGTAAAGTGTTTATTGGGTTATTGTTAGTGTTACGCGTGTGTTAACCAAGTGGGTATAATTAAGAATTAAACAATAACATGCAGACCGATCTACTTGGGATTACCTGTTCCTGTATTTTACCGAACTGAAAGTGCCTTGATAGGTACCTATTCATTCAGTTGATATACAACAGTACTATTTATCAGAGCGATCGGCTGATAAAAGATTAAACCGTCACCGATAATTCTAGAGTTTTATTTACTTAGGTCTGTTACGAAAACGATCAATGTATAGGTATATTTTTAAATAATGAAGACGTTATTTGAATATATTTATTATAACAAATTTAAGTAAGTATCTTTCGAATTCCTGCGAAATGAAATAATGAGACTTATATCGAAATAATAAAGCTTAAATCGAGAAATTTAAATCCATTAGCATTTGCACCAATATTACGTATATCTTGTCCCATTTACTCGTTGTCTATTTCACAAACAGATATTTCTTCGATCGTACCGAATTTTTTCGAACACCACAAAGGTTGGTCTGAATTAAATGTTCGGAACGGAATCTAAAGCAGATATTTCCATAAAGGATTTACATTAATCCGTTGATCCGTGTCGGCTTTTTGGATACAATCAACTGAGGGTGATATCAGTAGATAAGTGGGGGTTTTATCAGCTGTTTCGCTTCATTCGAGGGCCGACGACGGCACTGACTGATGATCATTTAGTGTGGTGAATCGAACAGACGGTCAACATGGCGCGAATGTTCCACACTTACACTAGGACCCAATGGGAGGCTGTGCTTAGTGTAAGTTTCACCGCCATTTGTCATCAAAATCACTATTTTGATTTCTTCCTTCATTTCATCCTCGTCAGATACTAGATTAACATCTGGTTTATCAATAAGGTTAACTGTATCATTAGGAACCACAGTTATATTGCCCACAATAGTTCTTTTTCACCCAAGGGGCCAAAGCCGTTTATTTCGTGCCCGAGGCAGGGTTTGGCGCCTCAGCGACATTTCCAGGCCATAAAAGAGCTATTTCATGCCTCTATTCACGTAAATGTCACCTTCTTTCAGAGCAAGAGTTATAATTGCCATGTGAGAAAAACTTATATTCGCCGTTTTGTTTCCAGCAAATGTCAGCGCAGCTCCGCGGGGAGCGTCCGGAGCGGGGCGAGCGCGGGGAGCGGGGCGGGTCGGCGGGGGGCGAGCGCGACGACGCCTCCAGCACCGGCTCCGAGCGGCTCTATGAACAGGACATCGCCATCTTGAACCGTTGCTTCGATGATATAGAAAAATTCATCGCCCGTCTACAACACGCCGCCGCCGCTTCTAGAGAGCTCGAGAGAAGGCGGCGTGCCAGAGGCGGAGGCCGAAGACAACAGGCCACAGGAGACGGCATGCTCGCCCTCCGCACCAGACCACCGCCAGAACGGGACTTTGTCGATGTCCTCCAAAAGTTTAAACTCTCCTTCAATTTGCTCGCTCGACTGCGCGCGCACATCCATGACCCTAATGCTCCGGAGCTGGTGCATTTCCTCTTCACGCCTTTAGCGCTGATTGTGGATGCAGCTCAAGATGCTGCAGAACGTCCGTTGCCTCCGAGAGTGGTACAGCCTTTGCTGACCAGAGATGCCCTGAATCTACTAGCAAACTGCGTGACGAGCAAAGAAACTGAACTTTGGCACAGCCTTGGTGACGCGTGGTTAATACCCAGGTGAGATTATTGGTTAGATTTTATCGTAGTTCATAAATTATTCTAACACGGAATGTCACTTGTGTTAAAGATATTTTAATGTTTACTTATCTGATCATGATAAACACGTGTTAACTCAATGTTACCTAAAGTGATACTTATTAAACGAATGCCTTTGATAATTTTGTTGTTGTTTCTATTCCAGAGAGCAATGGAAGACTTCGATTCCTCCATACCAGCCAGTATTCATGGATGGCTGGTCTCCAGACTACCAAGTAGATGACCAACCCCTACGCAGGTAACCTAACTTACCATTTCATAATGATTGAATTCGATGTATGTTTTAAGTGTTCCAAATGCTGTCACTTCAAATTTTAGCCCCATGAAATCAATATGAATTACGGTTTTCATTAAGTACTCTTTGTGATTCATGTCTCGATTTATTATTTTTTCTTCGCCATCATCGCAATCATCGCAAAACTGTTTCATTTTCATGACATTACATCCCGTCATTTTAAATATCTCAGTACCCTTGTCTGTTCAGTGTTTCACCATAACCCTCAACTACCATCTGGACCACCCAACAAATCTCTTGTGCCTCATCTACCATTTGTACAACTGTCCTTGTGTATGTCTAGACCATCACCACGCAGCCCGGGCGGGGGTCGCGGGGGTGAGGCGCGGGCGGCCGCGGGGGACGCGGCGGGGGCGGGGGCCGAACCCGGGTACAGCTATGAGAGGGACGAACCTGATCTTTATGGAGAGCAGTATGCACCGTATCCAAGGTTTGTGGCGTCTTTTGTTTGTTTTGTGCGGTGTGTCTTGTTGTGTTGTGTTTTGTAAGCAAATTGCATTCAAATGTGTATGACGCATGTCTCTTATCTTAATTTTAAGTAGTTCTGATAAATATGTTACCATTACTCAACATATCCATATGTAGGTATAAATAATTTACAGCAAAATAGATTTTTACTAAGAACATATGTAGGGTTTATTGCGACTATTTGCGACTCTTTTCGGTCACGAACAAGAATTAAATTATTAGAATTTTACTACGAATAATAACTACAAAATATATGTTATTAAAGTATGGCTTTTATCAATTTACAGAAATACGAGACCCCTTGGGCGAGGTGACTCAGGATCCATAGCGTCGTCTCCAGAAAGAGAGCCCACTTACCGCTCCGATCGAGATGATGGTAAGTTAAGATACTACATACCATACCTACTATTTATGTTTATAATAGTTACTTTTAACAATCTCAACTAGAATGTCATGAACAGCTTTATGTACTTATTCATTATCAGCCACCAGCAACGTGCACTGCAGTACCTATCTCTCTAGCTCTCTCTCTCTTCCTCAACTTATCATACTTACGTTGGCGCTGGTTATAATTTCAACATTAATATTTTTAGCATGACAAATATGTTCATTTCAATTTGGACTTAACATTTCATTGTTTTTGATGCCATTTTACAAACTCTTAATCCTCTTTTTCCCCCACATTTCCAGATGACCTAGGAGAAGCGTGGGCGCGAGGCGTGGCGGCGCGCGGCGGTCGCGTGGTGCGCGTCACCTACCCGCGGACTGCTAATAATGACAAGGAACTTACTGTCGTCAGAGGGGAATACCTTGAGGTAAGCATGAGTTTGATGTCTTCTTCTTGGTTTAACGTTTAATCCTAGGCATAGGAACGAAAAAATAAAAAGGTTTTCGTCCTCAAATCATTGGTGTGTGGTTCAAATCAATGTGGAATCATTTCTCCTATTGCCTTATTAAGGATTAAGTTTTTTGCTCTTTTCTGTATTATACTCTCTTACTCTTACTCTATTTCTTCAATGGCGCCTTTTCTACATATGAGACGCTTTTGCTTTTATATTTATGAAGGTTATTTATTTATGTATTCTTACATTACTAATATTACCATGTCTATTTTAACTAACTTTAGTAAACTGTTAACATTCCTCCCCATAAGAACCTTTTATTTGTTTTTTAAAGATTATCCCTACATTTGCTATTGAATCTTTGAATAGTTTTACTGAATTCACATTGCAAATGTTATTAAGACCCGTTTTTTCTCCCCAAGTAAACCAACTATTAATCATGAATCATGATCATCTAAAATTACTCAATTTCCTTGTTATTATAATTTTTATGATTTTGAAAATACCAAAGAAACCCCTATAAATATTATCCACATACGACCCAATGTACATCTGAGAGCACAAACGCGCACGCAAGCTTAGGCCCACAGCTAAGGCGACTGGGTTGCAGGTGCTGGACGACTCGCGCAAGTGGTGGAAGGCGCGCAACCGCCGCGGGGTCACGGCGCACGTGCCCCACACCATCGTGGCCCCAGACGAGCCCAGTCTGTACCCCAACCCCATCTACACGCACTATCAGGTAATGCACGCTCGCTGGCTTCTACTCACTGCGAGCTTTTGGCTCTGAATTTTCGCTCACTCGACATTTGCTAGTACCTACTCAAAGTTATTTCGTATTTGAACTGAAATATTGTAAGTAACTTACGAAATATATCATGCGTTGAGATTATGTCGATTGAGCGAAAATTTCATGTGTGTTACGATATTTGATTGCGATGTTTCAATGTCGTTGTCGTTAACTATTATGTCATCCATGTATTAAAAAAATAGTTTATTTGACTGTGTTAATACATAAATTTACTTAGGTACCTATCTCCTTGGACTACCTTCTATGTAGACCAATACGGGTATTTCCGTTTAGAAATATTTATGAGTAAATCTAGTAAATTGTGTAAAATATGTGTTCTTCTACTATTACAATTTGATAATAACCTTGAGCTAAATCCATATCGTGTATTTCAGGATACCGGCGGTCGTGGTTCTGGCGGCAGTTCGCCGACAGCGAGCGGCGGTGCGGGTAGGCGGGGGGAGCGGGGTGGGGAGAGGGCGGAGAGGGGAGGGGAGAGGGCAGAGAGGGGAGGGGAGCGGGGCGCGGCGGGGGGTGACGCGGGCGCCGACTGGGTGCGCCGCGAACGTCTTGGCAAGAAGGGCGAGTTCCGATACTTTTAGCCGCCAACCAAAGTGCTCTCAAGCATAAAGACATAGTCATAGTTTATCTATAACGCCTGATTAACTATTTATTGCATTCATAATGGCGGTATCAAGTATGTGGACTCGTCGTTTTGAGAGTGTGTGTGTGCATCGCTGCCCGTTTGTGAGTGTTTCCAACGCTTGTATGCGTGGGTGTGCTAATGTGGATTGTGCTACGCGGTGTTCTAGGCAACTTGTTCTATAAAAGCGAGTCTTCAATTTACAACAATCATTACAAACTGTAATTTAATTACTGTCTGAATTTCACTGTTCTGAAATACGTTTTACTTATTTACGATGCATAATTACAATAATATATTCAAAGCTAAAAAGTTTTTGATGCAAATGTATAGTTTATGAGTATAATACTTATATTCATAAAATATAAATTAATATATCATGTAACGGGGTGGGTGCTCTGCACCATAAAACAAATAATAATAATAATGAAGTGTACTTAATTTTAAAGCATAATATCGTATTTAAGGTAGATTTTTAAACTTTCAAAGCTGCAGAGCATCCACTCCTTGTAA
Source organism: Plutella xylostella (assembly GCF_932276165.1). Lineage (NCBI taxonomy): Eukaryota > Metazoa > Arthropoda > Insecta > Lepidoptera > Plutellidae > Plutella > Plutella xylostella. The sequence continues at coordinate 1,677,686 of NC_064007.1, read as the reverse complement.
ACAAATTAGTTAATACTCCTTGTTGTACCTATTTACATTTTATACATTAAATTTTTTATCGAAATATTGTGTGTGATTGTTAATCCTCATTGACGCCCATAAACTGATTAAGATAAATAATTATCTCTTTGAATATTTTAACTGATAAGTACCTAATTCAAGTATACCTAATCACTAAATTTAAGCAACACTATTTACCAACATTCCAAAACCAATATCAAAATTATAAAATAAATTCTAAGTGGTGTTTAGCTTCAAGCTTGTGTGTGTATGGTAAGTGTCGCTAACTGTTTGTGCTTTATGTAACTAATTCATTAACCATTGGTGTGTACATAGTCTGCTGTGTATTCCAGACACCGTGGTACCGCCCCCGCCTCCGCCGCCGCCCCCTCTGCCTCCGACGCCTGAACCAGCCCCACGGAACACCGATACTATTAAATGTAAGTTTTTATTAGGAACCATCCTTTCTTATGCATAAATTCTTTTAATTTATTCCTCTCTTACCATAGTTAATTTTAATGCAGCCAGCAGTAATACATTCAACTTTAGTATCTAGTGTTAAACCTCCGAAAATTATCTGTACACATTAATTTTAATCAATTTGAGTTGTGGAAGTAAATTTTACCTTTTTGTTTCCAGCAACACGTTCAATGATAAGTATGGGCGAGGGAGATATGCAAGAGGAGTTGAAAGCTGTACTCACACTTTATCAGCAAAGGAAGAACAAACTCGATATAAAGAAAACTCCGGACATATTCATACAAAAAGTGAGTTATGCGCCATTTCCACAACTAAGCATGACTAAATTACTTCAATCTATACTTAAATCTGACGAATGCACCTCTTTCACCGATTTCACCTATAAAATAATCAAGAGTACTAGGATCCCATAAAGGTTAATTAACTTCTAGTAAATCTAGCAGAAAAACAGCAGGCTAGCTCTAAATCGATCGCTCCACGATATTATAAATTACCAATACTTTTTCCAGACATCAAGTCCAGATGAAATCGCAGCGTGGCTTGAAGCGAAGGGCTTCAGTGCAGCCACCCAACGCAAGCTACGAATGGCCGGCCACGAGCTATTCGCACTGAGTCGAGCTCAACTGGAGCTGTTGGTTGGAGTTGAGGAAGGCAAGCGTCTGTACAGCCAGGTCCTGGTCCAGAGGAACGTGAGCGGGGTGAGTCACGGTGAGGGATAGGCGAGCTATTCGGCTCTGTTGTAGTGTGTGTGTCTTTTGGTTCCTCTTAGTTTTAAGCCATATTTACGCTATGGTTGTTATTGACTAGCTCTTGCCAAGAGCCTCGCTTTACCTTAAACAGTAGCCTATGTATATAGCCAAAATACCCGGGGGTGTAAGCATTCTACGTGGAAAATGTGATCAAAATTGTACCATCCTTTTTCCCTTGAAAGAGTAGGTAATAAACATCCAGTTATCCACCCCCTAACTTACAAACTTTCATTTCATGTTCATAATATTAGTAAGGCAGATTTATATAATATTAAATTTGTTTTTGTTTGTTTAATTGCAGTACAAGACAACATCAGCATCGGAACTGCAGAGTATCTTGAGGAAAGTAAGAGAGAAAGTCGAGGTTTCGTAAATATAATACGCGGTATCATTACCTCGAGAGCAAAAAGTGAAGGAACAAAGATGGCGGTTCAGTCACGTGACAGACGATATGCACCCAGTGATGTGGAGTCGACTTGCTGACATATTTATGTTAATTATTTAGGTTTTATACAAATTTAATTAAGTACAAGGACCCAATTCTGGTGATTCCGGAGGTAATCTGAAGTAATCTCCAGGGTCTCCGAAGTTACCAGAATTGGGATCCAATCTGCCAAAACATTCCATTTAAAAAATCATTTTCGGGACAACCCACTGGTTGTAACTGGTTGTAATAACACTTTATTAAATGAAATTGCTACTGTAAGTATATTACATGTATGAATAAATAATAATTAAAACACCTGTAACAGTAAAACATAACAGTATATTTGTATCAAACTCTTAAAAATATTGTAAAATAAGATAGATTTATTCATGATCGTGACCATTCTACATATAATATGTTTTCACAAAAAGTAAAAAATATAGATAACAAAAAAACTAAAAGACAAACCTACTTACTATAACAACAACAAAAGAGTGCATTGCACTATTCCCGACTTACTCATTATTATCTAGATACTTAACATATCAAGGAAATTTTATGGAATATTACCTTGATTTATAAAAATAGTTTAATTCATACTTAAACTTAAAGTAGGTACCCTTTTGTACTCAGCTACAAAAAATATACTTATTTACAAGTAAATAATATAAATATAATGAGTATGGCACGATATGTTTCATATTATTTAACTAGATACCTAACTATAATCTAGAGTATTTTGTTGTAAATATAATGTTTAATAGTTATGTGTTATTTGTGTATTTCTGTCCCAATTTTTATAAACAATATAAAATAAAATATTCAGGCGTACGCAATACTCAAAGAAGTATTTCTATACATATATCCAGATAACTCCCATTTACAAAAAATACATTGTCCCTGTATTATAAATCATCATCATTTTTAAATGCCACATGTACATAGTCACAGTATCCATATTAAATATGTGCTTTTGCGACCCAAAATAATATATCAATTGCTTTACTACGTATTATGTACTTATTACTATTCTATACAGCTGCTCTCAGGGCTACATTTGTGTTTAAAATATACTTTCTAGGTTGCAAAAGGTTTAACTAATAGTTGTTTGAGAGTCTTGTCAGTCAAAAAGTCAAACATATCGGCGATTTGCAAGCCTCTTCTAATCTTGCAATTGGTTCTATGAATACGGGGTTTATTTATAAAGAAAATTTTTAAAAGTACCTATGGTTACTACAACTGATTAGGCGAATACATGCCAAATCCATTATGTACAACCAAATCATCGTAAAACCAAAATATTTTTTTCACAACCTAACTAAAAAGCGCCAACGAGACGATACAAAGAAATAAGATAATGTACCCATAAAATATGTGATTCAGCTAAACAATTGAACTTAACGTCCAGTTGAATTAAACAAGCACAGTACCTTTCCGTTCGATTGTTACGCCTCATTATTTTCTTCCTTTAGCCCGGCTAGTTTCAATTCTAACTCAAACTCTTACTCTATTGCATCTGCGTCTTGCAGCTATTAGCTCCGGTGGGCAATGCGAGCAGCAATGGCAGCTGTCAGGGCTGATCCTTTGCCACTGCCGTCTTCTGCACTCATTAGGGAAAACTGTAATGGGGTAAATGAATAATTTAATATGGGTACTAGGGTACTACAAAACGAAAACGGAAAATATTATCATATCATCCATATAAATGGAAGGTTTGATTTTGAATGAATTCAAACTGATCAAACACAAGTTATTAATATCTAGCCACTGCTTTTATCACATCAATCTCCACACATATGAAATATAAATGAAATAAAACTAAACTTCGATGACTTCCCGAACAGAACTATTTGCGATGATTCAATTTGATAAAAACCTTATTCAAGATCAAGCAACAGCTATCTAAATAAATCCGGTTAATGTTAAATAAGACTATTAACGTACCGAATGGTCTGGAGCGAGTAGTTGTATGTACTTCTGCAGCAGCCCCTTGAGTCGAGGATGCCGCTTGTAGACCGAGCCGTCCACCGCCACGGCTACGTGCTCGCGGTCCATCCGCTGGATCAGAGTCGATATGCCTGGTGACAATCATACGGGTATTTAGGTTAGTACAAATTAGTAAGAACTTCCGTACTTTGGTCATTTAATTTAGGTACAGTGCCTATTATAGTTATTAGCACCTATTATGTGCAGGAGGGACGGGATATGTAAAGTCTATAACTCTACAGTGTCTCGTAAACAAAGTAAATTCATAATCCTTCACATGTGTGTCTATTAAAATAAGCTAGAAACGAAGTCACATACCTCATTTTTAAAAAAAATCTGAACTAGGTACATCATGTAGCTAATTTAATTTTAATTTTAATTTTAATTTTAATTTTAATTTTAATTTTAATTTTAATTTTAATTTTAATTTTAATTTTAATTTTAATTTTAATTTTAATTTTAATTTTAATTTTAATTTTAATTTTAATTTTAATTTTAATTTTAATTTTAATTTTAATTTTAATTTTAATTTTAATTTTAATTTTAATTTTAATTTTAATTTTAATTTTAATTTTAATTTTAATTTTAATTTTAATTTTAATTTTAATTTTAATTTTAATTTTAATTTTAATTTTAATTTTAATTTTAATTTTAATTTTAATTTTAATTTTAATTTTAATTTTAATTTTAATTTTAATTTTAATTTTAATTTTAATTTTAATTTTAATTTTAATTTTAATTTTAATTTTAATTTTAATTTTAATTTTAATTTTAATTTTAATTTTAATTTTAATTTTAATTTTAATTTTAATTTTAATTTTAATTTTAATTTTAATTTTAATTTTAATTTTAATTTTAATTTTAATTTTAATTTTAATTTTAATTTTAATTTTAATTTTAATTTTAATTTTAATTTTAATTTTAATTTTAATTTTAATTTTAATTTTAATTTTAATTTTAATTTTAATTTTAATTTTAATTTTAATTTTAATTTTAATTTTAATTTTAATTTTAATTTTAATTTTAATTTTAATTTTAATTTTAATTTTAATTTTAATTTTAATTTTAATTTTAATTTTAATTTTAATTTTAATTTTAATTTTAATTTTAATTTTAATTTTAATTTTAATTTTAATTTTAATTTTAATTTTAATTTTAATTTTAATTTTAATTTTAATTTTAATTTTAATTTTAATTTTAATTTAAAACACACACGAGCTATCTTACATTTGTAATGGTTACGATTGGTTCGTAACGTTGGAATTTTTCTCGAATGGCATCTTTGTGCATATCCCCAAGGTCTAAACAGCCTTCCTAAGCTTGGCCATTTCCCACCACGTATAAACCCATAAGTTTCAACATCTGCAACATCAACAATCTGTCCTGAGGACGGAGGATCCACTTACAAACAGCAACAAGTTGCGCAGCGCGGTTTGAGATCAGTCTAGCAACGTGTTGCGCGACGAGTGCGTCGTCGCGGCTCCACCGCGCGCCCGCGCCCTCCGCCCCGCACACCTCCTGTAGCACCGCCAGTGTCCGCGCCGTGCCGCCGGCTTCGTTCTCTCTGAGAAACAGATTTTAATTATAATTAGATAAGAGGTTTGCGACCTAACGTAGGTATTTGATATGATCATAAAATTATGATAAAAGATGTTAATACTACGTAAAGACTAAACAGTCATTATGCCTCTTTTAAAATTTACTTCAGAAACAGACAGAACACCAATAACAGAACGAGGTCAACTGACTGTCAGTATGAATGTCCCACATGGCTCGATTTTAGGACCACTTTTATTCCATATACAAGTAAAATTAACAATAGACCGTGATGAGTTTGATAAATTCATGCAATACAATCTGTACGTACTCTTCAAAAAGGCTAAGGTGGGCAGTAAGAAGGTGCAGGCGCTCTGGAGCGGCGGGGAATAGCTCGTCTCTCGCTAGACGACGGAGAGCAGAAGACAGCAGGTCACCCAGGTACTTTCCACCGATGTACTTTTCGAATCTAAAATGTTAACATGAGTATAAGACAAGTTACCAAAGGAAAGCTGAGGACAGAATGGACGTACTGATAGAATAATGAATAATACACTGAAAGAGTTATCTGCATCTATAAAATTGATTTGAACTATTCGCGACTCAAGAATGTGTCTAATACCTTAGCGCCGTAGCCGTAGCGTATAGCTCTTCCAATAATATCACAACCCAACTAGTACTCGTAAGCGACTTAAATTGAACGAAAACTGGAAGGAAGGAATCAAAGATAACTGAAACACACACAAAGTCCAAAAACAACAAACTCACGTAAAACTAGTAGCCAGCAGCGACCGCGCGTCCACCTCATCATCATACTCAGTCCTCAGGTAGTCGAGACAGCCGTTGTCCCCGAACGCGCCCCACTCCACGTCCACCACCACGTCGCTGACCCTCTCGTGTTCTGTCTCCCAGTGTGTCACGCGGCTCGCCTTCTCCATGTAGCAGCCGTTGGAGCCCGTGCCTAGGATCACGCCGATCTGGAATGGGGGATTATAAAATTATGATAAATTTATTGTAAAATGTGATCGGATAGTTAAGTCCTATGGCGTACTGGAGCGAAAGCTGATCTCATGGGTCCAGCGCCCACAGAGCAGAGTAAGCAAGTGTTCTTCACTCGTTGGCTATTATTTTTATCACGATAATAAATCCAAATTCTGCTCTAAAGTGGTATTGTAAAATGAATAGGCTATTAATCCCCGGCATGAACCCATCTGTAGGAACAGAGTATTTTTTGTCGTATTTACAAGTACACCTGTAGTATCGTACCTGCGTAGTTCTCAAACGAATTAGCCGATTTTAGTAATAAATAGGTAAAATTAAAAACCGAAGTCAGACGTTTTAGCACGCCATGGCATCAAAACCCTTACCCCAACATCAGGATTCAGCTGCGCCCCCGCAACCAAGGTCCCCGTGGTATCATTCAGCAGCACCTGCACCGTGACCTTCAGCCCTCGCTCCCGGAGACAGGTCTGCAGCAGCGCCGCCACGTCCACGCCCGCCATGCCCGCGCAGTTGAAGCTCTTAGTCCAGGTTATGAGCTCTCCGGAGGAGATGTTGTGGAGCTTCATGGGGAAGGAGAATGTGAAGCCTGGAATGGTAGTGGTTGAATTGAAATTTAATTTGTTTTTATAGAAAAGTCGTGTTATAAGTTCGGTAAGATTGTAAGGTTATTTGATCTCCGAGCAACTGTAAGTCTACTCTAGATTATTGCATTGGATGACGGAGGGGTAAGGGGAAATGCTATAATGAAGCCAGCTAGCTACTAGGAAGAGAGAGTATGAATTTGCTGAGATCCCTGACACTGAGTGTAGATTTCGCTGTGTAGACTAGGTCCTCCTACGACAGGAGGTTGATAACTTTACTCACCTAATGGCATTTCCTCCTTCTCCAGTCCCTCAGTGATGACGAAGTCCTGCACGCAGTCGGCGAGGAAGTTGAAGAGGTCCACCCCGGGGCCCAGGCGGAGCTCGTCACTGGAAGCAGGCAAATTATAATTATAATTTCGCATAGTTCATTATGATATCGCAAGCTCAGAACGAAAGGGGCTCTATCTCTCAAAACTTTACAAAGTTATGGAAGAGAAAAAACCTCCTCCATTCAGAAGGAAAGATTTATTTATTTATTTATAGACACTTTATTGTATACACAAAACAAAGACAGAAAAAGTAAGAAGTACACGAAGGCGGGCTTATTGCCAAGAAGCAATTTCTTCCAGCCAACCCTTGATCCTCAGGCGAAGCTGGATGTCTGGATTTGTACTTATAGCATCTATGACACTGACTACTACTACTGACATGTAGGACGTGCTTCTTGCATAGTAGTCTTCGGTATATCTTCGAAGGATCCATATCTTGACTTGTTAGCTTGCCCATATCGAACTTAGATCTAGCCACATTACGATGGTAATGATAATGACTACCTATATCAATAATAACATATCGATGATAGATCGATCTGATATCGCCATATTAGAATGGTACCAAAACAAACGAAGGATCCCCTCACCTGATGTGGTACTGCTTGACGTCCTCCCGCACCAGCCGGCCCGCCTCCAGCTCCAGCAGCAGCACGCGGAAGTTGGTGCCGCCCAGGTCCAGCGCCAGGAACACTCCTTGCTCTGAGGATGGAGATTAGGTGAGGATTTTAGTAGGGACTGAGCCGAAGCCGTGAAGGTTTGATGGGGTTCAAGGTTATCTAAGCTAACTTTTACTTTAATCATGACGACTGAATGGCGTAGTGATTAGTGACCCTGGCTGCTATGGTGAAGGTCTCGGGTTCGATTCCCGGTCGGGACAGATATGTGTTTAAAGACAGATATTTGTACTCGGTTCTTGGGTGTTAATATGTATAAAAATATGTACCTATTGTATCTGTGTACATGTATCATCTGACCGATACCCATATCACAGGCTCTGCGTAGCTTAGGGTCGGATGGCCGTGTGTGAGATGTGATGTATGATCAGTATGATCAACAGTTAAAAATGCACAAATTACATAAGTAGGTGAAAATGTAGCCGTATTTTATTCGTGCAAACTGTTCAGAGATACTTATCGTTTGTTAAGTACCTAACGATCACTGGCTTCCTATAATAAGACCATGAACTTTTCTCTTGTCTAAAGCCATTTGAGCTTCTTAGCATAAAGTAGCTATACTAAAGAACTCTTTAAAAATTTAGACCGCACAAGAAAATTGTATATATAAAATGGACAGCGTTATCAATTCAAATGGATGTATTTGTGAACATTAGCCGACATAATTTAGGGTTTGGTCAAATTGAGTTCCTCCATATCACGATGAATAAAGTCTCCATATCACCTACCAGTGCCATCAGGCAACTCCGGCACATAAGTGTTCTCCATCTGCAGACTGGAGGGCCTCTCCTGCAGCCCCGCCTCCAGCTCGGCCGCGAACACCGCAGCGGTCTTCCGGAGCACTGCACCATTCACTTGCAGACCTTGGAGCCGGACTGCTATCTGGAGAGAGGAGTTGACGGCTTAGACAAGTAAACCACATATCCCTGGTTGAGGTTTGATTGATGTGGGGAGTATGGAAATGATGGCTTTGGATTCTTGGACTGCTATCTGGAGTGAGGGATTCAGGGTTGAGTGATGTGGGAGTACCGACATGATTGCTTTTGATTCTTATTGTGTAGGTGACAAACAGAAGAGGTACTTAGATCAGAAGGTTTAGCACGGAACGCAAGACGCGCACGTCAAGACGTGACAAAAGTTATCCGATGTGAGTGAGCTACTACTGACTATTGAAACGTCTTGGCGTAAACTTTTATTACGTCTTCGCGTCTTGCGCCCCATTGCTAAGCCTGTGTTTTTCACCGTAGCCAAAGGATTGGGTAGTCAAATACAGTCTGGGCAAAAGTAGGCCTCCAGCATTTATATACATGCAAAATTCTGTACAAGATAGGTACAATCAGGAAAAAAACACGGGTCAGCATTTTCTCAGTTAAATCCGTTTGGTAGGTAGGTAAAAAAGTACCTTCCTATCCCAGCGATATTAAAGCGACATCAAGTTGAGCAAACTTGGATCGATAAACTTTTAATTTTTAATCGAATCTTAACTTTCGATTCTCATTAGTAGCCGGGTGATGGATGCCATCATCAATTACATTATTTACTCGAGTTCGAAATACTTACAGAAGTTTGTTTCTAACCCATACGGTCTAACAATAATAATAATAATAAAGATGGGAAAGTCCCTTGGTTTGTCCTTTCGGAATGTGTTTTTGTGTGAATATAAGCTAAGATATAGCTGACTATTTTCGCTTTCCCTCTACGTCATTCGTCACCTCATTAAACGACTAGATCGTCAAGATACAACCCTCATGTCAAACAATACCTACTGATAAAATCGCGAGAGCCCCTACAACTGAACGCATATGTAAAAATGACGTCAGAAACAGTTTCTATAACAAATATACTGATCTAATTTAGGAAGAAGCTTTGGTATTTTTTTCATTTCATCTACCTAATACAAATATATTTATTTGAAATATATTAGCGCTCTGGTAGTTACAATCCATCAGATAACAGCAGCTATGGTGTTTATGTATTATGTACACGGACGTACATTATGTACCGGACATATTTAATCGCTACATTACATTTGATGACTTGACAATCCTAAGCTTATCTCAACATACATACTAATACATAATTATTTTTAACTCTTGCAGTTTCTACGCACTTATTAATCAACTGACGAGATGCGAGGGTTATCAAGCAGAAGGCAGTAACTGTTTCAAGATGAAACCGTGGCGGTGGGTTATCGCGGGAAAGTGTGTAACTACTGCAACGTGTCAACTTCACGTGCCTACATATTAGCACTTCATGATTTTCTGTAGTAGGTATATATATTCGACGACCGAATGGCGTAGTGGTTAGTGACCCTGACTACTGAGCCGAAGGTCCCGGGTTCGATTCCCGGCTGGGGCAGATATTTGTTTAAACACAGATATTTGTTCTCGGGTCTTGGGTGTTGATATTTATATTTAGTATCTATCTATCTATGTATTTGTGTAGATATATCAGCTGTCCGACACCCATAACACAGGTTCTGCCTAGCTTGGGGTCGGATGGCCGTGTGTGAGATGTCTCCACATATTATTATTATTATTATTATATTATTGTAACTTTTGAATCTACCTACCGGTTCAGTCAGAAAACGAAAAATACCTAAGTACATACTTACTAATAACTTGAGTGTGAGTTTTAATAAAAAAAAAAAAAAAAAAAACACGCACTCACGCCTTGTACTAATGTACTCCCTTGCGGGGTAGGCAGAGGTGCATTGCTGCACCCACTTTTCGCCAGAGTGTTATGTTAGTCCCAATGTAATAGGGGGCGGGCCTATTGCCATGTAACGGGCACATCCAAGACCCAAGAACAAATATCTGTGTTTAAACAAATATCTGCCCCAGCCGGGAATCGAACCCGGGACCATCGGCTCAGTAGTCAGGTCACTAACCACTACGCCATTCGGTCGTCAGTTTGTTTGTTTGTGAGTTTTAATAATTTACGCAAATAGATATTGCTATTTATTGCGTTATCATCTGCACCCAATGTTCATAGCATGACTCTTCTCGTTACAGAAGTAGTTAGGTACTGTTCCTTGGCATGACTTCTTCAGGAATTTGTTTAATCATAGTGGCCGCTAAAGGCGCTAGTTAGTATCCCTTTCGAACCTGAATGATACACGATGATACAAATGTGTGCTCGATTTGTATGGGTTACTGAGGGTACACCTCAGACCGCGTTGTTCTATGGTTTACTGTTGTTAACTATGTACCTCTGACTAACTATCTATCTCTGATATTTCATAAATCTTAAGGGCAACACTACCCGTTTTCTTAATTTATTTCTCATGACTAGTCTGTCATAGTAATAATTATAGTGTAGTGAGTGTGGGTGTGTGAAGTGAATCGAAACGTCACGTCAAGTCCGTCGTAAACATTGCCTCGTGTCGCTCAAGAAGTCATACACGAATACAAAGTAAGTTATTATGGCATTATACTGTTTATCACTCGGCAAAAAGAGAATCAAGTAATCAACGATAAAACAAATATAGTTTTCCGCCCTTTTTTGAGCAAATATCAAAATATTCTACCAATATCTAGTTAAGCATACTTAAATGCTATTTTAGCTAAGCAGATTCTTCGTAGTGTAACAAAAATACCACTTCGATATAAACCTACTCAAACTTTGTTGTGGTAATAATACATGTGTAAGTGTGTATTTGTGTATATCATTTGACAGTCCACATACTTAGTAGAAAACTTTCAGTTCGCGTCGCGCAAAGATATTTACAACGGAACACTTCTAGGTTGATAAGCGCAAAATTGCCGACGAGATCCATAAAATTATCTTTATAACTGGCTTATATAATACGGTTTTATAACCAGTGCAGGCGACAAACATCATAATATCAGTGTGGTAAAGCTACTTGGTATAATATATATTGTGTTTTATACCTAAATACCCAACGATGTTTTAATACGAACTAGATGGAATGGATGGATACTAAGTATAAATTGTTGTAGGATATTATATTTAAGTAGTACATATTTAGTTTTCCTCGCTGAAATTGTCTTAACTAAGTTCTTTTTTTTTTTGCACTCCCATACAATTTACTCCCTGTTACCTCCTGTAGGTTGACTGGTAGAAAATGCTTTTAGCATTAAGTCCATCTAATTGTACATAATTACTTTTGTATATTGTGCAATGAAGAATAAATAAATAAATGGAGTGTCAGTACAAAAGAAACGTCTTAACAATAATACACCCCTACTTCTACCACTGAGCTCTTATTTTGAATTAGTTTTGTTAAATGATTTGTGACTTTATTTATTGGTTTCTTTAGATTAAACTTAAAATGATTTGACAATAAACAAAATGCGGACAGTTTGTTGTATCTTGTTCGTATATTGTTAATCTAAGTAAATATCACTTGCAGTGACTTTGTATGATGTGCATGATAATATTATAGTGCCTATACCTACTAGGTATTGTAATATACTTTAAATACAATACACATAAACGGATTACTAATATCTGTATGTCTTCTTATGATGGTGGGGTAGGCTATGTAGGTATTATGTTTTAATTCTTAAATAGTTTTAATACGAGTATACTTAATACAAATAAACAAGTAGGTAAACAAACGGATATCGTTGGATTGTCCGGTGTGGAGCCGACTATACAGTGTGTCCCGTCCAATGGAAAGGGGTGACTCAGGCGATCAATCTGATACAATTTTCGTTCTATGACTTTTGGAAATTCACGAAAAAAATATTTACTTCTCCACAGTAATTGGCCACGACGTCATAGAACAAAACTTTCTTTTGATCCACTATTTACGGGACAACTTGTAAGAGATCGCTCTTAGCGATAAGGCCGCGTATTGTTCATTGCTTCTATTCTAGTTTATAATAAGTATTTTTTGTATGCTTTGCTATTTGTGGTGAGTGACCAATCCTATTTAAATTATAAAGGCGAAAGTTTGTGAGTATGTGTGTGTGTATGTTTGTTAGTTCTTCACGTCAAAACGGCTGAACCGATTTTAACAAAATTTTGTACTGAGCTTAGCTGACACCCTGGATTAAACCATGGCTTCATTTTAACGCGGAATTCCCACGGGAAAACTTTATAAGGCGAAGCCAAGCTCGCGGGAACAGCTATTAAAGTCATATATTCTCTTCAATGTACATATTAGGCTGAAGAAGTGGAACCCCTACTGACCTTCTGCGCCCTCACGGCGTCGCTGATCTTCAGCGGCGGCGCCAGGAACTGCTGGTCCCAGCCGGGGTCGGCGCGCCCGTTCATCATCACCACCGCTCTGTGGGAGAACAGATGATTTGTATGAGGTAAGGTACTTCTATTCTATTCTCTGTGGGGGTATAGATACCTGCACCTGGCTCTCTCGAATAGAATCTTTGTGCATATCCAGTAATGCAGGTTTCCTCACGATGTTTTCCTTCACCCTAAGAGCCATGATATACATTGTACTTAAGTTAAAAGAACTCATTGGTACATTTCAGCGCCGGGATTCGAAACCGCATCTCTGGCGTGAGAAACGGGAGCTTACCCGACTGAGCTACCACCGCCACCGTTCCAGGTACGGTACTTAATTTGTTCACAAAAAATGCAGTCTGACGTTTATAGAACTTAATTTGTTAAAATTATGATCTTATCATTGACAGTGATTTTTTCTAGAAAACATTATGGATCAAATCTGAAATAAATAAGAAAAAAAGTTGTTTCGTAGTAAGTTCAAGTACCTACCTATGTTATACCTTATACTTATAACGTATGGATGATGGGACATATAAGTATGTATGTAAGTCACGATGATTCACACGGGTGTCTTAACTGATTGAGTCAATCGTTAATCTAAGACGAGACCTTAGAGCAGCATCAAGGATATCTACTCACCAGACGGTAGGATATTGTGTATATTATGGTACTTAACTATGTTATGTATGTTATTGCACTATATTATATTCAGAATGAAATTGGCACGTTTTATGTAAAATATAATTAGCTACGGCTTACCTACTTAAATCCGTATAGGTAATATTAATTATTATTTTAAAGACCGATTAAGTTCATGCGGAGTGCGAGTTTTCCGCGAATTTTCAAAAGTCGTAGAACTAACGTAGGTAGTCTAAACTAAAATAACCCTTTGTGCCTATTGTTTAGACCAGAGCTCGCCCTTTTTTAACACTCTGTATAAGTAAAATGGAACTGTTTACTCCTGCATGGTAGCACTATAGGAGACACCAACTATCATCCATCTTCCGACCCCTGTTTTTCTTTACAGCCATAAGTTCTGTTCTCTGACGGGCACTTTAATTAATTATAAAAGTATTAATGACGCAGGCACCACTGTTTTTAAACGTAGGTATTCCTAGTTATCAAGTTGAATGTCTGTTTCGCGTCAACAAAACAATAAAACTTTTGATAACCTCCAGATTGGATGGAAGAATCGGCGATCTCGTTTCTTAATTAACTACAACATAAGGTCAACCATGTGAAAGAAAAAAATCGTGGAAAAATGACCTCGTATCTAATCTACAGAGGGTTGCAAAAATGGTATGGTAAGCTAAAAGGTGGTTAGACTCAGGGGGCTACTATACCCTTTTTTGCAACACCCTGTATATCTAGATTCACTGAAGCAAACTAATGGTAGATTCAAACAGTTCTTTCTGTATACTAGGACTAGAAGTCTTTGGTACAGTCAGGTGAAAAAATCATTACTTGTACTTAATTACTATTATACTAGTTACAAATAGCGACTACCATGTATAAATTACATAGGTACACTAGGTACTACAATGATTGCCGCTTCATACAATATAAATAAATCATTTTTAATCAACACACAGTCTAGCGAGCGCTGATGTGATGGAAAACCATGAAAATGTATGCACATTTAACACATGTCATGTTTACGATTGTGACGTCACAACAAGCCCACCGCGCGCCCACCGCCCACTATGTTGGGCCAACACTCAGACAAACACTGGACCCAACATTGGACAGACATAGAATGTAAAACTCGTAAACAACGCATCTTCAATAAAGTCTACAAGCAACTTACGTAAGAACTGAATTAAGTACTTAAATCTGAATGTATTTGAATTGATTAAGTAGTATTTATTTTTGTATATTTTTCTACTGTCTGCGTTTAAAAATAAATAACGTTGAAATTAAAATCGAGAGCGTAAAACTGCTGTGCCCTACATAATATCCTACAGAGTGAATATTTATCGGTGATACAGCTGAAAAAAGGCCGATCTCTATCAGTACCTACCTATATAATAGACCTACGGCGCTCGTTACCGACGTAGATAAACGTCACTATATCGCGATTAATCAAAAATACGGCACTGTGATTGGTAGGACGAATTTGACGATTAAACGAGTTTATAAACGGACGTTGATGTCTTACCCGTGTAGCCCTACCTGCAATTATTTACTCTGTTTTTTTTTTTAATACAACATCCAGAGCCATTATTTACTCTAAAAACCTTTAACCAGCCACAGCCGTGCCAAAAAAATCCTTCAAGCGCCACTCTCCCATTTCTCATCTCAGATTCCCTGTCACCCCTGACCCTCGCTGATGTCTCTGCAATCTGGGTCACAGTCAGGGTTATCAGCTGCTATCTGGTGACCCCCCTCCCCCCCCTCCCTGCCTCGTCGTACCCCAGGGTGCGGGGGACGGAGGAGAAAAACAAGTTTTATTGACACCCTCTGAGTGTTTTTGCGGAATATGTTTTAGTTTTTTGTTTTTTTTTTCTGAACTTTTTAATTAGGTGCACTAAACACTATTTCAGAGGTCTGTGAGGCATTTTTTGTTGGTGGTAAAATATGCTAATATTCTACTTAAATATAAATAACGTTTTTGATAAGAGTTTCCGAAATCCATAGTTATATCTGTACGCTATCGCTATGAACAGATAATAGCAATTATATTTTATCGAGATACATGGGTACTTATTTTTGTTTCTATGACGATTTGGTTTATGTACGTAGGTAAGTACTTTGTCTGTCTACTATTAAGGTTAGCGTCTACCTATCGGTATCGTACGTATCGCACCAAACGGATTGTCATAAATGTATGGAGAAACGGCGCCGGCAATGCCCGAAGAATAAACGCACGAACGCATGAATGCACGAAGAATACTGAATACGATGCATGCCGGCTGCAGCATCCGTTGCGTGCGATGCTAAAATGTGGATTTGATTATTTCATAAATAATTAAATTAGGTACCTTTAAAGACACTTGCACAATCAGTTACTTAATAGTAATAAATAACTTCGGCCACACCGATACAAAGTGAATATAAAGGGTGTTTCTTTCTTTAGTATTCTATTCCTGTGAGTTTTCGGTAATATCGGTGTGACTGACACACATTTTATTTGTGGAGAGTTTTGTTTTAAAACATTTTCTAAGCGAGTTTTTGTGTGCAAGATCACATTGATTCAAAACATTTCACAACTTTGAGTACCTAGTTACCTATTAGTATCTACTGTGGCAGATAATCAAGAAAGTAATTAAAACCAACTTTGCTAATTAGAAATAAATATACCTGAATTAATAGCTATAAAATGATATACTTAATACTTACTTAAGTAAGTAAGTAATAGGTATAACATTCCGGAAATCTATGGCTGTTAAATCTTACAAAGCATTCAGAACAAAAAGCATTATTCCTTGTACCTATCTAGGTTAATTGCCTCTGAAGTTATATTGAATACCTAGGCGGGACGTAATAAGCTATGAGCTTAATTAACCTTCTTATAACACCGTGATTTTTACAACACTCCGTTACGGAGTCTCCGTATAAAACCTTTACCAACCCTTATACCCTTTTTCACGAGGAAAGATATCTGACAGGACCCTTATTACATTCGAATAAGGGTAGTTATTGTTTGTATCACATGTCTTTCCCCGTGAAATAAGGTATAGGGAGATGAAAAACTGCTTTTGCATGCTTTGTATACCAAGAATTAAGATGAGTCCATTGACATATAGAATATATATTATTGGATGAGTCTTATATTTTTCACGTGAGTATTTGTGTGTATCCCATAGCTCTGAATGGGATGTTCTGATTGGAATGCATTTTTTGTTTTCATTGCAATATTTCATTCAACAAAACGATTGTTTTTTTTTTCAATTTATATTTCGCAATTAGTTGTGGCTATATTTAGTTAGCAATGCACGCATATCTGGTAAATAGCTGAATCAATTGTGATATTCGCATAAATTCGTCCATCCATTTTGGACCTACGATAACAGACACACAGAATTGAACATACACACGTCAAACTTACACCTATTCTATTTTCTGTCAGAAATTATAGTGAAACCTCGTAACTAAAACCTAATATCTACTAACTTAACTCATCAATGATGTCGATTCTGAAGGCAGAAATTCTAAATTTAGAGATGTCAAAACCTGAATTTCTTTGTTTAAAATTCGACTCTATGATTGTTTACGTAAATGTCATTTTATGCTAGCAATTTTTTTTAGTTTGACAGCGTTAAAATTAGAATTTCTGTCTTCAGAATCGACATCAATGGCTCAGCATGCATAGACCATACTAGTCTAGCCATAAGACCTCGGTCTGAATAACCACTAAGCTAAATAAGTAATAGGTAAGTACTTGTCCCTCTAGTCAAACTAGTTTTGTAATTGATTATACCTGTGTGCTGCGTGTAACTTTCATAGTAATTCTCACACTCAGACACCACCTTTTTCTGATTTTTTTGAGCACACAAAGTTCGAAAGAAAATAAAACTAAGAAGCTATGTACTTACTACGAGTACAATGTTTGACTTTCTTTATCTTCACGATAACATTTTTGGCTTCATTGAAACAAATTAGTTAGCCCGTAGCAAGATTCACGCACATCTTCGTTTGCTTACTACTAGTTACTACGTACCTAGTTATCATTCTGTATACTCACTATGCCTTCGCAGATTCTTGCATTAGCTTATACAGTTGTTGCAAAATTGGTATACTAAGCCGAAACCTACATGTGCAGCATGGTATATCTAAGCCCGAAACTGAAATCAGAATTTGGAAATTCGAGAAAAAAAAAAACATTTTCCATAGTAAAAAGTCACGTGACCAACAAAGTTTCTATGGAAAATATATTTTTTTTCGCGAATTTTTTATTTCTCATTTCTGTTTCGGGTTTAGATATAACATGCTGCACATGTAGGTTTCGGCTTAGTATACCCTTTTTGCAACACCCTGTATTTATGGTTTAGAAAAGACTCTCACTAACAATAGTAGTCTCTAGTACTTTTATTCCAATGCAATACGTGTACGTCATTTATGCAATTTGTGTTTCAATCAAGGTTGCCAAGAAGAGATCGCTTTTAGCGATAGGGCCGCCTATTGTATTGTAACATCTAAAAACAGGTACAGGGCACTAACATAGGTACATAACGTGATGCGATACGTCATAACGTCATAGTGTGATGGTAAATAAATAAATAACATAGCCCTACCTCTTGTTAGGTATGCCTCCAGCTATAAGCGATTGACAAAAATAATGTCACTGGTTTACTACGGTGACAAACCCTACTCCTACTCTAGTGTTTGTAGGAAGATAGCACACCTCTTCCATTGCTCTACTGGACCTTTTCAATTAAAGTTTATTTAAGTGCAATAGTACTCAATTACTGCAGTCCACACTCAATCAACTGATCATGATATATGGGACTTTAACTGACATCCGTAGTGCCATGTTTATTGCTGTGCATTGTGATTTGTGTGGTGTAGTGTAGTTAACATTTATTATGAGAGAAAATGCTTTAAGCTATGCCTTCGGGCAGCTTGAAAACATCTGACAGTCGGGTTGCCCACTTACCCGACAACTCTCTCAGCACAAGCTTGCTTGTTTTGGGGTCCACCAACCCGCACTTGGCCAGCGTGGTGGACTAGGCCTAAAACCCTTCATTCATCGGAAGGAGACCCGTGCCCCAGCAGTGGGGACGTGATGGGTCGTGATGTGATGATGAGAGAAAAAGCTGGAGTTTTGTGGTAATACTTTCGGAGAATGGTTCCTAAGTACTTATATCCAGCAGTGGACTAAGTAGTCTGGTAATGATTACGAAATAAGAGAAGTCATGGTACTTACAAGGTTACGTTAAGGATAAGTAGGATAACTAACATTAATAAAAACAACAAGGGGTGATTAACACGTTAATTAAGAAAACGGGATCATAGAGTAGAGTCGTGCTAAGCGATCATAAACTTCGTATTTTGTAAGTACACCCCCTGTCGTTTGCCACCACATGAATAACAAGTCAGTCACCGATAATGTTCGCTGATGGTCTACACATGATAAAATAGCTTCGGGGTATCTAAATGTGGCCCGTTTTATCTGGTAGACGCAGATTAATTACTTATTTCTTCAGATAAGTATTGTCAAATCTAATTTACCTTTATCGAAACGATTTTACACGCATAGTAAAGCATTCTACTCGTATGTGTTATGTATTTTAGTATAACACGAGTATTTGCATTATAATTTTTCACATTATGAGTAGATTATTCGAATCACTTAGATAAATAAAACGAATGTTAATCGTTGTTTACATTTAGCAACCGGTTACGTGAAATGTTTTCATTGGCTCCCCCCAGGGGTCAAGTTTAGGTCCGCCTCTATATATCATTAATATTCTTATCATCAGATATACTTATTTATGTAGTTGGCGTTTTTGCAAGGGTACCTAGGTACACCAAAAAATTTGTTTTCAGAGAAAATTCACACACTTCATGCTAAGTACTTTTAAATCTGTTTTAAATTATGTAAAATAAACTGTAATAGGTGCGATTCTAATGCATGACTGTCTAATTTCAACCATGAGAATAAAATGTCCTATGATTGCTAGGAAACTGCGACACTGTAGATGTTGCAAGTAAACATCAAAACTATTTCGATTGCACAGATGACTAGATATTTTTTTATAGTTGTCTGTTTGTATACTCACATTGATCAAGCGTTGAACCGGCGTGTGGCGTCGAAATAGCGTCAAGGTCGGCACGGAGATAAAATTTAACGTAGTTTAACGTGTGTCTAGTGTGAGTGTTCGCGCACGACTGACGGCCAATGACGACTTGGAGCTGGTGCTTCCAGCTGAGCACTGATATCCTATGACATTGGCCGTGGCGCCTCGAGCCCAACAGCCAACGTGCACAAATGTTTGGTGATTGGTGAACTCGTCGACCGATAAAACCGAAAACAATTTTGTCAACTTTGCGTAGCGAAAGCCGGTTGCCGGCAAGTTTTAAATCTAGATTAATCCTGAATTTAATGGCTATAGTTAGGTAGGTAAGTACATATATTTAGCAACGATTAACGATATTTTTACTTAGGTACTTTATTCGTTTCATAAAATCTCTGTTAAACTTTTAAGTATAAGCTTTTCTGAAATTACTTACACTGTTTTAATTTTATTCTGTTGGTTGTCTACAGTATAAAATTTAAACAATATAAAGCCAATTACAAGTTTTCTCGTAATAGTTAATTATTTAAAATTTCTGGAAATCTTACCTAAGGACTAAGAATTTCACTCACGGGCAATCAAAAAGTTCCACTCACAAAATACTGACAGGATAAAATATTATTGTTTTTAGTTGGTAATATCCTGATGCTCTGTTAAATGTACTTCAATGTTGCAGAAGGCGTCATTAAGCTAGCCTTTTGCGTTTAGGAGTAATTTGGTGCTTTTCTCAGTGGAACCTTTTCATTGCCCGTGAGTGTAACATCAGAACAATCCTACATACAATTCCTACATAAACATTAGAACCACTATAATTTCGTAAGTAACTACTAATCCTACGTACCTATAGAATAAGCATGGTGGCTATGGCTAGGGCAGCTCCTATGGCGTTCAAGCAGGTTTTTCCTGTCCCTTGTGGGTGTCACTGGAATGTGCTGAGTAAAGTGGTGTTCTTGAGACACTCATAGGTAGGTACTTAAGAAGGTATCTACAGTCTATCTAGTAGAGGGTATTGTAAAACTGGTATATACAGGGTGTTGCAAAAAGGTATTACTAAGCCGAAGTCATCGAAGTAGAAAAAAAGAATAATTACTTTTACTTTACTTTAGAATACCCGTTTTGCAACATTCTGTATACTATAGTAAGACAAAAGACTCAGTTGGTCATTATGAAATACGTTTTGGTCTACGACTATGGAAAATCCAAGTTATTTTTTTACTTGATCTATGAATACTGTACATTTAGATGTTACATTACTTGTAAGAAATTGCATTCAATTCATTTTAGTTAAAGCATGTAACGATAACTTGTAAGTAGTTATAAATTAATATTTACGAAAGCTACCTACCTACCTACGCAACATCTGACAATCTATCTTAAAACGTGTTGTTTATTTTTTATTGGTTGTTATTGTTTTTATTTAGGTAGTACAAGTTCATTCCATTAGCAAATTAAAATATATAAGTACCTATACCTACTTGACTGTTGATAGTGATGTTTTTTGACCCGAGTGTTAATGGATTTTTGTTTGGCTTTCTTTGTACAAAACATTTTATCGTATTTAAATCTATGGCTCTCTTGCCTTGATAGGATAGTGGCAGAACAAGACGGCAATAGATTTAAATACGTTTAAATATTTGGTGCAAGTCACCCTTAGACCAACTGCGAAGTACCTACCTATATTTTAAATGATAATTAATTTTACGTAAGTTTGTGAGTGCTGTAGGTATTTAAGATAGATTAGGTTTATAATACTTAAAATACATATAATAAGAAATAGCACGATAGTTAAGGTAACGGACGTACCTATTCTTTTCATACAGCTATAGGCTAACCCCCTTATTCATAAAAAAGTTACTGGACGGATTAACTATTGAACTGTTCTGTCCCTCTCTGACAGAGAACAATTTGTTCTTTGACAGAGAGTGACAAAACAGTTCAATAGCTAATCCGTCCAGTAACTTTTTTATGAATAAGGGGGTAAGTACCTAATTGTAAGTAAAAAAAAGGGTAGGAAAATAGTATTAAACAAAAAGCAACGTTACAGTCAACGACATTTAGTTTATTTTCAGTTGTTGACACCGACTTAACATAAAACATTATTCTATTATACACAAAACATGTTTTTCTCAATTTACATTACTTTTTTAAATTCAACAACAGTAGCCACTCGGCATATACTTTTTGATGGTTGGTAGCCATTACATACTACCTACTATTATTTAAGTAGGTAAATACGTTCAAAATATTTACCCCTAAATTCATTGAACGTATTGTCAGTTAACAAGAGGCTTGGAATTTTGCATTGACTTATACTGGGTGACTTTACAAAAAAAAACAGCTGTTCCATATTGAATGTCAACACCTACTCGACCAAAATGTATGGAACAGCTGTTTTTTTTCGCGATTTCAGGGTTGGCTCCATAATGAAAGTTGGTCAGTATGACTAGGAGAACACGTGGTGAAAATATTATGTGCGTCTCGACAGGGCCAACCGCTGAATAAAATGACACCTTTGCGCTGGTCCTAAAATCTCATATATCTGTCATAATTTGTTTGAATTGGGGCCAGCGCGCGGGTGTCATTTACTTTAAAGCTGCGTACAGACCGGCGGCCTAACGAACGCCAAACGATGGATATTTATCATACATAATACAGGGCAGATTGCAGCAACGAAGGCCAACGAAGCCCGTTCGTTGGCGTTCGTTTGGCCGGTCTGTACGCAGCTCAAGCAAAATGTTCTGTCGGGCGCATCCTTTCTTTTTAAATGACTGGAATTTTGACTTTCTGCCTAACATAAAGGGCCTAACCACAAAACTAAGACAGTATTTAACAGGTGTTTGGCGTTGTCAAACGTCTACATTATCTGAAAAATTTCATTTTAAACACTTGTTAAACAGTGTTTAAAGTTTTTTGTGGTAGTACAGAAAGAGTCTTTGAAAAGCTTGTAAGCATCTTGTAAACTAACAGTTCATTCTATGAATTCGGACGCATGTTAAACATTCATCATGTTCGTATAAGCCGCGCCAATAAAGAAGAGAATCTTAATGGCGACACTCACAAATTTATTCCTTCTTACTTGCTCAGAGTCTCACATCTATAACGAGTGCGATAAAGAAACTATAATTATGAAAATGACAGACGGATTCATGCTCTCTCGCTTTATGTGAATGTAATCGTAGCTATGTCTGTAAGTAGGTTTTCTCTCTTAGGGTAGACGTATTCAAATATTATATTGCTCGCTTGCTTTTACATTACAGTATGGTGGCAGAGTAAGACAGTAATATAATTAATTTCGTTTAAATGTTTGGTGCAAGTAACCCTTATTCCCACGTATGTAATAAATAGCCGTCATTTTCATAATAATTTTACTTTATCTGCACGCATTATAGTAAGCTAAATATTCTATACTATTTGTACACAAAAACAGGACATCGTACGGCCACCATGTTTGATTAGTTTCTTTATTAGCGTGGCTTATAAAGAACCATCTGAAAAATGCCAAATGTCAACCTTATTAATTTAGGTAGGAATTTAATTTTTCTCTCCTAACTAAAATTAGTTGGTAATTAAATTCACGTATTAAAACTGGAAATTGAATTATAGTTATAATTCAAATGACTCAGGTAATATGCCTAGTTTACCTACTTTAGGTACATTATTTTTGTGTGTATATTTGGGCAGAATGGTCTTTTATTTTTTACTAACTACATAATTGTAGAACTCTACTCTGACTTAATGAATTTACGGCTTTTTTTTAATCATGATATAAAGCTAAGGCTACACAGACATCAGACAAACGCACTTGTAAAACATAACTATTTATTTTTGGCCAGGATTTTTAATTTAAGGTTAACTATAATAATATGACGGCTGTCAAAAGAATCGGGTTATAGTGAAAAGTCAGAGTAGGATCGAGATCCTGTGTGAATCGAGATTCACAGTAGGTATAATAGGTAGTAAATGACAAAGTTTAATATGATTTTGTACGTTTCAGCATTTAAAAAAACTCTTGAACAAAAAACAAAAACTTAAATTAAAAGTACTTATTTTCCTTAATAGTTATTTACAATTATTATAATTACAATAAGTAACATTGTAGCTAACATTTTATTAATAAATTGATAAAAGGTCTTTGCTAGAACATAGTAACTTCATACTTGTGCCCATTTTCAACGGATATACAAATTTAAGAACTCACTTAATTAATGTAACTCACTTAATTAATGTAACTCACTAATTTAATATTATGGTATTATAATATTATCACATACTTAAAACAGAATAGTCTGAGGTCTGGAAATTGTAGTTCACATCACTTTCACTGGCAATGGCTGTAGCATTTGAGCCTGAAACAAAATAATATATTATCTGTAAAATTTTGCTACAGGGTTTTGCAAAAGAGGTACACTAAGCCGAAAGAGGGAGACTCTGGGTGTTATTCTGAACAATGTTTTAAGACTTTGGCAAATTGGTCAAAAAAGTCAATGAGAATTATGGTCTGTCGCTGACTGCCTTGGGCGCTTTATAGCGATGCTTAGACATTAAGACTGATGTCTCTAACTTCTTTATTGTATTTTTAGTGTGTGGTGTTGGACACCGAATAAAGTTTTGTTCATCAATATTTACGTAACAATGGGATTGATTTTTTAATGGTCAGATAAGGGTTATCTAGGGAATAATTCTGATACTGTCGCGACTGAATGTCAGTATTAGACAGTGACAACAATTTTTTTTTTCTTCAGATAGCACTTACATATCTGACCATTGAAAAATCAGCCCTAAATGATACAGTATATACGTACAAGTCTACTCAAAAGCGAGCGTGGTTAGTCGCTATATGCAGGTGGTCTTGAGATGCATGGAGAGCAGCCCCTTAGCCACGAAGCCGCGCCCGCACAGACCACACACGTAGGGCCGCGCGCCGCTGTGGTATCTGTAAGAAAGATTATTGATTAATATTTATTTATTAATTTAACTCTTTATTGTACAAATATTATAAATAATATGTATACAGGGTGCTGTAGTACGCAGATTTCGGTAATGAGAAAAAAAATATTGAGCCAAAAGGGGTAACTAAGCTTTCGGCTAGCTCTTTTTCTTATACATATTTTTTTAATTGACACTAAAGTTCTTTATATCTTAACACTTCTTGAAGCCTGGCCGGTGCCCACGTGTTCAGTGCAAACACAAATGCTTGCACAGTGCGGCCTAGTCTCTATATATACAGGGTGTGCACGTACCGCTCGTGTATGACGAGGGTGGACCGCTGGCTGAATGCCTTGCTGCAGTGTGGCACAGTGCGGCCTAGTCTCTATATATACAGGGTGTGCACGTACCGCTCGTGTATGACGAGGGTGGACCGCTGGCTGAATGCCTTGCTGCAGTGTGGCACAGTGCGGCCTAGTCTCTATATATACAGGGTGTGCACGTACCGCTCGTGTATGACGAGGGTGGACCGCTGGCTGAATGCCTTGCTGCAGTGTGGCACAGTGCGGCCTAGTCTCTATATATACAGGGTGTGCACGTACCGCTCGTGTATGACGAGGGTGGACCGCTGGCTGAATGCCTTGCTGCAGTGTGGCACAGTGCGGCCTAGTCTCTATATATACAGGGTGTGCACGTACCGCTCGTGTATGACGAGGGTGGACCGCTGGCTGAATGCCTTGCTGCAGTGTGGCACAGTGCGGCCTAGTCTCTATATATACAGGGTGTAGCACGTACCGCTCGTGTATGACGAGGGTGGACCGCTGGCTGAATGCCTTGCTGCAGTGTTGACACACGTGTGGCTTCTCGCCGGAGTGAGTTCGTTCGTGGAGCGTCAGGTTGCACTTTTTGACGAAGCCCTTGCCGCAGGTTCTGGGGACAAAAGGGATGTTGTTATAAACAGGGTTTTGGAAGAGTGGTAGAGTAAGGGGGTGACTCAAAGGTCGGTCATGTCGGAATTATAAGTAGCTCAGCGAAGTGGAGTCTGCTCGGAGCCACCACTGAAGTCTTACGGCAAAAGTGGGAACTACTACTACTAAGAGACTACTAAGAGATACGTTTAAGGAAATAGGTATACTAACTGTTCCATGCCAATATATCTATGAAAATATTATGTATGTTCGTAAAAACTTAAATTCATTTAGTAAAGTAGGAGCCACTCACGGTATTGAGACCAGAAACAAAAATAGGTTGCTTTTCCCCACACTCAGACTTTCGAAAACAAACACATCATTCATGGGGAACTGTATACGTTTTTATAATAAATTATCAAATGAAGCAATAAGCCTTACTGAGCAAAAATTTAAGAATTATGTTAAAGCTACATTATGTAGTAAAGCTTACTATAGTATAAATGATTATTTAAACGACAAGAACGCGTGGTCTTGTCCACCTCAGCTAAGGCTATTGAAAAAATGAAATGGATATAGGTACTTAAGTAAAATTGTAGGTACTAGATATAAGTAAAAATTGTAATAGATTATAAGAAACAAGTTGAAAAGATGCTCGAGGAGTTTCTTTCGCCATTTCTTTCCTTCTCAATGACGGGGCCTTTGTGAAATGGTGGTAGATGACTATCGACAAATAATTGTAAAATTTTACGTCGATTAAACCATTTGAATTTGAATTTGAATTTGACTTAATGATATAAAATACATTGCCGCAACGTCGTCGTCATCTATTGTCAGGAGTGTCTGGGTAGAAAAGAATAGTAGATGCATTGTAGTCCTAAAGCAAGTAGGTCATACTTTAGATGTCAAAATTGACCCCAGCCGTTTTCACGTCAAACAGTAACAAACATCCATACTTACAAGCACGGTCGCTTAGCACAGCGAAAAACGGGCATTGCCCTTTTTATATTTATCTCTGTCACACGCGCACAGTAATTTTGACGGCACGCGGCAAAGACTGTGATTAGTTGTAGATGCAAAGGTCAACGTTCGATTTTCTCTGTGCTTGTCGACTGGCCATCACACTCACTTGCAGACATTGGGCTTGTAGCCCGTATGTATCCTTATATGGAACTTCAAGTGTTCCCTTGACGACAGTGCCTTTCCACACACATTGCACAGGTGGTTCTTCTCCCCCGAATGCGCCCTCTGGTGGCGGCGGAGGGAACTACACTAGGCATGTAGGCTAGTGGAGGGTAGTTTAGTTACTATATCTTGCTATCAGCAAATTAAGTAACTAAACGGCTAATTTGATATCTAAACAGCTAATTTAGTAACTAAACGTGAGTTTGGCCAATGATGTAGTAACTAAATTACTCTCCATTTGACTAAATTACTAACCTAGTACGATCAAGGCTCTATAGTAGGTCGTCCTCACACTCAAAAGTATTTTTTTTATGGTTTTTTCTTTGTCTAAACTCGACTTACTTGCAAACGTTCGGTTTATATCCCGTATGTATCCTTATATGGAACTTCAGATGCTCCCTAGAAGACAGTGCCTTTCCACAAACATTGCACAGATGGTTCTTTTCTCCCGAATGCGCCCTCTGGTGGCGGCGGAGAGAGTTGAGGTGCGCGAAGGTGCGGTCACACTCGGCGCAGCGCAGGGCTAAGGGTTCGGCCGAGGCGGCCGGGTGGGCGCGAGCTCGGTGCGAGAGGAGGTATCTGGAAATTACATTAAATTAAATAGTCCGCAGTTATGATTGGATGCGGAAAGCTAAAGATCGCATCCAGTGGCGTGCTTTGGGAGAGGCCTACGTCCAGCAATGGACTGCTATAGGCTAATGATGATGATGATGAAACAGTCCACCAATAAACCACGTGGCGTCGCAATATCGTGCAGGAGGCAGCCGCCCTCGGCATGAGCTGGCAGGAAGTCCAAGGCGTGGCACAGGACCGGTCAGACCGGAAATCTACACTCCGAGCCCTTTGTCCCTGATTAGGGATTCTGATGGTGATGATGATGATGATGGAATTAAACAGGCATGTGACTAGGAAAATACCAGTGACGACTCCTTGTGTCTCAGGCCAAGATCTACTCCGGGTTGCTGAGTAAGTAAGTAAAGGAATCTGGGAATTAGGTTAACAAGTTGAGACCACAAACAATAGGGGTGCCGTCCCTGTACGAAGAAAAAATGCTACAATTGCTACATTATCACCAGAGTTATCATAGTTTGCGTAATTTTATAGAGATTTACAAACAATTATGAAAAATCTTTCGATTATGTGCCATGTTCAGGGTTTTAACAACGGTTTCAATTTATGTAATGTCTATAGAAACGTAAAAAATACAAAGCCAGACACCCTAAAGTATCTTTTACATGCCGATTGCTACCCGACTGCTGGACCAACGACCTTCGACAGCTGGCGGGTAGTGGATGGATGAGGAAGACTGAGGACAGAGTGTTGTGGTGATCATATAATATATGTCCAGCAGTGGACAATTAGGCTGCCTGTCCCCACCAGAGCAGAGAAGGCTAGCGGAGCGGTGTGCGATGCAAAAATCGACCAATTAATTTGCATGAGCAGAGTTTTTACGCAATTTCATTAGTAAATTTTTACCTTGCACACAGCTCCACTCTGGTGGACAGGCATCCTTAGGGACTGATGATGATGATGATGGTGGACACTGACCTCATATAGAAGAACCCCTCGGGACACTGGTCGCACAGGAAGCGCTTGTTCCTCTGTGTCTCCGAGTCCGCCTCTTCATCATGACTGACGCCTGCAATTTATAGAAAATGATTAATATTTATAATATTACTAGAGTATAATTTTATGACTACTATCGCTTGGAGGATTTCAGTCATGAGACTATAGCCGCCTCATTGCCAGGTCAGCTTGCAGATGTAATAATAGTATAACTTTAGTTTATTGATCAATCATTAACAAAGTCATTATTTTCTTATGAAACAAGGATCTAAATCACTATGAGTATTGTCATATTGTGGCAATAACCATGGTCTGTTATCATCATTCATCATATATTTGTATGAAACTACCTTTTCCTTACTCTTCAGTTGGTCTACATAACTTTTTCTTGGTCTTCATTTCTTTTCCTTGCAGTGGCAATCATCCATTAACCCAACAGTCCACTCACCATGCTTCAGTATAGCGTTGGCGTCGCGGAAGGCCCGCTTGTCGATTTACGTAACTTGACTAATGAGCTAAATGTACATATTTTTATCGCCATCTGTTACAGCACTGACCCCCTAGCATGAATTTTCATCGTGAACGTGAAGGGGTCTGATGGGCTCCAACTGCTATTCTATAATTCATTCATGCGCCCCCACTTCAGCCACCATAAACTTGACATTCTCAACAACACTTGGGGCCCCTTGCACCAACAAATTAAATCTAGATTTAGTGTCAAATGTCGATTTAAGAAACGTCAGTCCATATAAAATTTGACACTAAATCGAGATTTAACACTAAATCTAGATTTAATATGTTTCTGCAAGTGGCCCTTAGCATGTTTAGGGCCCGTTGTACAAACATATTAAATCTAGATTTAGTGTCAAATCTCGATTTAAGGAACGTCAATCCATAAAAATTTATGGATTAAATCGAGATTTAACACTAAATTTATGTTTCTGCAAGTGGCCCTTAAGCGTTTATACAGGGTGTAGTCCACTCACCATGCTTCAGTATAGCATTAGCGTCGCGGAAGGCCCGCTCGCAGCGCGCGCAGCGGTAGGGGCGCTTGTCGCGCTCCCAGTGCCGCTGCCAGTGCGCCGCCCACAGCTCTGGCTCCACCACCTGGGAAATATTTATTTATTTATAAACACTTTATTGTATACTTAAAAAACACAGTTACAAAAATGGGACTTAAAAATAGTGTATTCCTCAGTGTACAAGGTGCCAAAAGTATGGTCATACAAAAAATAATTGTAAGAGGCCATACAAATGTGTAAAATGTGCCGAGGATCATAAAACTACAGAATGCACAAAGAGTAACAACACCCCTGCCAAGTGCACCTTATGTGAAGGCGAACACCCGGCCAATTATAAGGGATGCAATGTGTATGTTGAAATGATGAATAGGAAAACCAAACGTAACACTTTGAAGCATACAGCGGACAAAGTAAAGGAAACTGTATCTAGAAGCAGCGTACCTGTCTCCATGGAACAAAACAAGAACACAACTGCTATGTCCTACAGAGATGCTACGATAAACAAACCTGTTTAAGAAACAAATCCACTATCATCATCATCATCACCAGCTGTTGATTCAACCAGACCGCAGCCAAACATCCAAATACATCAAAACCATGATGATGGCAACAATATCTACTCAATACTAATGAATAATAATTTAAGGTTTACACAAATTCTACTCGTATGTGACAGTACAAATATACCTAAGCAGGAACTGTTCTTTTTTGATGTTGGTGCGGTGACAAAGTAATCTAAAGAAATATGGCACCAACTTCAAAAAAGAACAGTTCCTGCTTAGGTATATTTGTACTGTCACATACGAGTAGAATTTGTGTAAACCTTAAATTATTTCTTACATTTTAGTGGTTTTTTGAAGTCGGTTTTTTAACTTTTTTAATTATTATTTTATTTTATAGTTTTTAGTTTATTTGCAAATAATTTTCAATCAAAAGTAAGGTGCAAATGATACCAAAAAGTCCTACTAATCAATACGAATCATTCAAGCCTAAACACGAAGTATAGTTGCTATATACCGTTGAGGAGTTCCCCTGACTGCCTTCCGTTTCCATCATCAGATCAGCTCAAGGTCACCATCATATTTTTTTGTTATAAGAACTATATTTACGTTCTTAATTTCATTAGAATCGGTTAATATGTGCCCAAAATGGAAATTCATACCCTGTTTTTACCCCTTTACCCACCCTTGGGGGTGAGATAAAATTCTGAAAAAAAAATGGGACCACCTGGAAGCTCAACCCAATACAACAAAAAAAGAATTTTCAAAATCGGTTCATAAACCAGAAACCAAGGAGATGATGTTCACTGGACCATCACCCAAAAAAACGAGGGATAATGAACATACAATCTGATGAAGACAGAATGTCGATGGCAGATGAGAAAGAGGACAAAAAAAAAAATAGCCAACAGCGGCACACGAGAGAAGCTTGCAGTTACGTTGACAGAACACAGTCAGGAGAGGTGTTAAGACATTAAGCCAGGGTATAGAAAGCCAAAGTAAAGGACACATTCTATACAACTCTTGTTTTTGGACTTTTGGAAATTAGTGAAAAAAAACCGAATAGTCGACACTACTGTTTTGAATCATAATTATTGAATTACCTTGTTACACCTAGTGCACTTGGGAGGTCCGTCCTCGGGTATGGGTGGCGGCGGCGGAGGCCCCAGCTCTAGATCCGTGTCATCTGCATGACACCTGGAATGTTTACAAATCTTTGCTGTGAAAAAATTTCATTTTCAGTGTACTATGTTTATCAGAAGAACTTTTCCATGTTAGGCACCACATTTTAGACAGTATTGAAAGTAGACAGCTAATATGCTCTTCCTCATTTTCAGGACAGAGGTCATGTGATTAAAAACCATCAATTAGGCACCATGTCAACACAAGCCCTGGTTGTTTTTCCAAAAACCCTGCATATCTAAAAAAGATTCTCTTATTGTCAAAAAAATATGCAATAATAAGGTGGAATTTCTATTATTTAGTTTAAAAATGTTACAATGATAACAACAAACCTATAGTGCTCAAGCATCTGTTGTTTATTAAAACACTTCATGAAGCACATACAGCAGTTGAAAGTCTTTGGCTCCTGCTTCACTTTCTTAGAAAGATCTGGGAACATGTCTAAATCTTCAAGACCGTCAGAATCTTCTTCTTTCTTCACCTCCGGCAGTTTTACTTCTTCAGACTTATTCACCACACCTATAGTTGTACCGACAGGCAGAGCCTTCACGAGCATCTCCCATTCGTTTGATGCCTTATTTTTTCTTTTCTTTGTTTTTGTATTTACATCACCGTTTGTCAAGGAGGTCTTGCCTTTTTTATGCTTCCGTTTCCTTTTCTGCATTTTTAGTGTTTCCAGTGACATGTTATCATCACTGTCATCAGACGGTCTGTGCGGAGAGAAGTGGTTGGGGCTGCTTTCCGGTTTGACTTCTAGTACGTAGTCTTCTTCCTCTGGCTCCTCTTTGATTTTTACTGCCAAGTCCTTAAAGTCAGATTTGTTTTGTGTTGAGTCTAATTGTGAAAGATACGGATCCTTCAGTGGTTCCGGACACAGTTCGGTCTGCGTGCCCTGGTCACAGTGAGTGATGGTGCTGAGAGGGAACAGGAGGGATGTGTCCGGAGGTGGCGACAGGCAGTGCTTTACAGGGGGCACTCCGTTGCTGTCCTCCACTAAACCTGGCAATATTGTAGCAGCTTGCAATCTGAAATTTTTCATGTTTTCAAATAAGATTAAGTATAGATTAACCTTTCATTCAGGATAGAAATAAGTAAACAACTAAATTTATTCAATAGTTAGCTGGTAGGAACAAAACTTACCTGTTCTGAACTTCTATAGCTTCGTTGCAAAACTGATAAAGATCATTCACTTTACAGCTGCATTTGTCACAGATCTTCTGCGGCAGACGATCATCCTTCAATACCTGCATATATTAACGTAAGTATTAGCGGATCAGCATAGAAAACTTGTGTGTATTGTAACAAAAATAATACTGCTCTCACCTTGATCGGCATATAAAGAGACATCTTCAAGTGCAATGCTGTCTCCTCATCAAATATGTAATTCTTCACAAAACCAGACGAGCAACACAGTCGGCATATTTCGTCCATTGTTTACTAGATCATAAATTTATATTTTAATAAATCTACGAACGGCGTTATTCGTCCTGCCTGGCGCAATGACAGACCGCAGCCATTTTACACACAGATTAGTTACGTCAGTTGATAGAAGTTTAGTATAATCTGTCTGCAGTGAGGCTGTTATTATTCTAAGTCTGTGTAGTTCAAAAATAGTAATAAATGCAGTCCAAATTGTAAGAAAAAATTCATTCTTTATACATTTAATATTAAATTGAAACATTAAATATATAGCTTAAAAAGAGGAGGATGATAGGTTTTGTCTCTTTATTTTTAAAAGTATAAATTGTACATTTCTTTGTATAGAAGTACTACGTTAGGAAGAGCAGTTTTAATATTTTAGAAAAAGATCATAAGGTACATCATATTATTATGACCGTGATTATTCAAAAAACTCAAACTTTACTACTTATATGCAAGCTGTAGCTGTATAAATACAAGGCATATAAATTTAAATCTTTATGAAAAAGCATGTTTGAGATTGCGTTGTTTATTGCGTTATTTGGACTGCGCTAAAATATTGACTTTCATTTTTAATGTTGCCAGCTTTTGAACTCTTTTAAACATTATTCAGGAAGACCTAAAATATATATAAAATTCTCTATAAATAGTTGACATAGAAAGTGGACTGGAGGATACTGGAGATGGAGAGGGGTGGTGGCGGCACTGCGCCAAACTTTTGATTAATGAATACGATGTAAAGTTAACTTTACTTTCGCTAAACCTGAATTATTGAACACATTGCAAACTTTTCACAATCGGTGTTCGTAAAATACTTGTTGCATTTCTTGCCCGTCATTTATGAGAATAGGTATGGCTGAAATTTTATAAATATAAATACTATTACGACTACTACGATTGCGACTTTTCAACTTGGAATCGTTTTGGGCACTTCAAAATAGGTCACATAATTTTATCAGGTCTAAAACTATATTATCCATTATAGTTAGCTACTATACAATATCGAATGCATGGGCTTTAAAGTACTAATTTGTTCCCTATTAATAACGTTGGTGTGAATCCAGTCAGCGGGCAGGTAATTATTATTGTTTAATATAGAGCATGTCAGAGTCCAACATAGTGTTACTTCCTAAAGCGAACTGTTTTCGCGCGATAGCTTGCGATAAAGACGTTGACTACCACTTATCTTTATCTTTATCGTGCGCCTTCAACAAATAAAGTGTATACGAGATAAGGCCAAGGTATGTAGGTACTGCAAGAACTGATGCGTAACTCAACCGATTATAAAAAGGCCCCTTTTACCGTAGCCGTAGGGTAAGTCTTAAATAGGTACCTACTACCTAGCGTTACATATTTAGCATCCCTTCAACTGAAGTTGAAAAATGCATCTGCTCAAGAATAAGTACTTGTCTTATACCACGATAGTCTGTTCCTACTTGAGGACTCATCTATCTAAACCGATTTTTGGTAGATAGTTACTTATATTTCATTGATAGATTACCTAATTTCTCATTTATTATTCATCACAGATATCGTCAATAAAATTCGCTGCAGTGACTTATGCTCCAGCATATTTTCAACTTATAAGTACTTTAAAAAATGCACTAAAAATATAAATAATGTATGTTATACCTATCAATCTCCCTTTGTATGAAAGAGATCGTTTTACTTATTCAATTTAATGTTATCCTATAATAGAATAAAATTAAATATTGAAGAACTTATATTATACCAACCTAAAGTAATAAATAAAGAGTAATTTTCAATCAAATTGCCTCAAATTATATTGATGGTACCTACTTATCGATATCCATCTAACACCACCATACCTATATAGCTAATGAAAATTTGAGTGTGAGAAAGCTCACAAATGTTGCTTGTATTGTATGTACCTATTTGGAAAAGCACTGTTCTTAATCATATTATTATAGAAGGCATAGCGATTTTATACCTTACTATAAACATCATCAGCAAATAGTAGTTATTGTTTAATTTAATATAGGTATTTGTTCTTTGCTGCCCTAAGTCTTTCCCAAGGAAGTGGACAGTATTCAGTGCTATAACTTAGTTAGGTACCCATCTTATATTGTCGGAATAGAGTGTTGAACTGCAAAGTTGGTCTATTCGCTCGTCTCAAGTAAAGAATACGGTTTGTAAATTTTATAATAATATATCGCACATGACAATCCGAACCGTCATATTTTGCAAAATCGCAAAAAAAAAAAAAAAATTTTGCATTCTACTGATCATTCTCTACAATCTGGTAAAACAGTCATATCTGTAGCTTATTTCTGGGCCGAGATAAATATTAATATATATTATTATGTATCATGGGTACCACAGCTTAGCTATCAGTTATACTGATGATCGATAATTGAGAGACTTCTAAGACTTTCCAGAGGCTTCTTTCTGATGGGTTGGTATTCCTAGACCATTTTGTCACCGTGGTGGAAGGATAGCCACTAAGAATAGTGTTCTTTCGACATTGGAATAGTGTCAATCATTGACTGCCCATACCCCATACTGTCTACAGTTAGTTGATATGTCACTGGGGAAGGAATTTACTTTCGTGCACCCCAATTAATTAATTAATGATATGGGATCGCACTTGATCGGAGCATCTGTGTTAACGATTGACAAGTTTTATTGTATGAAATATAAGTGAATTTATTTAAAAAAGTAAAAAGGTAGGTATCATTTTATAATATTTCACTTACACTTTGTGTGAAAACTTATCAGGAACCTGTCCTAAAGATAAGTAAAAAGTAGGCTCAGGTGTGGCTGCTATCATTATTGATATGGCCCGCATAGCTTGGTAAACCCAGTAGGTACAAGTAACCTATCTTTAACACGAGCTTCATATCGACCTAATAAATTAGGAGGACATCAGTTTTACCACATCTTATTAAATCAGTTTTTTTGTTGTAATTATATAATTGAAACTTGAAAGTCAGTAGTTAACTACAGTAATTAGGACTCATCTCTCATCTCTAACTTGACTATTGCGTGTGCGTTTGCGCAATATGACGCGACGACGACGGCAGCGGCGCGGCTACGCATTGCTTAATAAGTTACTTCATACATCGAAACTTCTCTTCTAGGGATATTGAACCACTTGCACACCCATGTACATGACCTTGAAAGAATTAATTGGAACAGGAAATCGATATGACAAAGTTGGTACCGGAGGTTAAAGTTCGCAAATCGAACAAGATGAAGCCACACATGCTCACTTCACGCCACTGAACTCTGACTTAACTTTAACCCACATAACAAAGTTCAATGTAAACACAATACGGCAGAAGTTTCCGAAGTTCTCAGTTCACGGCCGCACGGCGACCCATCGCGGGTGCTGCGGGGGATGCGGGGTGCGCGGGGGTGGTGGAGGAGGCAGTGGGTGGAGACGGGAGGCACCCCTCGCCCCGCGCAGCCCCCGCGTGCCCCCGCGACACACCCGCGGCTCACTAACTTTACCAGCTATTGCTAAAGTTCTCCACCCGCAAGGGTTTGCTTTCACTCTTGCCAACTAAACGGATCATTATTACACTGAAAAGATCAGCTGAAGCTGCTCCAATACTTAGACAATGTTTTGTTTATAATATAGAATGTATCTTGTAAGCAGGTAAAAGGTACCCAAATATGACATGGATCTGCGAACCTTATTTTTTTATTATCAATAGGTACTTAGGTAAATGTAGTCTATATCACAAAACCCTTTCTAATGTCCTTTATTAATGTGGTTTAATACTGTTATTTATTCTAAGATTCTCTCCGAATGCCCTTTTTAAGACAAAGTTGATATTAAGGATAGAGTTTTTATAGTAGATAGATACCTATAGAATTGAAGACCATTAGGAATATTAAATTTATCTAGGTTGATATTTTTATATGCTTTACTTACTTATCTATATATAATAGGTATTTTTAGATCGTGGTGGTATTCAATTTCAATAATCAGCGTAGCATAGGCCTCTTGTTTTAATCGTTAACTATTATTATACGTAATATGTACATGTTATATCGTAAGGGTTTAAATCGGCTAAGTGATAATAATTAAATAGTTATAAGTCTTTCTTTTTGTATGGTTAAAATCGGGGGCAATCTCGGATAATCTATTGCTTAATACCTACATCGAATACTCACCGATGATACGATACCTATAAGCTATAATTGTTTCATGATATAAATATACTTAAGTACCTTTATAGGCATGTATACCAGGGGACGGTAGTCCAGTGTAGGTAATGACGGATTATGGAGCCAATTTAAAACCCAGCCAGCAAAAGTAGTTCACGTGTTTGATCACAATCCAAAACTTCTAGCCAAATGAGAAACTAGTCCTCTAGTAAAAGGAACAATATTGAAGCGATCCCAAGATTCCTAAGTCATTGTCATTTAAATAGACTTAACTCCCCAAGGGGAAGCATGAGTTTGATGTTACCTATGTTTGCAATATCAAGATATTGCAAAAACATACCTATTTTATGTAATAATTTTAATGTATAAAAGTAAGTATACCTATACATGCTTATGATAGTACACCTGTACTGGTATCAAAGCGTCCCAGAAACTGCTCGCACCTTGTGTCTTATCTAATGACACCGTTTGATATGTTCTTGCCTGCTAGTACCTTATCTATAATGTCGAAATATTTCCACGTATCAAAATATCCTACTATTTCACGAAGCCTTATCGTTTTTTGGAGTAAAAAAGATTCTTATATTTTGATAAATTAAACGAAAAATTTAACGTTTGAAAGAGAGCGTTGGGTTCCAAAATAATAATAATAGAATTTTATTGCAATAACAACTCAATTTTAGTAATACGTAGTAGGTACGTAGAAGTAGGAAAAGAACTCTTATTTCATTGTAACTGTCAGGATAACTTTAAAAAGTGTGTAATGTATGATTGTGAGATTATAACGTAATAAAGGTGTATCTCTAGTGTCAACAGCGAGCAGTCATTGTGAGATTGTGACGGGGCCGGCGTGGCAGATAGTGGGCTACAGACGCGAGTCCGGGACACAGGTCCTGCTAGTCTCCGGTATGTCACACCAGGGCTTTAGTCACTCGTTATCAAACTTATCAACCTACTATCGGTGCCTACTTATCATCGATAGACCGGTGATTGGTCGCGTGAAGTGTTTGCGATATCGACGGGGACCAATCGATTCCCTGATCCACAAAATCTTATCAGAGTTGCCGTGGACATTCACTCCTCGTGTCGATTCCCTGATATGATATTAGAGATATAATCGAAACTATAAATATGGGACCATCGATCGATCGGGTCTCTATCGGAGTGTGAGTCGTGATTAGAATAGACTGTGGCCTTCTGGTGATTGTGGATCCTGTTCAGGAGTAGCTGGTAAAATTGTACAGTGATGTGGTATTGGTGGTATCTTATCAGACTTTTTTGATGATGCAGGTTAAATACGTAGTAACAAAGCTTCCTAGTTAATTAAGCTATTTTGTAGAGTGATTATTACAATTTTAATTTATCAAAAAGTAGATATTTCATTCAATTTGTGCATATTCGTACATGGACAAGAGAATAGTCTGCTTTACTTTTGTGTGGTAATAATAACGTAATTTTTACAGCTGAATAAAATCGTTCAACATTATTACATAATGACATATGGTAGCTTTGTTTCACACACATGTGTTCAATTCCATGTGAGGCGCAGGCTTGACTTCATCTAATTATCCTCCTGTTACTAATTTTAATACTACAAAATACATTCATAAAACAGCCATGTCGAATAGCTGACGTGATAGGGAAAAAGCGGTGCTCTTATCAGAGAGCGTTAGCCGCACCTTTTTGAGCGGTGATAGCGCGCCCCGCGGTGCCGTATCGGGCGCACTTCGATTGTCACACTGAACAAACACGCGCCAGTTATAATTCATATCGTATAATATTACTGTCTTTTACAGAGAGCTGTGGAGGCGACGACACGCAAGGCTCCACGTCTGAGTTGGACAGGGGATCTAGACAGTTCGCAGCATACTTCTGCCAGATCTAACTTTCCAGCTCACGCGTGGAGCCAACCCACGGACGCGCCACGCCACCATCGCCAGACGACAACCACCGCCAATCAACACACGCCATCATCGCTCACGTGACGCTACTTCATCTAGACGCATGAAGGGTTAAGTGGAGGTGTGATCTCTTCACTTTTTTACATTAAAGTGAGATTCAACTCCTCCAACTTAATCCGGATTCGCACATTCGTCGAAAATTGGAACATTGGAGCCATCGTCAGCGTTTTTATTAACAACTTGTATGACTTATTATAATGTTGTATGCCTGTATTTTTTTATGAAATAAAAATATTTAATTTCATTTGTTATTTTTTATTTAACATGCTTTTTATATGCTTTATAATATTTGTATATTTGATATCTCAGTAGTTAATGCAGGTAAGGATGAAGAATAGAGTTATTGATGATAATGATAAATCATTTAAATAATAAAATAATACACCTTTAGGTAAGGAAAAGAAAACACAATACATTGCAATGCAATGAGAAGGAAAAGTCTAGTCATTTATTTGAAAAGCATTGCAGTCTTAAATTAAATGTTGGCGCCACTGTCGCTACTATCGCGCATGCGAGTATTCAGGAAGACCCAAAGTAGTACGAACCAGTGTGAAGTGCATCACAAATCACAAGAAAAAAAATCACAGCACCCAAAACAAAAAATGGGCAAAAAAATGTTGGTAACACCGGTGCGCTAAAAAAGCTTGCAAACTTCACGCACCTAACCTGCGCTGGACATCGACTCGGGTATCTCTAAACTCTGGGAAAATGTATATTGATTTTTCAAAGAAAAGTCAACCGATGTAACAAAACACCGTTCGTGGAGTGTTTATACGCGTATAGAAGTGACGGTGTGGACGCGGTGCGTGGTCGTGATGTCGCGACGGTGCCTTTCGTCGCGCCCCGAGTGAGATCGAAGTGAGAGCGCGTCTCTCGTGTGGGCCGCCAGGCCAGCCTGGGGCCGCGATGGACGCTGCCGGCGAGCCGCTGCGCCAGGCCCTGCCGTGAGTATCCGCCCGCCCCGCCGCCCTGTGCCGTGCTCCACCAGCGCTGCCTACGTCGCGGATTATTTTGGTCCGCGGCCGCGTTGAGCCAGTCCGAGGTTGCGAAACGTCCCGTCCGCGCTCGATTCTCTTGCCCCGTGCTCCGTCGACATTCTCTCGGCCGTGTGGTGTCACGGCCTCCGTCGCGTTACGCCATTACGAAACGGTCGCATCCGAGGACACGGCGACGTCGTCAGGCAGGGCGCCGCGCCCGATGCTATCAGCTCGGCGGAGCGTGACGCCGCGCCAGCGCCCGCGCCCCGACCCAAGAGGGTAAACATCGTAAATCACGCTGTGTTTACAGTTTTTGTTGGAGCGTCCGTCGCTCGCGCTCGCCCCGCGGACAAAGGGCGCGGGGAGCTCGGCCCTCGTCCTTGAGTGCGGCGCTCACGATCCGCCCGACTGAGTTATGGCTAGTGCATATACTGCACTGCACACTACACGACACACGTATAGCTATATACGTCGACGTATAGTTGTGTGCAGTGAAGGCTCTACCTACTCAAACAAAGCACTCTGCCCACAGATCCATAGTGCCTCCCCCTGACCCGCGCGAGCTCGCATCCCGGGCCCACAGTGTCGTCCAGTGTCTCTGATGTCACTCAGCCCTTAATCAGTTTACAAACATGTCTTATTGTGAATTGTTCAGTGATACTGTCAACTTTGAGGTTAGGTTGTGAATTAGTTCCACAGTTTTCTCTACAGAGTGACTGTTCACATCTAGCAAGGATGAGAAATGTTCTTTGTGGTGGATTTACAATGTTTTTGTGCAGAACCAAGTGTAATGTTGAGATGCAGGGTGCTTTCTCTGTGACTTGTGTTGTGAGTGGACAAAAAGTAGTGATTACATGTTGAATATTCATTGAAGTTTCAGTTGGTTGTGGCGGTGATTACAGTGATTAGTAGTGAGTGTGTGTGTTTGTATGTCTCATGGATTGCTGGTGTTGATGTGACGGAGACACAACATGCTGAGGTGAAGTATAATGTTTGCGCTACACTTGACAATGATTCCTTTGCTTGCCGTGCAACAATGCAGTGTTGAAACTAACCACTCTAGTCTACAGATACAATCTAAGCCTATTCAGTGTGAATAGATTCCAAAACATGTCAGATTGAGCATGAAAATGTTATTTCAACACTATTGCAGTGTCTCTGCCTGATGATTTTCTGTCAAAACATTAGAACATAATGGCAAGGGTATAAGTAAACACATTACTGTGATTCAAATCCAAGTGATCCATTAATTGTGCTATTGTTGCCGGCATATTGTGGTGAAATCAGTAATCCATGAAGTTCAGATAAAGAAACTGGTTTAGTGTGAATTAGTATTAAAATTAGGCTTTTAAACAAAGACCCAAGTGTTCGGGTCATGCATTCTGACTTCTGGTGACATTATAACCACTTATCCTGTGCAATGATCTCAAAACTGGATGCAGGTTGATGTAACAAGTATAGTGTGATCTTGATGAATAATTAGAATAACACAAGATCTTAAATAGTTAAAAATAGAAGCATTTTTATAATAGCCCATCTCTTGTATCTCACTGGTATGTGTTCGGCTTGGGTTTTGATACCAGGCACTGTGATTTGATGATACTGACAATGTGGTGGGATCAAGGAAGCCTACCAAGTACCCTTGGCACCATTTTCTTCACCATACATGTTTTACTTTATAATCATCATCAAAAGCAGAAGACATTGATGCTCCCTCATAGAATTTGTCATGATTATTGTGTGGTATTCTTCATCTTACCAAACATTATACAAATAATGTAACATAGATACAAAAAATAAATACCTAGATACAAAGCCTTTTTTACATTCTCAAATGTAGGGGATGTAGATTTTCAGTGTGGCACACTCAAAATGGAACCTTCACAAATGTTTAATTAAGCATCCATCCCATCTTAAAGCTTTACTTGAAAACCCATATTTTAATTACTTTAATACTAAGTTAGTAGTGATATCTGCCTATCTAAATGATTATGTTGGTTTCCTATGAAGAAATGGAGGATAAGATCAATTGCTTTGCTCAATGTTATGTGACATTTTAGTGTCAAGCCTCTACTATTGTGCAACCCACATTGTGAAGGCATTTAAGTAATTCTTTACATTCAGTTTTGATTAATTAGTGATCATAAGTAAATAACATAATTTTAGAGTTAACCAGTTTCATATCTATCTATAAAGCCTATGTTTCCATAATAGAAAACAAACTAAAGCAATATAAAGTCACACATCTTCAATAAAATTGTCTCTACAACAATATCTCTGTCAGTATTACATTTCTAATAGGGGTCTGACCTGTTTTCATAATACAAGAAATCTAAAACACAGTAAGTACATAATCCTATCACCACAGTGATAAAACCTCTTGGATTTGTCCAACAAATTCAGAAGAAGAAAAAAACACAAAGGAAACCATCTTAAAAATCGACTGTAATAATAATAAAGTCATCCCAGACCTTTGACAGAAGACTGCATCAATACATCTGTATCTGGAAATATGGAGCCAACAAAATACAGTAACAGAGGGGAAATTAG
This sequence comes from Plutella xylostella, assembly GCF_932276165.1. Taxonomy (NCBI): domain Eukaryota; kingdom Metazoa; phylum Arthropoda; class Insecta; order Lepidoptera; family Plutellidae; genus Plutella; species Plutella xylostella. Next base: position 1,635,632 of record NC_064007.1, on the reverse strand, counting down.
GTACTTAAAAAAAAGAGTATACTCACCTTACTAAAAAGCCATGTGACAAACAAGATTCTATCTCTGAACCCCTGAGTCACCTTTCCATGAATCCATACTTTCACAATAACTCTGTCTGTATATATTCGTCAACACAAGAGTCTTCAGTTATCTTAGAACTATTTTCAGTCCTGTGATTATCTATCTGGCAGCTAGAGTCGGCTCAATGCCCTGAGCATGAGAAGTATGACTTAAAGGTCACGGCTGTGACCTCAGGGCGAGCCTAAAGAACTTGTCATATTTCCAACCTTAGTACTGTTACAGCCTAATTCACATGTACAGACAACCAAAGAGATAAATATACCCCCTAGGCCAAATAGTTTGATCCTGAAATATTAATGTTTGTAAACATTATTATTATTGCATCATACATTATTGTTAACTCTTGCCTGCAAGCTTCTATTTGCCTCAAAAAGTTTTTCCGTTGTTATTCTAGCCTGTGTTAATCCAGAGTGTCAGCTTCCTGGATACCTTAATTCATCAAAATCCGTTCGGCAGTTTTTGTGTGAAAGAGCAATAATGAATGAAATAAAGAATGGGAGAGATTGAGGACTTGTTGCAAAAGATTTTTTAATATCATCTTATAATTTATAATACATACATACATAATATATGACTAAGGAAACAATAGTTTTTGCTGATTAAATAAAAATGGCACTTTTTATAATTTCGTGAAAATGCCTTGCTTAAATTAAACAAAAGTCTCTATTTTAGCCTCACAGTTTTCCAGAAGCTGCAGTGGATGTGTTATATTTATGTGGTACATGGATACATTTGGCGATGCTAACGCCATCTAGAATAATAGCTTAACGCTTTCTAAAGCTATGTATAACCATGTATAACTCATGTAAAACTAAATAAACTTTGTTTACACTATTTTTTTAAAGATATTTATTTGCTTTTATTGGTAGCAATACTGAGGGCACATTTTCAATTTAGCACTATCAAATTCAAAATGTTATATTCATTGTGTAAATGGATAATATTTTATGATTGACTGCATAAACCTCTTTTTCCATTATATTCCATTTTAAGTTTAGATAGTGCTAACATTAAAATTGTGTATAGGAGAATCAGTAAATAGTTTTTGATTATATTGAGCTTAATAACATGATATTGGAAACCTTACAGTGGTGAAGCTCAGATTCAGTTGAAAATTGAGATGTAGGTAAAGAGGTATTATAACAATGTAAATTGTAGAGTAATAATAATGTGAAACAGTAAACTGGGTACCAACACATTGAACGTATAATATGTTAATACTTAGCTCCAGTATTTTGGGAAAGTGCTATACATTAATAAAAGTTGAGGTAAAACTGATTGAACTTCAGCACTTTTCTGTTCTAATCATTACATCTGATCTTCTTTTAAATAGTTAAGCCCCAATTTCTCCATAGTCGGTTATCTAACCAACCAAAGATTGGTTCATCAATTATACATCATCACCATATAAAATTCTTGACAGATGTGTCAAAAGTCAACCACTAATACGTGGTTATGCTCTAACCGACTATGGAGAAATAGGCACTAAACATGTTTATGACAGTACTTATCGAAATACCTAACAGATGTCAAGAATAGTCATAGGCCAAACCCAAGCATCCAATAAATCTTAAATTAGATTTCCAAGAATATGAATAAACACTTTGTCACATGTGTATTTAATTTTAGTGTTGTTGATATGTTGATCCTTGTGATCAGATATCACCTAAAAACTATGTTGTTATATTCTAATAACTGTTATTAGTCTTCCTTAATTATAGTTTAGCCATCTTCTTATTTAAATACTTACATAAAAGATGTAAACAATCTTGATGTAGGTATGTTTTGTTAGGCTGAAGCTCAAAACTATTACAAAACTAATCAGAGGATATACCTACCATGAGCTAAATCTATCGATATAAAAACAATATTTCGTGTGCTATTTTCAATATTGGATAGAGTGAAGACTTGACAGATACATACTTACATAATGTTATGGGTAGTGATCCAATAAACACCACCCATAAAGGCCATAAAACAAACAATAGCTATGAAATGTGGGCCATGATAGTCCTATAGCGTAGAATTTACGTTCTAATCATCGGATAGAGCAACAGAGGTTAGCTGGACTGTGGTGACAAAGGTCTCGGTACCTTCGTCATCACACTTAAATATAATCGGGAAATTGATGGGGATTGATGTTTTTTTCTCTTTCACGGAAATACGGCTGGGGAAATTTCGATGAATGGTATCTAAGAATCTGACAACTTGCATTAACACATAGACTAGTATTAATCCCGAAAATCTAGATAACCAATAATAGTTCACTCCACATGTATAGGCCTCACCCAAAGGTCGCAACAACCAACACTGTCTTCAGCCCTTCCTTATTCTTTAAAAAAAATAGGTATTATAATGTTGTGTTCCCTGATACTTGACTCCATTCCAACAAAAAGCTAAATACCATCTTTGGTTTGACTGGAGTGTGACACGGTATTTGGACGTGTATAACTAGTGAAGATTGACAGAGTTGATTAGTGGAAAGTCCATGTCTGGCGCAAAACAATATGTTCACTTTGACTAGGATTCAAGCGCCATAGCATTCTACAGGGCCTTCAAGATACAGTATGCAAATAGAGCTAAGAAACTCCCAGAATCACAGCCCCGTTGCACAAAAGCTTAAAATAATATTCCTACGCAACGTCATCCATCCGAGATAAAAGCAAAACGTTGGCTCTTGTTGACCGGACTCGCATCATTAGCCCAAGTTGATGACCTAACGCGCTGTAGGTACCTAGGTATATACCTAACTGCATGAACAGTAGGTATACATATATATAATATACGGCGGTAGGTACGTGTCAAGTGGCGCGATTCCGCTAATGTGGTTTCTGCGCAAAAGTTGCACTGCGTGCTCACTCAGTAAAGACTGTAATCATGACATTGACACTCATTATTATTATTATGACATACGTTTGTATTAATATGTGATTGTGGTAAAGGTTCATGCAGTTTTTGGGATTTTGTTTCTTATTAAAATCTTCATTCGTTTGTTGATTGTCGTTGTTGTCTTCCACAACACTAACGATATCAGACAGATCCAACGTAGAATAGTCCTTGAACTTTCAACAATATGCGTTATTGTTCTTTGTCCTAACTAGTCATTGGGTGTACTATTCAGTGTTGCATCTTTACCCGACTGACGAAGGAGGTTTTTTACATGTATATTTCATTAAGAAAGTCCAGCATAGCGTTCACGAAAAGCTGTCTATCGCAAATCGCAAGACTATTGATTATGTGAAGCGAAGGAGAGCTGCGGTAATACTTTGGCCCTTTTCCATTAGTATGCTTAAAGTAGTGCTTTTTTTTCTCTCTGAGTATACTCATCACACCCAAGTCACCAAGACTTCTTGCTTATAATCATTCGCGCACAATACGCGATATCTATGTAGAAAAAGTAAGAAGTATAGTCTAGCAGTCAATGCGTGTCCTTATCGTGACTAATCCCCAAGAATTAGAGTCGCCTCTACTATTTATTAATGCCCTAATGAGGAAAGGACCTTTATATTACTACATAGATAGAATTACCACCAACCCGCAACCCCATTGTACATAGAGAGATAATCCAAGCTTAGGTTTCATTCGAGTGACCCAGAAGCAGGGACTATAACGCCCCCATAGATAATGGAATAGACGATAATACAACCTAAATGCCATAACATTGTCAGAACAACCACAAAGGCTTCGCTTGGCTGTGCCACATTAGAGGCATCGAATTAAACTCCCTTAGGCTTTAAATAAGGCTTATTATTACGATTAATATTAAAAAAGATCTTTAGTGTGAATCCACGATTTCAAGCATATTAGAGGTCAAAACCCAGCCAAAACTGTCTAGCAAGTTCTGCGAAAGATCCCTTCTATTCTATGTGTGGGTAGGGTCTATTCTATTGTCTGTGCAGTCTAGCGTAAGACGCACACACACACGAACGCATGACACCTGTCTCCCGGAGGGGTAGGTAGAGCAGGGATTACGGCCATTCATTGCATTGTCAAGATATACTTAGGGCCCCGTGAATAATGTTAAATGCCCATGAATTTAAACTAGGGTTTTGGTGTGTATTTTTATAATTGTATTGTGTAGTTTGGTAGATTCCATTCCATGCTATATCAATGTAATGTCTTTATCTACAATAAGATTGCGGCTATAGGTCGAAATTAGGCTTGTTTATTTATAGTTTCTTCACCCAAGCCCAACTTTATCCAGCCTTCCAACCCTTATTCCTTCATTCAACCCTTATGCCTTCCTATTCTGTCATTCAATCTTAAAGGTTTACGGAAGAAAAGATTCCGCATATATATTTTGATATATCTTAATGAATATAACTGAAAGGAGCCCTTTTAGAAAATTTATTTCTTCCTGACAACGAACGTAACATACTATACATAACAAAATTCGTAAATTCTTTTCAAAAACTTTAAGTTTATTGTGGCCATTTTTGTTGTGTGCAAAACCCTCCTCTCACTGTTTACCGGACCGGCCCCGCGTGAGTAATGGCACAATCAGTGTGTCAATACCGCGGTGCAAGTTATCTGGCAGAAGTGGGTCGCCTCCGCGTCAGGACCATCACTTGCACTCGCTGCCCAGTGCTGGTGGGAGGGTTACTCACTGTGTGAACAGTGCTAACTATACTCTGTGCATTATATTATTGGTTTTTTGACATTCGAAATCCCATACATATTTGACGATTGCAAAGGACAACCAACTTTACTTATCAGACATAAGGAAACGTGAAAAAATCAAAATAACATAGTGGAAGCTCTATAAACGCCAGATTGTAATACCCTGATTACGCCTACCGAGTACTACTTGAGGGAGGCCTATGTCCAGCAGTGGGCGATTACGGGCTGTTTGCTGGACAACACTCTGTCCTCGGCCTTCCTCATCTAGCCACGACCACATCCTATCAAACATATATCCGTCTCAGCGATACAAGTGGTCTTAATTACTTCCAACTGTAATATATTTCTTGAAGCTCAACTGTAGCCCTCGACCTGTCACTACTACTACAACGTTCGGCCGAGGATAATACTGTCTCGCCACTCTACTATTAGGTAGGTGTAATCTGTATTCGCCACTCTACTAGGTAGGTTAGGTAATCAGTTTATGGCTAGGTGGCGATTCTTCCGTGAATTACAAATTTACCTATTCGTTAACTATACACTACCCGTGTAAAAACTTGCACTCCGCATGCAGTAGTGAAGAGTTGAAGAGGTCTTGATGCAGTATTCATAGGTGGTGTGTCTTTGTGATTATATCGTTGGGCTGAGTCACTTGGGATAGATAGATTTATAGATATCCTTTATATGTACACAATTCCTGCCAACTTAGGGATTTCAAAGCGATAGGTGGTGAATTCGTAATGCATAGCTACGTTTAATGGTCGATCTCCGAAGGAGTGATCAGAGGTGACTCTCAAGCGAGCCACTCGCTTTTCGCTGTACATTTTGTACTCGTGAGAAAGTTGTATGTTTAATTGTGGGGATATTTTAATAGGTGTGTATTTGTGATAAATACATTTTGTAGTCGTTTTAAACACAAAATCTATGGAAGTATGATAGTATTTTTTGTGTATACCTAATCGCACTTAAGATTTAACATCGACATAATAAAAGCGCAAACACTTAAATAATTGCAATATATAGGTCAATATCACAAAACCGCTCACTCCTCGCGGATTCCTAGTTGCAAGCCACATGAACAGGAAAACCTGTACAAACGCGGTTATCTTGAACCTTACTGCACTGGTCATAAAGCGAAGGTTATCGTGGGTCGCACACATTCTTAGCCGGCTAGTTGTAAAAATATCCCGGCTTCCGCCCAACGAGGGCCGCTGGTGAGCTTCAAGAAACATATTATAGCTGGAAGGAATTAAGAGTTAAGACCACTAAAGTCTGTTTTTTAATCTCAGATACTAAACTCCAATTTCGCCATAGTCGGTTAGATCGTAACCAGGGATTGATTCATCAATTGTACGTCAACTCCACATTAAAGATGTGTCAAAATTCAACCAATAATCCCTGGTTATGCTCTAACCCGCTATGGTGAAATTGGCACTAAATTTACGACGTATCGTTCTATTTGCGGGACAATCGACTGTTGATGAACGTTACTATATTTTATATGCCAGTGTGCGTAACTTTACTACCTATATTTGAGAAATAATAATAATTTTAAATATAAATTATTGTTTATTTATTTATAATTCTTGTCTTTCACACGTTTTGTCTACATGTGTCAGAGAGAGACAGCTAAATAAGACATTCAACTTTTTTATGAATCAATATATATTAATACGCCGTTAATAAGTCATTAGCTTAAACAGATAGGGGCATAACTCATAATTAACGATATTAAAACACTTTATTGCTCGCATATTTCTCAAACAGAACCGCCGCTCTATTTTATATGGACAGCTGAATGTTGAATTGTGTTAGTGTTTGTGTATGAATGAGTTCCATTCACGGCTCCAGAGAAATGTTTTATACAAGACTCGACGTGAATTTATTATTGTACTAAGGTGCGATAGTCAATGGATTGAACGAAGAATTTATTTCTTCTTCTTCAAGTAACTTATAGCTTTATACTCTTAGTTCCCGTAAGCGCGCCTGTGGGGGCGCCACTGTGGCAAGGTAATTAATTACAGCGCGTCTTTTTTCTCTCCTCTAATGAGCGTTTTTTTAACGATCAGTGACTCAGCTCGCTTGTAAATGTAAAATCTAGACCGACCGCAGACTGAATAGCCGTAGCCGGCGTTCTTCTCTTCTATTCGTGTACATTTGGAAAGTTACAACTTTGGAATACAGGTCGTGTCCTTGAAATAAGTCTCAATATCCAACGTTCGTTCGTTCTGAAACTAGTTTATCGTGGCCGAGCGAAGTTTTAAGTGTTTATGTCTAACGTACGCGAGCGGCAACAATGTTGGATAGTGAAATTAATTCGGGACGCGAACTTTAAACCATTTATTGAATGAACACACGGGGACTTTGGTGTGTGTGTTTTATTTACATGACTGAATGGGTCACTTTAGATTACGAAAAACAAAGTTTCGATGCGCTGCTTCGTTAAAGACTCTATCTTGTTGCATTGAACGTACCGATTACATAGCAGTTTTTAATTTTTTGTCAAGCTAGATTGCCTCCAGTGTTAGGAAAAGTTTGTTGTGACCAATAAAGTTGTTTTACACTGTCTGCTGTGTTTCTAATACCTTTATTATGTTCTGTCTCTTTCGTTGGGTTTAAACCACCGATTAGTGTTTAAAGCCCGGTTAAAACTGTCGGGTTGTGTATTCTGATAGGTGGACATAAGTTTTTCTACACTGCTCTACGGTGATTTTGCATGCCTTCACCTTGGAGGACTGTTGTGTTGTGTTGTGTATATAGATTATTCAAATTGGTTGGCGTTACCATTGAAAGCTGGTGGAAAATTTGCGTGGCTTTGACAAAAACCGACTAGTTCCTAGCAAGGAAATGTGGTTTCGCTCCGCTTATTCTAAAATGTAGCTGTGTCCATCACGCGGATTGCTCCGTAAACTGGTATCGCAATCGACTATTAATAAAAGTAAACTAAATAGTAGGTATAAAGATAATTAATTTTTTCACAAAGTCCCTGAAAAAAAACGTGTACATACTAGTTTGTGACAAATTATCACATAACTTGAGTTTCGGAGCTAACAAGATGCCCTCAAACGTATAGCGCCCCTAATTTTCCATCTGATGTCATAATCGTTTTACATTCTCCGTCGAAACAACGAATAACGTCCCTTGATCTTTACCGTAGAATCACCCTAGTTTATTATTGGGTCATTGGCGGATTCGCACCCCTAGCTGTGATGATTAGGGGTGAAAATAACCACATTTCATGTTGATCCATTGCTCTTCAGTTGTTCTTATTTTCGTTTCAAGCAGTATTTAGGCATACTGGATTTACGAGCTGAGTTTCCCTTCAACCCTTTTAGATTTAAATTATATATAAATCGTCTTTTTTTGAAAAGATGGCTCAGGAGTTTCTTGCCTCCGTTCTTCTCCTTAGACAGAAAGAGCCCCCCCTTATCCGAACGGAGAGTAATTTGTAAAAATTGACGTTCATCAGAAAATTTTATATTTGTACGATGAATAAAAAAATTTGAGTTTTGAGTTTGAGTTTGATTATTTATACCATTTTATAATCTAATTTACTAGTGTAAATTGCTGATTATAATTTTATAGCAAATTACAGTTACATTCACGTATGTTGACCACCGGGCAGGAGGCATTGTTATTTCTCCTTGAAGGCACGGGCGGAATGCGTCAGGACGAAGCCACGCCTTCAGTTTACTATGTATCTATAGCTGCATTATAGCGCTCTGATTGCTCTTTTATCAATCACAATCTTTTACACCCATCGTGCGTGCACATTTTACAAACGCATGTTGGCTCAGAAAGTCAAAAAGTTGTGCCATTTCTTTCTCAACAGTAGACGGCAGCCATTTTGTCAGCACTCCTAAACCACCCCGAACCCTTAGCTAACATCCTCGGCCACGGCTTCCAGGTCAGACGCCGGCGACAAGCCGAAGGCGGCGGAACCCCAAGACGACGGCTACGAGACGTCCAACAGCGGCGAGCGGCCCAAGCCGCCGAGCGAGCGCGGGACGCCCCCGCCCGCGCCCCCTGAGCCGCCCGAGCACCACTACGAGCATCCAGGGCATCATGAGCACCACGAGATGTTGCCGCAGCATGAGCACCCGCAGCAGATGCAGCAGCAGCAGCAGCAGCAGCAGGTGAGGGTTGAAGGAGTTTTTGTGAAAGTTATGTTTGTTCGTAGTCACAACTCACACGCCAAAGACTGTTTACCTCTGAGGTACAGATAAATTACCTGGATATAGATAAATAAATATGTCTGGACATAAAGCCGGCATTTTGACCATCAGCCATCGGGTTGTCCTGAACTAGTCCAGAATGGTAATAACTCAAACAGTACACACAAAGGCAACCTTCAATGCAAAAAGCCATTCTTAGGGTTAACGAAAAGAGTCCCTTCCGGAGAGAGTGTATCAACTACCAACTATTCATCCGGGGTTCCCTGGGCAGTCAACGACTGACACTAATCTACTGGCTAATCCATCCACCGCAGCGACAATCCTCAGTCGAGCTCTGGTGTATGACTCCGAACCGCTTAAAAGAATCCATCTTGTCAGATAATTTCCCGGTCATCAAAAACCTTCCCCACAACTGTAACTAACCCTCACTATCCCTCCAGCAGGTGTACCCCCAATACAGACCTTACGAGCCGCCACAGCACGAGCAGCCGCCTCAAGACCACGAGCCCTACCACCACTTCCCCTTCCCCAAATACGGAGCACCAGAACAATACTTCAAGAGAGAAAACGATGCTCCTTACGACATGTCGCAACAGCACTACGCTCCCAAACGCGATGATGACCCGCTATACAACGGCATCAAACGGGAGTGCGAAGACCCTTACTCGTTTGTCGAGGAGGAGGCGATGTGTGCGATGCTGGGAGGTCCCCAGGGTCAGATGCCTCCGCATCTTCATCATCAGCAGCACCACGATGCGCATCAGCACCACCAGATGATGCACGCGCAGCAAATGATGTTGAATCAGCCGAAGAAGAGGGGGAGGAAGAAGAAGATTAAGGATGAGAATGGGTGAGTTGTTTTGACTGTTTGGAGGAGGTAGGTGAAGAAACTATGGGAATGGCAGTCGTTCCATAAGGGATCCTACGAGTAGGGAGATAAGTTATAAGTCCGGCCGCCATTGTCATATTGTTTCTTTGTCTACGAGACTTGTATTTCTAGGTGTATTCTAGTGATACATTGATGTGTAACTTCTATATTCTATACAAATATCCCATGAAGTTCTTTTGCTGCCGACATGCAGACATGATTATCACAATTGGCCTTAAAGCGAGAGGAATCAATATTACGTTTTCGAGAATGGTACAAAAATAGTTGACTAGCTTGCAAAAGTAACCAAAATAGGCCTAAGTCCAGTGGCGATAAAACCAAACGTTCAAATACATCCGTGAAGGTTTCACAACAAGAGTCTCTCAATAAATTATTCCTACAGAATAGATAGAATGCGTATGGAAATTCGAGCCAAAACAATAACTTTCAATGGCATATCTAATAAGCGTATGCAAATGTTGCGTTCTTGCAAGAAAGCGTACGTATCTCACTGAACAAGTGACTTATTCCCGCCAACTCAGCATTTACTAAGCGATACTGAAATTCGTAGTGCATTGCTGCGCGGCATACAGGTTTCTGCAACCGCTGTCACGCTTTAGCGTCGATATATCTAGGATTGTCTATCTCTTTAGAGAGGCTGAGGTATCAGGAGCATAGAATACCTGGTACCATAATCAGAAGTGGTATAATACTTAGCGTTTCGTAACCTGAATTCGGAGTACATCGACGCTCGACCGTTGAGTCAAGAGTAGCAACCGCTTGTTTGGGAAGCAATGTAATACGAACTCTCCACCATCGATTTGGGGCACAGAATAAGCATTGCAACTTTGTAACCTATTTCCTGTGATAAAAACGCGTTTCTTTCAAACCGGTTAGGTATATAAATATACAAAGGTAGGTATAGGTATATGTAGGGTTAGCCTGACCCCCATTGTTTGTGGGATCCAAACGAAACCAAATGTTTTTTTTTGTATGAATAGAATTATTTTTTTGTACAAGGTTGAATTTTATCAGTCATCAGACGGAAGGCAAAGGATACCACCGAGACGCTGAATAATTCCTCTTGGATTACCAGAACATTGGTGCACCCAATTATCGTCAGTCAGTGTTAAAAGTAGTCATACATAATTCATGTTAATTCTGAAATGCCTATTGAAAATGTTTTATTTGGGAATATCCCCAGAGTATCGAATCCTGGACCTTCTAAGCTTTGTATGTATGAACTACATAATTATCATATTCAATTAATGATTAAAATTGCTTAAATAACTTAAAAATGTAACTAAGTAACCGCTCCAACATAATTTACTTTAATTGAATCAAAGTGAACAAATTCCCTGAAAGCAGACACACATTCACTTGCAGTACAATTAATTGCCCAAAACAACGATTTAACATTTCAAACATGAGAGGGTTTTCTGATGCAGAACATGATGAGTGATTCTTTACCCTCTAGCGAAAATAAAGTGTTATAAGTTCTGTGTTATCGTATCATTGAAACATATTTTGAGCGTTGACTTATCTAGTGATTCATCAAAATCAGCTGTTCAAAACGCGCTCATTGCCATCCATAATAGATATAAATTTGGGAGGGATATTAACTGTTATATACAGTATGAATAAAAGTGAAGTTATGTATTTGAGATCTCAGCAAAAATAAATCAGTAGTTTTGTCGCTGCCGCCGCGATCCAACTAAAAACATAAATCCTAACTAATATTATAAATGCGAAAGTAACTGTGTCTGTCTGTCTGTCTGTTACTCTTTCACGCCAAAACTACTGAACGGATTTGAATGAAATTTGGTATACATACGGTTTAGACCCTGGGAAAGAACATAGGCTACTTTTTATCCCGGAATTCCCACGGGAAAACTTTTTAAGGCGAAGCGAAGCGCGCGGGAACAGCTAGTAACTTATAAATAAATAACTTATAATAACAAAAAAAAGTCATCACCACTGCACCGTCCCGTCTCCCCCCATTCATTCATGACTCCCTGCATCGATCAGCCATGGCAGCCATGGGCCCACAGCGTGGAGGTCGACGACCCGAACGGATTTAGTGCCGACCCAGTTCGCACACTGCCCGAGCGCGAAAGAGCTACGCGTCCGCCGAAATTATGCGAAAAATTATTGTTTTACACAGATTTCAGACGAGAGTTTTCTAGGGCAGCGGTGTCTGAAGAATTAGCTACGGAACCCTAGGCCTTGAACCTATTGCCTAACACCTATTTACGCTACAAGTCCTTGGTTTAAGTGCGGAACCCCTGAGGTCCTCTAACAGAACGAGAGTTTTCTAGGGCAGCGGTGTCTGAGGACTTTATCTACGGAACCCTAGGCCTTCAACCTATTGCCATTCACCTATTTGCGCTACAAGTCCTTGATTTAAGTGCGGAACCCCTGAGGTGCTCTCACAGAACCCCAGGGTTCTGTGAAATGCAGTTGGTAGCTAAAAATCTTACAGTTTTTTTCCTGATCTGGGTAAACGATGACCAGTGGACGTTAGATGCCTTCGGCTCGATAACTGATAAAATTCTACTCTAAACAGTATGGGAGCTAAAAATAATAAACGCGCGTACACTCATGCAACAATTAATACTCAGCGCCGTTAATAGTTAACCAGTAATACCTATTAATAAACCAATTAGGCCATAAATTATATTGTACTAAGTAAAATACCTAAACGCGAAATTTGGCATGGATGTTTGTTCCTCTCTCACACTAAAACTACTCAACGGATTTTGATGAAATTTCGTATGTAGGGAGCTGGCACCCTGGATTAACATATACTTCAAAGTCAAAGTCAAAGTCAAAATTTTTTATTCATCGTACAAATATAAAATTTTCTGATGAACGTCAATTTTTACAAATTACTCTCCGTTCGGATAAGGGGGGGCTCTTTCTGTCTAAGGAGAAGAACGGAGGCAAGAAACTCCTGAGCCATCTTTTCAAAAAAAGACTTAAAACTAGTTGGTATACAATACATATAAGCTTAATAATAATTATTATAATAATATGAGCAGAGCTAACTACTTATCACAGCCATGCATTAACGTCCTCTAAGTAATCATCAATTTTATAATAAGCTTTTTTACTGAGTTTCTCTTTAATGTAACACTTAAACTTATTCTCTGGCATTTGAGCAACTTCTGTTGGAAGCTTATTATAAAATCTAATACAGTACCCTAAAAACGATTTATTAACTTTCGCCAGACGCATCGCTGGAAAAGCCAGCTTATGCTTGTTCCTAGTATTAATGTCATGATTACTGCCAATTGTATCAAAAGTGGAAATATTCTTTCGTACATACATTAAATTGGCAAAAATGAACTGACATGGAACTGTAAGGATGTTAATTTCTTTAAATAGTTCTCTCAATGAATCCCTGGAACCAAGTTTGTATATAGAGCGGATGGCTCTTTTCTGTAATACAAATATAGTTTCAATATCAGCGGCTCTACCCCAAAGCAAAATGCCATACGACAATAAGCTGTGGAAATAACTAAAGTAAACTAATCTGGCGGTTTCAACGCCGGTCAGTTGTCTAATTTTCCGTACAGCAAAAGCTGCGGAGCTCAACCTTCCAGCCAATTTGGCAATGTGAGGTCCCCACTGCAACTTTGAATCTATAGTCATACCAAGAAAGACAGTATCATTAACTAGGTCCAATTTATTCCCATCTAGAATAATGTTAGTATCGCATTGTCTAACATTCGGCAGTGTAAATTTAATACATTTCGTTTTCTTAGAATTCAATAAAAGATTATTTACGGTAAACCAATCGTGTATGTCAGATAGAATAGAATTAATTTCATAAAAATTATTTTCACTTCTTTTAACTTTAAAAAGCAAAGAAGTATCGTCAGCAAATAAAACTATATTAGTCAATTTTTCAACCATAAAAGGCAAGTCATTAATATAAATGAGGAATAAAAATGGTCCTAGAATAGATCCTTGAGGGACGCCTATCTTTACATGAGCCCCCTGTGATTTAGTATTGTTAATATCGACCCTTTGTTGCCTCTTGTCTAAATATGAAGCTATCAAATCTAAAGCCTTTCCTCCTATTCCATAGTATCTCAGTTTCGAAATTAAAGTCTGATGGTCTACACAATCAAACGCCTTCGACAGATCACAGAAGACTCCAATAGCATCGTGATGGTCTTCCCAGGCGTCAAATATGTGCTTAATTAACGCAGTACCGGCATCGGTTGTTGATTTGCCTTTTGTAAAACCATACTGCTGGCTATGAAACAATCGAGCTTCATTGAAATGCAAAAGCATCTGATTGAGTATGACCCTCTCAAATATTTTACTCAAAACTGGAAGAACCGAGACAGGTCTGAAATTTGCAGGGTCCTCCATATCCCCACTCTTGAACAGAGGTATAATTTTACTCAATTTCATAAGATCTGGGAACACACCTTCAGCGATACATTTATTAAAAATGTTAGCCAAAATTGGGGCGATTTTATTAATAATAGAAAGAACAAATTTAACTGACATTCCCCACAAGTCTTCAGTTTTCTTCATATTTAAGGACTTAAATGTTTTTATAATAGTTAATGTATTAATATATCTGAATTTAAATTCCTTATCGGTTGAAGGTGCGTTCTCCTTCATCAGGGTTTCAGCTAATGTAGCTGAAGAATCTAGGTTGCAAGTAGTTTCTAAAGGAATGTTCGTAAAAAACTCTTCAAAGACTCTCGCCACCTCGTCATTTGATGTTATTATGTCATTGCCTACCTTTAAAGATAAATTAGTCTCGCGTGTTCGATTCTTCCCCGTTTCGTTATTAATAATATTCCAAATGGCCTTAGATTTGTTAGCCGAGTCTTTAATCTTGTTATTAATAAAAATTGTCTTCGCACAGTGACAGACACATTTGTACATTTTGCTATATTTCTTCACATAAGATTGAAAGTCAGGGCGGAGTATGAATGTTTTCATCTCATACAGATCATATAATGTCGCCCTGCTTTTGCGAATACCATCTGTAGCCCAGTCACAAAATTTAATTTTATTGTCTATCAAAACTTCCTTCGTTTCAAAATTACTCTCAAACTCATCAGCTATTATCTTAAATAAGTTAGTATACATCTCATTAGAATTGCAATCTACTTTAACCTTCGGAAGTTTTTCGTCTAGTTTCTTCAAGTAATTGTCAATTTTCTTTGTAGTAATCGGTCTGCATCTCACCTTAGTTTTATTTGTCTTGTCAGTGTTTACTAAGGTAATGGTCTGCCCACTGTGGTCTGACCTCAGACAATTTATCACACTACTGTCTTTAAACTCACAGTTACAGAATATGTTATCTAGACAAGTGGCCGACGTGGATGTAATTCTAGTTGGTTCCAGAAAGACATTAAAAAGATTAAATGATTTAAAAAGTAACAGTAATTTCGACCTATTAGGAGAGTCACCTAATAGGTCAACATTAAAGTCACCACACACTATTACTTCCTTTTTACTATTGGAAGCTAACCTTAGAACATCCTCCATGACAGTCTCAAAGGTAATGAAATCACCAGTAGGTGGCCTGTAGGTACATACTATTATATACTTGTTTAGCTCTGCACATGAAATTTCTATATGGTGTTTAACAGAAAGAGCAACTATGTCCTTTCGTTCTTTACATTTACAATTTTCTTTAAGAAATATAAGTGACCCGCCATGCTCGTTGCACTTTCTGTTAAAACAGCTTATAAGTTTGTAATTTTTCAATTGGAACATCATTTTATTCTCGTCTAACCAATGTTCTGTGATACATAAACAATCAATGTTAAATTTTTCCGAAAATAGTTCTATTTCTAACAATTTAGAAGAAAGACTCTGAATATTCTGATGTACTAATTTAAATTCATTCTTAAATGTCTTGTCCTTTAATAGTTTTGAGCCGAGAGAGCAGTGAACTGAATCAATCTTTATATCAACGCTATGATGCTCTCCCGTTGTCTGAGAATCTAATTTAAATCTACTGTACTATTACTATTATCAGTATTACTACTGACGGTGTCAATAGGGACACAAGTTTTCTTCGTTATAATGCTTATAACTGAGTTAATAAGATGAGCTACTTCTGTAGCTAGACGTCGTTTCTGATTTGAGGACAAAAATAAACTGTTCCAAGTCAACTTAAAATTATCTACGTACAAATTAGTATCAAAAAAATTGATACAATCAGATTTACAACATGCATTGTACATTGTTTTATTGAGGCTACATGTCATATAATTGCATTTGTCAGGCAGTGTGCATGAGTAAGGAAATGCACAAACAAATACATGTTTTGTAGGAAGGCCTTCTAATATAGCAAAACTTCTATGTATGTCAGACTTTGACACCCCTAAACTATTTCCCACCATAATAAATATAGTTGTTTTGTCAGTGTGTGACCTCTCTGAAATCAATTCAACTATTTGTCCGAATGTAAGTTCTGGGTAACAATAATTAACAACTTTTCCATTTACATGATTACCCAACATGTGCCCGAAATCCTTGCCAAGCCTATCGGAATATATAACTGAGCTGTAATCCTCGCTTGAATTGCTACTATACTTGTAGTAAGCCTTGTCAAGGAAGTGGGTGACATCTTAGGTAACTGCTTATTACCTACTATTCTACTAGCTGCCTGAGCATAGGTGGGTTTCCTATGAAATTTCTTAGTGGAGGCCTGAAAAACATCTGCTGCCGCCGATCCGCTCTGGATGACCTCTGAGGATGGCGCGGCCGTCGGGAGGCTGGTGGTGGCCGCCAGGAGTCTGGTGGTGGCCCTCGGGAGAATGGTGGTGGTCCCCGAGAGTCCGGTGGTGGTCCTCGAGAGACCAGTGGTGAGTCCAGTGGTGGCCAACGGGATGCTGGTGGTGGCCGCCAGGAGTCTGGTGGTGGCCCCCGGGAGGATGGTGGTGGTCCCCGAGAGTCCGGTGGTGGTCCTCGAGAGACCAGTGGTGAGTTCAGTGGTGGCCGACGGGATGCTATTTGTGGCCTCCGAGGTGGTGGTGGTGGCCTCCGGAGATGCGGTGGAGGCTTCAGCAGGTGAAGACTTCTCCGGCAGCATCTCAACCCGAACTAAGCCCACACTTCTCAGCACCAGCAGCTGGTTTTCATACTCCACAGTTCTCTGGTCTAGGACAGACTTCAAGGTGGCCAGCCTAGACTGTAGCATAGCCATGTTGAACTCGCATTCTTGGTTGTTGTCTGCGAGTTTCTGGTTGTAGTCCGACATCTCTTCTTCATATTTATTCACTAGTAGTTGTAGTCTTACTCTATCCTTTTTCAATGGAAGGTACGTCTTATGCTTTTTCAATGCTCGCTCAGACTTCCTAATATATTTATTTATTTTAATATATTTTTTAAGCCTGTTTGCACCTTTGATATTGATTGATTTTCTTGGAGTGGTGAGGTCTATTGTTGGCATAGGGGTGTGATGTAGGGTGACTAATTCATCGTACAATGCCATTGTCTTATTTGTTTCTTCGCTTGCATGTGCTTCATTTATTTGCTGGATTTCTGTGTGTGCTTCAGCCAGTTGATGCTCCAGGCTGCAGATCTTTGTCAAGGCAGCTTCATATAAATCCTGACACTCTGTGTTTGATCTCAGTACAATCTCCAGCTCATCACATTTGCCTTGTAAGTCTTGGTATTGGATGTCCATTTCAGCGATGACATTCTTTAAGTCGGTGTTCTTTTTCAAAAGGGAATCAAATTCCTTTTCGTTGTCCTCCCGCTCTGCCATCAGTTGGCTTGAGAGGTCACGAGACGCCTTGAGATCCTCCAAAGCTGTCCTCAGCTGGATCTCCAGGTCACGGCTCTGCACCTTCCGGGTTGTCATCCTCGACATATCTGAAACCACCCGGGGTTACCCGTTAGTATCTTGATAGGTAGAACCGAGAAGATGATTATCCAAGACACAAAATAACCCTCTTTAGGTATAACTTGATCAAACCAGATACCAATAGGTTATAATAATTATTAAGTAATATATTGTAAGTCTATGTAAAAATGATCAAAAGGTAACTTATTTGTTAGTTATCATAAACAATGTAGTCATGAACACAAACTATGGGTGGGGAGGGAGTAATATGCATAATATGTTACTTTAATGAATAGGTACTCAGTGGTATTATTGACTTAGAATTATGTAAACTTTAAGCCAAAACACAATCACTTGATCATTATTCAATGAAGTACTAATAGCAATTAAGTAGGTGGAGACTATGATATAGTAAGAATAGGGAATAAGGGATACAAAAGCTAATAGAAAGTTTGAAATTAGAAATGAAAACAACAAAGTTTGAAAATGACAAAGTCTAAAAGTGGGTTAAGGAAGTGTGAAAAACATTTCACGTATGCAGCAAACTAATGAATAATGATTAAATAATTTAGTGATTATGATTTTAAATGAGTCATACTAGTAAAAATATGTAATTTTAACAATACTCCCCTGATAGATATCCGTTGGCAAATTCGAACTTTGACAGGTGCCGCTGCTTCAAATATCCGAGTCCCGTAAGTGTTTTATTTCAGGGTTTGAAGGCTTGTCTTCATTTGCACAGCTGTATAACACTATATTCTTTAAGTTAACACTAGTTTTATACGTAATTAGACATAAAATTTAGTAATATTAAAATAAATTAAATCAGCTGTTTTTTTGACACCCGGTTCGTAGGGTTCAAGGGTTTACTTTCTATTTTTTATCCCAGAATTCCCACGGGAAAACTATTTAAAGGAGAATCGCTGGCAATGTAGAACTGCATCACAAACTTAATAACATACCGGTGTCATCAATATTAATGCCGACTAGCAATTGATGTTTATAAATATACATTTATAAATAACAACAACGTCTACTTATGATTATTTATAATATCTAGGGGAGCTCATTGCCCTACATTAATACTTATTATTACTTCTACGAGCAATGAAAGTCGTAGCATAACATAGCTGTTAAGAATGCAAGGTTAAAAACAGCTGTTTCATAGATTGTATGGAAAAAATATGGGTGTTGAGAACGTTTTTAAGAGTAATAATGACCAACCATTCATGATAATAGTATTCATAGTGAAGTTTTTTTATTATATTTTTCAAGTTAAGGATTAATTAATTTATATATTACTACCTAGCTGTTCCCGCGAGCTTCGCTTCGCCTTAAAAAGTTTTCCCGTAGGAATTCCGGGTAGCCAGTTCTTTCCCAGGGTCTAGACCGTATGTTTACCAAATTTCATTCAAATCCGTTCAGTAGTTTTGGCGTGAAAGAGTAACAGACAGACAGACACAGTAACTTTCGCATTTATAATATTAGTTAGGATGCTGCCTTAGACCTAAAGCTAATTCAGTTACCGATTAAATAACTTAAAACTTTATATCCGGAAAGTAAGTTGTAGGCTTTTAGACTGTATGATAAGAACTAAAAACTGTCTAGGTCAAGAATAACAATAGTAATGAAACCAGGTGCAGAATTAACATTTAATAAGCGAGCCAATTACTGTGTCTACGCATTTGCATAAAAAGTGAAAAGAAGAACTAAGATTAGCATTCTTTCTATGAGTGTTGAAAAAAGTTATGAGTTGGTTGCATTGTTTTACTAATTATAAATTGCATTTTTATAATGTATTCACTATCTATGGTATGCGCATAACTCAGCAACGCCTGGACCAATTTTATGTCCGTTTAAATTAAAGCCAAAGGATGGTTTTTAGCCAAAAAAAAACGAATAATTTCTGGTAGAATCCAAAAAATTTCCGATGTTATTTCCATACAAATGTTTTCTGACTAAAATGTAGAACTAGACGAACTTGTCTCTAAACAATGTAAGTGTACCGGGCAAAGGCAAGAGGAGTATTTAAAGGGAAACCGATTTAATTCAAAGAAAGCTTATAAGGACGAGTAAAAAAATCGCAAATCCAATTTGAATGTGAAATAGTTAAAAATAATTTCACCAGAATGCAGCACTAGATTTTGGGACAAACGAGTATTTGGATGACTGCGAAGTGCGTAGGTTACATCGAATAGTGTTGGCGACATGCCACAGCGGTGAGATGTATGCTTAGATTTATAATATACAAACTAGATGGAGTGTCACATACAAAAACAAAGCAGAAAACTGTCCCCATTTTGGTTACTGTCGACCAGAGGCGCTAGCACGGGCCGCATTTAAGACGTGACAAAAGTTCTCCGTCGCGCTCACTCATGAGGCTGTGCAATGTGAGTGAGCGCGATCCAAACGTTTGTTGCCTTTTAATTGCGGCCCGTGCTAGCCCTTCAGTTTTAATTTCAACCTAATGACAATCATTGTATCAATGAATGAAGTCACAAATCGTCTAACCGAAATAATTCAAAATAAGAGCTAGTAGTGGTTTCTTATTTGTCGAGACGTTTATTTTGCACTTAAACTTCATCTTGTGCGTATATTGTTAATCCAAGTATGTAAAGAACTGGTGGGCTCCCAACATAAAATGCCCAAGTAAATGAATGAAACTGAAAGATAAGCGTGAGTAGATTAGTTCGTGTCATCTGTTATGAATGGTTTGTTTTAAATATTAACTAATATTATAAATGCGAAAGTAACTGTGTCTGTCTGTCTGTCTGTTACTCTTTCACGCCAAAACTAATGAACGGATTTGAATGAAATTTGGTATACATATGGTCTAGACCCTGGGAAAGAACTTAGGCTACTTTTTATCCCGGAATTCCCACGGGAAAACTTTTTAAGGCGAAGCGAAGCGCGCGGGAACATCTATGTAAAATAATATTAAATCATAGATTGATGTTCTTGGGATGAAGTTCCAATTTCCGTAGTTGTTCTTTACAAAAACGAAACGACCAGAGAATATAAACAAGGGATTACCTAAAGAGACAGAACAACTAGAAGAGAGCGGCTGATTTAGCAGTGTTGAGCTTCGTGATATGACTGACTGTTGGCTGATGATGATGATGATAGAATAGGGGCTGAAGTTAACAATCCGCTCAGTTTTCTGCAGTCCTTCGAAGAACATACATTTAGCAATTTACTGAACATAGAGTAAATCAAGAAAGCTGTAGATCGCATGCAGTGGCGTGCTTTGGGAGAGACCTACGTCCAGCAGTGGACTGCTATGGGCTGATGATGATGAGAGTAAGTCAGTCATAATACAGAAATTTATGCCTTAAGAGTTCCCTACTGAGTCACCAGAGTCCTTGGTGACTCTTCAAGAGCAAATCACAGTCTGCCAAGTACCTACTTAAATTAAATCATGTGGGGAGGGGGCCAGGTTTCTGTCTGGCAGACTATACCAACTCTCCACTAGGATAACCTTTCTCAACGTTTAGTGTATCACCCCTCAGCTGAGCATATTAAGAGCTGTCAGAAAATGGGTTCTGGCATTTCGGATACAAAATACCAGCAGTTATTAGGCCACCTCAGTAGTTGGGTCGGGTTGATGCCAAGTTAATAGTTCGGTGAACCTGTCTTATAATCTGACTGAACGTTTCATCGAATATACATAGGTATGTATAATGTATGTAGGGTGTTAAAAAAGGGTACTGTAGACCGAAAGGATGTGTAGAGATGATCTGTATAGAAAATCTACAAACCAAAAAAAAACTTTTGATCGAAAGTGTTCGTAGCTACACTCCGAAAACGCTAACAGAAACAAGTGCCAACACTGAATAAACTTTTTTGTAATTTCTGATACTGAGGATGTCCACCATAGAGCTATTCCGAGCTGCGACTTCCCGGGCCCAAGTGGCCATAATGATAGCCGACCTACGATAGTAGATGGCACATGAAGAAGAAGAAGAAGAAGATGTGGTTCTCTTTTTCATTCATTTACAGCCCACCAGTTACTGAAAAAAAATATCTATCTGCCAGTTTTTGCACTCTAGCTATGTTTTATCAAATATTCTCAAAGGTATACTCAAATATGATTATTATTTTGTACGCAATGCCGCACAACATTACAATCGCTAAACCGGAGTGCACCCTCCGCGTCGGAGTAGGCTGTCGTCGCGTGCGGACAGAAATACCCCGCGACGTAAACACTGCGCGGAATCTCACTACTGAATAGGATACCTATTCTGGGTTACTGGGGGCGATTCTAAAACGATAAATATAATAATAATAATGTAATCGTAATAATGGATCGCATCCAGTGGCTTGCTTTGGGAGAGGCCCACGTCCAGCAGTGGACTGCTATAGGCTGATGATGATGATGATGGTAACAAATTCAAATAGAAACCACGGTACTTCAAAAACTACGCTAGTAAAGACAATCTATGTACAATTATTTTAAACCAGTGTTAAAAAGTAAATAAATTAGTAAATAGTGAGTTCGTATGGTCTCTCTTGCTGCAAAGGAAATAGGCCTTGATGTACATAATTAGTACTTCGAATTCTCGCTACAATATTTATTTATTTTTTATTTATTTAATTCTTTATTGCACAAATATACAGGGTGTTAACTTGATTGCGTTGGAGCGGGAAATGGTAGATACAGCTGATGATACTGAACACGATAAGACATTAAAAAACGTATTTTATTTGCTTTAAGCTGACCAACATAAAACAGTTTTATTTAGTTCATTTTAAAATTTCATAGTCACCCTATTCATGTTTAGGTACGTTTGACAGAATGACCATGAACTTGAAAGCCAAGGTCAATGCCAAAAAAATCAAAGCCAAGGTCAATAAAAAAGTATGCGTGCATCAGCACCACACTTGGAGCCACATCGTCAAGGTACCTACCGAGATTTTGGGTACTCAAAGTACCCAATCAATTGTAGACATTTCATTTTACTCCATAAGTATCACTTCATTCATACACAATAATTATCTTTCATGAATACAGAACAGTTTCATTTTATGCTTCATAACATAGGTCACACGTATTCACAGCACAGCACAACATAAAACGAGATGAGGAACAAGGCTTGGTAATCAAAAGATAGAATTGTAGGTACCTTTTCCCTTTTAGGTAATAATTGTAAAAAATGATTGTAAACAAGTAAACAACAATGACTGACTGACAGACTAGATCCACAGAGAAGGTAATGACTATTATAAATACTCGATTGTTATGATACGCGAGATTGTTATTATTCTACTGGTATTCAAAGTGAGGCCATACTTATTATGAGGATTTCCGTACTATTCGTCATCAAAGACGTCTCAATCGCAAGTACACAACACAAATCGAGATGAGCGAGTGTAAGTAAACCACCAGACCCCGTTATCATCCTGTTATGCATTGTGGTCTTTTATCTTTAGCTGCGTACAGACCGGCCAAACGAACGCCAACGAACGGGTTTCGTTGACCTTCGTTGCTCAATCTCCCCCTGTATTATGTATGATAAATGTCCATCGGTGGGCGTTCGTTGGGCCGGCCGGTCTGTACGCATCTTTAGGTACTAAAAGAAAAATAAAACGTGGTGAGTATCAAGGGTGAATACTAAACGCCTACCTTATTCTGAGTAAAAAGGTTTAATTATTGTTCTGAGCTCCTAGAAAGTCATAAATTATATTCTGTACGATCTATGAAACTTTATGCACATCAGCTGTTTAATTGTTGATTAGTATGTCATTAATTACCATGAATAATTTCAATTTTATTTAATAATTGTTATTACTTACTGTGTAATTAATTACAATCATAGTTACATCAAATAAATTATGAAAAGTGAAGTTGATAACAAATTTACAGTGTGTGTTCTTTTGCAATCGAATGTCTCATTGGTTATGTGTTTGTGTAGGGTGACCATGTTTTTGATTAAGGTAAAACTTTCCACTTTACTTTAGACTTTAAACATAAATATTCGAGATTCTGATGTTTTTTTTCTTAGAAACGTGCTTGGTTAGACTAATACTAACCCCCATTTCCCGCTCAAACGCATTCTAGT
The DNA here is from genome assembly GCF_932276165.1 of Plutella xylostella. Lineage (NCBI taxonomy): Eukaryota > Metazoa > Arthropoda > Insecta > Lepidoptera > Plutellidae > Plutella > Plutella xylostella. Next base: position 1,611,998 of record NC_064007.1, on the reverse strand, counting down.
TAACACCCTGTATAATAAATGCACAAAAGGTGGGCTTAATGCTAAGCAATATCGCTTTGAAATTACTCTGTAGTATTGAATAGGCTACCAGGGGTGCCAGTTCAAATTTGACTCTTACATATTGAATTATTAGCGCTATTTGTGTCTTGTTTTAAGATTAGTAGTTGTCTTTGCTATACGTACCTAAACGAATAGTATAAAAAGTATTAACTTTCCTGCAGTTCTTTGACGAGTCTTCTAAAAAAATATTGAATAACTTTGAAACAGAGACAGAATTAGTCGGAATTCTTACACATTATCTATAATTTGTAGAAAAAGCTCTTAGCATTAAGCCATTGTACATTTATTTCTAAAATTAAATAAATAAATCATTCTCTACCCATTTCTGCATCCATTTCACATAATCCTCTTATTTGTTCCAAGTTTCCTTCACACCTACAACTCTTAACCATCCCCCCACCTCCCCAGCATGGAGATCAAAGTGGAGCCCGGCATGGAAGGAGCCTTAGTCCCTCGCGTGGTCAAGGAGAGGAAGAAGCACGACCGGTTCAACGGCATGAGCGAGGAGGAGGTGTCTCGGCGCACCCTGCCCGACCATCTGCAGGAGAACCTGGATATCATCATTGTGAGTATGATATCGATGCGATACTCTTGTTGTACAATGTTGTAGCAGTAGTTTAGTGTGCACGCTGTGTTGTTCTTGTTTTGTAGGACTAGAAACTGTGGTAGCTTTTCGGTTGAGTGCTGCGTTATTCTAGTAGCATAGCTGTATTGTTCATGCTTTGTAGAAATATTTGTAGGCGTCGTGTATGCTGGTAGAAGATGTTTTTAGTATTATATCCCTTTATATAGGGTGTTGCAAAAAGGGTATACTAAGCCGAATTTTGATATTCTGATTCATTTTCGAGCTTACATATAACATGCTGCACACGTAGGCTTAGTATATCCTTTTGCAACACCTTTTATGTTTCCAATAAATAATTTAATAAGTAATAAGTTACTTATGTCATTAAATTTGTTATTACCTATCACAATGACCTAGTATTTCCCAGAATCCCCAAGTCAACAGCTAGTATTTTGGCAATCAATAATACTAATATTTAAGAAATATATCATTTGACTTACTCACATACACTCCACCTCTAAACATCACCTAACCTCATCCAACCTCCACAGATCGGCATAAACCCTGGTCTCTTCGCGGCGTACAAGGGCCACCACTACGCCGGGCCGGGCAACCACTTCTGGAAGTGTCTGTACCTGTCCGGCCTCACGCGGGAGCAGATGAGCGCTGATGAGGATTATAAGGTAAAGTTGCTGGTCGAATTTCGACCAAGGTCATTGGTCAAAGACTGCCAGATTTTAAGCAGGTGTATATTATAGCGTCCAAATAATGTTTGACTTGATTAGTGTGCATAAATAAAAGATATGTTCACAGTATACATTAGCACTCTTTCATCACAGTTATAAAACAATACAATACAACAAGAGAGGCTATCTTCCATCAAATCTGACAATATGGATGGAAATTTCATTTTTGTTGCTGCAAATAGCAATTTAAATATTCGAGCAGTAGGTAAATAAAAAAATACCTAACACTGAGTTGCAGAAAGGATCTTTAAGTTAATGTCGGCATTAAATGTATTGTTGCCTTGCTTTGACAGTATACGGACAGAAAGAGATAAACATAGATTTAATGTCGACATTAGCGTAAAGTCCCTTTCTGCAACTCGGCATAAGTTGTCCTTCCCATTCTTAAAATTAATGTAACAACACTTTTCTCTCAGCATCTTCATTACCTATCTTTTTCTCCACAACATTAATGGTTCACTGCTTGAGAAACCTATTAGTAATACTCTTCGTTTATCTATCTATATTTGCAATAACATTATAATTTTCTTCCCCAGCTGCTAAACTTCGGCATAGGCTTCACGAACATGGTGGCGCGCGCCACCAAGGGTTCCGCAGACTTAACCAGACGGGAAATAAAGGAGGGTTCCGCGATCCTGCTCGAGAAGCTACAGACGTTCCGGCCTAAAGTCGCCGTGTTTAATGGCAAGCTGATATATGAGGTGTTCTCGGGGAAGAAGGACTTCTGTTTTGGAAAGCAACCGGATACGATCACTGGGACTAATACTGTGAGTATGATGTGGTTTTGTTCTTACATTATGTATGTGTATTTCTTATGCTTTCATACAAAAAGTACTGAACTATTGAATTTTAATACCCTCCCATCTGAAACTTATAATACATGCGAAATCCCAACCGTTTCTAGAACGATAAAATAAAAATAACAGTAAATCCTTGATGCTTGGTCAGGATCCATTTTATTTAACTATTTGATGTAAATAAGGTTCAGTCTGTGTAGTGTAAGAAGCTGACCGTACACCTCTAGGAGAGATTATTTTTTTATATGATAACCAACTTTCTACGTCTAATCTACATATTATTATATTTGTAGAAACAATTAAACATCTAACCATCTCTCTCCCCCACAGTACATGTGGGTGATGCCATCCTCCTCTGCCCGCTTCACTCAACTCCCCTTACCTCTAACCCACATACAGCCATACACAGTGGAAATACCAGCACTCTAACCATCTCTTTCTCTCCCAGTACATGTGGGTAATGCCGTCCTCCTCGGCTCGCTGCGCCCAACTTCCCCGAGCAGCAGACAAGGTGCCCTTCTACGCAGCCCTCAAGAAGTTCCGAGACTATCTGAATGGACTAGTCGCTCATATTGAGGAGTCGGAGCTGGTGTTCCCGGACACGACTAGCCGACGGCCGCAGGATGAGCTGGAGATACGGAGGTATGTGGTCATAAATGAGAAGGTTAAAATCGGTTCATCCGTTTAGGAGACAGACAGAAAAAAAACGTTGAACTTAACTGTCGTTCATTCATTCGTTCGTTCGGTTTAAAGACAATGGTAGGCTTAGTTATGTCAAATTAGCGAATAGTCTTTTTACGGATGGATCGATTTTTGATGAAATATAAATAGTGTCGATTTAGACAGCTTTCAAACAAAAGCAACCGCTTCCAAATCGGGGTATCTGTTTCGGAGCTACACGGCTAGAAATAGTCCCCATATTTCGATAGCGGTTATTATTATTATTTTTATTATTATTATTTATTTTATTATCAGACAAGAAGTCCATAGCAGTTAGTAATACAATGTTCTTACATCTAGTGTTAGTAGGCATATATATACAACAAGAATATGTTAATTGGTGTGTAACCGCATCCATCTCTGAGTCAATGGAGAGTCCCATCGATCAGCAAAGACACTGAGGATGCTGTTGGTACTGCAGCGGATGCGAGCCATCAGAGATGCACATCTGTTCCTAATGATGGCGGCAAAACCATTTATACTTGCTTCCATAAACATCCCCGAAGCACTACATCGCCACGGCAGCCCCAACAGAACCCTCAGTGCATTATTATACTGGACACGCAGGTCGCTGTATGTCCGCTGGGTAAAGTCCACCCATAGGCTGCAGGTGTAGAATGATTGACAGTAAGCTTTAAACAGCGTTACTTTAACTGGCTTCGTACACCGTGCAAACCTACGGGCTAACATGTTGCAGCGGACAGCCAGCGACCTACGCTCCCGTTCAATGTCACAGTTATCTTTGAGGTCATCCGTCACCCAGTGGCCCAAATATTTAAACTGGGTAACTCTGCGCAAGGATGATCCGCAGAGCGAGACACACGGAATACTGTCATATTCCATGCCTCTCGCCCTGAAGACCATGAACTCGCTCTTTGTAACGTTATATTTGAGCCCCTGAGCCGCCGCATATGACTCGCAGATACTGATCAGTCTATTCAGAGCTTCAATCGATGGGCTCAGCAGCACCATATCATCAGCATAACTGATGTTATTGATGCAGACTCCGTCAACATGACATCCGATATTGGCGCTGCTGAGCTCAACGATTAGCTTATTTATATAAAAGTTGAAGAGGCGGGGCGAGCTCAGCCCCCCCTGTCTTACCCCGCACTCCAGCCGGTACACATCGGATTGCGAGCTAACCCATTTCACAGTATTACGCTGACTACTATACCAATACCTAAGTATCGACAGTGGCTCGATTTATCCGTATTAATTTTAGCTCTTACGTTTTCAAGTTGTTCGTTAGTGGCATAATTGCATTTGATATTAGCAATTTCTTGGCGTAAAATTAATATGTCCTTTAATAATTTCGTGACATCGACGTGATCAAAACAAACGTTATAAAGTCGTTCGCGTAGTCTGTAGCCGGTGGTTCAGTAGTTAGGGACTGCCTGATCGGCTTAGTGGCTCATCTCATCTTTTGAAGTGCTGAACCGATTTTGATGAAATGTAGCTATAGGTGGGTATAGGTTTGATTTAGTCAGCAGTCTAACAAAAACCACGCGTATAAATGACCATTAGTTTCCTAGATTACAAACACCCCGCGTTTTTCGATAGCGTGTATAAAGTCGCTCGCGTAGTCTGTACCCGGTAGTTCAGTAGTTAGGGACTGCCTCAACGGCCTGGTCGCTCATATTGAGGAGTCGGAGCTGGTGTTCCCGGACACGACTAGCCGACGGCCGCAGGATGAGCTGGAAATACGGAAGTATGGAAAGAAAGAAAATATGTATCGTTTTATCCACTCCCAAATATCAGTTTATGGTTTAATCGCGGATGGAGATAAGATTGGTCTATGTAGATCCATCGTGTACTTTAAGTTTAACTCTCTGACTGGCAAGGGAGCGCGAGACGTATAGCATGCGGGAAGGCGCTAATCGTGATTTCTTTATACGAAAACAATGCGAATGATATACCTATGTTTCAAAATTGTCGCCTGATCACGCAAGCCGCATTCCCCATCCACCGCAGGCCGGACTACCGCTACTATCCGAATGGAACGAGCTCTTTGTTTTGTGAGGATAACGATGAAAAACCGGCCAAGTGCGAGTCGGGCTCGCGCACAAAGGGTTCCGTAGCAGCAAATATAATAAACTTATTATGTCAATTTATTTTTTGATCTATCTTATAAGGTTCAGCCATCGTTTTCAGTGTAAGCACAATAACTTAACCAAAATTACAGTTAAATCAACCTATCTCAAAAACTATAAGAGATACTTTGATCAAACCAAAAATCGTTGAAAGAGTTAATTAGCATGCATCACCTCTATTTTTTTTAGAATTTTATACCCCGTAGTTATAAAAATAGAGGGGGGGGGACATACTTTTTACGACTTTGAGAGCTGATATCTCAAAAACCGTTCACTTTAAGAAAAATGTTTTTTAGAAAACTTTATATCATTTTAAAAGACCTTTCCATTGATACCCCACACGGGTATGTACATCGAAAAAAAAAATTTCATCCCTCAGTTACATGTATGGGGGGCTCCACCCCCAATTCTTTTTTTTACTATTTAGTGTCATATTTTTGTAGCGGTTCATACAACACATATTCCCATCAAATTTCATCACTGTAGTACTTATAGTTTCCGAGTAAATCGGCTGTGACAGACGGACAGACGGACAGACGGACATGACGAAACTATAAGGGTTCCGTTTTTGCCATTTTGGCTACGGAACCCTAAAAAGTAAATTGAAACGTCTTTCAAAAAGTCAAAAATATACCATTTTTTTTTGCATTACTCTGTTATTGGCCTATTATCACTCATCAGTTTATTATTAATGACTCTGTTAGTATTTCAATAATGAAATAAACAAAGATGCGAATTTTTTTCACGAAAATGAGGCTAGTTCATTCACTTACAAACCCATCCCTGCTTTCAGTGCCCGTGAAACACTATCACACCCAAACACCAGTAGCAACCGAACAAATGCCAATAACCCAGCGTTATCTTTCTCTAACACTTAGCGGTGGTTGCAGGCTGACCCAGGAGCCGGAGCCGGGCGAGACCATGATCCTCGAGGACGGCACCGAGGTGCCGCTGAAGAAGAAGAGGGGGCGGCCCAAGAAGGTGAAGCTGGAGAACGGGGCGGTGCCGCCCGCGCCGCGCCCGCGCCCGCCCCGACCAGCGCCTCTGGCTGATGGGGAGCAGGTGAGAACATAAGATAATTATGTGCTATAGTGGTAAAGTAAGCAGAAAGGGGGTGAGTTAGAAGCACAATCTGTATAATATAGGAACGGGGTGCAAGAAGTAAAAGACAAATAGAGCGAGCGCCTGGCAAAAGTTTGCCGTCTTGACTTGCGCGTTCTAGGTGTGTAGAAAATGTACTCCCCACATTGATAAGTAAGCAACAGTGTGTGAAAATAGAAGATTACGCGACTTTTCCAGTGTCGGAGAACAAAAGCAGCATAGTTAGCATAAATCTCGCAAATGCATGTTGTACCATCACGGATGTGGATGTCTTGGTGAGTCTCTGAAGAAGGAGAGGGGGCGGCCCAAGAAGGTGAAGCTGGAGAACGGGGCGGTGCCGCCCGCGCCCGCCCAGGCCCGCGCCCTTAGCTGATGGGGAGCAGGTGAGAGGGGGGCTGCCTTGGCAGATTTTTGTTACAGCGGCCGTGGGTTTTGAGTGATACATTAGACAACACATCCTGTTACTGAACAAGTGAACAGCCCTATACGGGCCTTAGGTACACTACTTGCCACATCGGTCACAGGCGAAAACGATGTCATAAAAATAAGCTAATTCATCTATGCGGTGTATGGTTTAACGACGGTCCGCATCGCAAAAGTTACTCTATGATTTTATATAAAAATTTGTACGATCCATAACGCTACCCTAAAAACAGCACTGACTATAACTATACGTATCCTAATACACGTTATCATTTAATACTGCCATCATTTTCTAAATTGCCGGGTTATTTTGCAGCATTGCATACTCTCAATATTTACCTTTAACTCCACCATTAAACTTGATCAACTAACTCAACCCCCACTTCCACAGCCCCCAAAAAAGAAGCGCGGTCGTCCCAAGAAGGTCCGTCCCGAGGACCAGCAGTTCCTCATGCAGCAGCAGCAGCCGCTGGAGCAGCCGTACCTGCACCACCAGCTCATGCCGCACGGGCAGGCGGAGAACGTGGTGAGTAATAATAATACTATACTAATACTTTTTCTCAAATATGGTTTCTATGCAAGCTTTTCTATGTTATCGAACGCTTTTAGGCCGACTAAACTGGTAAACCAAATGCCTATTAAAGGTGGGTAGGTATAGGTGGTACCTTCTCAAAATCATTCTTAGGAGCCCAAGCCACGTCATTGGTCCGCGCTATGCCGCTCGCGTGCTATTGTTCTACGCCGCTTTGAATGCTTTCTTATCATTTGTTCACAACTGTAGCGCAAAGAGACCTCATTTCGTATTTATTTCCTTATTATTAATGAAAGTCAAATAAACTACTCCCCATTACTAAATTGTAGTTCTTTTGCTCTACGATTTCTATAGTACTAATAATTGTTCTAATTTCTGTTGCAGCAACAAGAGCAGTCTTCGTTCGGCGCGGGGCTGGGCGGCGCGGAGCTGGGCGGGGGCGGCATGATGTACGACGCGCCCGCCGGCGACGCCAGCACGTATTATCAGCAGCAGAATGCCGGTATGTACCTAATTATATACATAATAATATGCTCACGACTGTAATACCCGAAGAGGTAGTCAGAGGTAACTCCCAAGCGAGTCACTTTTCGCTGTACTCACTTGATAGATCGCCGTTTTTGAAAGTGTTCAATACACTGAAGTTGTCAGGTAAGTGGGCAATCCGACATTCAGATGTTTTCAAGCTGAACGAAGGCCTCTGACTAGGAAGCAGCAACCGGGACCCACGGCTTAACGTGCCGTCCGAAGCACGGAAGCGTCCAGAAAAGAACCACTTGAAATCGGTCACCCATCCAATGGTGCCATGTGTTCCTTCACCAATGATCAGTTACTGTCACGGAAGCCAGCTCGACTATGGACGCCGGTATTGGTCTGTGATAGTGTCTACAGCAACAGGAGCAGTCTTCGTTCGGCGCGGGGCTGGGCGGCGCGGAGCTGGGCGGGGGCGGCATGATGTACGACGCGCCCGCCGGCGACGCCAACACATATTATCAGCAGCAGAATGCCGGTATGTACCTACATACATACATAAATATGTACGGTCAGGTGCAGAGAAACCTGACCCCCCTCTCATAGTAACAACGCTTCTGACGAGAGTCAGGTATCTCTGCCCCTTACTGTACCTACATACATACATAATTATGCCCACGACTGTAATACCCGAAGGGGTAGCATAAAATGGAGGAAGTTAGATTAGTGCATTTACTTACACAATAGAAGAAGAAGAAGTCAGAGGTGAGGAAGAAGAAGAGTCACCCGCTTTTCGCGATACATTTGTATAGGTCGCGTATCGCCGTTTTTGAATGTGTACAATGCAATGAAGTTGTCTGGTAAGTGGGCAACCCGACTGTCAGATGTTTCAAGCTGCCCGAAAGTCTCTGACTAGGAAGCAGCAACCGGGACCCACGGCTTAACGTGCCGTCCGAAGCACGGAAGCGTCCAGAAAATAATCTATCTTAATAACATACATACATACATACATCCATCCTGACGTCCCTCAGCAGGGACAAAGGGCTTTGAGAAGATTTCTCCATCTGGCTCGATCTTGGGCAGCGGCTGCGAGATCCTCCCACTCCATCCTCATAACCTTTGCCTCATCTTAATAACATAACAAAGTATAAATAATTTGTACTGCGGTAACATAATTTACACTATTTTATTCTTATACCACAGGAAACAGCATGGACGGTTCACTGGGCTACGCGCGCCAGACGCCCGTGCCGGCGTCGAACCCGGCACCGTCGTACATCGAGCCGAGAGCCGTCTACTCACCCGCGCAGCCCAGGTAATAATTACTACTACTACATTGATACTAAAACATTATGTACTTCGTTTCAATTCAGCTAAAGCTGCGTACAGACCGGGCCAACGAACGCCAACGGTAATCCCAACGATGGATATTTATCATACATAATACAGGGCAGATTACAGCAACGAAGGTCAACGAAACCCGTGCGTTGGTGTTCGTTGCGCCGGTCTGTACGCAGCTTAAGATGATTCCTGTGACGATTTGAGTTGAACGGTTTTACGGAAGGCCCATATTGCTATTCAATACAATAAATGTATTGTCGTGTGTGCCGTAGTTTTCCCAACAAACTCTCATAATGAATGGATCATTAACCACCGTGTCTTCGTTACGGCGCGGCATATAAACCGTAGAGTTTGTAGATTTTGACGGCGAAAAAACCAATGCTTCAACTAAGGGCCTTAAATCCACTCCTCCTTTTGTGTCTTTCTAGCCTTTTCCTTAATTAGGTCGACTTTGTGCGTTATGTCACGCCATGTTACCCTGTGTCATATCCTCTTTCACTCTACACTCTCTTATATTTATGTTTTTTAATTCCTATTTGCAGACATGCACAATTCGCACACAGCCCGGCCGGGGCGGGCGCGGGCGCGGGGGCGTCTACGCCCACTTACTCGCCCAGGCCAGCCGGCACGCCGCAACCACAGGTGCCTAACTTTCACATTAGCTCAACAAAAATGCCATCAAATATTATCATAGACACATTTTGTGAATACAAGAAAACGATTAATACCAGGTTGCTGAAAGGAACTTTAAGCAACTAAATGTATGTCTGCCATTTTCTGTCCGTATCCTGTTAAAGTAAGGCAGCAATACATTTAAGTTCGACATTAGCTTAACTTTCCTCTGTGCACCTCTGCGTGAAACGGAACGAAACGAGAACGAAAAAGTAATAAGAAGGTGTAGACAGAGGTTAATAGTTACAGTGCACTCAAGATTATAGATATGTAAGTTTTTTCACGATGTTTTCCGCACCATAAGAGCACTTGGTATATTTGGTTATGTATCAAGTGTACCTATCTTATAAAGAAACGGAACACTTTTATCACTTTATAATCCCTTCACCACGGTTGCAAATTCTACATAGAACCAAAGAATGCTTATTTCTCTCTACATTACTCTCTCACACTGTTACAAATAATCACTATACCTAAATGTTTCCGTACCCACAGTTCCCGCAATCGCCAGCGGCCTTCTCCCAGCCGTCGCCGCCGCGCTACGCCCCCGCCGGCGCCGCGCCCCCCTACCCCCCGCAGTACCCCCCGGCGCCCTTCCACCACCCGCACTACGACTCTAGGGAGCCCGCGCCACAGGTAACTAATAATAAAATAGTAAAATGACAATAACATACCCGAAAAACTTTATAAATACAAAGAAGGAATCGAAAACGGGACTTCGGCATAGCAAGTCAGGGGCGCCCGCTACACCATTCGGTTATCAATGTCTGGTAAGTATTGTAGCACATAGACCCTGCAGTGGACATAGCCCCAGCAGTACTTTCCGGCTCCCGTTTACCACCCGCACTACGACTCCAGAGCTTTTTAGAGCCCTAATCTTCGTCAAACAATTCTTCAATTATGTCATTTCATAGGATACGGTGACTTGTATCCACCAGGAACATCCTGCCTATATTCTTCATGTAACCATTCGTGAACATTCTCACCCTTTTTATTTTTGCAGCCACTTCGACCTATTCCGGAACCCAGTTCGACCAGTTAATACATAAATACATAAATTTTCTTAGTTTTATGTTTTCTACCCCAACATCTATATTTTTCTGATATTTATAGCTCGCCTCGATTGTTTGCCCCTCTCTTATTTATAATTATCTCTTCCCTCAGCCACTCCGACCGTTCTCGCGCTCGCCCGGCCCCGCGCCGTTCCCGGCCGCGTCGCCCGCCGCCAACTCGTTCACGATGTCGCCCGCAGCTCGCAGCTACTCCGCCTCGCCCGCCTACTCGACGCACAGCTCGCCCGCGCCTCGCACCCCGCACTACGCCGCCGCGCAGGTCAGTCGCCGGCATTGACATATATATTACTGCGTAAGGACACGCCAAACCACTCAAGAAAATGGCACCCGCGCTTTGTCCCTAAAATAGACATTTTAGGGCCAACGGTCATCAGTCGGACGGAGTGTGACGGAGAGATGAGTCTTTGTTTCTTGTGTAAATATGTCTATTTTTGTTGTGAAAGCCTACAAAAACTATGATACGAAGGTCAAAAAGGAATATGGAATATCGTATCATCCTTAATTAATAAATAAACACATTTTAAAGCGATAATTATTTTACTACCAAAGTCTACAATGGCCGCACGATGTAACCTTGTACGGACGTTCGCATGCAACTCACTCACATTATTATGTACCTACTGTCCGGTGACGGTAAAATATGAACGCACGTACAAGGTTGCGTCGTCAGGATAAGTAGCTCGGCTCTGACATAGTTCCAACAAATTATGACAGATGGCAGTTATTTTGCATGTATGAAGAAGGTTTGAGTAAAATGTTCTGAAGGGTTAGATTCTTAGGGTTCTGAAGGTTAGATTCTGAAGGGTTAGGTTCCTTCCTTTTGAAATCATTGGTCGCCGGTGGCTCACTGTCGCCTGCAGCTCGCAGCTACTCCGCCTCGCCCGCCTACTCGACGCACAGCTCGCCCGCGCCTCGGACCCCGCACTACGCCGCTGCGCAGGTGAGTCGCCGGTGACTCACTCCACGAGTCTCCTGAGACACGACACGTCTAGTCTACGTGAGGAGTGCCACGATTAGTCTACCCCAGAGGTCGTCGGTTGTTTTGCAGACATGGCCCACTGCTGTTTCAGCTTACTTAGATTATAAAAGCTAATAGCTTAGCTTAGAACTATGGTTACCACTATAGCCTAGGTGGTAACCAAAGTTCTCTGACGATAAAATTTATTGACATTTTAAAATGTTGCTGATTCTACGGTTAGCAAATGGTTCATCCTATAAATATTGTAAACGTGAAAGTTGGTAAGTATGGATGGATGGTTTGATATTTGCTACGCAAAGACAACTAGACAAATTTTTCTGAAATTTAGCATGTAGCAAGCTGAGTTCTCGATTAACACATAGATACTTTTTACCCCGTAATATTAATTTATTAAAGAATTCCGGTAATTTAAATTTTAAATCGTTTGACAAACTATAAAACTCGCGACAAAGAGTGTATTAGGTAATAAACAATCCCCCTTCCATTTCCAGACAACCCCAACCCCAGCCGCGCCGGGCGCCGGCAACCTCTGCGGCGAGCTATCAGCGGACATGGACTCACGCTCCCCGCCCTGCGCACTGGACTTCTCCCCGCCCTCGCCCGCCGACCAGCAGGAGAACCAGGTCAGGATGTAGCCTAGTATAAAATATGTATACAGGGTTATATATCAAAGCCCGAAAATTAAATCAGAATGTCTAAATTCGCGAAAAAAAAGCATAGTAACTATTTACTATGCTTTTTAAAAAGTCACGTGACCAACCAAGTTTCTATAGAAATTGATATATTTTTACGCGAATTTTTAAATTCCATTTTCGGACTTAGATATAACATGCTGCACATGTAGGTTTTGGCTTTATACTCTTTTTGCAACAACCTGTATAATAATATGATTATAATATATATGGAATATAGCACGTCATAAGAGCGCATTGTCTGTAGATCTCCGTCGTTCTACCTATGACGTTGTATAGTTGGTAACTCATCAGAGTGCTCATGCATTTTGCATACAGCATGTAACTTTCCACCAAACGACCTATAGCTAACACACACTAACACTCCCCTCTCTCCACAGACGTCATCAGTAGGCAGCGAGATGTCGGTGGGCGGGTCGTGCGCGCCGCCCGCCCCCGCGCGCCCCTTCGACGCGCCCTACCGCCGCCACGGGCGCCTGGACAGCCCCCGAGACCACTACCAGGACCAAGGTACTAACACACTAAACACTTTAAACAGTGTTTAACAGGTGTTTAAAACAGTTTGTAGGCGTTTGACAGCGCTAAACATCTGTTAAATATCTGTCATCATCTGTCTAAGCTTTTGTGGTAATTCCCTTTAAACCAAGTTTAACAGGTGTTTAAAACGAAATTAGGAAATTTATTAGGCTTTTGACAGCACTAAACATTTTTCGTTTTAGACACCTGTTAAACTAGGTTTAAAGTGGTTCGTGGTAATACAGTTTTAGCTCAGTTATGTATGACATGTCTAAGTGACGTCTTGTCAGAGGTGTCAGTAAGTTTAGTAGTGAGATGCCCCTTCGCCGCTCCCTACCGCCGCCACGGGCGCCTCGACAGTCCCCGAGACCACTACCAGAACCAAGGTATGATGCTTCCGTGCTTCAGACGGCAAGTTTAGCCGTGGGTCCCGGTTGCTGCTTCGGCAGTCGTCGTTAAGCCTAGTCAGAGACCTTCGGGCAGCTTGAAAACATTTGTCAGTCGGGTTGCCCACTTACCCGACAACTCTCTCAGCACAAGCTTGCTTGTGTTGGGGTCCACCAACCCGCACTAGGCCAGCTTGGTGGACTAGGCCTACAACCCTGTCTTCATTGGAAGGAGACCCGTGCCCCAGCAGTGGGGACGTGATGGGTCGTGATAAAGGTATGATGACTGACTTATATTTGACTTGGTCCTATGCCCCTAGATTGGGCAGAGGGTTTCCAGTGACTCCATCACAACCGGTCTTGAAGCTTCGCGTTTGATTTCACTCCAAGACTCTGCTTCGACTGTAAAGTCTATCTATGTATACCATATCCTTTCTATAGTTATTCTATATCAAAATATGAATTAACTAACCTCTATATCTTGTTTCCCAGGTCAAGTGGCAGGCAGCCCGCAGTTAGACCAGATGCACCAACACCAGCATCCTTCCATGTACGGAAATAATTTCAACAGGTATCTTTATTATTTGTTTTACCCATACCTTGTCACGCCCATACTTCATACCACTTCGATGCTGCAAGCTTTCTTTGTATCAGACAGAATTATTATGGTTTTCAAATGTGAATTTCGTAGCTATGTGAAATGTTACGATTATCCAGTTTTGCACACTCATTTAACGTGTAGTGTGTGGTGGATGCGTAAATATAACGAATTCCTATTGTTGGAAATATAGTTAAATAACAAAGAATATAGTCAAATATGTGATTGATAAGTGTACGCGTTTCACTTTTTTCACTAAAATGTAAATAGTGATTTGAGCTACTGGATTTGATCGAATTTCGAGAAGTATGTAACTTTGTGATTAATTTAACCATTCGCTTTCAATTAGCCACTCATAAACTTCCCTCTTCCTTTTATAAACCCTTATTTTTGTTTTATATTACATCACACACATGCTTCTATCATATACCATACGTATACCCAAGTTAAACTCAGCATGTAGATAAATGGACACTGAATGAAATATTTGTTATGAAGCTGATCCGAAAGAGATACCATTAGAAAATCGCTTGGGTATTACGTATTATAAGATCGAAAACACATTCAATTCAAGCTACACGTTGACTCTATAGGGTCTTGTTAAAGTGGTATAGTAAGTTAAAAGGGCGTGACTCAGGAGGTCATTCTGAAAATCTTTCTTTTGTTCTACAACCTTTGGAATAATTTACTTCACGAATCAAAAGTCGTAGACCAAAATTAGTGTTATTAGAATAACTCCCTGAATCACCTCTTTTCGGCTTACTATACTTTTTGGAACACTCTCTATAACCTGACCGTTCCCTCCACAGATCGACCCCCGAGAGCTCAGGCGGTGGCGCCACGCCCTCCGGAGTAGGGTCCCCGTTCAGCGCGCACGCGTTCAGACCGCCTGATGCGCATCCTGGTAAGAATAATATTTATATTAGTTATAGCTTCTCATCATCAGCAGTTTCTCACTTGAGTAAATAAAGCTAATCGTAAACTTAATCATATTCAACTATAATTCAGAAGATAAAAAGCTATTTCACTTATTTTTATTTATGAACTCATGTGTTATGTAGCTAATAATCGTTCCTTGTCCTTCGTCGCCGTCTTTTAAACGGGCTGGGTGCCGTTTTCTTCATTTAGATCATCACAAGACAATTATTATTAACAACAACACAACAGAACTGCTAGAAGTAGGCCACGGCTCGACAGTGCATACAATTACATAGAACCTGTTTACATCCAGGCTTTGTCAGCCGTATATATGTGAAGACCTAACTCAATGCGGCACCCCACACGACTTTATCAGTACCTTAACTTATATAATCTCTTACCCCCAGGTTCACCAGGCGGCGAATACCAGCAACAACCCAAACCGAAACCTCAAGACGTAGCGTCCAAGTCTCTCTCGGGTCTCGAATCCCTAGTGGACCAGATCCCGTCGATAGCGGATGGGGGCGGCAACGCGGCGGGCGGGAGCGCGCAGCCGGGGGCGGAGCCGGTTGCCGCCCCCCCGCCAGCGTTGGCTGAGTACCCGCCGTCGATATACGGCCCGTACGGCGCGTATGGGGGCGCGGCTGCCGCGGCGTATGGGAATAATGGGTGAGTTGGATTGAATTTTGTTGGTTGGTTGTTATGGAGAACTGCGCTTCTAATTTTAATAACGACATGAACTATATTTTTTATTGCATACTTCTTATACCTCGTTTACATTCAGCCGAAGTGAGCAGCGAAGTGGGCAGGGAAGGCGGCAGGGAAGTGGGCAGGGCAGTGTGTAAACGCGATACTTCTCATGCCGCTGACATTGCCACTCGCGCTGCCCGGCGCTCCCCTAAATGGCGGTTTTTTGTGCGGAAGTCAAAGGATCGGCAGCGCGAGCGGCAGTGCGTGTTTACATTCAGCTCCGACGCTCAGTACTCGCCGAGCGCCTGGAGGAGGTTCACTTGACTTAAGTTGATTGTCTAATAAATTTCGGGGTTTTAACATTTTTTATCAAGAGCTAATTTCTTAAGTAGGTACTATGGGTACATTCGAGTAACGCATGTGTCTTTTATTTCTACTACGGATAGTGATCGTTTAGGTAATTGCAACGACTGAACCGATTTTAATGCATCAGATAATGTTGTGTCGCTCCTTAGTGTTCGTTTCATTTTTTTGCCTATACATTTTTTCCCCCTATATAAAGCCGCGTACAGACCGGCCCAACGAACGCCAACGAACGAGTTTCGTTGACCTTCGTTGCTGCAATCTGCCCTGTATATGTATGATAAATATCCATCGTTGGGATAACCGTTGGCGTTCGTTGGGCGTACGTTGGCCCGGTCTGTACGCAGCTTTAAATGAGACCGCGGCGGATGTAATTATTTCGACGTCTGCCATTGCCGACACTTGAAAGCGAAGTGAGTGGTAGGGCAGTATGTGAACACACACTCCTCTCGATCCTGCTACAGCAATATTTAGGGAATTATTGCCGGCAGCGCGAGGGGCAGCGGCAGGGGCTGAATGTAAATGGGGTATTATGTTTAACAGTAGAAACCAAAATTAATCTACCATCATTATATTTGAAGACCAGATAGTGCTTTGGTTAGTGACTCAGGCTGCAGTGCTGAGAGTCCCAAGTATCATCTCTGACTGGTGGTGGCTCTAAGAGAAGGCCCATGTCCTGAAGTTGACTATATTTTACTAGCTGTATGTGTGATTCCGAGGCTCCTATACACTCATGAAACTTTTTACCTAACCTCTCTCCATTATAATTCCAGATACGGCGCCCCGTTCGTGGGCTACGGCGGCGGCTGGGGCGGGCAGCTGATGCGGCCCACGCCCGGCTACCTGTCCGACTGGCAGTACGGGTATGGAGCTGGAGTAGCCCCAGGGTATGTATCTTCTATGAGTAGGGTAGCGTGGGACGCCCTCCCAAGGGAATGCAAGTGAAATTAGGTGATTCGCCTCGCAAAAGGCGCTTTTTAGGTTCCTAGGGGAGCGTGGAATGTGTAAACGCATGCAGCAGTCAGAGGATTACCATTGTATCTAAAATCAGTCCCAAAACTATCAGCAGATTTAGACACGAATAAGCTCTTCAGTGAAAACCACTCTTTATATCTTAAAAGTTTAGATAGTGAGCAAGTAGCTCCATCAACTGCTCATGTAGTTTAATGATCCTTTCAACCAAGAAGCCTTGAACCTAACCTGTGATCATCGCCTCCACAGCTACGCCCCCTACAACACGCCCTACTACAACGGCTACGCGGGCCCGCCGCCCGCCCACCACCAGCAGTACCTGGGCGCGCCGCCCCTCCTCGACCTACACAAGCAAGAGGGTGGCGTGCCGGCCGTGCCCTCCGTGCCCAGTGTCGGCTTCCCCGGCTTCTGTTAGCCCAGTGCCAGCCCGCCCCGGACGGACGGGGAGTAACCGGGCACGAGGATTGGTGAGGTAAATGGATTGTGAGTGGTGATGATGAATCTCTGTGCTAGTTACCCTGGTGGAATGATAAAAATGTGAGGGGAAAACTGTGTTTTTAATGGGGAGGATGAGGATTGTGGTGTGAAAAATACTGTGGACAGTTTATATTTTTAATTAATTGCCTAGTTAAGTACATCTCTAAATATAGTATTTCTATAGTTTCCTATAATGTAAGTAGGTGAATTCGACTGTGTGGAGTCGCGAAGCAATGTAGTCTGTAAATCGTGTTTCAAACTGATCTATGAGCTTAATTTGTAGATGTTTATTTGTAAATATTGTATTGTTTACTTTGTCCATCACATGATTAATTTAGTAATCGATTGATTTTGTTTTTTATACATCACGCGGTTTTGTTGTTGTTGTCGGAATGTGTTAAAGGAGTAGCGCGGGAGGCGGGTTCGCTTATATCGTACTTAATTTTTTATATTTTTTTCGGTTTGATCTGTGATCGCGTAGTCTATGGCCATGGATATTGCCATATCTAAAAAAACAAAATGGCTCCGAGATTGGTTGGATTTTGATCTGTTTTCTGGAAACGGAAATGAACTAAATTAGTGAATGAAATAGTGAAAATAAAATTATGTGATAGGGAATGCCGTTTTCTTTCGAAAATGGTGGTTATGTAAATTATGAATTGGGCTCGGATGGTCCGTTTTTGAGTCTTGCCAATGGAGTTGTTTAGTTCTAGTCACTACAATGTCGGCTAGTCAATGTCTCGAGCTGCTGCGCCCCGCCTCCCGAACTATAAACTAACACACTGAACTATTTTTGTATGTACTTATTTAAAACATGCTGTCTTTTTACGGAGCTATGTTTTTTATGTACTTATTGCTATTACTTTTACTGATTTTTGTCAAATCAAACTTAATGAATTCAAGTTTTTGTTTTGCTATAGTATACTTATTTACAAGTTATACATACCTTACCTACATATCCTATGTAATTAATTATCGAATTGTTTTCGCCGGTGTGCAAGTATATGAGTTGTTGTTTATTGACAAAAGTCAGTGGGATTCTAGCCTATTCTGCCATCTGCAATGTGCATTTTACTTAATGTTACCCGACCAGTTACATGAACGTTTATACAATAAGTGCCCAATTCGTCGCGAGGGGTATTTTTAATTTACCATTATAACCATATTAGGTACGGCTCGAATATCGACCATGAATATTGAACATCAAACTAAAACACACTTAATTTCATGAGGTGTAGTGTGTTTTTGATTGCGTGTTGCGTGATTAGTGAATCTTGTTTTTTGTGACGTTTTATATCTCAGTGCACCGTGTCTGTTTTGTTGGCAAACTTGAAAAATTTAAAGTCATACGTTTGTATTTTTTTATGTTTCGCACTCGCTGTGGAATAAGCCGAGAGTAACAAAATGTCCTTAAATTGAAGGGGAACGGGGGGGTTTAGAAAGAAAACTTGTACAAAAACCATTTTAAACTTAGTAAATCCTTTTCTTTGCACAAATAAGGGAAAAAATCTTAAATGTAAGTGAAAAAAACGAAAATAACATACGTAAGAAAGACATATACGTTAAATAAAATAGGTTTATGTGAAAGAATTTATAAATAATATGGTGTGTGATGTTAGGCCGTATCGGTGGCCACGACTCGTGCTCAATCTTACGATAATCGCTCTTAGCGCCCTGGGATAGTGGCTATAATCGATCGTAGCCTAGTCGCCGATGCGTCACTGTTTCGGGGCGTAAATTTTATTTATTTTTGATTCAGAAAAATGAGTTTCAAAATGAAATCAACAGGGTATTTAAGATTGCTTAAGATTTATTATTTTATATTTATTTTTGATTATATTTTGGTGTGCGTTCGCGCTTCGTGTTACTAGAGTTATGTACTTACTTATTTTTTTTAGTTTATAATTAATTTGTCTGAACAATCGGTCGCCATTGTGTTTTTCTAAAACTACGAAACTAATCTCGCGTAAATACCACAGTTACCAATCCTACATATGATTTATTATGAATTTTCGAAAACCGCTTAGGAAAATAGCGAGAGTTGGGTCTCAAATATACGCATTGAAACTTATTTTATTAGTTTAAACTGCGTCACTGCCTAAAACCTAGTTCGGTGCTTATATTTGATTCAAAACACAGTATTAGATAACTAAATTAGCTAGTCAACTACTGAAACCAGTAAATGCAATGGCTAACCAAGTTCAGATGTTACAGTCAGCAAAAAAAACTTCACCATGATATTTTTTTGTCGATTTTTTGCGCTCGATACTTATAACTTTTTTTACCGTCGCTTTTTTGTATATAAAACTCGCGAGTGCTTAAGTACGCTTTTTGATAGGTATTTTATATTTTCCATCAAATGTTTTTTGTACAATATTATTATTGTGTGTACAGTTAGCAGAATCTGGTTAAAACATGTTTCTATTTTGCGGAATAAGTGGCAGTGATCAGAGTTTAAGCTGGGACTTAGTTACTTAATTAAATGAAAATTATCATACCTATGTACTTGAATAAGTTTATTTACCTTGATGGATTTCATTTATATTTTTTTGGGCTGTGCACCAATAATTATAAATATTTAATATGTATTAGCTCCTTTTACCTTATTAATAATATTTCTAAATGAATTGAGTACTTATGATATAGTTTTTGTTAAAATCATTTTGTTAATCCAATGTGTTATACTAAAAATACTTTTTATGTACCTTCTATGTGTACGTAACTTTGATATCGACTGAAATAATGTAGTATTAATTCTCGAATAACAACGATATGAGGGTAGTTTTAAAGCAATATTAATATTTAGTGAACGGGTGAATGATCAGTGTCACTTATTTTGTGTAAATTATACAAATGGTGTCAACCATTTATGTTTAAATATTAAATCTCATGCAATGTACATAAAAATTACCTTATATTATGTAACACCCCTTATTTTCTATAGGGAGGTTAAAAACAAAATACTGTTAGATGAAATTTGGTATTTATAACTATGGAAATTGCCTCAACAATGCCTAAAAACCAACTGTATCTAAAGTATTGAGATGATTTTATACGTGAAATGGTTGACACCTTTGCAATGTTATTATCAACTGGACATCAATCTACAGAACCATTTCAGCATTCTCAAGGCAAAAACCTACATTTTAATCTGGCAATAGGTATCAACATACCTACCAAATGATCCGATTTAAGATTTTTGCCTTAAGAAACTGTAATATCATTTTACAATTATGTTTCTGTATATAAGCGCTATTTACTTAACGAAAGTGAAGGCCTACATAGATGCTTCCATTAAGTTATATAGTTCGGTGCTAGCCCATTACCTTAGCCTGTTCTGTGCCAACGCAAACTAACACTTCTACCATAGTGTTAAACACCAGTTTGGCTTGGCGCAGGCAGCTGTCAACGCACTAATTTACTTTGGAGACTCGAATAGACTTTGTGATTGTTAGATTGTGTTTTTTCTCTCCTTTTAACACTCTCTCTTACTCTCTCTACACAAATAGACTTGGCCAATCCCGTTACGGGACGCAAAGTGGGAGTTAACAGTCCTGTCAGTTGATACAATTAGTTATATATATATATCTATGTATTGTTAACATTGGTTTTTTACTTGTGTATTATTATTAGAGTATCCTTACTTTTAGATTGAATGTTATTAAAATCAAACGCAACATTGACTGTATCAAGGTGACATTTGATTTTAGTAAAATCTCATCCCGATTCAAGTAGCGAAGCGGTCGCGGACGCGTCGAATTCAAAACTCAGTATTTCAGTTTGAGCATGTGATAGCGAGTTCGACGCGTTTCCGACCGCCAGGCGGCCCTGAATCGGGTCTGAACTGTCGACTTTCCTAGGAGGTGCATAATATTGTATATTAAACGAGTGTCGAGTCGGAAGGGAGTAACGTTAGCTACTAGTATAAGTCTCTATCAACGAGTTAGTGTTAGACTTTACCCACTTGTCATAAGAGGTATTACCGCTAGATTAGGCGCCGAGGCGAAATGCGCCGTATTGCGTGCGCAATAAGAGCCAGGCCGCGCCGGCCGGTGCAGCGTAGATCGCTCAACTATTTGTACAGTGTGTATATTTTTGTAAAATTCATTCTAACTGGTGGCAATATTTAATAAATGAAAATTTTTAAAGTCTCTAATGTTGTATGTAAACTTAGTACAATTGTTGTTACTGTGTTTCTTGTAATTATGAGTTTTTTTTGTATACTAAATGCTTTCTAAAGTATTAACACGGTGTAAGGGGTGGCCCTACGAAGCTTGGTTGTGAAACATTTGCTGTCCCTATCTGAAGCCTCACCTAGACCTAAGGTGACTTTTGCGTGCCAAACGAACTCTGAAATTAAGCATTCAATTCCAACCCTGAGACATATAAGTCTTATAGCTAGTATATGTATAGTAACTACTTTAAATCTCAAAAATTAGCTCTATATTTCTTTGATGAACATTTTGAGTATTTAAAGTATTGAAGGAAGGAATTGAATGTTCAATTTTAGAAACCCAGCGCAGGTTGAGAGCAATGTAAAGTAATCTCAAGATAATAAGCAATAAATCTTTAAAAAATAAACTATCCGTCGGCCTGTACTCATTAGTTAACTTCACAACAAAATGTAGAACTAAATACTTTTTGTGCTAGTCATTTCATTCGTACTTACTGCTTAGGCGCTTTTTCGGCCATAATTAGACAGTTTACCGGCCGTTTGCCATATTGTCCGGCCAATCGTAGCGTTTTGTACACCCGAGTTACCGTTAACCAACCGTTAACTAATTGCTATAAAGTGCGGCTATGAAACTGTGGCACTTGGTTAAAAGCGGCCATTGAAAACCGGGAAACCCAATTCGTGGATAAATATATTTTTCAATCACGTGCGAAGATTTTCGTTTTGAAATTTTATTTGTTTAGTAATATTTTTTATAGCTATAATGAATAAAATGCGTACAATGTTCTTGTAGCATCTTAAAGAATATGTTTCAGCGTGTTCCGAACGTATTATTGGGGTTCCCGTGTTGAGTCGTGGCTGCAACAGATGGCGCTGTCTGTAAAAACCACCACAATGTCGGTTCTACAAATCCGAGTGCTTAGAGATCTAAGTTGCATCGTACAAGTAATAAATAATACTGAATTCTATAGTCCCGCCTACCCTCGGTGGGTAAGGCGACGGAGTTGACTTCTAGCTCAATTTTATTGATAATTATTATGTATTTGTACTCGCTTGTTGATTACCGTTGATCCTAATATAGTTGTTTTCTTTCTGTATTAAACTCTGTTGTTGAACGTACATGTTAGGGAGGACTCACCAACTCGACGAACTCGCATTTGGACGGTGCTGGGGGCGGCCAACGTCGGCCCAACTTTGGGTCAACGTTGGCTCAACGTTGACGTGTCAATTATCGCTCGCTGCCGCCGTACGCGCTTTTAAAGTACAACTTAATGATATTTTGATTAACCTCTATTATTAATTATATAATATTATAGCTTCTGTTGGGCTCGGGCGGTACCTGGGTTCGGTTCTGAAACGCTAGCGGTAACGTGTTTGTACAGTTTTTAACGATACTTCTCATAGTGATGTAAGCAAGAAATATTTTTTAGCATAATAAGATCTAATCGAATTACATTTTAGTGTATGATAAAGTTAATCGAGGTTTTTCTAAAATTTCTTTAACTTTGTACCATTCTTTGTGCGTTTTTTATTTAACTTAAGTAACGTAATGTCTCATCTGCAACTGACTCCGTGGAATATAATATATTAGTAATTAATTAAACAGGAAGAATTTTAAAATACAACATTAATAATGGTTTAAGTAATGTATTATAAATAGGAGTAAGGTAAAAAGTTATTAACATTGTATGGAAAAATTGTGACAAAATTATAGTCATTTGTAATATTTATCCTTGTTTCATTCTGATCCTTTTCCAAGATACTGGTATTTTTTTAGGCGGTGAACTATCCAGCAGTTACCTAATTACAAAAAAACTACATTTATTTATTTATTCGATTATTTGTCTTCAAGGTGAAATTGGCAAGGAACATAAGTTCTTCTCTAAGCATTGGCCTGCCACTACTATACATCCATCATACATCGCTCTTTTTATATTGATTGAGACAAGTTAACAAATACATACAGTGTAGGTAGCGCCATCTAGCGTCTATTTACCACAGACAAATATAGAGATGGAGTGGTCAGCGTAGAACAGCTGATGCGCTTGGCAAAGAATAGCGAGGAGTATGCACAGTTGATCGCCACCTTCCAGTAGTGGAGAGGCACTACAAGAAGAAGAAGAAATAGAGATACTACTATTTAATGACTCAGAACAAAATATAGTGTAGGTAGCGCCATCTAGTAACTATTTACGATTCTATTTCTAAATTATTATCGGCTTGGCTAACTAGCCCCCAGGTTGAATCATTTAGGACAGGTTTTATATGCTAACAAATCTACTAGAAAATGGTTTTGTAGCTGAGACGAGTTGTAACGGGGCATTCTCCTTCACGATTACCCCAAAATACCAGCCGCAAAATAACATAGTTTCCTCACCTTTCCCTAGTAAGTGCAGCGACGGCAGCGGGTAGAGGGTGTACCTACCTAAGTTCCACAAAGTTACTAACTGCCAGTTTCAATAACTCTATCTACCGGTCGGTGACTGGTACTACCAGTCCCGAAACAATGCAAACAAGCTTTACAACTGGATCTGATCTGGAGCATCTAGCACAAAGAACTATTCATAGATCTCATTAGTTAAATTTGTTCAGTGGGTCTCATCATCTCACTCGCTTTGCAGCTTTGCAGGTAGAGAATCTATGATGAAACCAAGTACAAGTACCTAAACGAAGCCGTTGTTCTGAGATCCAAGTCAAAAATGTCTATGGATTTTTAAGGCAAAGATTCTTAGAATAATCATTTTGATAATGAAAAATTACAGAAATATTTTTTACATGACTAGTTATTAGTTGCAAAATTTATTTTAATCAGTCTCTAAACATAAATTACCGAAATTAAATAGTTAACAACTTGATATTTTAGCTTTATGAACTTTACGAAGCATCTGACAAAGAAATGACAAAGGATGTCACATTCAAAGAACGCAGCAACAAAAACTTTGAAGGTCTTTCAAAGTACAGTATTTTGTTATTCTTAATATGAATAATATTTTATAGTTT
The DNA here is from genome assembly GCF_932276165.1 of Plutella xylostella. NCBI lineage: Eukaryota > Metazoa > Arthropoda > Insecta > Lepidoptera > Plutellidae > Plutella > Plutella xylostella. The sequence continues at coordinate 1,587,639 of NC_064007.1, read as the reverse complement.
CCTTACAAAAATAGAGCAAAATTCAAATAAAACAAGTAATTTTCTTCATGTTTATTCTTTTCGGTTAACTAAAATATTATTTGATGTATAAACTCGTACATGATTTTTGATTTTCATTAGTTTCCAAACGCAATCTGACAGTGCACATTGAAAAACTTATTTTTGATGGCTTTCATACCATCGACAAATTAAGTTGTCCGAGAGTTGGCCCGAAAAGATTGTGGATTGCTTGTAGAAATTGGAGTGGATTGAGATGTCGGATATCGGCAGCGGTGACGAAGGAATTTCTAGTCAGAGTACGTATTTATTTACAGTGGTTTACCGTCCGGGACGCCTTGCCTCCCGCGCCCGTTGTGTGTGTTCTCTCGGCCAGACTCCTAGGTCTTACAAAAGTAAATATCTCATTGTTCCCGTTTCAAAATGGCGAATACAGTTTGGTTGTGAGTCTGGATCGGCGGCCGGCGAGGGGTCTGGCGCGGCGCGACGAGCAGGCGCGGCGGGAGGCTCGGCCGGGGCCGACTGGGGCCCGACGGGAGAGGTTGTCGACCTATCGATTTTTTTGTCTGTGACCTCCCGTTGGCGGGAGGGCTGCAGCCGGCAGCAGGTCAGAGCCTCGGCCCGGCCGGGCGCCCCGCTGGCAGCGCGCGGTCAGCTGAGAGGAGGCCGCGGCGGCCATTGCCGCCGGTGCTGTCACTGCCAGGACACCCTGGCGCGGTCACCGGGTGCTGGCCAGCCCCTCGCAATCCAATTAGCAGCCGCAGCCGCGCGCCGCCTATTGAAGTGTGAAGTTACACAATCTCTGTGCAGTGAGTGCTGTGGACTGTAAACATATCAGCTGGTGTTTGTGAAGTGTTGTGAAGATGTGCCGGAAGCACTGATGCGCCGGGGAAGCCTCTCGGGGGCTGGTGAGATGGAGGACACCATGTGGAGCAGCATGTCTGGTTGGTAACTCCGGAGGTATTGGATTGCCTTTGTGATATAACATTTGGGAATCCTTTTGTTTCATAAGGAGCTCTTTCATGTTATGTTTGAACAAGGAGGTAACATGGTTTTTGGAAATATTGTGCAATCCATCCAACTGTCTGAGTAAGTAACACTATGATTAATTCTTACATGATTGCTATTAGAAGTTGCCTTGTTGCTGATATAATACAACTACAGCCCTGACGGTTGAAAATGTAGCTAAATAAAATAATGTATGATGAAAACCCTAAAAAAGTATGAATATGGATGTAGGATGATGAATACTACTAAATACAACCAGACATTTTGATTTACGGACTTCTTCATGATTTTCAAGCTTATAAAATAAATATCATGCTCAACTAACATTTCAACTTCCTACTGTTATGGCTATTGAAACACTGATTTCATTGCAAAGTTCATTCTAGACATGCACATAGATTGTACCTACTGTTCAATATTCACTACTATGTCCGCACATCCAGTATTTCATCACAACCCATCCATTGCTGGGGCATGGGTCTCCTTCCATTGAAGGAAGGGTTTTAGGCCTAGCCTGGAATTTATTTAATAGAATCTAACAATTCTTTCATAGATATAGAATCTAAATAGTCTGGTCAGTCTTGTTGGCTTCTGATTAATAATAGGTAACATGATCATCGATTGAATTTGCCGCTGTTTTAGTGGGGTACTGGACTACTTCTATTATACTCTATTCTGTAAGGGCAACTACACCTGGCTCACTTGAATGGAACCTTTCCACCATACCTGAGTGTTTTATGTCAAAATTGCCTTCCAAAGCTCCCATTTCTTTCCACTATTACTCTATGTTTCTAGCATGAGTGCCTAATGTGTATAATTGTCTTCCAAAGCTGTCATTCCTACCCACTCTGCAGGGGTAAAAATAAATTAACCATCTGATTATGTGATAGGCCAGTCTTCACAAGTATCTACAGTAATAATCTTTAAACGGCTTATCTTTGTGTATAGGTTAATGACACTGGCTATCTTTGAAAACTTCAGGCCAGGCCTAAGATTAAAATATGGATATAATAGACAGTGAGTTGCCAAGAAGTGATTTATATTATGCTACTGGTTTTTCCTGAGCAATTCAGTACATCTAGCTTTACCAGAGTAGATTTGGGACGATTTTCGGAGAATGGAGGGTTTTTGAATGGATTTTAGGAATATTATTTCAATATTTATTTTACAGACCCACAGGGTAGTCTTTATTTCATTGCATCCAAAGAATCTGGATGTATGTTGTGTATGTTTACATACCCAGAGTGGTGTGAACTTTGAATTGACAGAGAACTGTAGGCTGTTGAAAGGTTCACAGAGGTGAAATAGAGTTAGATTCTGCCTACTGCAATGAAAAGCATACATAATGTAGTACCAAAACTGTTTAAAAGGCACAGTGCCCAATATCTGCAGTCATATAATAACTGCATGCATAAATAAGCTTGCTTATAGCCCATATCCAGTTGGGTAACATTAGTATTAATATGGTAGTGTAACATTTTGACAGACAAATGCTAATTAGTGGCAATACTAACAATGCCGTCCAGCTGTTTTACAAACCAATGCATGTTTTCTTTCATCATCATCAGCCTATAGCAGTCCACTGCTGGATGTAGGCCTCTCCCAAAGCATGCCACTGGATGCAATCTATATAGCGCATAAAATCTTTAGTAGCCACCTTTTGCAAGTCATCACCCCATCTATCTATTTCTTACTTTTATTTTCAATCATAATTATTGTCAGTGAGGGTGTTTTTTTATAAATATTTAAAATTAGTTAATGAAGAATTTACATTTCAAGTACAGTTCAATTTGGATGAATATGCTCGTCATTTCTGCTTTGGCCAACCCTCTCTTTATTACGTCCTGTGTGTGTATTATGTAAAGTAGGTATAAAGTTTTCAGATATAATACATATAATTTCGCAAAACCTGCCATACAGATGTTTCTTACATTAAAACGTTATTGTGTGTTCGCACAAGGTTATCTATTCACATAACACGTTTAAACGCTCGTCTCGAACCGAATTTAAAATTTTGATTCGATTCCGCGTGTTGCGAATCGAGGCCCGAGTCCGAGCTAGGTCTTTCATAACAAACAGGCATCAATTGAGCCGAGGCTGCTCTGCGGTGGGTACATAAAGAATACAAAAACTAGATTTCACTTTTTTGCGCGTCTGGCTCTTGTCTGGGCCCGGGTCAGTGACCCTCCTTGAACCACTTCGCCGTACCTCATAGGTATCGGCAGACTTCACCCATCTGGATACAGTCTGATAGTTTCGTGTATTTAGCGGGCGACTGCCCATTTTTTGCGCATTCAAAAACGCAGGCTGTCTCGTTCTCATCCTGTGCGTGAGAGAAGGACGGAACGCCGCCGACTCGTTTCGCTAATCTATGTTTAGAAGTGATAAAATTTATCACGATTAAAGGGTCCGATCACCCGTAGACGGGTCGTTGACCTTCAAAACTGAGCGCGCCGCCCCCGCGCCCCGCCCCCGCCCGCGCACCAAACATACGAGTATATTTAGACGATTCTATTGAATTTGATGGATTGCCCTTGTCTGACAGTTTCAGAGGCGAATTTTTGCAAAACTGATCAAGTATGTGATGGTTTTTTGTTATGTCTACGTAGTGGAGTCCAGTAACAACGGTTTGCCGAATTTCTTTGTTCCCAGAGTGCACGTTTATCGATTATTTATCTCATTCGCAACAGACGAGTGAATTTGAAGCAGCTTTTGGCAAGGCCTTGCACGGACCTTCGTTTTGCACATGAATGTGGCCTTGCCTCAAATTGTGGCAATTTTCTATGATCTTTCGACGGTTTGTTAACGGCTATTGTGCAATAAATGTGATCCTCAGGCAAGTACTTGCCTACCAACCTGTTGGTCGAGATTTTGAGAATAGGAATGTTCGTTTAAAACATACGAGTACAATCTTATAGCAGATGACAGATGAAAACTTTTTTCGTTTTTGTAAACTGCAAAACTTGTACTAGACGTAAGGTAGCTATTATGATGATGATTCTTTGCATAATCGATGCTTTTCCGTTTGTTTCTTTACCTATAAATAAAAACATTTCCCTTATCGTACATCTCAAAGCTTCCTTTAGACGACTTTGCAGCTCAGTCGGTAGGAACCTGCTTACCGAGTGAGGGAACAACATTCGTGCTATGAACACTTGAATCTGTTTGTTATTTATCTATAAATATGATATTTATCGGAAGGCCTAACATGGGGCGCAAGACGCACACGCCAAGGAATGACAAATGTTTTTCGTCGCGCACTCATAACACGCGGCTTCGAGAGCGAGTGCGACGGATAACTTTTCTCACGTCTTGACGAGCATCTTGCTCCCCATGCTTCAGGCATTCAGGTGTCAAAAAGTATTCACGGTTGGATCTACCGTTTTGAGGTCGGATTTCCGTATGTGAGATGTCCTCACCTCACATAAAGTTATTGCTGGATTATCTAGACTAGATCCCAGCGAGTCGTTGCGCTGATAGATAATACGAATAAAATATACTAATTCTTTTCATACAAACCTTTTGATGTTTAATTTCTTGGAACAGTAAAATAAATAAGTAGATTTAAATAGTACCACGGGATCGTATCATCCTTGTAAAATATTATTCTGAGAACATTATCACAATTTATTTAGTCCACTACTTCAGAATAAATACCTAGAAATCCCTCTCCAGGGGATGATTCCTAGGATTTATTTCTGTACAAACAGAACATCAATACACGCTAATGAACAGTTGCCGAGTTGAAACCTAGGTCGTAGCTGAGTAGAGACCTAGGTCGTAGGTATTCAATTATTAGTAATAGAGCTCTCTACCGATACGTTCGAAGCGAACGGTATCATATTGATTGTATTAAATTTGCTATTGAATCTTGGATGTTTTACTAAAGTGTGTACAAAGGTTTAATTCCAGTACGGCATATTTGAAGTTTTTAAATAATTTAACACCTCATTCATACAGAATCTACGGACAATTCGTAGTAAGTACATAATGAATGAATGAATTAAACATGGGTTTAGCAAGTTATTACTATACCGCTATTAGAATTGCCAGAATACTTCGATTTCGCGTGAATTTATATCCAATGTGCGAGAGTTTAATTATCATTTGTAGCCGAATAATTTTATATATAATATACGAGCCTACTTATTGTTCTAAATACCGTGTTATTTGTACTATCACAGAGTTACGGTGCTCTGTGAAAAATCATAATCTCATAAAGCATCAGCCAAAATCCCGATAAACCCATGGAAGTAATAATACAACAGGAATGCGCACTCACCAAAATGATACAAACAAAAATAGACCTAACGAATTCACCTTAAGATTTATACTTGAAGTGAAAGAGGCCGCGAGCCGATAGAGAGGGTTACCACAGAGCCCTTCCTCTCTTTCTAACAATTGCCAGGATTTAGTTGTGTAAACTTTAGTAGATTTTGAACGAAGAGAGCTATGCAAAAACAATATTAAATTAACTCATAGACTACTGTATATCACATCATTTTCAAAAACAAATTTATAATAAATCATTATAAACATGTAATTTTAATTAAATATTTGGTATTTGTATGAATAATAATTTCATAAAAAATATCGGTAGTTTTTCTAAATACTTTACGACAAGACCGAAGTTGTCAAGATGACGGATGACGTTTATACTGTTGTGAGAGACGTTATGGTTAGGGTGACCATTCATTCGTACTTTTGAATCACTTTCCATTAATTAGGACCTGTTTCATTCAACTTTTTGTTTTATTTTATACCTAAGTATCATTAGGTATTATTGTGGCTGTTATCTTATAAGGCTGGTAAAGAGTTATGAGCTGTTGATTTTTTTGGTGATAGATATGATTATTATATGATAATTTATCAAGCTTAAAACCGGCGGAAGCACTTAGGTTAAGATATTTTTTTTGAAATCTTTTAGTTAAGCGCCCGCTTCTCACGCCAGAACGCGGGTATCGAATCCCGGTGCTGACATGTACTTACCAATGAGTTCTTTGAATTTAAGTACGATGTATACCGAGACACTAAATTGAATATTTTTTATTTTACTGCTCTCGTTAATTTAATAAAAAAATTTAAAGATCGGCTCTTCGACGAATTAATGACGTCATTGGCTTCCGTGCAGCCGTTGACGTCATCAAAATCGTGACTCAGTGAATATTTACACTTTAGATTGACAGAAGTGATATTGAACATTTTTATTCTCTTTGGTTGAAACTTTAACCTTGCGGAGCGTATTGAAGGACAGATTTAATTTAATTTAATTTAATAAGGTACCTACTTACCCCACAGAAAATAGAATAGAATAGTAACGTGTAAATAAAGAAGATCCAATAAATACATTGTATTATACTTATTATAAAAATGTGTGTTCTTTGATTTCTTATTATTTACGTCAATCCTAACTCTCTAATTAAAACCAGTCCATCTTAGTAGAATTTGGTAAAAAGACAGATTGTTGTTGGTAGTTCAAACCTTGGGAATATCTAATTGATATGGAAAAAAAACATATCAATATTACATTGCAGTTTGCGCTGCAACAACATATCTATACAAATTTTACCTTCACCCCATTTGTTTACTCAATTGTCATATCACCAAAATACATTCGTACCTACATTGCAATCGAATTATTCGAATAATAGGTGACTTTGAGACCATCGACACCTATTCGCGACATGATAGATTAGAAGTGATGTCTCATGAATTACCTAAAATGATGGTCACCAAAAATAGAAAGAGATGGAGGGCTCCGTGCTGACTATCTTTGTCGGCTCGTTTTTTTGGTGCAGTGCGCATTCCTGTTGTATTATTACTTCCATGGATAAACCTGATTAGCCGTCGCTCGCCGGTCAAACAACTGTCAGATCCATACAAGCAACGTCAAATTTGACAAGGGAGCGACGCGAAGTATTGTTAATTGCTAATGTTTGGTGGTGGTACCCTGGTTTTAACTTTTTTCTGATAACTCAGTGTGACCCCGCCGAGTATTGAGCAACCGGTCTGAGCGTCGTTATGCAAGCGCTAGGGCTGCGGTGTCGCCCGTAACCGGAGACTCGGACTCTTGATTGCTCTTGAAGGATATTCCCATTAGATTTGCACTGTTCGAGTGTATGGCTAGATCGAGCAGTCGATTTTAGTTATAGTATTTTAAGGCGTTTTTTTATGTCGGGAAATTTATCTTTGGAAATAAGGAATAGTGTAATGAGTATATTGACTTGTTCAATTAACTCCATCCACGGATGACTGGTGGTTATTATCATACAATACTGACACTGACTGAGAGAAATTGCTAGAATCTTCAATTCTGTACATGATTTTTTTTAAAAGGTTTTCAAATCTGACGTCGTAATAAAAAAATCACAAACTGCACTAAGCTTAACTGGCCTTCACAATCAGTTTTCCTGAAAGTCGCAGTTCCATTTGCCCCTGCTTTATCCCTTTCATCATTCTGTGAAATAAAACGAATTATACAAAGCTTATTTGTTAGGTGACCTCTGAAAACTAGGTCAGCTTTATGCTTTCAGCACTAACTATCTGTAAATTAACTTTTACTTCAGATGTAAGCGTTTTAAAATGCTTTTTAAATTGTCTATTTATTTCAGAGCCTTGATTAAATGCTGCTACCGTACCACCACCGACACATTAGCAATTAACAATCCATAAGCAGTGTCAAACATCTGTCAGATCCATAAAAGTTACGTTCGATTTGACAAACGAGCGACGCCGCTTAAGGATAAGCAGGTTACCCCACAGGGCTGGTGAAAGAGCTCCGCTAGGTTTGTGGTCATGGTGAAAGGATTCGCAAATGTGATTGTCTAGTGACCAGGGTTAGATAAGATCTCGAGAGGAGACCTCAAGCTGGCAAGCCAGCTCCTTGGATGACATTCAGAAGGCCTAGCACGGGGTATAAGACGGTCACATCCTGGCGTGCGTGTCTTGCGCCCCGTGCTAGGCTTTCAGCCGGTATTAGTGACGGACAGGAGACAAAAGCATTGTGACCCTTGGGAAAGGGTCTAGCAGTGCTGATTCTTCTTTTCTCGTCTCAATAACAACGAAATATAATGAGCGAAGACCAATGTTGCAGAGGGTGGTACGACATACTGCTTCTCCTAAAACCATAGAGATCCAATGATACTATCACAAGCAAATCATTGGGTCATGACATACTACATAGTAATATACTGGTAATGGGGGGACGCATAGCGTATTGCGTGCGAGCGAGGCCGCCGGCCGTAGGTTATTACGAGCGGAGGTGAATTATAACACCTATTTAAAATACCTCGTTACAGCCAGCATATGGTTTTAATTATTATGAAATTAACTTCGTGTAGGTATTGTTGGAATGCCGCGTTTTGTCTCTTTGAACGGACAAATAACTCAGAGCAAAATGAGTTTCACGTTTGAAGCCAAGCTCTAGCTTTAACAACTTTTCAAATAACAGAGAACAATAGAATAATATTTACAGCACTACAGCTGCCGCTGCACGGGTTCGTTATCTACGTAGATAAACGTACCTATATCACTATAAGACCATTTGATTTTTAACCGACTTCAAAAAAAGGAGGAGGTTCTCAATTCGTCGGGATATATATTTTTTTTTAATTTTTTTTTTATGTATGTTCACCGATAACTCCGCCGTTTATGAACCGATTTTGAAAATTCTTTTTTTGTTGTATTGGGTTGAGCTTCCAGGTGGTCCCTTTTTCAGAATTTTATCTCACCCCTAAGGGTGGGTAAAGGGGTAAAAACAGGGTATGAATTTCCATTTTGGACACATATTAACCGATTCTAATGAAATTAAGAACGTAAATATAGTTCTTATAACAATAAAATATGATGGTGACCTTGAGCTGATCTGATGATGGAAACGGAAGGCAGTCAAGGGAACTCCTCAACGGTATATAGCAACTACCTCGTGTTTAGGCTTGAATGATTCGTATTGATTAGTAGGACTTTTTGGTATCATTTGCATCTTACTTTTGATTAAAAATTATTGCAAATAAACTAAAAACTATAAAATAAAATAATAATTTAAAAAAATAAAAAACCGACTTCAAAAAACCACTTAAATGTAAGTAATAATTTAAGGTTTACACAAATTATATGTGACAGTACAAATATACCTAAGCAGGAACTGTTCTTTTTTGAAGTTGGTGCCATATTTCTTCAGATTACTTTGTCACTGCACCAACATCAAAAAAGAACAGTTCCTGCTTAGGTATATTTGAACTGTCTTTTTAAACAGAATGTTTTTAATGTTTCAAGTGTTTTAGCTATGTACACAATACAATCTAAATAACTAATATAAAATTAAAATTAAACTAAAAAGAAAATGCTGGCCAGATCGCTGCCACTGTCGGGTAGGGTACCCAAGACGCTGGCTTCGTTACCCCGCTGTATAGCGATGCTTAGCCTTTGTGCGAGGTAAGAGCCAGCCCTAGGGTCCCTTGAGACTTCTATTAGTCTGCTGCTGATGTCTTTAAAAAGCTGACGTGCCTCCGGTCCCCACGGCCCTAGGGTTTCGACTCCGAAAGGCACAAACATGTACCCCTCTCCTAGGGATGCATATTTGCGGCCCTTCATCATCTCCGCCCGCCCGGCCGCAGCGCCAGCCTCTCTGGAGGTAGATGGAAGATGGGACGGTGCTAGTGTGTCCACGCATGTTGCGTCCCACACCAGCAGTCGGCCCCTCTTCCATGGCACCAGACTCATGCCGTCGGGTCTCTTGCCGTCGTCCCGCATGATCCCGCTTGGCTCTAACGTAGCGGGAACGTTTGCACTGGCAAGGGCCCGGCGGATGGTGTCATTGAGTGCGGCATGGCGCGCTATACGCCCGGCACTGCGGCCGCACGATAAGCCGTGGTGACCGCGGCGGTCAGCATGTTCCCCACAGCGGCAGCGATGTGGCTCATTGGTTTGAAGCCCTAGTCTCAGGCTGATGGCCACTGTCAAAGTAGTTCTGTCCAGCAACGTGCCTAGATTTGCCGAAGGGTAGGCATTCAGCCAATATCCCGACTGTGGAGTGCTGGAGGCCAGGAGACGGGCTCGGTCTGCTGCATCGGTTGCGGTTTCCAATAGTTGGTTTTCTTTTTTTGCGCAAAGTGGCGCGTCCCATAGCCTCTGTGACGTCGTGTCTGTCGGGAAATCTTGCCCGGGACCAGCAGCATTCAGCCATGCATTCTTGGCCTCCGTCAGACACGGCACCTCTAAATCACCAAGTGATGGAGTTATAATTCTTCCAAAGAGGTCCCGTGTACTGTATACGGAGGACAAAAATGTACTGTCACATATAATTTGTGTAAACCTTAAATTATTACTTACATTTTAGTGGTTTTTTGAAGTCGGTTTTTTATTTTTTTAAATTATTATTTTATATTGTGTTTATTTCTTTGACAAAGGACTCAATTTGGTTTCGTTTATCTAAAATTGTTTTTGTCAAAGTGATTTTATTACAGCCTAAAATACTTGTTACAGGCAACCTTAGGTACGCAAAAATAACATAATATCCTTTAATCAATAGGAGCCATCCTAAGCAATTATTATTCTTACATAGAGGTCAATACTGAAGCCCTTGGGCCCTTTAATCTAAATGTTTAAGTGGCCCTTCAAAAGGCTTATTTTACTGACTGTTTCACAGAAAGGAATGCTTTCACTGTAGTATACAGACTGAAAAATAAACAATTGAAATATATATCATCATACATTGATGGTGTCCATAAATAGTACCTCCCCACTGCTAGATTGTTGAAATTTTTTTTTTCAAAGATCTGTCAGCCCATTAAATAAAATCTCTAAATAAAGAGATGTACCTACATAAAGTACAGTTGATACGTCACTCTGGAAGGCTAATTTCATTGAGCTAATTTATTTCTTTACCCCATTTCCACAATAACCAATAACATCATATTTTATTGTAATTTAATTACTGATGGTTTTCCATTATTTGTTTTCAGAATATCATGGTCAAGGCATGGATTCAGGGGGAAATAATTTTGACTCCGGTAAGTTTAACAATAATATGTACTTCATAGTCTAATCTCCAAATTGGTTATGTAGATGTACCTACTATGACAATATTTTGATTATGAAAACTCACGTCGTGTCAGCTTCAAATACTTTTTTGGATGGTTGTCGATTTCATTTGTTCTTTAACTAGCGCTCTAGATATAATCATGATTGGTGCCTTCTGTGCAAATACATAACACAATATTATGTAGGTGCGTGAGTACCTGGTATGTGCCTCTATATGTTAGCTTAGGTATGTGCCTCTATATACAATAGTACATATGTATCTAGGTTATTTGTTCGATGGAGCGAGGCGCCGGTTGGATTACGTGTGTTAATAACGACTTGTACTCAATGTCTGTGTTTTTATTCTATGAATTTATTAATAATTCATACTTACATCTATGTTGAATTAATATTGTAAATGTAACCTATGAAACTATGGAACACTGTAGCTTAGATAGAATAGTCTTAAAGTGTGCGTAGAGGCATAGAGGTAAAATGCATCCTATCAATACTTTTTAATATGGGTACAATTTAAATCATCACCAAAAAATATTATTGTACGCTAATACATTGCACCAAAAAAAATAATTAAAACCAAATTAATTAAATCAACTCCAAAATCGAAACCCCAAAAAAAAACGTTTACGTTCCAAAATAAATAAACACGCCTCCAAATAATTGCAAGTTTACAATAGAAAATCTTTTTCGTCGCCAAAACGGATAAATCATCACCAAATTATGCTATACTAAAATATAAACATTGACACCAAAACTAAGCGTTCAATTTTTTTTATATCACCAAATTATCCTACCCAAAAACAATATAAAATATAGTATATAGGTAATCGATTTACCTGTTAATTTTAAAATGTAGGCATTTACGGCTTTAAGAGTGGTGCGGCATGAATTTTGAATTTGCGCGATGCTTGTGGACGCAATGTATTGATGTCTAGTACATCGACCTCAATACATCGCGGCAAATTCACCCCTTCTGGACAAGGTCAAATTTGAGCGGCGCCATCCCCCCGCGCCCGCATACTCATATACATACATTTACCTATCATCATCATGATCATCAGCCAATAATCATCCACTGCTGGACATAGGCCTCTCCCAAGGAGCGCCACAACACTCGGTCCTCGGCCTTCCTCATCCAACCACAACCCGCCTAAGGTCGTCAGTCCAGCGGGCAGGAGGGCGTCCCACGCTGCGTTTGCCTGTTCGAGGTCTCTACTCGAGAACTCGTCTACCCCAACAGTTATCGGTTCTTCGGCAGATATGACCAGCCCACTGCCATTTCAGCTTGCATATTTTGACAGCTATGTCAATAACCTTAGTCCTCTGACAGATAACCTCATTTCTGATACGATCCATCAGAGAAACCCCAAGCACCAAGCACTTAACTATAATAAATTGTATTTCAATTCCTTATTTCTATAGAATTTATTGGTACATGGCAAAATTCAAACCCTCGGCCACACGAATGGGAGTCGAGATGGCGTAACGGATAGATTTTACTAGGCACATACTAATGATATAATTAATTCATAAAGCAATTTAAAAAGTGACTTTGTTTTGGGATAAGCTATTTATTATTTGGTATAAACTTAATTTTTAATATTTACTTTTACTTTTTTTGGTTAGAAACGATTATTAAAATGATACTGATAAAAGAATATATTGGTTACATCTATATAGCGATGATATACTTTATTTGGTTAGAAATAAATTTTAATGGTGTCAATATAGTTTTACAGTATGCAGTAAAAAATAATTTGGTTCATTTCAAAAATATTTTGGGAAGCATGATTTGGTGATGATTTATCCGTTTTGGCGGAGATTTCGAATTTATTGGCGGCAGTATCATATAATTTCTGGTGGAGGTTTAAATACAAGCCTTTTAATATTATTATACTGGGAGTTCACAGGGAACCTTCCTTAACTACCACCATAACCATTATGTAGAGTTTTAAAATATGAACAAGCGTGTAATCCTGTATTATATGACTTAAGTATTTAATACACATTTAACAGAAATCAGTATAGCATTAAGTTTAGCCTATATATAGTATAATGTTTCAAATTCATTTTAAATTCATACCCTCACGTCAATGGCACATGGAAATTTTTCTATGCTCGTGACTGTATAAAATAATAGTAATAAACTATGATAATTATAAACATTAGGCCTAGTTTCACCATATTATTTTAGATTGTTAACACCGCTGTTACATTGTCATCTAAAATAAATTATATATTGAATTCTTGACAGACGTGTCAAAAGTCAACAACTAATCCCTTGTTATGGTGATAATGATCTAATAGAGTATGATGAAACTAGACCTTAATGTCTCGCTCGTGCTGATCATTTTTAACTGACGATGATGATGATGATGCCCCGCAGGTCAGCAGGCCCAGGAGCAGGAGCTGGCGACGAAAATGCTGCAGATCCAGTCCAAAAGGTTCTACCTCGACGTGAAGCAGAACAGGCGGGGGAGGTTTATCAAAGTTGCAGAGGTAAGAAGATACGAGTAACATTCCCAGCATATACCGAGCACGCCTTGTTTTGCGTGTCTTGCGCCCGTGTTTAGTACGAGGCCGCATCCCCAGTAGGAAGACTGTTCGCCGCTGAGTTAGCGACGTGTCGGTTTAGTATGCTGAGCCTTCACAGTTTGTCAGTTTTGCCCTCACTCTACGCAATTAGCGGCGTTACGCGCGCCGTAGCGAGTGAGCTGTTTGTCTACTGGGAAAGCAGCTTTAGAATAGTTTTGTTTGCCTGAATAATGTTAGCTTATACCACTTGCAACATCAATATTCCATTCTTATCGTGTCGGTGACAGATACATAAATAGCTAAATAGCGTTTGTCACCGTGATTCAAGGATTCGCTATCAGATTCGCGTCAACGCTGATTGCCCAGGGTGCGCCGGACATATGTAGGTGTTGTATATATAGAAAGTACGGTTGATACGTCATTCAATGGGGATGTTCCTTTTACGCACTATGATTTATAAATACAGAGAAAATTATAAAATAAGGTACCTACAGGGAGATACTAGAGAAGGCTCGATTAGTGGAACCCGTTTTGACGAGTCCATTTCTCTAGCATATCCATTAGTGTATTGTTAGTATTAATTAAGGCAGCTAATTATAGTGCCTCTCTGGTTTGTCTGAAAGCGTGTATTGATCGCCCCTGCATTGTATCTGCATCGTATCTGTCTTTGGCAGCCTCAAGCATTTCCTACAGTTTGAAAAATATGAAGGCATTTGAAATCCGAACGGCTTAGAAAGACGTCATTCTAAACTTTAGTTCTAAGCGTTTAAGGAATTCGCATAAATAGAAACATCAGTATTTTATGTATTTCTTAAAAGTCCCATTTCAATCTTACTTTCAATATTAACCATGAAACTAAGTAAATAAAGTAGATTTAAGAAGTCTTATATTTAAATAAGTAACTTTCCAGAGGACTTCTCGAAGGACCATAAAGAATATAGTACATTGCCTGATTTCTTAATAATAAAATTCGCCGGCCTTCGGTATAACTTTCCTTGTTATATAGTTTTATAGCAAAATGTTTAAATAGGTACGACCGTTAACCGACTTCAAAGGAGGTTTTTAGTTTGACCTGTATCCTGTATGTAGGTATCTTACTTACTTACTTACTCCGCTGGCTCAGCGACCCGAAGCGGATCTTGGCCTCAGCCTCTTGTCTCTATCCTGCACGGTCGCTCTCCAGTCGCCTGCCTGTAGTTGGCGCAGGTCCTTGCGCTCAGCTCCAGATATTTGGGGCGGCCAACTGGTCTACGACCGATGTAGGTATCTATTCTATCTATGTTTGTTGGCGATTATCTGACATTAGCCTCAGCATTGGAATCGGATGGCCGTGTGTGAGAGTCCCCAGACCCACATATTATTTTATCTATTAATATTTATTTTTTTATCTACCTCCCCAGATCGGCGCGGACGGGCGCCGCAGCCAGATCTTCCTGGCCATGTCGACGGCGGCGGAGTTCCGCGACCACCTGTCCTCGTTCAGCGACTACTACTCGTCGCTCGGCCCGCCCAACCCCGACAACGTGCCCGACGACGGGAAGCTCAAGTCTGAGATGATGCTGAAGGTAATTGGGATAGTGTGTTTATAAATTATTATATTATGTGTTTTAGAATAGCGGATCAGTTTGAAGTTTAAAGACGAAGGGAAAAACAGGTTGTAGTAGGCGGCCGCTGCCTGAGGTCCGGCTCGAATGACCAAAACGATGATGGGGTTGATTGCTACAGACATAATGATGGTTATCTAAGTAGAAAAATATACCTACCAGTGATTTCTGGAGCCGATTCTGAAGGCAAAAAATTGTTTTTTTAAGTGTAAAAACTAAAAACATATCTGAACTGTCAACAATTAAGAATAATTTATGCCATTTTTACGTTCAAAATTAAATTAAATTGAATCATTCACTACAATATGCACCACAACTAACCTCTCACTCCCACTCTGTTCGCAGGACAATCGCCGTTATTACCTGGACCTGAAGGAGAACTCTCGCGGGCGCTTCCTGCGCGTGTCGCAGACCATCACGCGCGGCGGCCCGCGCAGCCAGGTGGCGCTGCCGGCGCAGGTAACTTACTCTTATTAAGTACTTACCTATGTCGTTAAGCCTAGTCAGAGGCCTTCGGGCGGCTTGAAAACAACTGACAGTGGGGATGCCCACTTACCCGACAACTCTCTCAGCACAAGCTTGCTCCACCAACCCGTACTGACTGATAGTGGACTGCTATAGGCTGATGATGAAGTTGCAGTATGCTGTTATGTTAATACTATTTCGGAACCAGCGCTGATAAGCGATTATCTTTGGCGCTTTCTTTCTGTATAGGGTCTTAAGCCGAACGTCCACTACGAGCTAAACTAAGTTAGTTTAGCTTAGCTTCACATAGTTGAGCCAGTTTTCATACATGTGCGCCCACCGCAAACTAAGGCGGTTGACTTAGTTTAGCTGGCAGTGGACGTGGCTTTAGAGGGCCGTCCAGCGCAGCCCGTTGGCACTGCGGAGTAGGTAACCTCATGATTGACAGTTTGAACCAACTACATAATATCTGTATTGTCTGCAGGGTATGATTGAGTTCCGCGACGCGCTCACAGATCTACTCGATGACTTCGGCACCGACGACGGAGGGTATGATACACAATAATACTAAAAATAATACTAAACTATAAGTTACCTTCAAAACCCTTATTTCATTGAAGGAGATCCGAGCCCTAGCAGTTGGGGACATGATGGGTTGTGATGATGATAAGATTGATAAGTTATGTAACATAGAAATATACTGTTATTCACGTGATTTGACCAAAAATGATACCCCGATCAGCTAGGCCGACAAGACAGGTTGCCGGTAGTGGCCGGATGAAGAATGCCGTGGCAGATTGATGATGATGACCAGATATGCACATAATATTAATAATCGCCGCAAATTTAAAAGTGGTGCTTTTAAAGTCGCTGCTTATTTTGATATATTCGTTTGAGGGCTTTCTAAGACTACGAGAATTTCCGTTCTCGATTACAGATACCTACATATTATTATCTGTAATCTGTATCCGTTCCTCATCGACAACGGAAATTCTTATATCATTCGTGATCAACTATTTCAAACATACATCGGTGGTTATGCACTTTCTGTCTTGTCTCTTTATCTTGTGATGTAATCGTCCCTATATTATATAATAACTGATGGTTTTTTTCATGTTTCACCAAGATATTGCACTGTGTGATACCAATCGTCTGTTGATCCCCCTAGGTCTTTCATGTTCCACAAAAAAATGTACGTTACGCATTTTTATACTAATATTTGATGTCGTCTCGTTGTCTCTTTCATTCTATCTTCTTCTATGTTACATGCTCCCAGTTTCTTATTTTTTGTTTAGGGTTCCGTAGCCGTATATAAGTACCTATATAATTTGTCATGTCTGCTTGCCCGTCCGTTCGTCTGTAATTTCTATTACCAAGTATCTTTTGCCGACGAAAGACTTTATGTTTCATACGGAACCCTTCATGGGCGAGTCAAAATCAAACTTGGCCGCTTATTTAATGTATGTTTAAAAATATAAATGTATATTACTCCTTGTTTCTTCTGATTTAACATGTGTAAATATAAACCTTTAAATATATCCTTATAAATACATTGTTTGTTGCCCGTAGGTCTGCCAGCCTCCGATACAAAATGTATGTCACGGATATTTTACCTATACTAATAATATTCGATGTCTTATCTGTCTTCTTCTATGTGATATTATGCTCCCGGATTATTTTTTTGGGGCTAAAATATTATCATTACTGTGTATGATGTTCTTTTGCATGCATAAAGTTACATAATTTACATTGTACAACTTCTTAATCTAGAACTGGGAGCTGAGTTTTGGTATCTGTCGGTGTTGTATAATTATGAAATGTACAATATTGGGCATTTCTGGCGTGTACCACTATTTCATTACGAAGCAAACATTCTTCCTATGCGTAAGGTACATTTGTGGTGAATGTTCAAATAACTGTTGTGATGCGTGACGCTGTCGTCGTCAGCTTCATGGAAATCTATCAATTTAATTGTTATTAATACTACTACTAAAAATGGCCAGGATTCGAAACCGCATCTCTGGCGTCGGTGGCCGCGGCCTAAGAGCCCTCGCCCACGGTGATATTTTGTAGCGATGCTGTCGCGGGTTTCGCAGATTCCCTGTCGAGAATTTGGCTGTCGCATCGCTACTAACGCGCGTTAGTCGCATTTGCAACACGCTACAGAAGCGATGCTAACGCTCTACAGCATCGCGAGATCGCGACTGACGATGTGACGATGCAAACGCGCGACCGTGTCGGACGGCATCGGAGACAGAATGGAGGGAGGGTGGAGCGTAAGTGGAAAACCGTGTCTTGATCACGTTTGCATCGCGACGGTATCGCGTTCGCATCGCGATTAAATCGTGATTACGTAGGCTAGGGCACACAGCATCGCGACTGTATCGATGTGAAAAAAGTCCTTGGGCTAGGCTCTAAGTCTGTGTGTATCTCGTTGCAGCTACAAGGGCGAGCTGCCGGAGGGCCGGCACCTGCGCGTGGACAACAAGAACTTCTACTTCGACATTGGACAGAACAACCGCGGCATCTACATGAAAGTTAGCGAGGTCAGTACTACACAATTTTATCTGACCATTGAATTATACCATCATACTATATTATACAAGCTAGATTAGCTAGACATGAGATATACATTCGCCAACATTATGCTATATTTAGAATATTTATTTTAATAAATTATATATACCTTTACAGCTAAACCAATTCGATATACAAGTTTACAATAAAAATATAATACTAAAACTTAAGTACGTAATTATAAAATATGAAGCCACCCCTGTGTGTCTTGACTTGAGTGTGTAATTGCTTTATCCCGTGATTGCTATAATATACTATATTGGCTGCATTGTAACTTATTTTCTAGTCAGCTATTGCTAATACCTGACAAAAAAATAAGCTACAATGCCGCTAAAGAATCTACTATGTCTGAAGCTAGACATGGTTTTGTAATGAAATTCAACTAAGGATATCAGATTCTGATAGTACTTTGTTATCATGTTATCTGAAATAAATAAATTTAATTAATTGTTCGTTCCAGGTGAAGAGTAACTTCCGCACGGCCATCACTGTCCCGGAGAAGTGCTGGGCGCGCTTCCGCGACATCCTGGCCGACTACTGCGACAAGATGCAGCCCGAGCACTCGCAGGTATCATCATTATCATCATCATCAGCCCGTAAATCATCCACTGGGGTGTACGAAAGGAGGATCACCACGCATCAACTATACCTATAGTTTTTTTTTACAAACTAGTACTGACTATGTCTCTTTCACATTTCCGATATTGACAGAGTGAGAAGGGTCATTGTTAGGACCAATAGCCACGCAGTAATAAATTGCCTGGGCCAATACCAAAGCTATAAAACGATTCAGTACTCGTTTGTTAAAGAAAATTTACGATAGGTTTTGCCACCGTGGTTATAAGGATTGGCATGTCCGATGTAATGATCGATTGTTTGTGTTGTTTCCAGGGCGGCGGCGCGCGCTCGAGCGGTCAGCCCATCCCGCTCCCCACAGATATAGTGAGTATCTTCTGTCCTTCTCTATCTATGTTTCATTTAGGAAATCGGCGCAATATCAAATCGAATATCAATATCGTTGAAACTGGGTAACTCAGGGAGTACCTAATTCTGAACAACTTTTGTTCGAATTTTTTTGGAAATACGCTTTCAGCTTACACCCTTTTTGCACCAGACCGTCAACTTTTTTTCATCATGTATGAAGTCCCATATAAGAGAAGAATTTACGATTGATTGCATAGAGTAGTAGGAACCTTTTTATGTGTAACAAGATACATCATATAATACAATAGGTACTTGGTTCATGGTCCATAACTTATACTCCGTCTCCTCTTTCCAGGACGTGTTTTCAAGCGGCGCGACTCACAGGATTTGATGCGAGGGCGATGACCTCTTCTACTGAACTGACGACTACCCCCACCCACACACTCACACTCACCCACACAGTCGCAGCTCTATAGAACCCCGTCGCACTCTCGCGAGTTATGTATGTATATGTGTATATATCTATGTATGTAGTAGGTGTATGTTAGCCGCTATCCGTTTCGGGACATTCCGATTTTCGTACGCGTTTGAAATGAGAATGTTCGAAGTTTGAATAGCTCGGTTTGGAACTGTCAGAATTAAC
The DNA here is from genome assembly GCF_932276165.1 of Plutella xylostella. Taxonomy (NCBI): domain Eukaryota; kingdom Metazoa; phylum Arthropoda; class Insecta; order Lepidoptera; family Plutellidae; genus Plutella; species Plutella xylostella. Next base: position 1,567,848 of record NC_064007.1, on the reverse strand, counting down.
ACAGAAAGGCCTGTGATTGGTTCATAAGGTTTTGACAGCTCTAAATGACAGTTCTGTTGAAGTAAATTCGGTTTCCTTTATCGAAATTTCGTCTTTGTAGTGGCTCTCGACTTGTTAGATGTAAGGTAATGTGATAACAAACTATGTTTGAGCTTTATCGTTTATTTTTGTGTAATTTGACGAGTATTATGTATTTGACCCGCGGTCGGTGAAACCGCTCGTGGGATACATTTTATTTCCTGTTAATATAATTAATTATATGATAATATAACAATGTGATAGGGGGCGCGACGAACAGAGAATAAGGATTGTCAAGGCAGTGCTGCCGTTTTTTTATTGGTTTATAAATTCGTAATTTAAAATTACCCCTTGTTTTTTGATTAAGTATATATGAAATCTAATTTGGAAAGTTTGCACGTACCGTGGCCTTTTTAATCTAAATTATTAATTGACGTGCAGGTTTTACACATTCGGTTTTTTTTACGTGTGGGGCTACATTAGATAGCGGCTTTATTTTTAATGTGTAAAGGTATTTTTTTTTGTTTTTCGGCAACGAGGGAGATGGGTATGTACCGAGCGATGTCGCATCGAGATGGAATTATAATTCCAGTTATAAGTCATTTTATTTTTGTTAGGTTTTAGTGAAAGTCCGGGCGGTAGGAGTAGAAAAAAAACGGGCAAAAAATCGCAAGGAAATTCTTAAAAAAAGGAAAAAATACGTAAAGCCCCGCCTGGACTAGCGATTCTATAAAAAAATACATAATAAATAAAAAATAAACTTTTGAAAAAATTAAGGTAATTATAAAATGCCACTTTCTAGTTTGTAGGTGTATGTGTGTTTTTTTAATATCAATTATTTAACTATGTTTTTGTCTGTTTACTTTTTTGGGGCATGTGAGGGGAGTGGTTGAGGTCTAGCTCGATAAATGAAGGTCTAATGTTTAATTCTTTAAACCTTTTGCTTCAAGACCTATTTTACAACTTATAAATCGTAACGATCACATTTTAACACCAACGTTTTTTATTGTATTTAAATCAACTTTAATTTTATTTTGCACATAATTATATTTTCCGTAAAAAGAACCATTTCATGAATCGGGCTGGTCTTCGTATTTAGACAATGGGTGTTTACAAGGAATGGAATTGCTAGTATAGTTTGACCCGCCTATTATCCTACAAATTGTATCAAAGCCTCGGCTATTTTTGGTTTAAAAAACCTTTGTCAAGGGTCAAGCTATAGCGGTGCATCTCGAATCTATGCATAAGTGAAGAAAAGCTGTGATATTGGGTCAGATCCGTACGATATTAGTATGACTGATAGATTAGGATTGCCTGTCTCTGTCTGCCGCTGTGAGCGGGAGCGAGACAGGTAGACCGAATGTGCGAGGAGGTCGGTTTAGTTTTAGTGAGGTCACGTAAGCACCCAGTGTTTCCGGTTCCGGCGTGCGGCTGTGGCGTTTCCGTTCTAAATTCAAAATTTGTTTCGGATCTCACATTGATAACGGATAACAGCTCAGTACACGTCGGATATGTGTGTGTGTGTGTATATATGTATGTGTGTGCGCGGACGCACAGAATGTTAGTCACAGAACTACATCAGGCGTCAGGCGTGCCTTGTAATGTATTTATGCATTTTTTTTCTTGTTTTTTTTTTATAATTATTAAAAAGTAAAGTAACTAAACTCTCTGGGGGTTTTCATCTTTTGTTTTTGTAGCTTTGGCATCGTCATGCATAAGTGGACGGGGCAATCTTTCACTTGAGTTGTAAACATAAGTCTTTGTAGATAGGGTACGGTTATTCAAATATTACGTATACAAACACGGTTTATTAGCCCCCTTTTGCTCCGTTCCTCACGCCTCAAATTCAAAATTATTTTCTAAGTGCTCACGCATTGGAAAAAACCTCTTTTATGCCTAAGTTTTCGTGTTTTACAATCATGGAGCGTTTGTGAAAACTCTTCCAATGTGTGGAAGCTAACAACATACATGTAAAAACAGGTTTATTTGACTAACTAAATACATACGTAGTATATTTTTTTTCTTTACGAGTCCTCTATCGCTTTCGCTAGGTTTGGACCACAGTTATTTTAGCCTTTCCCCACCAGCTTTATTCAAAAATCCACAATATTTTGGCGCAGCCATGTCTTAACTGTAAAATAGCGTATCTTCAAAATTAAGGCTCTTAGAATATACCTACATAGATTCAAATCAGTTGATAGTGATTAAATTCATTTATTGTCTTGATCGAGTTGCATTGTGCCATCGAGAAAATAAATGGATTTCAATATGGTATCTCCATAGGTGATTGTTTAGTACAAGTCTACAAATGTAGAGTTGGAGGAATATAATATGAATATGAACAAAACTTCTTAATTTACTTAAATATTTCCAAGATACCTACCACTGCCTTCAAGATGCTATCACATTAAAAATGTTAAGCAAATTCACATCCTGATAATTTATACTCAATCTTTTATTAATAATTACATATTTATATATATCACAACTTTCGACATGGTAAGTCTTACGATTTCTACCAGTCAACCTTCGTTCCCCCAACTCTTATTTCGTGCCTTGTAATCGACACAGATCACGCAACAAATAAGCTGGTGACGTCCGATCCGCTGTTACATAATATATAAATATATACCTAGAGAAAAAGACAAAAAAAGAGATAAAATATATAAATAAAAAATGCAGTTCTCTATTAATTCAGAATATAGAAATCTATGGAGTCGTCAGGGGCGGCGCGGACATTAACACATAAGTTAGGATAGATTCATTTCTAACGGGGGCCGACGGCGCTGTAACAGATGTTATTAATAGATTTAAAATGCTGTTAGGTTCTTGATAAGTTTATGTCCTCTCCTCATATTTTTTGGGCCTTCCGTTGTCTTACAATCGACAAAACTCAAAGAAATCATATCTCTTTCTTTCTCACAATAATTATTGGACGTTAATAAAAAACTGGACAGTTAGTCTTTGGAAAAACGGTTCGTTTATAAGTTGTTTGAAGAATATGAGGGGAGTGTTTCCACTCTTTAAAAACTAAATATAAAAATTCAGAGTTAAGTATCTAGCTAGCTAAAGTATTAAAGAATTTAGCGGATAGAGTATTTTAGTTCCTCAATATAAGTCATAGAAAATAGATGAAATACTACGAATATTTAGCTACCGTCGGCTACCCCTATGTTATAAACATTAACGTTATGTTTTATTTTATACACATTGGGGCCAGTGTTTGAACTTAAATTTGTTTAAATTTCAGTACGGTACATATGCCAATATAATCAACAAACACCTTAAAACAAATAAGCAAGCATTGGCCTCAATATTTCATAAGTATATTTGTGTTAGAATTAAATTTGTGGCTATTAAAATGGCGGCGAGCGGGCGCGCTTTTCGGACCGGTGTGAAGACGATTGTATGTATGTTCTAGATGCGGTGGGACCCGCACACACATCCTCAAACGTATAACCTCCTTACCGTAGTCGGGTGTTTCATTTCTCTCCGTCCATAGAAAGAAGTTGCAAGTTTTTCAAAATGGCGTCCGTATGACGGACTGTTCGGTGTACAAAGTTTAATGGTGGCAAACTTTTTTGTTTGGTTTGTCTATGACTTTGAATCTATTCTGTAAATAGACGATATCCTCCATTTTTGGTTTATTTCTGTGCGGGTTTCCCCAAGCCGCGCGGCTTAATTTGTAACAACAACTTATGGTACAAAAATATATATGATTGTGAAAAAGCGATATATAAATTTAGTTCCATAGACCTAAGTATAGAGTTGAGAGATTTAAATCTATATTTAGAGCAGAAAGAATTAAATAGTTATAAATATATATTACGTATGTATAAATTGAAGTGTGTTGTGTGTTTGTATTGTGTGGAATTAACGTCGGCACTAGCCGTCGGGCGCGACTGTGACAGGAACTTTGCGTTTCATTGGATTTTCTCTCGTTGGGTTCGACCGGCGGCCATTTTGTGCTTTATCCCCCCCCCCCCCCCCCTTCCGCTTCCTCAGTTCCTCAGTTGTGCTACTAGATGGCAGCACTTGTACTTATAGAGTGAAAAGCAATTTTAAATCTGAAGGATAATTTTCCTCATCCTACTTTGCAGTCGAGTTTATTCTGCGGAATATTCCTTTTTTCGTAAGATAACCCAATAAATATCCTTCGCGTGTAACTTGGTCTTACAATGTTAATTATTGATTAATTTGGCCGTTGGTTTAGAAGCAGTGGTCTCGTGCCGAGTGCTCGTGTTGCTGCCTCCTGTGATACCGCGCGCCCCTCGCTGCCTCCCGGGTCCCTAATGTACCCCCGGAACCCATATTTGCCTCCGGGTCCCAAGTTTACCCCCGGGTCCTAAGTTTACGCCGGGTCCCTAGTTTACCCCCGGGTCCCATATTTACCCCCGGGTCCCAAGTTTACCCCTGGGTCCCACAATTACCCCGGGGTCATATAATAACCCTACTGCCACCCACCGCTCTCTGCACCGCTTTAAGTCAAACGCTTCGCGTTGCACTAGTGGACGCCTCATGCCATATGCCCTTAATGGAGTAGAATAGAATAATTGCCATAATAGGAAGTTATGTTTTACGCCATCTCTTGACAGTTCCGATAAACACTAGTCGACGAAATCACTCGCTTTGCTCCGTTGTTGTTATAGTTATTTGTTTTGCGATTGGTCGACTGTTGGTGATCCATAGTTGGTAACCGACGGTCGGCAACCGCGTCCTTAGTAAGCTTCTTTCATAAGGGATATAGATGGCGTTGTCTCGTGTTTTTATTGATAATATTTGTAAACTAAACTTTCATTGGTTCTTTGCTGACAATGTGACTAAAAAGACATTTTGTGAAGTAGCAAAGGAGTTGGAAATTAGTTTACAAATAATATCCCGATGTATCTACGACGATTGCAAGTAATAGTCAATTATTATTATTATATTGTTCGCTCATACTCGCATCGCGCGTCCAGTGGGAGTGGCGACATCTAGCGGCCGGAACTAACACTTGTTGTAGCCAGTAGAACCTTCCGTCACGAATATTAGCTCGCTAATATGGAGTCGCTGGCTCCCACTTGACGCGACCACCCACCGCCCCTGACGTCAATAATGTTATTATAAAAATTACAAATAGGTCATTTACGAAACGACTCTGCGTAAAATCTAATTTTTAAAAACTCTTTAAAGTTTCAAGAGAATTATAATAGTGCGTTAGTTTTAATTATATTTCTGACATTAATTAGTTATTGATGTTTTGCTAAAAGTAATAATACTGAAGATGAGTTAGTTATCGGGTAGTGTTGCGTTCAACGGTCGTCGTCGCAGGCGCGGCCTACACATGACACAAACAATACTTACGTCACATAATTACTATAATATACTGACCACACCAATTACTAGCCACAAAATAATACATATTTTTACATACTATAAGCAATACCACAGTACCTGAAAAAAAAATAAGAAGATTTAAAACGTAATAGATTGGACACTGCGAAGCAATATCGATTTATAAGAAGTTTAAGCGTAACTAATAGCGCCATCTATCGTGTAATTCTTTGATCGGTATTAACAAGTGAATTGTGGTGGTTTTGGTTTTGGTGTGCGCTGCAAATAGATACAGAAACAGGTTTGGGTTACGATGGGATGAAATTGGATTCTACTTTATTTTGTATACTTACTATTTTTTCTATGGCATGGTCGATTGTAATTGTAAGTTAATTGTAAACGCTGAGTTCAGAAGTTTAAACGTTTTCCGCTTAACTGGAAATTTTACCCAGTATGAATAAGAGCCATGAGTATGTATTTGTGTGACACAATGTATATTGAAACGTAATACCTAAAATATTTGCAATGTTTAAACTAAATAGAAATGAAAACAAGAATTGTAATGGATGGGGTCATAGCAATCTTAAATAACTACCTATATTTGATTTGTGAACTTAAAATAAGAATGTCTAATGTCTAGAACGATGAAATATGACAGAGCATTTTGGTGGGGCTAAAATTTAGGGTAAATGATATGGTTGAAGGGAACACAAGTGACTTGCCATACTGTCTGGGGTGGGTCGCTATATCTGGCTAGAACCCCTGGTTTTAGTACCACAATGTTTTGAGAAATTCCATTTTCCACGCTCAGGCTATCTTGAAACAGCCTCTACATTGCATTACGATGCAATATTTATCCTTTACGTTGTGGTAATAAGGCTGAGGGTATATGACAGACAGTAAGGAGATGGCGACGGTGCCACCCGCATCGCATCATTTGTACAGAATCTTGACGTTTGTAATGACGAAGTATTGTGATTATAAAATCATGTAGCGTTGGAATTTTTAAAACCCCTATAAGTAGGCTTTGAGTAATACGTATTTTGTAAGGAAATCTTTGTGTGTACGTCCAATTGAAGGTAGATTTCTTGATAAAGAGCTTTCGATTAATTTCTGCCTTCGGAACGGTTGGGGAATGTATCGCAGTGATATGGTTAGGAAATGTTTCTTTTTTATATAAGCTTATCGTATCAATGACATTTGTATAACGCCATTTGGAAGTGTTGTAACAAGTAAGAAGGAGACGGAGATATCAGAGGGAGGGAGAGCGATGATACTGCCAGTTGAGTATAGGTTTGTAATATAAAGGGATGACGAGTATGTAGGATTTAAAATTTTCGGAAATATTTGATTCAAAATATTTCAATATTTCATGTATAGTATCGATATAAAATTTAAAAAAAAAACTTCGTGGCAAGATATTGTTCAAAATCACGGTTCGCACATTAAAATTCTGCGCAAAATAAAAATTATCGACAAGCATTTTGAACATTCTGCCTGCAAGTCAATGTTTCTCTTAGGTAAAAAAAAGATGGATACAAGTTGTGTTCTTTGTAGCGTATCGAGATGGGAAGACGTTAGATAGGAGTGCCGGCGGCGGCCATCTTGTCCGCCATCTTGTTTGTCGGGCAAAATGGCCGCCGCCGCGAAAAAGCCGCGAGCGATCGCGAAAGATAAGATGTAAAATTTAGAATGCATTCGCAATGTAATTATGTGGTGTTAGGTACATAGGTTTGGCATATTGGGTGTTGTGTATGGAGAAGGCGATATCGCCCGTTTACTGACAATGTTGTCCGTATATTCATTACATGCTGAGTCCGTCTTACCGACCTTTGAAAGGAAAGAATCGTCGATTCTGAATCGTACATTCTTAGTAACACTCGGGTCGACAAAGTCGATAGACTGACTCAGTGTGTTTTAAAACCATCAAAACGTAAGCAGCCAATTGCTTAAGATTTTTTACTGAATTTAGCTTGTTTAATAAAACTGTTCTGCAATCAGGAGGCACCCAATATGCGAAGAGGGAATGTGATTATCGCAAAGGACTGAACGCTCATGGGATGAGGTTAAATGTTTGGATTTATTAATTATTATGTTGTGTATACTTTATCGTGTTAAACACGATGTTTGTGATTGGTTTGGTATGTCGATGCAGTGGTCGTGACACCAGGGGGGTCACTATGGACATCGAAAACGAACGAACGAGTTTTGTCACACGTCATCGGCACGTTTAATAAAACGAGATTACAGTCATGGTTAGCTCCTAAACTTTGTTTTCCTTCGGTTTTGTGCTTCGGAGCGCTGCATTCTTTCGTTCTTTCGATTTCTGTAGTAACCCTCCAGGTGTATCAATAAGATCTAATACTTAGGACATTTAATATCCTAAGGTACTTTCTTGTATAATTATAAAATTAAGTACATATCTACGACACTGCAAAGATAACCCGTATCCAAAGATTATATAAAATGTAACGCAACCATCCTATATTTAACTGTATTAGTATTGTATATGTTTATTAGGTTTCGTTCGGCATGGATCTCCCGAATTAAAATAGTATGTAAATTGTCTAAGACACGATCATCAAAATTGTATGAAATTGTATGACGGATTAGGGTGAACATGGTTACGGTAAGATTTTGTAAAGATGGGACGCATTGAATGCGTGAAAAGGATAGTGCGGGACAGTCTTGTCTAGATGGTGCTCTGTTTGTACTTACCAATGGATTTAATAAAAAGCTATAATTTCTTTTCTTATACGACACGTCAAAAACTATGTAAAATAATATTTATTTTGTGTGAATATCTAAAGTTGTCTAAATTGTCTTTGATTGATAATGGAAAGGTAAATTATGTTTATTGATACCTATTGTATTTTCGCTTCTTTTGTGTATTTAACGCTGCTTGGTGGGCTCGCCGGTGCTGTCACTGTGCAGATATGGTGTCGAAACTGTGCAAACATAGTGTCGATACTGTGCAAACACAGTGTTGGTACTGTGCAAACATAGTGTCAATACTGTGCAAACATAGTGTCGATACTGTGCAAACATAGTGTTAATACTGTGCAAACATAGTGTCAAAACTGTGCAAACATAGTATCAAAACTGTGCAAACATAGTATCGATACTGTGTAATCGTGGTGTCGCCACTGTGCAGTCACGGTGTCGTAACTGTGTCGTCACGGAGTCGTGCCGGCGTCCCACTTCATACACAAGCCGGAATATAGGTGCGTACTGCGACGCGCGGTGTGCCGTAGGAAAGTTTTACGATAAATGGTGAAAATAATAAAGAAATTACAAAAAAAAAACATTTTTCATTTTTACTCCAACAATGATGTCGGCAGTTCTGAAGGGACATAATTTAATTTTAGCGATGTCAAACTACTTCGGCCCTTGGCTCCACAAGAAGGCACAACAGAATTAAGGATTTGACAGCATTTAAATTAGGATTTGTGCCTTCAGAACAACTTCAGAATGACATCAATACATACACAGAATCCCGTGCCTCAGTATAGTGAGGTGCAGCAGCATGTTACCATATCGAATACAAACTTAATAGTAATAAGGGTTATCCTCGGGAAGACCCCTTGTGACGGCCAGCTTGACCGACACCGGCTCCTCACAGAACCAGGGCTTCGTCACCACGATGTAGGCTAGCGGGGCATCGGCTGCCTCCACCTTCTTCACCACGAGTTTGGCTAGTTTGTCACTGTTGTCGGTGAATTTCTGACAGACTGTCGCTTTGAAGCCGAGCAGAGGTTCACGGGTTCCCTGGAATATTGCAAGAACCATGGTTTAGCGTGTTAGTGACAAACGTTAGAGCTGCTAGCCTAGCACGGGGCGCGAGACTTGTAAAATGTTTCCGTCGCATCAAAACTAAGTTTCACCGCAAAACTGTTGTCACGTCATGGCGTGCGCGTCTTGCGCTCCGTGCTAAGTCTTCTGGACTAGCGATTGTCACTGGAGAAACGAATACATAATAATATGTAATATACACAGGATGTTGTAAACAGGGTAAATAAATAATAATTGTAAATAGTAAGGCGAAAGTTGGTGATTCAGGGGTCATTGTAAAAACTTCTGTTCTGCGACTTTTGAGAACTCCTGGATTACAAATTCGGAAGTGTGATGGTGTGGCCAAAAACTGAATTTACTTACATAACTCATGTATATTTTGACCTCACACATGTTGGGTGGTAGATAATAACGATTGACTGCTTCATCAGGTTTTACTGTAAAATTTATAAATAATTTTAACAAAATATGGAAGGACACAAACCTTTGGTATCTAGAAAATAAAATAGGTAGTAACTAGACCTTAAAATATATTACGAAAATAAAATTAAAATGTAAAAATAGGTTTCGGCTTAGTATACCCTTTTTGCAACACCCTGTGTAAATATAGTAAATAAATAGGAGAATAGCTCAACAGATGACACTTTCCATTACAGGAGCACTACCGCAACATAACACTAACAAATATTGGCTTTGCGTAGTTTGAATTTATTATTAATATAATTGGGTCAGGTTTCTCTGCTTCTGACTGTACTTACACTATTTGAAACATTTAAAATGCTACCAGGCCCCCTTATAGGTTAAGTGGCACCCTGTCTTATTTATTTATTTATTTAAGCAAACATAAAAGACATTTATTTAGGTTACAAATTAATAGTGCGTCGTTACCATCGCCTTCTTCAGTAGTAGTGCAATTGCAGCCTCCCTGACGGCCTCCTTGTGTCTGCTGAGTGCATGCGGCGGCTGTGGCCAGGAGTATGGCCATCATGATCAGATAGGAACTGTCCAGAGGCATGGCCCACATGGTGTATCAGCGGATCACTGAATATAATTATTACCTATTTTATGGAGCGTTTCTACGCTCCGAATGAACTTGGAAGTGAAGTCTTTATCAGTTTTGCGCTAATCTCCGGCCGATATGCTCATAAAAGCATAGCTAAATTAATTAGGTTCTTATTTAATGGGTTTACTTTGTTTTTCTTAAATTAGGCATATCGAAGTACCTTTACTATATACCTACTTAAAGTAACTAGGTGTAATACTTACCTAGCCTTTACAATACCGTCGTATAAGTAAGGGTACTTTAGGTAGGTACCTACCTAAGATATACATTACCCTATTAGGTATAGTTATGCCTATCATCGTCGTATACTGATTAATTTTAACTGTTACTGTTGTACCTACCACATTGCCACACCCTATCCACATTGCCGTCACACCGTGAGTTGTTCCTGTCTGATCATCGCAATACAGGTCGCTCGGTGTCACTATTTAACACTCTCATAGTAGTTATGCGTACCTAAGTTTAATAAAAACAATTTTTGATTTATTGATGTTAAACTTACTAACTTACCTACCACTTTAAAAAATACTCAGTTCAATTTCACCCTCCAATAAATATAATGTACAAACAATGTAAGTAGTAATAATGTTACTAACGTCTCGTCGCGTCTTGTCATACGATACTTAGGTATAATGTTAATAATTTTAAAATAAACAAAAGCAAATCGAGTTATTTTAAGTTCATTTAATCGTATTAGACTTAAATATTTTGTTAATTTACTCACTTCCCCTCTTCGTTGGTCGGCTCGATCAGTTCGGGTTCCTCAGAAATTACGTAAGAGGCTTGGATATTTATTGTTACTTCAAAGTTGTCGTTCAATTTTATTTTGTTCACGAATGGGGATGTCGGGTCTAGATCCGAATAGTTCAAGGTCAAAGTGGCGAAGTCTAGATAGTCTTTGTCGCTTTCCAATGGGGCGCAGACTTCTGCACGCAAACCTACCAGTGTTGGTAAATAACCATCGTGTAGGCGGCCCTCCTGAAATGTTTAAAATATGTTTAACATAATTCTAATAAGTAAGTAGTTTATTGATAATGATGTTGATGACTTATAAGAACGCTGCTACCACCATGGATACATTAGCAATCAACCATCCATATTCAGCATTCCGATCTGTCAAATATTTGCCCATCCATACAAATTAAGTTCTATGGTAGGTATATTTATAGATTTTTATAGTGAAGATCAAATTTATTTTTTCAGCCAACTCTGTAACTGTACGTAACTGCGAGCGTTACCTTGACACTTACAAGGTCGCCTGATGGAGGTGACACGGCGTAGTCATCTTCAAGGTTGTCTGATGGAGGTGACATAGCGTCATCTTCCACCACCACCACTACTCCGCCATCTTCAAGGTTATCTGATGGAGATGGGATTGCGTACCCCCCAGAGTGCTGCCCAATAGGGAGGAGGTAAGTTTCTTCTGCTATCGTATCGGTCACTGGAACAATTACAGAATAACTAAGCATTACAATGGGAGATTTTCAACCATAGATTATAAATGACTTCATACTCAACAGCACTGCATTTTTTAGAGGTGTTCAATTCAGCAAGTAGTTGAACATTTTTATTTATAAAGAACAGAACATACTTAAATAACTGAACTGAGAATATAGTAAAATAACTTACGCTTTCCGTATGCTAGTACTTTACATATTGAGGTTAGCTCCGGTTGGCTAGATTCAGGGGGTGGTTCAGGCAAGTAGTTACAGTTACACAGAGCGAAAACCTTGTGATGATCAGACAGGAATCGTGAAAGGCGGAGGGCGAGCGTGTGGCAGTGACGTGGCGAGCGAGTGGCTAAGTCGTGGCGTAACTTTAGGACTCCGTTGCGCGAGTGTTCACACTGTGCTCAATCACGCCCTTACATATATTCGGCTGGTCACGCGTGAATTATATTATTATGTAGTCTGAGCCTATCTGAAACCTAGTTAAACATTGTGAGATATGGCGTTTCGACTTTCTCCGTGTTCGGCATCATAAGGGTCACAGTGACAGTCCATTTTTCTCTCCACCTTTAATTTGCAAGGTGCGGGTGCCTATATAAATAGAGTGAGTCGCCCGCGCGCCTCAGTTGGTTTTTGATTTTTGAAGTGAACACTTCGGCAAAATGGCTCAATGTAGCCACGGTTCTCGTCGGCTTCGCTCCGACGGGGAAAAATATAATATTGAATTTGCGGAGTCCTCGCTGCCGGGAGCTGTAGCGTGATGCGGACCAGGCGGCGCGGGGCCTGCCGGCTGCTGCGCACGCAGCCATTGCTGAGGATTTCGCAACGAAGGTTTGAGTTGATAAGCCGTGAGTAAAATGCTATTATTTACTGCTTTTAAAAGCTCAGCCACTGGTCATAATGCTCCGGCGCTTGGGGTTTTTATCCCACGCAGTAGGGTCCGATTCAATAGTCGTGGTGATGATTGATCACATATTCCGGTCCTACTAGTGGCGCTTGAGCTAGATACTTACATTAATGACCGCTTTAAGTAAAGCATATGTTAATTTTATAAAGGAAAAAATAATAAAAATATATTTTTCTACCCTCAATTTCTAATATTTTTAGAAAACAGTTGATAAAAACTTTGCTATTACAATAATGCACTTGATTATAGCTTATGTAAGGCTTTACAAACAGGAGCTTTCCAAGACCGTCATAGGATTTTTTACAGGAAGCACGTGGCTCCGAGTTTCAGTATGTTGGGACATTGTGGCATGTGCGGCGAGTAATGTGATCCGCCGGTACCTACCCGCTGAGGGTAGGCAGGCCGATTCGGTGAAATTGAAGTTTCGTGTAACCTGCACCCGGCCCTGAGCTCCTGCGCTGGCCGCCGTCTTGTGGCACCTGCATCGCAGCGTACAACCGGCCCTGCGCTCCTGCCCTGGCCACCGGTTCGTGCCACCTGCATCGCAGCATACACCCGGCCCTGTGCTCCTGCGCTGGCCGCCGTCTCGTGCCACCTGCATCGCAGCGTACACCCGGTCCTGGCCCTGGCCACCGGTTTGTGGTACCTGCATCGCTGCATAGACCCAGCCATGCACTCCTGCCCTGGCGGCTATACACCCGGTCCTGGCCCTGGCCACCGTTTTGTGCCACCGGCATCGCAGCGTACACCCGGTCCTGGCCCTGGCCACCGGTTTGTGCTACCTGCATCGCTGCATAGACCCAGCCATGCACTCCTGCCCTGGCGGCTGTGTTGTCCCACCTGCATCGCTGCGCACACCTGGCACTCCTGTTCTGGTTGCCAGATCCAAACGCCCCCTGTCTGGGAAGAGATTTTATGCTCAGCGGAACCGCCTGCACTATTGCTAGTACGGTCATCATCATCATCAGCCATCATTATGAGTGACTTATTTAGAAGGTATCGAGTAACGTGCGCTATTCATCAGTGATTTTGGCATATGCAGACGAACGTTTACTGCCAAGGTTGGTCATGTTAGCCATACAAGGGCACACCAAGGAAGCCTGAGTAACCACCTGCAGTCGCCGTAGCCGCATCGGCATGGCTGCCGACAAATCGGGTAACGTGCACCACTTCTAAAAGTGTTATAGCACTTCAATTTGATGCCTCCGCTGAGGTAGGGTATTCTATTAAAGCAGCTTTCTTCTGAACTGCCCAAAGTGACCTGTAGACTGCTCCTGGGGATAGTTGTGCAATAATTTTTTTATTTCAATGTCTCTGCTGAAGAAACTGTCTAATGCAGCTTTTGTTCTAAACTGCCTTAAGATCATTGGACTGCTCATGGGAATGGTGACGCACGGTAAGTAGGAGCGTTACTCTATACTGATGAGAAACGAACGAACGAGAGCTGTCGTGCAATCGGCACGTTTAATACATACAAACAGATAGAGCGGCTCGCGCCGCAGTGCACTGAAAGTTCGTTTTTCGTCATATAAAGTGACCCCCCAGACACTATCTTAAGTGTCATGACACATCGGCAGATTCCAGCTTTGAGTCTTTTCTTTTCTCGGCTGTGAGCAAAGTGAATCCCACCGGCGAGTGTTCAACCTAAAAGCACTGAGCTAATTCCTGATTTCGTGAAAGTCGCTGTTGCTATACCATACCGCTTCACAAGTTACCGAATTTATTATGATCCTACTGTCGGGTGATCATGATCGGAGTGTCATCGCGGTTTCTGAGTGGCACCATATTAGCTGTCTTCTTTATGTCCCAGTGGATTGTGAGTGTGTATCCGAGCTCTTTGTTGAAAAATGCGTGAACCTCCTACGCAGCAGCTGTCTACTAGTTGTGTATCTAATAAATCGAGTAACGGTGCTCCTGCACGAGACGACTACCTTTTGGTAAAATTATAACTTCCACTATTCTGGGAACATGCATATACCTACTGTGTACTGTGTATCACATCACGTGTAGCCGCAGCCCTACTCAATGTACGGGGCTAGATAATAAACAATGGCAGTCGTCATTAAATTTCTATGAATTTCGAAGGTCATCATTTGGAGCACAATCCAAAGGGTGAAAGTACCTATTCATGCCTAAACGGCTTCTCTAATGAAAATGTATTTTTAATTCGATTCTGGCGCAAACGTTTCATAACTATTTTTCAACACTGTATCTGCTGAAACTACTTAGACTGACTGGTTAAGATGCAGACGTGCCGTTTTCACAATTCCATTTTGAGTAATCCTCAACTGTTTTATGGATCTTTCAGTTAGTTACGTAACTAGTTACCAAGTAAAAAATTACTTGTGTCATGCTCGTACTCGCATCTCATTTAGGAGCTCTCTGGCCTCTAGCTGAAGGCTAAAACTGGTATATATATCTACTAAGCTAGTACAGAGCTATAACCGGGCAGCGGTGACGTGGTAACTGCTTGATTTATTAGAGTTTGCTGAAAACTTTCTAAATAAGTAATAATTATTAGTCATAATAAACTCTTCGCAGTTCTTTCAGAATGCAATACCAGGTCGCTGAAGTAGGTAACCTTCCTTAGCTGGACAACAACAAGCCTTTTTGTTTTAAAGAGTGCCACAGTTATTCGCCGTTCCACTGTCATATCGATGTCCAAGGACTTTTTCTTGGGTATAGCTAACTACCTAAGTTTACCTATAGATAGCCGCAAGCTATCTGCTGTTGGCGAACTGTCAGTTCTGATTGATAAGTCAGGCTCGAGGTGGCTCGTCCAACTGTCCATGTTGCTTCCACAGATTAGAGAGTCTATGTTGGCTGTCGTTGCGTCAGGTCTGATCAGGTACAACTAACATCTTTACGTACCATCTTTATTTAATCGAGCTATTTTATTTTGTTTTATCTAGGTTGACTTAATGGTTTCAAAATCGAACCTACAACAATGTAAGTAGGTACCTACGTACCTTTGAAGTTGCAACAAGGCGAAGCCTTAAGGTTTTGGCCGAGACCTGCCCTTAGTGTTGACGAACATACCTAAAGGTGACCTTGTTAATGTTTTTCATATGAAGTACTGAACATTTTACTTATCCTGGTGGCATGACTGATCATTTACTTACCCAGCTAAGACATGTTAGCCGGGTTTCATTTGTCAACTATTACAATTGTTATTGTTGTGTTAATCAATCTTTATTAATTGATGTCATCTACCAAGGAATGCTGCCAGAGCTCATAATATTCACACATGATGATACAGAATGATAGTAGCCCACAAAATCGGTGCAAAGGCTTATAAAATATCTTTCCTTCCTAGTAGGACTGCACAGGAACTCGTTAACCGCCGAGTTAGTTAGAATACAAATTAGACTGTGTGTTACTTGTCAATCTAGAATATGAATATAGTGACCTGCATCATGTTTTGAAAAACTGAATACTTAGTTATCCGCCAGTGTCACAGCCTTCATCTAATCTTTTCCAGTAGCTGATGAGGCTGAGATATTTAGTAAAATTATCTTCCCTTCAAGCACCACTCCTCGTTCCAAGGACTAGATGCCGCGCCAGGTGTTGCAGGCCGTGTCGTCGTACAGGGCTGACTGAGCAGGTCCTCGAGGCTCCAGGGTCGGCTGCTGCATTTCTGAGGTCAGTCCAGAATTACATACCCTAGTCAGCATGTGCTGACCTGAGCCCCAGCGGCCTGGATCGATATTCTACATTTTACAGCTTTTAAATATTGTTGCAAAGTATTTCACTGGTTCCATCCATTCGGCTAGTGTATGTTAAAAATATTGCCTTGACAATAACAAGATTTTGATCAATAATTACTTATAAGTATTGCTTTCGAAGAGGCACTGTGTGTATCCATATGTATAAATACCTACCTATATGTTTAGGTACATACCTTCCATAACTTTCTGACAAGTCAGGAATAATAAGGAAGTACTTAAGTCTTATGTATACTTATACCTTTCTTTTTAGTATATCTATTACTTAGAAATCTATGCATTATAAATTTATAGATTCAAATATTTATCTACTGATATACTCATCAGTAGCTTATGGGTCACAGTTGGTTTTCTCTCCACCATGCGATAATAAACACATCTCACAATGTTTAACTAGGTTTCAGATAGGCTCAGACTACATAATAGACGCATTTTTCCTGAAATAAAAATGACATATTATGTATCTAGCCTATCTGAAACCTAGTCATTTCTGCATGGTGATATTACAACTGAGGCGCGCGGGCGACTCACTCTATTTATATAGGCACCCGCACCTTGCAAATTAAAGGTGGAGAGAAAAATGGACTGTCACTGTGACCCTTATGATGCCGAACACGGAGAAAGTCGAAACGCCATATCTCACAATGTTTAACTAGGTTTCAGATAGGCTAGATACATAATATGTCATTTTTATTTCAGGAAAAATGCGTCTATTATTAGGTAAATGTAACAATAATTCAATCAGTTATATTATGTAAAGTGCTTTAAATATAATTGAATATTTCTTGTCAATTTCACACCAAATGTGCAACAATTCCAATCCATTTATTTACGAAATCTATTAAATATTGATTCATCGAAGCCACTTTTAGATTCTGACTTGACCGCTTTTAAATTGGAGAGAATCCCTTATTATTAAGGGTGTTTCATCATCAAGTGCCCCCCCACTTACTAATTTTCAGTTACTTTTTCCATATCTCATACGTTTTTCAGCGTGCCATACTGACGTCCCTCGAGTGACTCATGATTCCATGATCCTCGTAATATCTCGTTAGTGGGCTCAAGGCATGTCATGTGAGTGCGGTTAGTGCCAGTGCCATTAGCGGCAAGGGGTTAATTTCTTTGTAGAGAAGGGAACGCCAATGTGAAACCTACTTCACTATCAATCAGAAAATAGCGTGAGGTGCATATTAAATATCAAATCAAGTCAATCCAAAAGGGAAGCCGTTGGGAATAGTTTTTTATGGTACCTTCGCCACTGCGCGTAGTCATATCTCTCTGTTGGGCACATCACCTAGGTGCCTAGGGCTCTACAATCTAGCTAGACTCTAGACTGTCTAGTCTAGACCGCCCGCTTCGCTCGGCAGTTGGCACTTGGCATGCGCCCAGCGAGCGAGCGAGCAGCAGTCATGAGGTAACCTCCAACTGACTCAGTCACGCGTCACTCCACTCAATACTCAAACTCCAGTTAGATAACAATGCCATATTATTATCTTTATTTAACAAACTATATCTCTACACTAAAATAATATCATATTTAATCTTATTTATACCAAGCGTAAAGCATTATCATGTAAATCGGAGATAATAAACCTAGATCTGATGTTTGGGCCTTATTTTTTTGCAGTGAATTCTGTGATGTGAAGCGTTTGGTAAATTTTGAGAGGGTTTTGTGTTTTTGTTTGGAGCCATGGGGAAGGAGAAAACATGGATTACACCTTTCACGAAACAGGTAGAGTATTTCAATACAGTTAATTTTGAAACTTGTTT
This sequence comes from Plutella xylostella, assembly GCF_932276165.1. NCBI lineage: Eukaryota > Metazoa > Arthropoda > Insecta > Lepidoptera > Plutellidae > Plutella > Plutella xylostella. The sequence goes on along the minus strand of NC_064007.1, from coordinate 1,549,812 downwards.
TGAACTGTATTTTATACGTTTATTACTTACAAACTTAGGTATATATATATTTTTTTAATTTAAGTAACTACCTATTGTAAGTAATAAAGTAAGTAAGCAATAAAAGTAAAAATAAAACAGACTTTGCTAGTAAGTTTGGCTCCAGAAAGACTTTTGATCCGTATAAATAATGTATGGATTGGTAAATTGGTATCGTAAAATGTTTTTTTGAATGACTATTTTTTTGTGGACGGTAAGTAGGTACAGAAACGTTTTAAAAATCGGTCTAATACTCATTAGGTGGTAGGTAGGTAGATGATTCAAATAATATTTTATCGATTAATCTGTAATTCCTATTACTACCCGTTAGTTTACGATCAAATTAAAGTTTTTGCGCTGGGGTGGCCAATAAAGCTATTTTGCTGACTGTATATTACATAGGTACCTACCTCTACACACAAAATAATCATTAATTAATTACTTCCATAGGTATAAATATTTACAATTATTATTATTACTACAAGGTAAATAGGTGATAAACGTTATAACTTCTACAAAAGCAACTTTGATAAAATAAAAGAGGAGCTGTGTAATCTCGACTGGCTATGTATTTTAAGCTCAGACGATGTCAATATTTGCCTCGATCTCTTCTACCGGCATCTTTATGATATAATAAAGAAACATACTCCACTAATAAGGGACGACTCTCATAAGTATCCCATCTGGTACAGCTATGGTCTGAAGAGGTGCCTGAAGGAGAAGAATAAATTCCATAGACGATATAAAAAGTTCGGCAATCCGAGAGATTATGATGTTTTTTCATTGTTAAGGTCAAGGTGTAAATCTTTAACAGAGTCTTGTTACAAAGAGTTTGTATCTTCTGTCGAGGATTCACTTGAAGGAGATATTCGGTCATTCTGGCGATTCGTACATAACAAAAAAGGCTTCTCATCCATACCCCAAACCATGACTTATGGTTCACAAACCGCATCTGACGGATTAGGAGTTTGTGAACTCTTTTCCGCTTATTTCAGCTCCGTATTTGAGACTCAAACAAATTTCCCTCATGGCACATTACCTTCACCTGTTCAAAGTCAAAATATTTTATCCGGCATAGAAATTTCTCCAGGGGAAATAGAGTTCAAAATAAAGCAGTTAGACTCTAATAAAGGCGCTGGCCCTGATGAAATTCCACCATTATTTGTTAAAGCTTGTGGCAAGGAATTATGTTATCCACTTAGTATAATTTTCAATAAATCTTTGAAGTCTGGTATTTTTCCACACAGTTGGAAACTGGCACATATCATTCCAATTCACAAGTCCGGTGACAAAAGCAACTGTGAAAACTATCGACCCATTAGTATATTGTCCTGCATGGCTAAACTCTTTGAATCTCTGGTTTACAAATATTTATTTAATCATCTGCAACCTCTTATTTCTGACAAACAGCATGGTTTTGTAAAGGGTAAGTCTACCATAAGTAACCTACTAGAATATAAAAACTACCTGTGTCAATCTTTTGCCGTAAGAGGCCAGGTGGATAGTATATACACTGACTTTAGCAAGGCCTTTGACAAAGTGAGCCATTCTCTGTTAGTACATAAAGTAATGGAATACGGAATACACGGGAGCCTGCATAGGTGGATAACCTCTTACCTTGGCCAAAGAAGTCAATTAGTTGCTGTGAAGGGCTATACATCAAAGCCATTATTTGTAAGTTCTGGTGTACCCCAGGGATCACATTTGGGGCCATTACTTTTTATTCTGTTTATTAACGACCTTGCGGAATGTCTTGAAAATCCTTGTCTTTTATACGCCGATGACTTAAAAGTCTTTCGCAAGGTAAATGATGTAAATGATTGCCTTTCCATACAAAACGACATCAATAAAATAGCTAACTGGTGTTCAAACAATATGATGTCTCTTAACGTTAAAAAATGTTTTGTGGTGTCTTTCACAAATAAAAAAAAACAAATTAATGTATAGTTACCAGTTATCGGGTCATTTGCTACAAAGACAGTCGGTTGTACGGGACTTGGGAATATATTTTGATGAGCAATTGACCTTCCGCTATCACTATGAAAATATTACTGGTAAGGCGAATAAATTACTAGGTTTCATTATAAGAGCCTCCAAACACTTTAAAAAGTACAGAAGTTCCATATATTTATTTCAAAGCCTGGTTCGTCCTATATTGGAATATGGATCTGTGATATGGTCGCCATACTATGTGGTACATATAGATAATATTGAGCGAATACAGCGCAAATTTACAAGATTCTTAAGTTATAAGTGTAAAGCTGGTCGGTCAAGAAGTAGTTATGAGGAAAGGTTGGAAAAATTTAACATGGTGTCATTAAAATATCGTCGTAATCAAAGTGACTTACTATATCTTTATAAAATGAGTGGATGAATATCAAACTGCCATATGTCACGTCCACGCAAAATTTGGGAAATGGAGATTTTTGTTTTCTCTATTATTTAATGGCCATAGAACTTGCCCCATGATTTAATAAGTTGACTTGTGACCTTAAGAATGTATTTTAATAAACAAATCCATTATAACACTCATAGAAAGGCGTAAAAGTTAATAAACAGTTTGGACTTATAGCAGTTTGATATGCCCATACAAGACTTATGCTGTTTTGATATGAGTAATAAGGACTTATAGTTGTTTGAAAAATACTAATATCATGGGCCGGACTCAGTAAGACTAATATAGTCTATATTCTATTAAATACAATGAAGTTAATCAACCAAAATTTATCGGTAGAAAAGTACCTACCTACCGTATTATATTCTACCCGAAACGGCCCTGTGTGTTTACTATGAAAATGCTTTGTGATTGACACGTGGGTTGGAAAAAAGGGGATTTAAACCTACTTCGCCATAGTTTTCTGTCATTTTTTTGCTACACTCTTCAATCTGTTTCTTTTCCGAGCTTTATCAGGGTCCACAATCACAATTTCCTCAACATTTTCATTCATATTCGTTATAAAACACTGGGGGCACACACCACAGACTCGAAATTCTCACCAAGACTGACGCCATGTTGAAAAAATTACGCTCTGTGATTGGCCGGAATGGACTTGTGAAAATTTGTAATGCGAAACGGTTAGACTTAAAAGGATTTGAAAAAAACTTACTTTTTTAACGGCTTTTTTCTAATGGATGCCTTGTACTTATTGGAACTTGAAGGGCATAGGCAAACTGACATTTTAACGGAGAACACGACCAAATCAAAAAGTAAATTTTTCGGGTAGGTGGACATATGGCAGTTTGATATTCATCCACTCAAATCATACACAATGGTATTGACTCCAGCTATCTTTTGTCACTACTGTCTTTCAACACAAATAATAGAACTCGAGCTTTTAAACCGTTTGCCCTTAGATCCTATATTAACAACACCTCGTTTTACAACCCTATTGTGCGAATGTGCAGACTCTACAACAGCATTGTGTCAATAGACTCTAATATAGATATTTATGTTGCGAACTATGTTAAATTTAAGGGATCCTTGGCAGATGCGCTCAGACGCATAGACTAAATAGATACAAATACGTACCTTTAATTTTATTATTATTTTCTTCTTTTTTTTTCTCCATTTCTGGTTTCGTTCAACCATTTTTGTTATTTAGTATTAGTCTTTTAGTTGCTTAGTTATACTATAGGTTAAGCATAAGCACGATTTGTTTAAATTAATTATGCTGTAAACACATATTTTGGATTTCAATTCAGATCTAAATTTATAGTACGTAATCATATTATTGTGATGTATTAATTGTAATCCGTTTTGTGTTTTAATAAATAACAGGAAACATGCAGGTAGGTATAATATTACTTACACATAATTATCACATCACTGAAGTGCCCACTTAACATTAACCTAGTACCTAAGTATCTACCTATGTACCTAGAGAAGGTTATAATAAAATTTATTGTCATTATTGTGTAAATAGATACTTTAACTTAGCTTTACCTGGTATAAATAAGTACTTAACTCAGTATTAATCAAATTATAGGTAACTAAAGTACAATATAATTTATGTTATTCAGCCCGAACGTCCTTATGATACCTACCAACTTCCTTTTTATGGATATGCAGATTTCCCACCGATGTTTTCCTTCGCCGTAATAGCGATGGTATACTGTTCAGTTCGGTGCATAGAAACCTGACCACTCTCCTGTAGGATTGTCGATCAGCGGGGTTAGATTTTTTTTCACCTGACTGTACCTGTTTAAAATACATAAGTAGGTAAATTTGAAATGGTGCAACTCTGTCGCGAAACACCGGTTGGTCACGGTTGCGATTGTTTATTATAAACTAGTAGTTAGTAGGTACGTGATATTAACTAAGTCTACTTTTCACATTATATATGTAGGTACAACTTACAGTTTATCTACTTCGCTTTCTACGGCCTTTGTTGTATCTAACTCGACCTTTAAATTTAGTTTAAATTAAGCACAAGGTCTCACTATTGATGACCTAGGTTCAAATCTAATAACTTGCATATTCAATACCTACTACAATACTAGCTGTGTGTAGGTATTGCACATTACATTTGTATTAATTAAACTCTCGAGCAATAAAAAAGTTCCAGTTAAGTACAAAATGTAGACACCAAATGACCTCAATTTTTACAACATTTCATTCAGAATTTGATAGAAATATGTATTGTTTTATGTTGGATTTATTCTGATACGCTGTTAAATGTACTTAGGTAGGTAAATGATTTCAAAAGGATATACGCAGTAATATATATGTCAATGGGTAGGTACCAAGTAGGTACCTACTCAATTTGACAGACGAAGTCATTTTAAGGTAGTCTTTTCCGTTTAGGAAAATTTGGTGTTATTGCCACTCGAACTTTTTCATTGCTCGTGATTAGTCGTGAGTGTAATATTAAACCTGATTTGATTATATTTTAAGCGCGTCTAGTCTAGGTGCCTAAGTGCCAATTTTACCATTCTCGGTTATCTAACCGACAGGCATTGATTTATAAATTGAACGTCATCTCCATATAAAATTCATGACAGATGTGTCAAAAACTCAAAAGTTAACCACTACTCCCTGGTTATGTTCTAACAGAGAATGGTGAAATTGGCACTAAGCCTAGGATCGGTAGGAGTTGCTATGATGCAGCTGCTGGGACGCAGGTCGCGCAGCACGTAGCATACACATGCTTGTTTGTCCTGCTCTTCCACTTCCATTCTACCATACTCACGGAAATTCCGAAATTTCGAAGTGCAGGTGAGACAGACATATTCCGTGACGGAATATGTCTGTCTCAACTGCACTTCGATGTCTGTGATATGCGGGTGGGTAACTCTATTCTATACTGACGAAAAACGAACGAACGAGAGCTGCTGTGCAATCGGCAAGTTTAATACAATGAGATAGAGTCGTGGCTCGCGCAGCAGCGCTCTGAAACTTCGTTTTCCGTAGAGAGTGACCACTCTGATGTGCTGGGTCCTTACTTGTACTTTCGTCCTAGCATACGCCTAGGCTTAAAGGTGAACAAGCAATTTCACATGGACTTATTTCACCATAACCCTATTTCCAGTGTTTCGTGACTGCGGGCGTGTCGCTCAACATGGCGGCGCACGGGCTGGTCATGGGGTTCGCCGCCATCTTGCTGCCTCAGCTGCGCCAGCCCGACTCCATCATACCCATAGATGACGCTTCCGGGTCGTGGGTTGGTAAGTTTTATACGAACCCTACCGTACAACCACCCCACATTCATAATCAATACAATACAATACAATACACTTTATTTGCACCAAGAACAAAAATTACAACAAACAAAACTTAAAAATAAAACAGTACAAAGAGGCGGCCTTATTGCTTATAGTAATATCTAGCAGACAACCTTTGGATGGAAGAGAGTGAGTCTATGTGATTGTGAGGTAGTTGTGGTGCAAGTATATACATAATTTCTTTATCAATAATATATAATATTCTTAATAATCTTCGATATTCTTTATCAGTCTATAAGCAGCAGTCCACTTCTGGACGTAGGCCTCTCCCAAAGCACGCCACTGGAAGCGATCTAGCTTTCCGCATCCACCCATTACCACCTTTCGCAAGTCGTCACCTCATCTAGCCGAAAGGCGTCCTGCTACACTTCATTTGCCTAGTCGAGGTCTCCAGAAATCGTTTACCTCACATCAACAATCACAACAGCAATCAACAATGCTCCTTGTTACGTCCATACATTATTACGAATTCGATGTATCGCTGAATACGTCACCCGATAACTACCTATAAGGTGATTACGTTACGTCTTTATACGGCACACATAGAAAACGTTAAGTAGGATATCGATTACTAAAAGAGTTTGGAGCATTTTTTTTATCAATGACGCAGAGAATCTCAAAATAAATCAACAGTGGTTAAGGTCGAGTCAGAATCACCTTTGAAGGGTTTCCTAGTAACCCGCCATAACAATCAATACTCCTTACTTAATATTTGTAAAACACACATACATAGTAGGTAATGCACACATTCAATAGTTCCGTATCTCTCGCTCTCGCGTGCGGACGTATCCTAACGAGCAAACATTACGGTGGTGCGGTACTTGCGTTAAAATGGTGCAGTGCAAAAAATGTAAGCAATATATCTCCAAAACTAAAGGGGATAGTGTTCAATGTAAGGGATTGTGCGGAAACTACTTCCATAAAACATGTGCCGGAAACATAAAAACCTTTGCACTACACGATACGTGTGAGGAATGTTCAAAGACACCAAAGCAAAGCCCGAAAACAGTACCTAAGATTGATCTAGATCCCTCTAAACTAACTGTTGAGAATTTGTTAACAGAAGTAAATAAGAAAATGGAGGTTATCTACACAATGAAAAAACAATTGGATGAGATGGCCGAAACAATCGACTTCTACGCAGAGAAGTACCAGGAGTTAATTGATTTTAAGGCCGACTGCATCGAGAAAAACAAAAAAACTGAAAACAAGATCACCGACTTAGTAAATCGGAACAAGTATCTAGAAAAGTGCAACAGTGCACTTGAAGAAAGAGTACAGTGGTTAGAACAAAAAGAAACCGAGAAGAAAGTAGAACTAGTAGGAGTACAGATACAGAATGATTCCATAAGAGAAACAGTTTCCCAAATTGCATCAAAATTGGAATTGCCGATACAAGATATAGTGGATGTGTGGAGGGTAGGCGGTGAAAAAGGCAAAACGGACCGCCGCAACACGACGCTGATAATGAGCCTGCGCACAAAGAGTGCGCGTGACTCATGGCTGCAACGCCGCAAGCAGCGGCTCACGAACAACTTTTTCTTTAAAAACGCCACTGAGGATCCTATATATATCAATGAAAATATTACTAAGCAAACTCGCAATCTGTTTTGGCAAACAAAAACGAATCTTAAAACTTCCCACAAGTTTATATGGATTCAAAACTCAAAAATCTTGGTGAAAAAAGATGCCGATTCAAAAATTATTAACATACGACAAGAGGCCGATATACAAGCACAGATGAAAGACTAGTATCCCGGTATTCCTACTCATCATTATTATCCCCTCCAATCTACACACATAACCTCAAGTAATATTATATTCTCCTACTTATGGCTCACGACCTACCAGCAGATATAGATTACACAAGATACACGGAAAGTAATAAATGGGCTACTTGCATAAATAACCAAAACACTCATTTACAAATTGTGCACATGAATGTTAGCTCATTTAGAAAACATTTCAATGAAGTACTTGTTATTCTACAACCATGCCTATGTAGCTTGGATATAATGATATTTACAGAAGTTAACTTGAAACAATAGGAGCTCTGCATGTACAATATAAACGGATTTAACATGAACAGCAGAACAAGGCAAAATAAGCGTGGTGGAGGTATAATTATATACTCAAAACAACACTTACCATTTACAATAAATAATACAAATAGTAGCTGTGAATTGGAACTATTACATGGAAAACTAACACAAAATAGCTACAAAATGGATATCTTTGCAATCTACCGGCCACCTCATCGCAACAAAAACCTATTTATCACCGAAATAAATAACCTAATGAGTACTGTACCAGCTGATAATGACGTCATGCTTATCGGAGACTGTAACATAAACATACTCGCATATAACATGGATCCAGCGGCGGAGCCGTACCTAAACATGCTTTCACAACACGGATTACAGTGTGGAATAAGAGACGTGACCCGTGACGTCATAGTTGCGGGACGCCGGGTTACGTCATGTTTGGACCATATTTTTGTACGTGCTGAGAAATCGTCGTCATCTATGCTGTCTACTTACGTTTCCACCCAGCGCGTTGCTGATCACTACTTGACGGGTGTAACAGCTGATACATGTGTCACGAGGGATGAGTCACCTAGGAGCAGCGTTATGTACAATAACAAAAGGGTTAGCGAGAAATTACAACAAATAGATTGGCTAGAGTTAATGAATACTGACTGCCCTATCGAACTGTACACGAACTTATGCGCGATTTTTGGTGAAATCTACGAATCTTCAAGAGTCCTCCGTGAGCTAACAAAAAGAGACACCCAGAATTGGGTTGATAAGGACCTACTTAGGATCCTCGACAGGCGGGATACATTATTTAGACAATGGAAATCGTCCCCTAAGAGTATGAACCTGCGACTTCAATACACCAAATACAGAAACAAAGCCAATAAGATAATAAACAAAGCTAAGAATAAGTACAAGCAAGATTTGTTAGTAAAGTGTAAGGGAGATATGCGAAAAATTTGGTGCAACATAAATGAGTGGCTGGGAAAAAAACCATCGAGTGTTGACAGTGTAATTGAGAAATATCTGTGCAAATCTGAGTCCTCATTAGTGAATGTGTGTAATAGCTTTTGTGATACCTTTACAAAGGAAATTGACGGAATAAAGCATAAGTGTAATAAAAACTTTTTAAATAGAAGCTCATATGTTAAGGAAACTAATGTAAGTTTTAGATTTAAGAAAGTTACCGCATTAAATGTGTCTAAAATTATCGATATTATGGAGTGCAGCAAGTCGCCGGGGTCTGACGGTGTCAGGGTGAGAGATCTCAAACAAGTAAAGGAACAAATAAGTCCAATAATTGCCCGTTTTATTAATTTATGCATAGAAAAAAGCTTATATCCTGATGCTATAAAGATTTCTTTAATACGACCAATATACAAACAAGGATTACATTCAGAATATACCAATTACCGACCCATTGCTATCTTGAGCACTATAAATAAAATAGTAGAAAAAATTTTAGTTAACCAAATCACTAGATTCCTGGAAAATAATCATGTGATAACAGATGTCCAGCATGGATTTAGGCCAAATAGGAGCACAGCAACTGCCTTATCTCAATTCACTAATTACGTAAACAACTCATTAAACGAAAGAAAACTGGTAGTGGCTGTGTTCATTGACTTTAAAAAAGCGTTTGACACCTTGGACCATGACGGCTTGCTGCAGGCCATGAGTGAGTGTGGGATCCGCGGTCCTATCAATAACTGGTTCCGAACTTATCTCGCAAACCGCAAAGTTCGAGTTCGTGTGAGAGAAACCATAAGCTATGATGGTGACGTTAGGTACGGGGTGCCAACTGGATCTGTATATGGCCCTTTGGGGTACATTATGCATGTTAATAGCATGCCCAACGTCATCGCAAAGTGCAATATGTACATGTATGCGGATGATACTTGCCTTATCTACAGCGGTAAAGATGACTTATGTATACAAAACGCAATACAAGACGATTTTGATCGCATTGTGTGTTGGGCCCATGATAATGGCATTATAATAAACACCAATAAAACTAAGTGGCTAAGAATATGCTCACCTTACAGTAATTATAAGTATAGCCAAATTAGTTTACGAGGGCATACCTATGACTGTTTCCATAACAATAAAGATAACTGCCTATGTCCGGAAATAGAAGAGGTAAGCTCATACAAATACTTAGGTTTAACTATAGACTGCCGCTTTTCATGGTCACTGCATGTAGAATATGTTTGCACTAAATTAAGATCAGTTATAGGTAAAATGTATAATCTAAAAAGAATTGTAAGTAAAAGTATTATGTATATGTTGTACTATGCATTGGCAGATGCTATAATGTGTTACGGGCTGAGTAGCTATGGACTTACCTTTCAAACATACATAAATAAAATAAAATTACTACAAATGAAACTTCTAAAATTTTTAATAGACTCAAAAACTAAACGAAATCTTAATAAAAACTATGAAAAAATATACAACATCACTAAAATACTACCCATTGATCTTAAATTAAAACAGCTGTTAATATTAGAACAGTATAATAATACTGAATTTAAAATTGAAAGAATTCATCGCTATCCAACCCGTAAGGCGGAAACCAGTACTTATAGTGTACCGAGCACCTGTAATTACTTTGGTGAGCGAACAAGGCAATGGCTTACTCCTACCTTACACAATGAATTACCTGAGGGTTTTGTAGAAAAAGCCACTTCAAAAACGAACCTGAAAGTAAGATTAAAACTACACTACCTCTCACAGTGCGCCTAACATTGTTATCAATGCGTAGGTACTTTATTGTGTACGGTGGCGGTCTCGCTAAACGTACACTTGTCCGGGATTGGTAATGCACATGCAGATCTTCACACCCGAATCATTAAATCGTAAGAGCCTTAAAAAAAAACACTTGCATTTTGCACCTTGTTCGAAAGAAATAGGAGTCAATATCAGGTGTCACATAATCGAAAACAACCGATCTGTCAAAGATTTCTATGCGCATTATCAATTTTGGAGCACTGTACACTTTGTTTGGACTCATTACCGATCTTAAGCCCTCCTTCGTAAGAGTCAATTTTGACTGCAGGCTGTACCCATTTAAACATTTTTTTTTAATTTTTTGTTTCTGTAATAATTATATATACCTAAAAGTACTAGATTAATTTGTCGATAATATTACTTACCTGATATTAAGTTAACTTACGATGTCAAGTCCGGTTATCTACCTACTTACCGTCTTCACTGTTTCAAAGTCAAAATTATTACTGCATCATTGTGTTCTCTGATTTACTGTTGTTCAGATCAGATATGATAATGTGTACCTTGTCAAGACGGGCGTGAATCAAAGACGGTGACTCGGGTTAGACTGGTTTATTCTATAAGTACATGCTACCCACATCATTACAATATTGACATCCTTCTCCTTTCAAAAAAAAATAATGAAATAAAAACAAAAAAAATAGTTACAATTGGATATTTGCAATAATCCCGACTGTTTACATGTAATAAACACAAATTTCGCATTATTGACAAAAAACATTGATATATAAGTAATATGAATTAATAATGATAGAATCAATTGAATCTAATCGAGTACACATTATATTTAACAAAATCAAACAAAGATTAGGTCTGTACTTATGTTTTATCTACTGCTTCTACCTAGTGAAGGAGGATAAGTACATGTTTGTTTCATAATATATAAATGTATGAATTTCAAAGCATAAGTATTCATAAAAACAATAAATTCATAAGAAGAAAATTTAACATGGTAATAATATTAACAATGTTAGGTATATGTCATGCAATTCTATGAAAATATTGACAATGTTAGGTAAATGTCATGCAATTCTTGTAATTCTATGAAAAATTCTTTAAAAAAATAAGTAGACGATACAATTATACGAATAAAGCATAGGCATCTCCAATAACAATCATAATGATCTAGCTCATAAGTACCTATAGATCCACTTTATTCTACAGAGTACACAATTATTATTACACATAAATGTAATGTTACAGTTTTATCAGAGAATAGGTAGGTTCCTAGGTACCTTACCATGACTAAAATTGGTATCCGACGTACAATACACTGTAAATATGTAGAACAAAATCACTTCTAGAATGTCGACAGCGACACATACATTGTATAGGTACACAGTTAAAATTATTTGTATTTAGGTAGGTATATTGAATAATTTAATGGATACATGCACAAATTACGAATCATAAATTATGAATTAATAATTTAAAAAAAAATTGTTTCATCAATAAATTAAGTAGGTAAATTACAATACAATGACATTCATTCATCTAAATATAATATTATGTAATGTAATATGTACATATTTTTTATTTTTATTATTTATTATAATGTATAGATTTCTTAACTACATTGGTAGGTATTTCAAGTGTGCAGTTGTGGCGTTGAAAATCCGTATCGCTCAGGAGGCCTCACCGTCCTGCCATAACGAGTTACATAAGCGTCAGTCGCATTGTTTACAACAGGTTCATTTACCTGGACACCGGGGCTGCGCGGGGGGGACTCGCCATTGCTGATAACAATGTCATCATATTGTAAACTACTCCGACCGACATTACTTGATCCTTGAAATTTATTACAGACCCTTGAGTCAATTATAATATGTCTACGGTTACGAATCATTATTCCTCCCGATTCCATTTCAATTTCATACGATCTCTGCCCTTTTATATTTCTGATTGTACCGTTTTTCCAAGAGTTATTTACCCATGCTTTGACTTTTTGACCAACTATAAGAGGAGGTAAATCTTTAGCGCCAATATCAAAATATTTCTTTTCCTGTTCCTTGCGACGTTTTAATGATGGTATAACATTTGTATGACATTTAGGTTTTAATAATTTTAATGAGCATGGTAAAATACTGCGAAGTTTTCTACTGTATAGAAGCTCAGCAGGCGACGGCAAAGTGTGATCTATTGGTGTATTTAGATATTCTAAAAGTCCTAGACGGAAGTCAGACCCATCGAAAGTAGTCTTCTTTAACATTGTTTTAACAGTTTGTACAGCTCTTTCAACTTGTCCGTTCGATTGAGGATATCTCGGCGAGGATGTTACATGCCGAAACTTCCACATTTGTGAAAATGTTCTAAAGCTTTCACTGCTGAACTCCGGTCCATTATCTGACATGACTATATCTGCTATGCCCTGCCTACTAAATACTACCTTCAACTGGTCTATCACCGTTGTGGAGGTCATGGATTGCAATTCTATAACTTCAATAAATTTACTATAACAATCTACTACTATCAAGAATATTTTGTCCCTATAGTGACATAAATCAACGCCTATTTTGGACCATGCCCGTTCAGGAATGTCATGTTGCATTAATGTTTCTTTATTGTTAGCCTTCCTATGTGTTAGGCACGCCTGACAGCTAGATACCATGTCCTCAAGTTGCGAGTTCATGTTCGGCCAGTACATTATTTCTCTCGCCCTTAGTTTACATTTTTCGATGCCTAAATGGCCTATATGTATGTTACGTAACATTTCTGAGCGTAAACATTTAGGTATAACTATGCGCGCGCCTTTCCATACTAATCCAAAATCTACCGTTAACTCGTCCCTAATGTTCCAATAACAACGAAGTGACGCGTCCACATCTGATCGCGATACCGGCCAACCATTTTTTATAATTTTTATTAACGATTGTAACTCTGTATCTTGGCGAGTATATTTTTGTATAGCTAGGAAATGCGTATCGGTGAGGTCGTTGCCGACGGCCACCGCGCACACGGCGGCGCGCGCCTCCAGGTGGTCACGCGGCTCCAGCTCGCCGCTGCTCTCGCTGAGGGCAACTGCCCTAGACAGCGCGTCCGCTATGTGTAGGTATTTTCCGGGCTTATAAACAAGTTTAAATGAATATGGTTGCAATCTCATTAACATTCTTTGTAATCTTGGCGGTGCGTTTACTATCGGTTTATTTATGATACTAATCAACGGTTTGTGATCTGTTTCTATTGTTATGTCGGATCGCCCGTATATGTAGGTATAGAATTTTTCACAAGCAAATACGCATGCAAACAATTCTTTTTCTATTTGGGCGTATGCTTGTTCCGTTTTATTTAACGATTTAGACGCGTAACAAACGGGCAAACCGCCCTGCAGCAAACATGCCCCTAGCCCGTGCTTGCTGGCATCTACAGACAGCGTGACTGGCTTGTCTAGACTGTAATATTGTAACACGGGCGGACTTATTAAACATTGCTTAATCATATTGAAACTCTTGTTGTGATGTTCGCTCCAGTGCCATTCGATATCCTTTTTTAATAGTTCGCGCAATATGTGTGTTTTATCAGACAAGTTTGGAACAAAACTACCTACATAGGTCACGAGCCCTAAAAACCGTTCCAAATCTTTAACATTTTTAGGTTCAGGCATATTTTTAATGGCCTCTGTGTGTGATTCATCGGGTGAGATTCCGTGTTCACTTATTTTATGACCTAAATATGTGATCTCTGTTAATCCGATTTTACATTTTTTTCTATTCAATTTTATATTGATTTCACGACATTTTTGTAGTACTTTACGCAGGCGTAAATCATGCTCTTCTTTGTCTTTACCGTAGACAAGCAAATCATCAATAAATTGACAAACACCGTCCAGGCTATCTAGGTGCTCTAGGAGCCTTTTGTGGAAAACTTCCGAAGCTGATGAAATACCGAACGGCATTCTTAAAAATTTATATCTACCGAACACCGTATTAAAGGTACATAAGTCAGTACAATCATCATGTAACTTCAATTGCCAAAATCCTAATTTCGCATCTAACGTGCTATATACCTTAGAACCTGACAACTTAGATGTGATTTCATCAAGTGTGGGAAGTTTAAAATGTTCACGTTTGATTGCCCTATTCAGGTCTTGCGGATCTAAACACACCCTAAAATCACCGTCCGCTTTTTTAGCTAGCGTCATACTGCTGACCCAATCGGTAGGTCCCTCAACTTTAGCAATAATGCCTTGTTTTTCCATATCTAATAACTTATTTTTAAAACTTTCTTTAATAGCAATTGGCATTTTTCTAGGAGCATGAACTACCGGTTGTATATTATCTTTTAAAAGTATTTTGTAACTGCCAGGCAAACAACCTAGACCCTCAAAAACATCTGGGTAATCGTCTAATATCCTTTCACTATCATTTTTGGAAGTAATCGACATTATTCGCTTAATTACATTCAGTTCCTCACACGATTCTCGACCTAAAATAGCAGGTGAATCAACATCGGCAATAACAAATTTTAGTATGTAGGTTATATTTTTGTGAGTAATTTTTAAACTACACTTACCTAAAACGTGTATGCTAGCCCCAGAATATCCACGTAATTTCATAGTTGTGTTTGTCAACTCACTTTCTAAAACACCTATTTGATTCAAATATCTTTTAGGCAACACATTTACGTCAGCCCCAGTGTCCAGTTTAAAATTAATAGGTTTATTATTTACATACAAAGTGGCAGACCACGAATCATCGGAATTAATCTTATTAATTACCTGATCGGATGAGTTCCCATCGATTTCATACAATACTTGGCACATTTTCGCATAATGATTATAACGGTTGCACTTATTGCACTTTGCACCATACGCGGGACACTGGTACATGTTATGACTCATACCGCACTTGTAACACACACGCGAGGATCGCGCAGGAGGCGGCGGCGGCGGCGATGGGGCGGCGGCCGAGGCGGCGGCGGGTGCCGGGTCTCCGTGCCCGCGCCCTCGCGCCCTGCCTCGCGCCCGCCCGCGCCCACGCCCGCGCCTGCGACGCTCACGTACTCCCTGCTGCATCCAATCCACCGATTCCGTATTTTCTGCACTATTGCCTGTGCAATTGCCGCAACATTTATTATTTATCTCGTTCACGTGATGCGCTGAAACCTCGGTATTTATATTCGTAGCTTGCACCCTTGATAGTTCGGCTAGCTGGCAAATATCTAACGCCTTTTTCAGCGTTAAGTCACTCTCTCTAAGCAAACGTTCCCGTAATGAATTATCATGGATTCCACAAATCAAACGGTCCTTGACAAGGTCGTTACAAAGATCTTTGAACTCACATTTGGCGGCCATCTTATTCAGTTCGAAGACATACTGTTCAACGGATTCAAATTCCCTTTGTTCTCGGATAAAGAACTTGTGACGTTCTACTGTTAAGTTTTTCTTCGGTAAAAAGAAATTATCAAATTCTTCTAAAACTTCGTCGACTGTGGTGCATTTTGTTTTGAATGTATCGTGAACTTCTCTGCACCTTGGGCCAATTATATGCAACAAAATACTAATTTGCACCTTTGCATCTTTTTTGGAAAACTCGCACGCCTGATAGTATATTTCAAAAGACTTTTTCCACTCTTCCCATGATTTGCTTAGGTTTCCCGAGGTTACATTTGTAATATTGTTATCAAATTGGAATGGTAACGGCGGTTTTAATACGGCTTCCATTTTGAATCTGCACCGAATTTATTTTCTAATTTACTTTTTAATCTTATTTATTTATACTGTTTTTATTAAATTTACCACACGTCTTATCACTGCGACCACTGTATATTCGGGATTTATACGTGTTTAAACACTCACGAAGATTTAATTAGTTCCTAATACCGACTGCGCCATGTCAAGACGGGCGTGAATCAAAGACGGTGACTCGGGTTAGACTGGTTTATTCTATAAGTACATGCTACCCACATCATTACAATATTGACATACCTCACCTTATATAAACATAGATATGTAAGTACCTAAAGTATTAATAATTGCCTATTTTATTGTATTAAGAGAGTGCTATGTCCGCCATCAAACTGCTGCGCAGTTTGGCAGACCTAAATTGTAATACCAATTAAGAAAAATATATGAATAAACTTTATAAACTTTATAAAAAAAAAAAAAAAAAATTACTTACCATTTACGGCTCAATGTATAGTTAGGGTGGGTTGCATCAACATCCCGGTTATCGTAATAGTTAAGGTTAAACTTAGCAATGACAGAGTCGTTACAGTTAACATTTTACTGCAACGTGTTGCACCATCAAATCGTCGGTCATTGTTAATGTTATTAGGGTTGCTATTCGTTTGAGACATAATTATCCCCAAAGTTATTGTGGGAAACGTTTTTATGTAAGGCAATACCAAATCTAGCTGTCGGACTGAAGCCGTCACAGAGTACATTGTAGCCGTCATTCTCTGTCAAAGCACTCAAAGTCAACATGTCATAGGAACTAAGTCTGTTGTTCCTCCAAATATTGACCAAAAGATTATCATCAATAAAACCCGCGACAAAGTAGACTCTAATAAGCCTTTAGTAAGAGCGGTGGTAGCTCAGTCGGGTAAGCGCCCGCTTCTCACGCCAGAGATGTGGGTCCGATCCCGGCGCTGACATGTACCAATGAGTTCTTTTAACATAAGTACCTACAATGTATACCATCGCTCTTACGGTGAGGAAAACATCGTGAGGAAACCTGCATATCTAGATTTAGCACATCTAGATATGTGAACCCACCAACCCGCAGTGTACCAGCGTGGTGGAGAAATGGTTCAAGCTTTGGAAGGCAGTTTAGACCTTGGGGATATGCACAAAGGTTCCATTCGAGAGAGCCAGGTGCAGGTACTTACACCCCCAGAGAATAGAATAGAATAGAAGCCTTTATTATTAATTAATTCTTAACAAGTTGAAATAAAAACTAACGATGTAATCTATTAAAATAATTATTTATTGACATCCTTCGATTATGCTCATCATTCCTGTTAACTGCATAGACAGGTCCCTCTTCATCAGATGATGAATCATCATAAAAAACCTAGCTGGTGGTACAGCACAGGGTGTCTATTTTGTTTACATTAGTATATTATGCAGCCATGCCGTAGCCACAATAATGGGCTGCACTCTTCTTAGTTCTGTCCTTATTTTCATTGATATATTTCTGTATTTGAGTCATTGCAAAATTTCTGAAAACAAGGTTATTCAATTAAAGAGTTACGTAGGTTACTTTGATATTAGATTTCTGCGCTGGACCGGCAACCGGCAGGTAGCCAGTAGTGGCTGGATAAGGAAGGCCGAGGGCACAGTGTTGTTTCGCTCCTTGGAAGAGCCCATGGCTAGAAGTGGACGCTTATTTGGTGGTGAAGATGATCATTACACCTACAACATAATAATAGGTGCACTTACTTCGTCGTTGGAGGCAGTAAGAAAGGTTCTAGTTTTAAAGCCAACACACGAGCCACATCTTTGAGACCTGGAACCTGCGAATCTATCAGTTCTCTGAAAGTACACCTTTCTCTTCATATTTCGTAAGTTCCGTACTGACTCCACCTCAATCTCAATTTCTGAGGAACTTGTTTCAAGCACTATTTCACGTAGAAGCGACATGATAAGAATTATTGAATATTAATATTTGTACGTAATACTGTTACTTTGAGGTTATACAACGGGTTTGACAGCTACCTGACTTTAACTTTAACAGTAACCGGCCAACATGGGGTGGTTATGGTTATCGTTAAAGTTATGACGTCATTTTAACCATAGTTGAATGGTGCAACCAATTTTTCGCTTAACCGATGCTTTGACAGACGATGTGACGTTTGTAATAGTTAAAGTTAAATGGTGCAACGCACCCTTAGTATATAAAATCTACACGATTAAGTTCAAGTGGTAAACAGAATCACGACCTTAGTCGTTTTATCCATCCTTAATAGATAAATATTCTAGATAACTATAGGTACTAACCGCTTATGCGTGTGAAGTACCCCGGGTGACCTTGGTTCACAGCTGCCGGCCGTGCACTTGCCATAGTTTTAGTTTATAGTTTTTATTTATAGTCAGTGGCATCATAAAGGGAAGCGGCTGAAAATCAGCGCGGTAGTAGGTAATATATTATCTTCTACCGCCTTAGCTGAGCCGCCGTCCGTTTCGGTGCCAGACAACGCACACATATCCTCTCATTTATTTCTTTTGTTTAGTCATAAGGTCTTTGTGTTCATTTATTACTGTTTTTCATTATGTTTTCTTTTTTTTTTCTGTGTGTGTGCGATGGCACGGAATAAACGTTTTTATTATTATTATTATTATTACTTACCTATATCTACTGTGCTAAATGTTTACCTATCTATTAGTATAAAACTGTATTTCAAATTGTAAATTGCAATTTGTAAAGATTATTGCAAAGCTGAACACGTAGACGAGGGACCTATGTGCGGTCTGAGTAGTAAATTTAAAATTTATCATGGTTTTTGAGAGTTATCAGCTCTTGCTGCACACTGGTTTCCCTTAAGAAGACTAACCCCAAAATACGGTTTAGAAAAAAAAAACCTCAAAAGGTAGCATTGTCACTCAGAGGGGGTCAGGTATATTTTGCCCCATACTGTACCATTTTGCCGTTTTTTGTATGGGACACTGATTGGTTTCTATAGTTATTTGTGCTTAGAAAATGATTTAATTGATACCTAAATCTCTCAAGATTTATCATGTAGAGCTATCTCATAACTTATTCCTATAAATACCTACTTACCATACTCTACCTTCACAGATTGAACAGTGGCCTGCACATTTAGATTTTTGTGCAGCCCACTGAACATGTACCTACAGCGTATTTAAACATATTGAGCTTTCGTCACGTAGAACAAAGTCACAGATTCACCAATCTAACCCCCCACCTTCTCTGCTTCCAGCCGCGATCCTGGGCTTCGCGTTGGTGGCCGGCAACTTCGTGGTGCCCTCCGTGATGTCCCGCCGCGGACGCCGCGCCGCCAACCTGGCCAGCATCGTCATTGTCATCGCCGGCTGGCTCTGCATCATCACGGCCGACAGCATCGCCACCCTGCTGGTCGCCAGGTTCCTCCAGGGCTTCTCCATGGGCATGAGCGCTTCCCTCGGACCAGTACTGATAGGAGAATACACCAGCCCCAAGAACCGAGGCATGTTTCTGACAACCGTCTCGCTTTGTATAGCAACTGGAGTGTTGACCGTTCATACTATGGGGTCGTACTTGAGCTGGCAAAGGACAGCGTTGGTCATAGTCTTCATTGCCTTCACGGACCTGGTGATCGTGATGTATTCTCCCGAGTCCCCGAGCTGGCTGGCGGACCAGGGCCGGTATGAGGAATGCAAGGAAGTGTTCCGGTGGCTAAGAGGAGATACAGAGGAGGATGAACTGCACAAGATGATAGAAACCAGTATTCTGGTCAAAGAAGCGAAGGCTGAGGTTGATATTGATGAGAGTTTCAGTAAAAAGATGAAGAGGAATGTAGCGTACTTCAGCAGCACTATTAGGAAGAAGGAGTTTTACAAGCCGATCTTCATAATGGTCCACATTTACACGCTGGGCCAGTGGGCTGGCGCTAACATTCTCGCGGCTTACACTGGAGATGTGTTCAATAACGTTGTCGGCGGCGACGTCAATATATCCCTGATGATTATAACCTTGGACGCCCAGAGAATCGTGTCAAACACTTGTGCCTTATTCGTAATTAAGAAAGTTAAGAGACGCAAAATGCTGCTTATAACTGGCAGTATAAACGTGTTCGCATTCCTAGCCACAGCTGCTTACACCTACCTCAAATCTCAGGGGCGTTTACCCTTCGACCACCCTATACTAGGAGTCTTACTAATCCACACGATAATGTTCTCGATAGCTACCGGTATGGTTCCTTTACCATTCATAATCGCTGGGGAGCTATTTCCGCTAGAATACCGAAGTTTGGCTGGTGGTATCAGTGTTTTGTTTTTGTCTTCTAACTTGTTTATCACGGTGAAAACGCTACCGTTGTTATTGGCAACAGTGGAGCTGCACGGGGCTTTCTGTCTGTACGCCGCAGTAGTGGGGTACTGCCTGGTGGTAGCCCTGATTTTCATGCCGGAGACTAAAGACAGGACTCTTCAGGAGATCGAGGATGAGTTCAGGGGGCGGCCGCTGTCGCCCGAAGAGGTCAAATCGATGGAGTCTCTGACGTCTGTCAAGTATTTGACGAGGGACCGCCGGTGTAGCAGTCCAGCGATTTAGGTAGGGAAATTGGTGTTGAAATTATGATTTCTGTACCGTTAATATAAGTCGGGGTTTTGTCTACAGTGTTCCAAACTACATTAATTTATGTAAAAAGAGCAAGTGGGTGTCTGTTATGTTATTTATATAAAGAAAAATCTACAGGTACATTTATACCTGTTTGTGTGAACATTTTTGTAGACATAAAACAGCTACTGAAATGCTTGTAAAGAAACTGAACAAATACCATTTTACAATGAACAATATATTTAATACTTACCTAAGTATTACCCTCTGGTGTGTGGAAATTATCAAGTGAATAGTTTCAGATATTATATAAGTATTTATGAAATTAAATAAATCTTAGTGCTTAGTATTAGATATGGTTACCTAATTTATTTTGTGATTTAAAGTATTAACAAGAGTTTAAATTATTAATATTTTTTATACTTAATTATGTAGTAGATAACTTAAATGAGATGGGGTCCAATAGGTTGGTATGTACTTAATTAAGTACTTATGATAATTAATTAGGTACTTATTAGTATGTAAGTAAGCACGAATATAAGTGAACGTTTAAATGACAATAAATTATTTTTACAACATTGTGTACTTGAAGTGTTTTGTTTTCCTTACTTATACCCACTTATACCCATACTAATTATATCTACTTATTAATTATTTTTAACCAGCTGTTCCCGCGAACTTCGCTTCACCTTAAAAAGTTTTCCCATCGGAATTCCGGGATAAAAGGAAGCCTATGTTCTTTCTCAGGGTCTAGAGTCTAGACACTCTAGACCATATGTATACCAAATTTCATCCAAATCCGTTAAGTAGTTTTGGCGTGAAAGAGTAACAGACAGACAGACACAGTTACTTTCACATTTATATTATTAGTTAGGAGGATAGGATTAGGATTAGGATTAGGATTTTTAATTCTTTCAAGTACTTTTAGGCATTTATAGAGCAAACAGTAACAGATACCAGATACCTACACAGGTACACAGCGACTCGTCAGAGTGCCAATGCTACGATCAACCATAGAGGGGTCAGTACTCTTTGCCCCAGACTCTACCTAAATAAGGCGATTTCATGAACACATCCCAAGGCTAATGGGGTACCCTAGCTTATGAGTTTTTACCCGACTGCCGAAGGAGGAGGGTAATGTTTTTCGATTGTATGTTTGTATGTATGTATGTTTGTCTGTTTCTTTGTTCCCTCCTGTAGCCTAAACGGCTTGATAGATTTTGATGTATGAGGTATCGTTAGAAGCGTATTGATTGCGCGATGGTTATAGGCTATGTAACGTTACATAAATATAAATGTATATAGCGCCCTCTAGAGGACATAAAGTGATGATCGAAAAAATAACATTTTTCCAACTATGCTGTGTGGGGTATCAAATGAAAGGATTTGATTAGCACATTACAAAAATATGCATATTGTAGGTATTTAAATCACAACACCAAAATTATTGAAATAAAAAATGTTCCTAAACAACTAAAAAAATAAATAAAAAGATATAATTATAAACAAACAAAAAACCCGACTGCACGCTAAAAAGATGAAAACAAGCCCCAATCTTAATGGAAAGTATCGCAGACGGAGACCAACATGACCGCCACAGACGACCACACACCTTTCTAAGTAACATTCAGCTAAATGGTGAACCCTCTGCTGGTCCCCGCCTGCGATACTTTCCATTAACATTGGGGCTTGTTTTCATCTTTTTAGCGTGCAGTCGGGTTTTTTGTTTGTTTATAATTATTTATTGAAAGCTTCGGAGTACTGGAGTTTTTATTTTTATTAACTAACTTAATAGTAGGTAAGTTGTCCTAAATTAATCAAGAAGACATGTCCATATCAGTGTCAGAAATCACGAAGAATATAATAATTTATTGCCCATCATCAGCCAATAATCATCCACTGCTAGACATAGGCCTCTCCCAAGGAGCGCCACAACACTCGGTCCTTGGCCGTCCTCATCCAGCCATTACCTAAGGTCGTCGGTCCAGCGGGCAGGAAGGCCCAACGGTTATCGGTTCTTCGGCAGATATGACCAGCCCACTGCCACTTCAGTTTGCATATTTTGACGGCTCAGTCGGTAACCTTAGTCCTCTGTCGGATAACCTCGTTTCTGATACGATCCATCAGAGAAACCCCGAGCATAGCTCTCTCCATAGCACGCTGAGCGACTTTAAATCGGTGGACCAGTCCTACCGTCAGTGTCCACGTCTCTGCACCATACGTCATCACTGGCAGGACGCACCAAGGTTGAAGACTTTTGTTGTCCGAATACTATAAACTTTTTTAGTTGATGACACCTTAGGAGGGTAGCCGATAGTGGTTGGATCAGGAAGCCCGAGGACCGAGTGTAGTGGCGCTCCTTGGGAGAGGCATATGTCCAGCAGTGGATGATTATTGGCTGATGATGAGTTGATGACACTTTGCAAGTTTTTGTTGCAAAGTGAGCATTCTTGGACTCTATGAACGGCGGTCTGTTGATCACAAAATTGACTTTATTTCACCGCTTGCAGTAGATGACTGGCATAATAAAATTCATTGCAAGTTGGTTTATCTACTGCTGAGTCAATATGGTAGGTAGGTATACAGCCGTTTTCGCACGATTTATTTATATTTCTACCAAATTAAACAAATCTGCTGAGAAAAGTGAAGCAATTTGTGACTTTCTTAATGTACCTACAGAAACATTTGTCTCTAGCAATATTAATAAATATGTGTGAAACATTAAGCAGATCTAAGAGAACAAAATAAAAAAAGTAAAAAATATCTTTAATGGAATATTTGAAATACAGCTGTCTAGCAATTTTTGATATTTTCTATGCTTACCAACTTTTGGCGATTTATTGTGATAACCAATTTCTGATACGACATTTGTTAACCAACTAATGGAAAACGAGCACAGCGACTTCTGGAGTGTTATGGCGACAAGCTTGCTTGTAAGTAGAAGTACGTACATATTAGTTATATGTACTAGAAATAAGAATGCATCTAAAACGGCCAAACCCAGTCTGTTGGATCACTTATCTTTAGGAAATGTGATTATATCTTCAGAATAAATTTAGAAAATTGCAATGTCATGAAAAACTATGGAAATATAGGATGTTATAAAAATGTTAAGAAAGCGTAATGGGGCGACTCAGCTAGTCATAGTAAACAAATTTTGCCCTAGCATTTTTAGTTTTTCGTGAAAAACCAATTAAGTAATCCACTCCTTATAGTAAAAGTCAAGTTTGCATAGGGATGACAATTATTATTTTTATCGTGAATATGCAAAGCTTGTAAAACAAAAAATGTTCATCATCAGCCAATAATCATCGTAGGGCGTCCCACGCTGCGTTTGCCTGTTCGTGGTCTCCACTCGAGAACTCGTCTACCCCAACGGTTATCGGTTCTTCGGCAGATATGACCAGCCCACTGCCACTTCAGCTTGCATATTTTGACAGCTATGTCGGTAACCTTAGTCCTCTGACGGATAACCTCATTTCTGATACGATCCATCAGAGAAACCCCGAGCATAGCTCTCTCAAAAAATGTTCACGAAGGGTTAATTAGGTACTTTGTAGGGGAAACCGGTGTGAAATAAATATATTTATTTAACTCTTTATTGTACAGATATTAAAAATAAAAGTACAAAGGGTGGACTTAACGCTAAAAGCATTTTCTGCCAGTCAACCCGCAGGAGGTACAGGAAAAAATAGGTAATAAGGTGTACAAAAAAAGAATTTAAAAAAAAGGAAAAGAATAGTAAACCTAAGTCACTTAATATTATGTAGTCTGAGCCTATCTGAAACCTAGTTAAACATTGTGAGATATGGCGTTTCGACTTTCTCCGTGTTCGGCATCATAAGGGTCACAGTGACAGTTAAATAAAGTCAATTTTTCTCTCCACCTTTAGTTTGCAAGGTGCGGGTGCCTATATAAATAGAGTGAGTCGCCCGCGCGCCTCAGTTGGTTTTTGATTTTTGAAGTGAACACTTCGGCAAAATGGCTCAATGTAGCCACGGTTCTCGTCGGCTTCGCTCCGAACGGGGAAAAATATAATATTGAATTTGCGGAGTCCTCGCTGCCGGGAGCAGCGTGATGCGGACCAGGCGGCGCGGGGCGCGGCTGCCGCGACACGTGGCGTCGGGGAGCGGGACCTGCCGGCTGCTGCGCACGCAGCCATTGCTGAGGATTTCGCAACGAAGGTTTGAGTTGATAAGCCGTGAGTAAAATGCTATTATTTACTTTTAAAAGCTCAGCCACTGGTCATAATGCTCCGGCGCTTGGGGTTTTTATCCCACGCAGTAGGGTCCGATTCAATAGTCGTGGTGATGATTGATCACATATTCCGGTCCTACTAGTGGCGCTTGAGCTAGATACTTAGGTACATTAATGACCGCTTTAAGTAAAGCATTATGTTTATTTTATACAGGAAAAAATAATAAAAATATATTTTTCTACCCTCAATTTCTAATATTTTTAGAAAACAGTTGATAAAAACTTTGCTATTACAATAATGCACTTGATTATAGCTTATGTAAGGCTTTACAAACAGGAGCTTTCCAGGACCGTCATAGGATTTTTTACAGGAAGCACGTGGCTCCGAGTTTCAGTATGTTGGGACATTGTGGCATGTGCGGCAAGTAATGTGATCCGCCGGTACCTACCCGCTGAGGGTAGGCAGGGCGATTCGGTGAAATTGAAGTTTCGTGTAACCTGCACCCGGCCCTGTGCTCCCGCGCTGGCCGCCGTCTCGTGCCACCTGCATCGCAGCGTACACCCGGCCCGGCGCTCCTGCCCTGGCCACCGGTTCGTGCCACCTGCATCGCAGCATACACCCGGCCCTGTGCTCCTGCGCTGGCCGCCGTCTCGTGCCACCTGCATCGCAGCATACACCCGGTCCTGGCCCTGGCCACCGGTTTGTGGTACCTGCATCGCTGCATAGACCCAGCCATGCGCTCCTGCCCTGGCGGCTGTACACCAGGTCCTGGCCCTGGCCACCGTTTTGTGCCACCTGCATCGCAGCGTACACCCGGTCCTGGCCCTGGCCACCGGTTTGTGCTACCTGCATCGCTGCATAGACCCAGCTATGCACTCCTGCCCTGGCGGCTGTGTTGTCCCACCTGCATCGCTGCGCACACCTGGCACTCCTGTTCTGGTTGCCAGATCCAAACGCCCCCTGTCTGGGAAGAGATTTTATGCTCAGCGGAACCGCCTGCACTATTGCTAGCACGGTCATCATCATCATCAGCCATCATTATGAGTGACTTATTTAGAAGGTATCGAGTAACGTGCGCTATTCATCAGTGATTTTCGCATATGCAGACGAACGTTTACTGCCAAGGTTGGTCATGTTAGCCATACAAGGGCACACCAACGAAGCCTGAGTAACCACCTGCAGTCGCCGTAGCCGCATCGGCATGGATGACGACAAATCGGGTAACGTGCACCGCTTCTAAAAGTGTTATAGCACTTCAATTTGATGCCTCCGCTGAGGTAGGGTATTCTATTAAAGCAGCTTTCTTCTGAACTACCCAAAGTGACCTGCAGACTGCTCCTGGGGATAGTTGTGCAATCAATTTTTTATTTCGATGTCTCTGCTGAAGAAACTGTCTAATGCAGCTTTTGTTCTAAACTGCCTAAAGATCATTGGACTGCTCATGGGAATGGTGACGCACGGTAAGTACAGGAGCGTTACTCTATACTGATGAAAAACGAACGAACGAGAGCTGTCGTGCAATCGGCACGTTTAATACATACAAACAGATAGCTCGCGCCGCAGTGCACTGAAAGTTCGTTTTTCGTCATATAAAGTGACCCCCCCAGACACTATCTTAAGTGTCATGACACATCGGCAGATTCCAGCTTTGAGTCTTTTCTTTTCTCGGCTGTGAGCAAAGTGAATCCCACCGGCGAGTGTTCAACCTAAAAGCACTGAGCTAATTCCTGATTTCGTGAAAGTCGCTGTTGCTATACCATACCGCTTCACAAGTTACCGAATTTATTATGATCCTACTGTCGGGTGATCATGATCGGAGTGTCATCGCGGTTTCTGAGTGGCACCATATTAGCTGTCTTCCTTATGTCCCAGTGGATTGTGAGTGTATCCGAGCTCTTTGTTGAAAAATGCGTGAACCTCCTACGCAGCAGCTGTCAACTAGTTGTGTATCGAATAAATCGAGTAACGGTGCTCTTGCACGAGACGACTACCTTTTGGTAAAATTATAACTTCCACTATTCTGGGAACATGCATATACCTACTGTGTACTGTGTATCACATCACGTGTAGCCGCAGCCCTACTCAATGTACGGGGCTAGATAATAAACAATGGCAGTCGTCATTAAATTTCTATAAATTTCGAAGGTCATCATTTGGAGCACAATCCAAAGGGTGAAAGTACCTATTCATGCCTAAACGGCTTCTCTAATGAAAATTTATTTTTAATTCGATTCTGGCGCAAACGTTTCATAACTACACTCGCGAGCAACCAAATCGACTCAAGCCTTCACGGCGCACATATACATTGATTTTCCTAAAACGATAAATGGTAAATATAAAAGTGATATGTCATTCGAAAGCTGAAGAATTAGGCTTTCAATTAAGATCAATACCATAAAAAAAAACTAAGCGCAGATTTAATGACGCATTTTAATTGCCCGTCAGTGTTAATTACCTCATTAGGAATCCACGCCTTGCGCTACCTGATCCCGCTATAAAACCTTTCCACATCCGGTGTACCTTATCAGTCGCTTGTTGCAAGTTGACCGGTACACATCTCGTTGCATTGTATTCCTTGTTTTCGCAAACCCATGGATACCACACCAGAAGAAGCTGCTCAAGTTGTTGCCTTGCTGCAACAAGGGTTAAGTCAGCGAGCAGTCGCTGCCCAGCTCCACTTGAGCCAGTCTGCTGTATCCCGAGTATACAGACGGTTCCAAGAGACTGGTGCCTTCAATCGAAGACCAAGAACGGGCCGCCACCGCTGCACTTCAGAGAGAGACGACCGCTTCATTGTCTCAACCTCGCTGCGCAATCGACACCTTACGGGCGTTGATGTGCAGCAAGAACTGAGACGTGTACGACAAGTGGCTGTCAGCGAGTGGACAGTGAGAAGACGCTTGAAGGAAGCCAACTTGACACCAAAAAGACCTGCATCAGGCCCCAAATTGACTGCAGGCCACCGACAAGCGCGTCTTCAGTTTGCTCGAGAGCATCTCGATTGGAGCATTGCGCAATGGCGGTCGGTCCTGTTTACTGATGAGTGCAGAGTGTGTCTGCATGGCAGTGACAGGAGAGGCCGGGTCTACCGGCGTCCGGGGGAACGATTTGCCCAATGTTGTTTCGCTGAAACAGTAGCATATGGCGGCGGTTCCTGCATGATGTGGGCTGGTATTTCTCTAGAGGGAAAAACCGCACTTGTTTTCGTGCCTGGAGGCGGCCGAGGAGGCGGGTTAACAGCTGATCGGTACATCACCGACATTCTACTCGGTCATGTTGTGCCCTATGCAGAATTTGTCGGTGAAGACTTCGTGCTAATGCACGACAATGCCCGCTGCCACACGGCACGAGTCAGTCGGCAGTTTCTGAGAGAGAAGGAATTGCGCACGATGGACTGGCCTGCGCTCAGTCCTGACCTGAATCCCATCGAACACTTATGGGACGAGCTCAAAAGAAGAGTTCGGGCCAGGAATCCAGTCCCTGCAAGCGTGGACGAGCTGAAGACAGCTTTATTAGAGGAGTGGGACGGCATTCCTCAGGAAACTGTCAAAAAGTTGATAAGGTCTATGAGAAACAGGCTGCAGGCTGTAATAAGGGCAAGAGGGGGCAATACAAAGTATTGATTTAAATAAATAAATTTTTATCTTAACATTTTTTGTTTAATTTGTATAATACGATACCCATACCCTTTTTTCCTAAATTCCCGTTTTTCCTACAATTGCGTTCAGACATCATTTATTTCAAAAATGATGAATGGATTTCAATAATAATGATATCAAATTAAAGCTGACATCTTAAGCTTTTAAATGACATATCATTTTTATTATTTCTATTCATAATTTTACTTGTATTAATGTATGTTTGCGCCGTCAAGGCTTGAGTCGATTTGGTTGCTCGCGAGTGTATTTTTCAACACTGTATCTGCTGAAACTACTTAGACTGACTGGTTAAGATGCAGACGTGCCGTTTTCACAATTCCATTTTGAGTAATCCTCAACTGTTTTATGGATCTTTCAGTTAGTTACGTAACTAGTTACCAAGTAAAAAATTACTTGTGTCATGCTCGTACTCGCATCTCATTTAGGAGCTCTCTGGCCTCTAGCTGAAGGCTAGAACTGGTATATATATCTACCAAGCTAGTACAGAGCTATAACCGGGCAGCGGTGACGTGGTAACTGCTTGATTTATTAGAGTTTGCTGAAAACTTTCTAAATAAGTAATAATTATTAGTCATAATATTAACTCTTCGCAGTTCTTTCAGAATGCAATACCAGGTCGCTGGAGTAGGTAACCTTCCTTAGCTGGACAACAACAACAACAAGCCTTTTTGTTTTAATGAATGTCACAGTTATTCGCTGTTCCACTCTCATATCGATGTCCAAGGAATTTTTCTTGGGTATAGCTAACTACCTAAGTTTACCTATAGATAGCCGCAAGCTATCTGCTGTTGGCGAACTGTCAGTTCTCAGGCTCGAGGTGGCTCGTCCAACTGTCCATGTTCCCGCCACCGTGATTGTTGCTTCCACAGATTAGAGAGTCTATGTTGGCTGTCGTTGCATCAGGTCTGATCAGGTACAACTAACATCTTTACGTACCATCTTTATTTAATCGAGCTATTTTGTTTTATCTAGGTTGACTTAATGGTTTTAAAATCGAACCTACAACAATGTAAGTAGGTACCTACCTACGTACCTTTGAAGTTGCAACAAGGCGAAGCCTTAAGGTTTTGGCCGAGACCTGCCCTTAGTGTTGACGAACATACCTAAAGGTGACCTTGTTAATGTTTTTCATATGAAGTACTGAACATTTTACTTATCCTGGTGGCATGACTGATCATTTACTTACCCAGTTAAGACATGTTAGCCGGGTTTCATTTATCAACTATTATAATTGTTATTGTTGTATTAATCAATCTTTATTAATTGATGTCATCTACCAAGGAATGCTGCCAGAGCTCAT
Organism: Plutella xylostella; assembly: GCF_932276165.1. Lineage (NCBI taxonomy): Eukaryota > Metazoa > Arthropoda > Insecta > Lepidoptera > Plutellidae > Plutella > Plutella xylostella. Next base: position 1,519,876 of record NC_064007.1, on the reverse strand, counting down.
AATATTCACACATGATGATACAGAATGATAGTAGCCCACAAAATCGGTGCAAAGGCTTATAAAATAACTTTCCTTCCTAGTAGGACTGCACAGGAACTCGTTAACCGCCGAGTTAGTTAGAATACAAAATTAGACTGTGAATGTAGTGACCTGCATCATGTTTTGAAAAACTGAATACTTAGTTATCCGCCAGTGTCACAGCCTTCATCTAATCTTTTCCAGTAGCTGATGAGGCTGAGATATTTAGTAAAATTATCTTCCCTTCAAGCACCACTCCTCGTTCCAAGGACTAGATGCCGCGCCAGGTGTTGCAGGCCGTGTCGTCATACAGGGCTGACTGAGCAGGTCCTCGAGGCTCCACGGTCGGCTGCTGCATTTCTGAGGTCAGTCCAGAATTACATACCCTCGTCAGCATGTGCTGACCTGAGCCCCAGCGGCCTGGATCGATATTCTACATTTTACAGCTTTTAAATATTGTTGCAAAGTATTTCACTGGTTCCATCCATTCGGCTAGTGTATGTTAAAAATATTTCCTTGACAATAACAAGATTTTGATCAATAATTACTTATAAGTATTGCTTTCGAAGAGGCACTGTGTGTATCCATATGTATAAATACCTACCTATATTTATAGGTATATACCTTCCATAACTTTCTGACAAGTCAGGAATAATAAGGAAGTACTTAAGTCTTATGTATACTTATACCTTTCTTTTTAGTATATCTATTACCTAGAAATCTATGCATTATAAATTTATAGATTCAAATATTTATCTACTGATACACTCATCAGTAGCTTATGGGTCACAGTTGGTTTTCTCTCCACCATGCGATAATAAACACATCTCACAATGTTTAACTAGGTTTCAGATAGGCTCAGACTACATAATAGACGCATTTTTCCTGAAATAAAAATGACATATTATGTATCTAGCCTATCTGAAACCTAGTCATTTCTGCATGGTGATATTACAACTGAGGCGCGCGGGCGACTCACTCTATTTATATAGGCACCCGCACCTTGCAAACTAAAGGTGGAGAGAAAAATTGACTTTATTTAACTGTCACTGTGACCCTTATGATGCCGAACACGGAGAAAGTCGAAACGCCATATCTCACAATGTTTAACTAGGTTTCAGATAGGCTAGATACATAATATGTCATTTTTATTTCAGGAAAAATGCGTCTATTATACCTAATTAACCTATATACAAATATACCGATACATACCTACAATATATTATACATAATATATATACATAAGAATATCTAATACATACATAATAATATATACCTATAAAATATACTTAAGCGGTTCAGGAGAAGCGGTCTATTTATCTAACTTGCTAAGGTAGTAAGCACGAGTCAAACATTTAAACACGTTGCGAGAAGGTGCACTTCTAATATTGGGAGGAAGATTGTTCCATAATCGTACAGCCGTGACCGCGAAGGAATCGGACATAAAGCCAGAATGGAAGGAGGGCAGAGCTAAGAGTAAATTGTGAGAGGATCGTAAATGCTTGGAGTGGGTATCTGAGAGAAATGTGAACATAGACTTAAGATAGGCAGGGGTATTTGGCTCGCGGAGAATAGAGAAAAGTAAACATAGAATACGTAAGTTCCTACGATCACGAATTGGGAGCCATTTAAGCTGTGAGCGGTACTGAGACACGTGATCATATTTACGCAGCCCAAAAACGAAACGAATGCAGGTGTTCAGTAAGCGTTCTAGCTTATTGAGCTGTGCTTCGGTCAGGTCCAGGTAGCATACGTCCGCGTAGTCTATAATAGGTACTAGGAGAGAGTTGACTAAGGCTAGTTTAGTATGCTGCGGAAGGAAATTTTTCATGCGATATATATACAAATAATAACTTACTTTTAAATTATTTATCTACTTAGTTACCTATCATGAATAATATAGTTAGTGAATCGTGAGGTGCACATAAAATTATCAAAAATATTGTATAACTAGCTGTGGCCGCGAGCTTCGCTTCGCCTTAAAAAGTTTTCCTGTGGGAATACCGCGATAAAAAGTAGCCTATGTTCTTTCTCAGGGTCTAGACTATCTGTATACCTAATAATAAATTTCATTCAAATCCGTTCAGTAGTTTTGGCGCGAAAGAGTAACAGACAGACACAGTTACTTTCGCATTTATAATATTAGTAAGGATTCTATGGACTCTGCGCGCGTGTCAGTATGTGACAATGACAAAGTACTTAAGGCTATTCTTATAAACTAAATAATTTTACGTAAGTAGTTAAGTATTTACATTAGGTAACTACTCTAGCTACAATTCTAGAGTGTTCCATTTTTGTTTTTTTTTGTACCTAGTTACGCTCTTTGCTATCAATGCCTAACGTCGCGGTAGGCTTTTAACTTCCGTTATCATTTCGATCATAGACATATTTATAGGACAATACAGGATGTCACAAAAAGGTACGTAGATTGCAAGCCATAGGGGGTCACACTATCGTTACACATCGTTAGGCCTCTCTCACACCGCCACACATCACGCTAAGGTTGCGAGAATAGGTGTCCGAATGTTAAATTGTTTGTACTTAGGTAAATTTGTGTATGAAAACTCGCAAAGTCTAGTACAGAAAACGCACCTACGTGCGTTCACGCGGCATAGGTAGAATGTACGCAACACGCAGCGTGATGCATGACAGGTTGAGAACGGCTAATTTATGGCGGACGACATCTGGTCACAGCAGCGACCTGAAATTAAGAAAACAACACCCTGTACTATAAAAAAATAGTAATATCTAACATTTCCATTAGTGATTGACTGAATTTCGGTGGGTTTTTATGTTCTACTAAGATATTTATCTACCGATAGGTAAAAGATACAATCGCACAGTGATTTTCTAAAATTCGCGGTCTATTTTTGTATCCTGCTTAGATTATGTTTGTCTGATGATTGCCGATGATTATATTATTAGGCTGCGTCTATGCGTTGTCTAAGTGTCCTCTCGGAGGCTTCAGTTTCAGGTCGTGCCACAAAATCGGAGCTGAAAATGGTGAAAGATAAAATATGTATCTTAAAACAGGTATATAAGCGATCTTTTTTATTACTATTTTATTTCAACTTTTAATCGTACATTTAAGATGGTGTAAAACTGCCCCTCTGTTGTAACTATAAGGATCCTGCCCAGAGGGACGTAACTTCACATAACTGCAAGCCTCTTGATCCACTGTGAATTATGTTAGATTTTCCGTATCGTTGTGGTACCTTTTTATATATTTTTTTAATAGATCCTTGTAGTTGTCGCATTTTATACTTCCTTGCTAACATTTAAAATAAAATAAAAAAATAAAAAAAAAAAACACGCACTCACGCCTTGTACTAATGTACTCCCTTGCGGGGTAGGCAGAGGTGCATTGCTGCACCCACTTTTCGCCAGAGTGTTATGTTAGTCCCAATGTAATAGGGGGCGGGCCTATTGCCATTTTACGGGCACATCCAAGACCCGAGAACAAATATCTGTGTTTAAACAAATATCTGCCCCGGCCGGGAATCATTTAAAATAATGTCGTTTTTTTAAATGATGTCCTAAAAAAAACACGCGACAATAAAAGGGGAAATAACGTTTCTAAGTACATATTTCTAAAAATCTATGGAAATACGGTTGTCCGAACCTAAAATATTCTTCTAAACCATTCCTAAATCTCGTAACTACATAATATAAAAGTTCTTAAAAAACCTTTCTAAGTGTAACTTAACTCGATTCTCCCAAGAGCAAGCTGGCTGGAGGCCTAGGAATTTTGGTGGAATGACAAAGCATCTGGATTCTTGATCCATTTGAATGCGCCTTGCTGCTTCCTTAGTCCAAGTGGTCACTGTTTAGCACAACAAGTAAATAACTGTCCCACAAAAATATGTTAAAAGATTAATTGTAGGTATAATTTAATAACCCCGATTTTATGCACTTTTTGCCAATAACTTAGTTATAGCTACTTAAAAGTTATTAACTTCTTTTACGAGAACTCACTTTTTGTTTTAGCAAATAATTTAAAATTTTAATATTGCATTTCTATGGTTTTTAGGGTTTTTTTTTTCAAGAATCTAAATACCTAGCTACAAAAACTATAATTTTAAAACTGCGGTATCTTTGTAATGCCTCTTTAACGTAATGTAACGTAACTCGCAAGTCGCAACTAAGCAATAATTACACACCTCGTCATTTGGTGTTATTATTAATAATAGTCCAAACTGCCTTACATTTCTTAGCAGAGTCTTTAATCTTATTATTATTAAAACTTGTCTTCGCACAGTAGTCACATACACATTTATTTATAGATTTAACTTACTAAGTACGTATACCTATAAGTATTTTCTTCACATAACATTGAAAGTCAGGGCGGAGTAACGATGAATGTTTTCTCTCATACGGATCATACACTCACGGGCAATGAAAAGGTTCCACTCACAAAATGCCGACATCAAACGACTATGACTATTATTTCAACATTTAATTTGTTAAATTAACAAAATATTACTGTTTTTAGTTGGTGATATCCTGATACTCTGTTAAATATACTTCAATTTTGCAGAAGGCGTCAGTAAGCTAGCATTTTCTGTTTAGGAGTAATTTGGTGTTTTTTTTCAGTGGAACCTTTTCATTGCCCGTGAGTGTGAGTGTAATTTCAGGGTTCCGCTCATCTGGTATAATCTTTATTGACCAAAACTCATTTCGCATAACTCGTATGGTCTAAACTTTTTTGGCCGAACCATCACTTTGCCAAGACTTATGTGGCATAAGGCTCGTTTCGTCTAAAACTCTTTAGGCACAATCTTTGAACACCTAAGTTTCGTTTGCTCAAATTAATGTTCGTCTATACCTACTATGTATAATCTTGTTTCTCCTAATGTTATCTTAATATGAATGACGGTCGAATGGCGTAGTGGTTAGTGACCCTGACTGCTATGCCGAAGGTCCCGGGTTCGATTCCCGGCTGGGGCAGATATTTGTTTAAAGACAAATATTTGTACTCGGGTCTTGGGTGTTGATATTTATATTTAATATCTATCTGTCTATGTATTTGTGTAGATATATCAGCTGTCCGATACCCATAACACAGGTTCTGCCTAGCTTGGGGTCGGATGACCGTGTGTGAGATGTCCCCACATATTATTATTATTATTATTATTATTATTAATAAATAATATATTAAGTATGTAGTAAATGTACAAATTGTGGTATTTTTCTCCTACATCCCGAAAATCACGATATTGTATGATCAAAAAATCGTCAGTTAACGACCAATATAATTATTACAAACCCCATGAGATCGAAACCTAAAAATAGGTGCGACGACGAGCAAAGCGAGGAGGAGCGTGTTAGGTGCACATATTCATCAAAACCAAAGCGGAGCGCAGCGAAGTGGAGCGAAGCGTTTTTCAAACAGCGGAAACAATACAAGGCACCAGTTTGCGCTATGTAGGGAGACGCTCCGTCAAAGTTATAGCCAAACGAATATTATTAATATGGAAAACCTATGCCATAGCATTATTAGGCTATTCAAGATTTGGCCATACCATTATTAGGCTAAACAATTTTATGCGAAATAACTTTTTACTAAACGAGATTTATGCCATACGATTTTCGGCGTAACGAGACTTTGACCAAACGTTACTATGCAATACGAGATTAGGCAAAAAAATCTTATGCCAAAAAAGGTAGAACCGTAATTTCACTATAGTGTTGCCCTGATTTTGCGAATAACATTTGTACCAATGACAAAGTTACGAGTATTTCATGATTCGATTCCCTCGATTTACTTTCACCCCCTCCGTGTGTGGGGTCCACCAACCCGCACTAGGCTGGCGTGGTGGACTTGGACTAGACCTAAAACCCTTCCTTCATTGGAAGGAGACCCAGCAGTTTGGACGTGATGGGTTGTGATGATGATGATTCCCCCTCTTCAATACAATACAATAAGTATAGTTAATTTAATATAACAAACACACACGCACACACCATAACAAATAAAGAGTAAGCACGCCTATTGGCCTTATCGTTAAAGCGATCTCTTCCAAGCTACCTTTGAGTGAATGAATTAAAGACTTATGCAGTAAATGAGGATCATTTCTCCTCATTCCAGTTCTGGGTGGCGATGGGCATCGTGTTCAACATCGTGGCGGTGGGCGTGACGCTCAGCTTCCCCTCGAGTCTGCTGCCGGCCCTCAGGAGCCCTGACTCCCCAATACAGGTGGACCTGAACACTGCCTCTTTGCTTGGTAAGTTATTTTTTGAGTTTTTGTGAAGATTTTGGATTGTAAACAGTATATATAGAACAGTGGAAAGGTAGAAATGTAATTAGTTACATAAGTAAAGGAGGCATACTGTACCCTCTATAACTATATACTATTACCCTGATTACAACTACCGAGTAGAGTGGCCAAGACAGTGTCCTCGGCCGAGCACTCGGTCTATTGCTAGCCGTTCATTGGATGAGGACCAGGTCTATAATTTGCTTAGAGCGAAACTAGCAAAGTATGAACATTCAGCTTCCTAAACCGATAGGCCTACAAAAACCTACAAGTAGTATATTTTTTACCTACTGCGAATGCAATCATTATAAAATTTACATATAACTTAAATAACATTTATAATTGTATTCACCTTACTCTCTTACTCACCACACACAATCTCATTCCAGCTTCAAGTCCGGGCATCGCATCCCCAATCGGCTTCATCGCCGCCTCCGTTCTGATGGACGCGGTGGGGCGGCGCGCCGCGCACGCGCTGTCCCTGCTGCCCTCCGCCGCCGGCTGGGGGCTCATCTACTGGGCACCCAGCGTCTCCTGGCTCATCCTCGGCCGCATGTTGTGTGGCCTCACCGCCGGCGCCTCCGTCACGCTCGGATCCGTCATTATTGGGGAGTACAGCAGCCCTAAATACCGAGGAGTCTTCCTCAGCATGAAAACAGCAGCTGTTTCTGCCGGCGCGATAACCTTGCATGCTTTTGGACACCACTTCCACTGGCAGACTGTAGCCCTCATTGCACTGGGTCCAGTATTCCTGTCCATCTGCAACACCCTGACCTGGTCAGAAAGCCCCTCGTGGTACGCCGCTAAAGGCAGATACGCTGAGTGTGAGACCGCGTTCTACGCCCTCCGAGGAACAGATGAAGACGCTGTCAGAGAGTGCGAGGCGCTTGTCCACGCGCAGAAGAAGAGGATATCCCAGATACCTGAAACAGTCACTTGCGGTAGCACTGTAGCGGGTTTCTTCAAGAAGTTCACCAGGAAAGACTTTTTGATGCCTGTGTTTGTTGTTACTATTGCCTTCCTGATGTCGGAGGCTTGTGGGCGGCACGCGTTCCCGGCGTTCGCTCTGGACTTCATCTCGGACATCAGCGGCGACCCAGCGCGCACCTTCCTCTACACGATGGTGATGGACGGCATCACTACCACCAGCTCACTCTTCGCACTCTACCTGAACAAGGCCGTGAAGAGAAGAACCCTGATATTCTTTAGCGGCATCAGCTCTGTAGTCATCCTTTTAACCGTGAGCTCGTATTTATACCTGGTGAATTGGGGCGTGATCTCGCGGGAACGGTCGTGGGTGCCTCTATCACTGATGGTGGTATACTTCGTGGTGTCGAACCTGGGCGCCACCAGCATCCCTCTGATGCTGCTGGGCGAGCTGGTGCCGCTGGAGCATCGGGCGGTTGGGACAGCCGTCTGCGGGGTCACCGTGTCGATAAACCTTGTCTCCGTGATGCAGGCGACTCCTATGCTCATGGCCACTATCGGCACGCACGGGACCCTGCTCTGCTTCGCGTCGGTGATGGTGGTGACCCTGCTGATACTCTACCTCACCCTGCCCGAGACTCACGGCCGCACTCTCCAGGAGATCGAGGAGTTCTTCAAGTACGGGAAGACGGTGGATGAGAAGTTGAAGTTGGATGATGTTGAGGTGAAGACGAAAATGTTGCGGGAAGTTTAGAGAAGATTGAGTGAGGACGTTGCAGTGTTATAATTTGTTATGTTACCATTAAGTACTTTTATGTCTTTGTTTCAAACGAGGCTATTATGGACTATATCTGTGAATATGTAAACAAAATTTGCTCGTCAGTTTTTGCCTGGCTGAGCCGTAGAAATTAGGATTTAGGTTAAGTATAAGAATACTGTTTGGGATTAAGCACCTATAAGTTTAATGTTAAGGCAAAAAGTTTGTGTTTAATGTGCCGAAATAAATGAATGACTGTGATATTTATTTAAAATGTGTCAAATGTTTTACTTACTATAATACCTTCTCAGGCTTATTTTCCTCTTCCCTATATGGCCTAAATCAGCCAGTGGCCTTCTACTACTCGATATTTTGAAACGAGCAAGCATGGCTTTCCCGATTGTTCCATGTCACATAGGGAAGGTCGTGTTCGGGTGGTAAGGACTCTTCTGAGATTTGGTTGCGTAAGTAAGAAGAGGTAACTATGTAATTACCTAAATGTGAATAGACTAGAAAAGCTTGGGGCCTTACTATTAAAGTACGGTTTTAAACAGATAGAATTATAATAATACCTACCTATAGTTACCGTCATTCACTCACTCTGACAGTAGTCAGGTTTCTGTACACAAGACTGTACCTGTAGGTTTAAGTCAAGGGTTTATTTAAGTTAGGTAGGTAGGTAAGTAATTATTACTTACTACGGAAAAAGATATAGGTACCTAAGTAATAGTAATAAGTATGAATCTAGTAAGTACTTAGCTTAGTAGTTACTAAATTACTTCGGTAGCCGGTTAGGAAACTTTCCCAAAATCACCCAGTCTAATCTACCCAGGCATTCGATAACCATCTCATCTACCTACTTACCTGTCTTTAGGTGAGTAGGTAGTTAAATACGTAATTTAACAATGTGACTTGATTTTCGCATTACTATCTAATCAGTTCTGATCGTTACAATTGTTTTTATCAAGATATTGTATTGGTCATTACGATTAGTGTACATAACAATATTGACATGAGTGCTTCTTTAGCACCGATCTGTGATTCTTTTAGTAATAATTTCATTTAATTTAAATTAAGTTAACTAATCTACTTTTTATACTAAATGACTTCGCCTCTGTTGCGACAGGTAAGTTAATAGATTACAGTATTATTCAGGAAGATAATGTTCCTTTTTCTGATTTGACTAAATATAGCCAGTCATGCTCAACCACATCGCTGCAGTTTGTAGCAAACTAACGTAAAAGTCCAAAGAATTTGTGTGAATAACTCTTATTCACTCCGCTATAATCCGATAAAATATATCGTAAGTATGTAATAACCTTCCCAACAAAACTTATCTAATTAGGGGCAATAAGATACACAGGACAAGGTTTGTTATAACTACATTAGTCAGTCTCTACTCAAATCCATCCAACCCAACACTGATTCCACCAACCTATTCCTACGCCAAACTGTATGAGTGTGGCACTAGACCGTGGAACTTTGTTTAACATGGAGGAGGCCTTGACCCTGCAGTAAATATATAAAGGGGTCCACCAACCAGCACTGTGCCCGCGTGGTGGACTAGACCGAAATCCTTCCTTCACTGAAAGCAGACCTGTGCCCAAGCAGTGCAGACGAGATGGGTCGTGATGAAGTATACATAAGCTGATGATGGTAGTATGATTGCAGGTGTTCGTGGCAGCAGCTATATGCCTCAACACGCTGGGCCACGGCGCGGGGCTCGGCTACTCGGCCGTGCTGGTGCCGCAGCTGCAGGACGAGTCGTCGCCTATACCGGTCACGGCTAACATGGCTTCTTGGATCGGTGAGTGGATACTACAATGACCGATAAGAACCTCCAGATCAGATGTATTGTTAACTTCTTCGCAGCGAGTTTTTAACGAACCCTTAGCTAAGCCTGTGTGTGCTATAAGTACCTATATAGTTTGTCACCAACTTGTGCTGAAAGTGAAAGGATTGGAACAGGTGATTCGTCACGGATGTTTCAGCCCCGCCTCTCCGTTTGACATAGCATAGATCACGTTATAGGTAGGTATATCTCAGCTCTTGAGCAATCTAGGCTTGCAAAAAGAGGGCATGTTTAAAATTTCCACTCCTGAAACCAGCAGTTTTAGTTCCTCTTATTTGTAGCTAATGACGATGTTTATGTTTCCAGCGGCAGTCACGGCTCCGTCGCTGATCGTGGGCAACTCCCTGTCAGCCTCCATCATGAGCATACTCGGCCGCAAGATCACCACCTACATCATGTCTGGAGGCGCTATCGTGGGCTGGGCCGCTCTGCTACTGGCACCCAATTTTGAGGTGAGATTGTATAGGTACTTGTGTAGTTAGCCAAGTGTCATTTTGGAAGGCCAAGTGGCCTTGCTTGTTGATAAATTAATAACTCTACGTGCTTGCGAGTTGATAGGTGCAGAGAATGGTAGGTACCATGACAAGTCTTTTCGCGTGCCAATATAGTCAGCTAGCTACTGGTTGTTGTTGCTATTGTTGTTACCGGTAGGCATATATCTACATTCTACAGCCAGTCAGAGACATCTACCGCAATGTTATATCTTCACATCACCTTTGTTCCAGTTCATCATCATCGGGCGCATCCTGCAGGGCGTGTCCTTCGGCATGGCGATGCCTCTCCGCTCCATCGTGCTGGGCGAATACACCAGCCCCAAGTACCGGGGCACCTTCCTCACCACCATCTCCCTTGGACAGACATTCGGCATCCTGTTCGCACATTTCACAGGCACTCTCTTCCATTGGCAAATCACCGGGTTAATTATAACAGGGTTCTTCTTCATCAGCCATATCATGACGATCTACTCCCCTGAGTCTCCAAGTTTCTTGGCTACTAAAGGCAGGTTTGAGGAGTGCAGACAGGCTTTCCACTGGCTTAGAGGGTATGAAGAAGAGGCAGAGCTGGATGATCTGATAGAAACGTGTTTGTTACTGGAAAAGGACAGGATTGAAGAGAGCACGCTTCACAAGAGAAGCTTCAGGGATCGCTTTCAGATGATAACGAAGCCAGAGTTCTACAAGCCCATCGTTGTGATGGCGCACTGCTACAATCTTGGGCAAGTCTCTGGCAGCACTATACTGGCCAACTACCCGCTACTGCTACTCGGTTCAGTTCTCGTCCCAGGGTCTAATGTTAAATTCTGGATGATTGCGTTGGACACGCAACGACTATTGACCAATATTGGAGCAGTCTTCATCATCAGCAAGGTGAAGCGGAGAACTATGGTCATATCCGTCGCGTCTCTGAGTGCATTCAGCATGTTTTGCATATCCGCTTACGTTTACTTAAGACATAACTCTATGCTGCCTTACGATGCAGCGTGGATCCCCATATTACTCCTCAACATCCAAGTATTCTGCATAGGCATGGGGATGGTGCCGCTACCAGCTATAATAGCTGGGGAAATCTTCCCATTGGAGTACAGAAGTATAGGTTCCAGCTTCAGTTTGATATCGAACGCGTTGCTAATGTTTGTGGCGTTGAAGACTTTTCCGCTCTTGGTGGAATACCTCGGTATGCATGGGAGTTACTTGCTGTACGGTTGCTTCACGTTCTACAACGTGGGTGTGATCTACTTCCTGATGCCGGAGACTCGCGGGAAGACTCTTCAGCAGATCGAGGATGAGTTCAGGGGGCGGCCGCTGAAGGCCCACGAGATCAGGGAGAGACAGTCGCTGCAGAATGACGAGCTCTACCAAAGGAAAATGTCTCTGAGAAAGGCGAGCGTTCATAGTATTGCGCTTTAGGAAGATTTGGTTTTTATATTATAAAGTCATGTAAATCATGGGTTTAATACTTTTAATAAAAAATGTGTGCCTTTCTGATTTCAGCTTCAGTTGAGAAGGGTTGAGATTTTTTGTATAGTAGTTAATTATCTTTAAAGTATCCAAAGAAATATTTAATTTGTAAAGAAAGTAGTCTAATGTTTCTTACGTTTCTAGTCAGTGTTTGTTGTAAGGAAACTATTTTGGATATTCATTTTATTATAATATTTAGATAGGTACCTAAGAATAGGAGATAAGTAATAAATTTGTAATTGTAATGAGATATAACTAGTTATTAGGTTAGTTGATAAATATTCAAATCACACAGGGTGGAATTTTATACAGGCTCATCCGACAAACAAACTAATAGAATTTCGCCCCGTATACTATATGATGTGTAATCGTTACATTAATGGCCAGTTTCTCCATAACTATATCTACCAATAAAACTGGTAATATCACACGATTTTAACTAATTTTGTATTTTTTTTGGTCCAAACTGATATGAATGAAACTAACTACCAGTTAATAGATTATGCCTACAAATGAAGGGAAACGAACGGATAGTGAAAAAACAAAACCAATAAAGTAAGTTTTCTATAATTTTCTATATTATTTGGTACACAATACTCTCTTGGCCTGTCCAACCATACGCGGAGACATCAGCCACATCTTGTGTCTCTTTACAAAACTAAACGACAAAATAATGACTGTTATACGATCGGCGTGTCTGTCCGCGGCTCGGCTCTCCCGTACAGGTGAACAGGCTCTCAACATACACTTAATTTACTGTACAACAATTACTTTCATACAAATATTACCCCGAGTGCGTTCTACATGCTTAAAAACTTTATACCTAAATCAATATAATAACGCTTGTTTAGCAGATAGAGCACACCCGGTTTCTTAAATGTCTAACGTTGAATTAATAAAACAGATCAGGCAAAGCTCCTCAACCCATACAAGTCCAAGCAGAGATCAGTTAAAATATTTGTAAAAAAAACATGGCTTCCAACGACAATATACAGCCATGAACTTAAATCTAAATTATATACTGGTAATTTTGAAGAGTGGCTTTTGAACTTGGGCATTTTATGTTTTTGAAAAATTCATTAATTTTGTACGTACTTTTTAATAGGCTTTAAGTATGTGTACGCTGATATATTTTATTCAAATTGAGCGATACACACACTTAAGGCACGGGCTATTTTTAAATCCAAAACATAATACTAGTAAAAAATTAAAATGTCGAAAGCAAAACCCACAATACTCATCAAACTAAAAATAACATACTTTTGTGATAATTTTAATAATTAAACTGAACTTTTCAACTTACATTAGAATACAGACGCAAACACACAAGGCTAACAAACGTCAAATTTTAATTAAAATTGGACTAACATTACACAATGGCTACCGGCCGCGGCCGGCGACTTTACATTTTATTTATAAAAAAATATCGGTTTCCGATCAAAACCCTACTACGGTTTGCTAAATTCATTTACTTCACAGATATCTTGTGCCCTTCGCGCGTCCAAAACAGTTAAGCATTCTACCATTACTTACAATTTAAAACATTTCATATAGCCTGCACAACTATTGTTGAGAACTTTGCAGTAACATAAAATCATGCATGGGTCCAATTTATGTCAGTTTGCACGTGACTATTATAAAAACTAGTAACTATAATACATAAATAATTAGAAAGAAATAGTTTAAACACTACGATTAACAGTAGGTGTTGCCTGTTAAAACCATTATAATCTGCTTAAAAAGTCTTACAAGTTACAGCACATACATACAGAAATAAGGACTACATATTTACAACTTATGCCTAGGATCAATCTATACGTTCAAGAATATGCATTCTTTCGTTTAATATATTTTTGTCTTTGATGTTGTTTTCAATTTCCTCTCGGCCAAATAGATATCAACAATTAGGTACTTTGTTTTATTCAACAAATACTTAAGTTTTAATGATTCTAGTTACTAATACTAGTCAGTGAAAAAGATCACCGGCCAAATATAGTTCACCAGAAATATTTTTTTAATATTTAAATTTAGATGTTTGACAAATCCGAAGAGTTTTCACTATTTTTTTTATTAAGTAATTTATAAAAATCACCGCCCAAAATGCGATGTTACAAATATTTTCCTATAATTTCTCTATTATTTACAAAATCTACCTTCACATTAGAAAAGGATAGATTAAGTTATAAAGGCATTCTCTATTTACCAATTTATATACATTGAAATAAATGTTAACTGAGCATTGTACAACAATTTAAATTATTGTTATTCATCGCTTGGGATTCCCCACCTAGTTAAAACAATATACTTCAATGTAATGTATCAATATCGTAAATTTCATTTCTTTTTTTAAATCTTGTCACGCAGTTAGATTGATCTTACATACAAATATATATATCTATTACACGAATGGGATAATTTCTTCTAAACACTCAGATTGTATGAAATGGAACAACAATATATTCAAAATTTAACATTACAACGTGAACTATAGCGATGGAAACGGCGATACATCGAAATACTTATGTATTTATTTAATGAAATTGTCATCCAAAAATAGACCCTGACACTTTCCATTTATGTCCGAGTCATGTGCGAAAAGCCCTAAGTAGAAACAGAATTCATATTAAAGACCGTTTGAATTTATACTTTAAATTCGGTGCATTGGTCGCTGGTAGTTTTTGGAAATCGCGAAATCTGATATAATAACTTAGAAATTGGCCTTGAATACCTATATTCATGTATGAAAATAAACAGGTTAGTTTTCCCCGCATAAACATACTTCAAATGGTTTTATCTAGTCACACTATATTTACGTCTTGCGACAAATCACAAGGACAGAATCGCGAAAATGATAATAATCAAAAACAAAAAACGACAACGATCTAATCTGTTAAGGTCCGTTGTGTGACTGTCACACATTTGTGCCGTGCTGATCTCAGCTACACACGTTTGTATATCTATCAAATTAGGCGGCGAAAATGTATGTATGTTACAAGTTTAATATCCGACCCATTCAAAATGTTATGTGTATACTTTTTGCATCGATTTGAACTTGCTAAGTTTATCAATAGTGTAGATTTTTTATCTGAAGCAATGACATGACATAATGCATGCAAAAAGGGTCATACATAATAATAATGTTCTTATTCCACATGGCGGACGAAAAGGCGAAACTGTTAATTTATCATAAAGTGAGGACTGCAACTGCGATTACGGTGACCGTGCCAAAGGTATATTAAAGCTTAATTCACATGCAGTAAGTATCTTATTCACTTGTGTGATCGACACACTGCTATGAATAAGTGACAAAAAGTTTTCATTTTCAGGGTTATTTTATATTATATTAGAAAAAAAATACAAAACAGAATTACAGTCAGGGATACAGTCGAAAATGCAATTATCATCCCAAAATGAATCTATGGCCGATTTTGATGACAAAAATCCTATATTAGGCCTAAACAATACATTTAATGATGATGATGATATCATCTTAACAACAAACTCCGAAACGCAACACATTTCTATCTATGCATCTGACTCCTAGCACATCCCTTATCCATAATCTTAACCCAAGTTTAAACTATACCAACACAAATTTATCATTAAACGATCGAAAGAAACTACGAACCTTAGTGGAGTTTAGACTACTGCAATAGTTATTGCCAGTCTAAACACCATCTGATAACACAGCATAGGGTGGTGTTTAGTTTAAGCAATTGGTTAGGTCTTTAAAACATTCTTGACAAAATGAATGAATGGGTTTTGAATTCTGAACACAGTACGTCGTATTCATATTTAAACATATCAACATAAAGGTGTGTTATTTGCTGTTATATATTTATCGCAAGGTGCTAGTTGCAAAGAAACCTTCAGACCAATAAATGAACTATTTCATATAGCCAGCCAAAATTCTACTTTTGCAGCAAGTGTTGCTTACCCCTATGTCTGTGTATTAATTAAACCTCCAAAACTCGTCCTTCGATCCTATCCTTCTACTCTTGTTGCTGGCTCCTGTCTCCAAAACTGATCCTTCGATCCTACCCCCTAGTCCTGTTGCTTGCTCCTCTGCGCGCAGGCCCCGCAGACGTAGTCATCGTCCTCACGTAACGCCGCTCGCGATAACCCCACGCAGTGCATGTGGAACCACTGCTCGCAGCCGCCGTCGCATTGCACCCAGTCCACTTTACCTGCGGGGGGGGGGGGTAGAAGGTTAGTTGTTGTTGCGTGGTTTAGGGCTAATTTTTTAGTGGCTAGATAAAAGATATCTGGGGAATCATTGTGAGGCTGTCGCGTCTGTTGAATGTAGGTCATGGTAGGTGCCATTAGAGAGTAACAAAAAAACACACACGCACTCACGCCTTGTACTAATGTACTCCCTTGCGGGGTAGGCAGAGGTGCATTGCTGCACCCACTTTTCGCCAGAGAGAGAGAATAGGGGGCGGGCCTATTGCCATTTTACGGGCACATCCAAGACCCGAGAACAAATATCTGTGTTTAAACAAATATCTGCCCCAGCCGGGAATCGAACCCGGGACCTTCGGCTCTGTAGTCAAGGTCACTAACCACTAGCCATTCGGTCGTCAAGAGAGTGACAGGAATAACTTAATACCTCAGATAACAATAAAATCCTATTGATTTATGTATGGTGCACTTAGTTATGCAGTTGACCAAACCAGGATTATGATACCAGTACATCGATACATGGCCATGGCTTCGTCTATCTGTCTATCTATCAGCGCCCATTATTGTCAGTCTAAAGATGGCAGTTGATGAATGGGGTTTCCAAGACCAGGTCGCCAGTGTTGATGGGACTCGGGACAGATAACGGTAGCATTCACCAGTGGGTCTGAGACAGCTGGCACGCTGACCAGCGACCCTCAGGTAACCAGTATCGCTTGGACTCGGGACAGATGTCAATAGCTCGGATAACCAGCATATCTTGGACTGTAGGTAGCTCTATGTAACACTCACCAGTGCGTTTGAGGCAGCTGGCCTAGTGTAACCAGTATCACTTGGCCCCGTAGACAGTAACATTAGCACTCACCAGTGGGTCTGAGACAGCTGGGCGCCGCGCAGTCCTCGTCATCTGATGAATGAGACGAGGAACTCGAGTGCGCGGAGGGGCTGCGCGGGGCGCGCGCTCGGCTCGCGGCTGTCAGAGATAATTATGATTGTTAGCATAGTGGACATTGATATCCATTAGTAAATATTATAAACGTGAAGTTTTAAGCATCGACAGAATTCTCCATCACGAGCTAGACCTATTCTGACCTTTCACCACGACAAACGCTATTTATGTTCTATTTATTCGCGTTTGTCAACGACACGCAAAGATGAACCCAGCAAGAATGTCTGTATTGGTTGATATCACACCTATTGTCTTTATTAATATGAAATAACAATAGTTATAAATAATGTTCATACCTTTAGCTTGCGGCTTGGCGGGCTTGGGTCTCGTGGCGGGCGCCGCCCCGCGCTTGCGCCGCTCCTGCCGCGCCATGTAGTGCTTCCTCATCATCAGGCCCGATGTGGACATGCCCTGGGGGTGGGGGGAGTAGGGGTTAGATGGCAGGGATACATGTTGGAGAACAAAGGTGACATAAGAGGCAATGAAGGAACGATTAGCTAACAACTAATCTGATTGGTTTGAAATTCTTTCAGCACGGTGATAAACTCTAGTTCAGCTCTGATGTTTGTCACCGAATGATGTGGTAAATGAGTTCTTGAATGGAGACCACGAACTAGGTATGGGATTGGACGCTTCTCAAAACTTAATTCATATGGCCGGTTGGATGAGTTAGGCCGATGACAGAGAGGCTTCTGGGATACATGGTACATGGCACAAATTTTACTAAAATGTTATATGAGTAACAAAGGCACATAATTATTGTATTTTAATAGTATAACTAAGATGAATGCGAGGTCCATACCTGTTTTCTATTTAAGTAGTTGGTTGTGGTTGAGTTTCCACGTTTCACTGTTGCTTTTGGTGCTGCTGTAGGTCCTGAAAATAAGTGAAAATATTAGTATGCAACACAACAGCATTTTATCCCATAATAAATTACAAGGTAGACTCATATTTCTTTTAAATTTTGAATACTTAGTCTTTGTTACAAACTGTAACGTCTAGCTAACGCGTACTTGGGGATATTTACCATGAAATCTTCTCCATTCTTTCACCCACATACAGCTAAATAACTCACCTTTGTGCCCCGAATGTTGCGCCTTCCCCGCGGCGTGTATCTTCAACGTGGCGCGCTGCTGGAGCGACCCACAACGACGCCCAACATCATGCCACATTATAGCTCATAAGTCCGCCATTTTTCATCCGATCTTCTCCATTCTTTCACCCACAGATAGCTAATTAACTCACCTTTGTGCCCCGAATGTTGCGCCTTCCCCGCGGCGTGTGTCTCCAACGTGGCGCGTTGTTTGAGCGGCGCGCGTCATCTTGCCACATTATCGCTCATAACTCCACCATTTACCACCTGATTTCATCCATTCTTTCACACACAGATAGCTAAATAACCCACCTTTGTGTCCCGAATGTTGCGCCTTCCCCGCGGCGTGTGTCTTCAACGTGGCGCGCTGTTTGAGCGGCGCGCGGCGGCGGCCCGCGTCGAGGCGCGTGCGGCGCGTGCGCGCGTCGCGACACGCGTAGACCACGGACCACATGTGCGCTTGCTCGTCTAGGGTCACCTGGGTGAGAGAAAAAGAGTCGTTTTAAATGCAAATAAACTATTGATTTATGGTTTAGGGACCTGTTGGAATAACCACCTGCTAGATGGCCAGATATCTCCTGGAAAATAATGGGAAGGAGTCAGAGCTCATTTCCTAAGCTACGGAGATAAATTCAAAGCCAAGACATCTTCGAGATGATCTTTATTCTATTCGAGAGAGCCAAGTGCAGGTCAGCACACACCACAGAGAATAGAATAGATTACCTTTATCTCTAGAGAAAATTTCAAAAAATATCCGAGAATTTTGCAATTAATAAATGGCCTAAAGGGGCCTACTCCCAACAAAGGATGACAGATCGCTCACCTCCAACAGATTCCCCTCCAGCATGAGCTGCTCCAGCTTGTGCAGCAGCCCGGGGGGCGCGCGGGGGGCGGGGGGACGCGCTGTATGTACACACACACTCACCTCCAACAGATCCCCCTCCAGCATGAGCTGCTCCAGCTTGTGCAGCAGCCCGGGGGGCGCGCGGGGGGCGGGGGGACGCGCTGTATGTACACACACACTCACCTCCAACAGATCCCCCTCCAGCATGAGCTGCTCCAGCTTGTGCAGCAGCGCGGGGGGCGCGCGGGGGGCGGGGGGACGCGGGGACGCGCTGTAAGCGTGTTCTACGCTCGCTGATGATCTGAGAAGTGTACGGTTAATGTTAGCTTCTCTATAATAAAAGGTTATTAAAATTTGGAATTGACAGAAATTCTTAAGATTAGTGCTTATAGTAACTACAGACAATAAAATAACGGAGAAGCAATGTTTATTTGTATAATTATAACAAGGGGTCATTGACATATAAGAGAACTTAATACCGCGATGTAGTTTGCGGGATAGTGACATCTATGTTATTACATGAATAGTGATGTCCTGGTGCCGCTAAGAGATAGGGCGGTGGCGCAGCTCGCGGCGCCACTGCTAGCACCCATCACTGGGCACACCGGAGCTCGACTGCTGATGCAGCCATCCCTACCGGAACGATCCTCGGATCGCCCGGTTGACGCCTTCAGAGACGATGCGTCTCTGATTTCTAGCGCCTGATCAAAAAGTGGCTACTACTAGGGTGGTGTGGTCAGTGACCACATCCACCTGGATCCGGCTCGAAGGACCATGAAAAGGCTTGGTAGCCTTATGATCGGATCGCTGGTAGTAGAAGCAATGTTTATTTGTATAAGAAGAAAGCTTATTAATATGTAAGAACTCTTAATACCGAGATACAGATTCAGGCATAGTGACATCTATGTAAATACATAAAAACTACTTGATAACTGAACAAAGAGATTATGTTATGTAAATAAAATACAGGAAAAATATTTACCTTGCATTTTGTGAGTTCTGTGAATCGTGCGATCTTCCGGTGGCTTTTTTCAGTTCAGCATTTAATTTGTCCGACTTTTCTCTGTTTTCCTGTAAAAAATATAAAGAAGTTAGTAACTGACTATATCAATTTCTTATAGATGGTAGGCATACTTGCATAGGTGCTCCTTTTTATACCGGAAGTAAATGGAATAACTTTTTGACGCGAATCGAAGCTATCACGACAATCACGAGGAAGTGGTTCTTCTTAAAATTCTTATGCGAAAAGATGTAATGTTGCGAGTCTGGTGCCAACGTCGCGGCTGTTGTGCATCGTTGCCGTACATGTTACACGTCATGTTACACGCCATGTCACACGTCGTGTTACGCGTCGTGTTACGCGACTCACCCGCGAGTAGTGCTCGTGGTGCAGGTGGTGCGAGGCGAGCGCGGCGCGCGCGTTGTCCTGCCACGCCATGGCTCGTTCTGTTACGCATTGGAGGGCTTCGCCCTCGGCTAGGCGGACTGGAAGCTTTTGTAGCCAAACCTGGGGGGAGAAACGATGATATGAATACTTAAAATAATAATAAATAACATCAGTAAGGGAGCAAGAAGAAAAGCCAGAGGTGGTCGTGGTCGTCCCGTGCACACACGGCGGGGTAACAGTGGACGGCGAGCTGCGAGCGCAAGGCTTGAGCTGGACGGAAGCCAGAGCGGTTGCTGAAGACGGGACTACTTGAGCTTTTTAAGTCCTATGTAATGTTGACAAATAGCAAAATTTCTTTATTATCGAACAAACAACGTCGTACTCTTCACATCTATACCACACGGATATCTTAGGAAACAAACATACCTACAAAAATACAATAGTAATTGTCTTGCCGGAAGGGCGCGCCGAACAAGACTCGTTATAAATACAGGATGTTAAAAGCGTACTTTTGCAACACCCTATATACCCCCAGCTGTTTACAGTCGCTGGATCGCTTGATCCTTCTGGATCCGGTCGAAGGACCAAATTTAGAGTTGAGTTTCACCGTACAGTATTACACTCTGTTTACAGTCACTGATACTCACAAGGCGAGCCGGCTCGAAGGACCAAATGTAGGCGGAATATCAACAAAAGAGTTTTACAATAATTGATACTCACAAGTAGCGCCAGGATGCTCTCGAGGCGCAGGCGGCATATGAAACTTTGGCAGTTCTTTTCTGTTCTTTTTCCATATGTTTGTGCAGTATCAAAAATAGTATCGAATGCTGTGATAGGCCTTTATTATTACACCCTGTATATAACAGCAGGTACTCACCAGCAGAGCCAGGATGCTCTCGAGGCGCGGGCGGCGCGTGCGACGGCAGTCGGCGCACAGGAACTTGGGCGGCGCGCGCGGGGCGGGCGGCGAGCCGGCTCGAGGGACCAATTATAGAGGGAATAACACTCTAAAGTACTGTGTGTTACAGTCACTGATGCTGGATCAAATGTAGGGTTTAGTTTCACCCTACAGTATAACACTCTGTTTACAACAGCTGATACTCACAAGCAGCGCGAGCCGGCTCGAAGGACCAATTATAGAGGGAATATCACTCTAAAGTAGATTGTTATAGGGTGATACTAAGATAAGGCCGCCTTTTTGTACTGTTTTTATTTTCTAGTTTTATTATTCCATTTTTTTCTCTTCTGGTGCAAATAAAGAGGATTGTATTGTATTGTAAAGTACTCTTGACACTCACAAGTAGAGCCAGGATGCTCTCCATGCGTGGGCGGCGCGTGCGGCGGCAGTCGGCGCACAGGAACTTGGGCTCGAAGGACCTATATGTATACCTAGGTTGACCTATACAGGGTGTTGCAAAATGGGTATACTTAGCCGAAACCTTTTTTCGCGAATTTTTTAATTCTGTTTTCATTTTCTGCCTTAAATATAGCATGCTGCATATGTAGGTTTCGACATTTTTCAACACCCTGTATAACAGAGGTACGAGCGCCTCGAAATTTTTGCATGGGTAGTGCCGGTTTACACCGGAGTTACACCTTACAGTATCACCCTGTATACAACAGCTGGTACTCACTAGTAGAGCCAGGATGCTCTCCAGGCGCGGGCGGCGCGTGCGTCGGCAGTCGGCGCACAGGAACTTGGCGATCCGGCTCGAAGGACCAATTATAGAGGGAATATCACTCTAAAGTACTGTGTGTTACAATGGCTGATACTCACAAGGCGAGCCGGCTCGAAGGACCAAATATAGGGTTGAGTTTCACCCTACAGTATTACACTCTGGGCTCGAAGGAACAAATATAGGAACAAAATTAGTATGTGTGTTCAACAGCTGATACTCACTAGCAGAGCCAGGATGCTCTCCAGGCGCGGGCGGCGCGTGCGGCGGCAGTCTGCGCACAGGAACTTGGGCGGCGCGCGCGGGGCGGGCGGCGAGCCGGCTCGAGGGACCAACTATAGGTAGGACTGTCACCATGTATACAGTATCACCCTGTATACTCACAAGTAGAGCCAGGATGCTCTCCAGGCGCGGGCGGCGCGTGCGGCGGCAGTCGGCGCACAGGAACTTGGGCGGCGCGCGCGGGGCGGGCGGGGAGCCTTCCGGCGACTGCGAGCGGGACTCGCGGGCGGGCGGGACGCAGGAGGCTGGAGGGAAGAGGTGATGTGTTAGTTTATTGTATACTTCATGTTTGGTCATATCTGAATGAATCGCTGTTTCTATAATAGTGGCTACTTAGTAATAAAATAGTTCTGTTGTTAGTGATTCGATAATTTCAAAATAAAATAAATGATGTTTTTATTCTATCGGTGATAAACACAGAAGCTGCATTGGGATTTTAAGCCGTGGTGAAAAGATTTGCCAAGATTAGAATTTCTACGTAAACATAATACGGGCGTTAGATGTTGTTTAGAAAGCCTCACTGAGTAAAAGCGCAGCTTATCCGCTTACTATACCTATTTTTGACACCCCCGTCATAATATACAATTACTACAAACCTAGCATGGGGAACAAGACGTAAACGTCAAGAAACGAGGCCGCGCGATGTGTCGCGTTTTTTAAAATCAAATCTAAGCTGTTAACATCTAGCGGCCCATGCTAGGCATGGTGAAACTAGCCCTATACATTCCTCTCAACTGAAACTAAGAATTGCATTCGTGTGAGTGATCACCAAAAGCATTCGCCGATTACCACTCTACACAAAAATGAATTCTCAGCCTAAGTTGACAGGACTGTACATCGCACCCACCGTGGAACCAGTCCTTGCACAGCTCGCACTGGTTCATCACGCCGTACTGCCGCTTCTGGCACACGCAGAATGTGACGGTCGGGGAGGGGGCCGCTCGGACGTCTTTGCGCATGTTGCGGGATCTGGGGGGAGAGATTGGAGGTTATTATGAGGTTTGTAAGTATTTATAACACGACAGAAAGAAAGGTAGGTGCTGTCGACAGACACGGATGGAAAACTGGTGGTCGTCTGCCCCACTGGGTCTTGGGATGAATAAGAGAAAAAGCATCAGAAAGAAGTTAAATTAACCAACATAGGTAGCTGTTAAACTCTGCAATCTGAAGTGGCATTGATTCGGTGGTGTAAACATTGCACACTTACTAAGCAAGTTTTACTAAGCACTCTAAGATGTGTACAAATCAAGAGCCATTCAATACGTTAATAACTATTACCACTTGTTTTTATATCGGTTGGGTTTCGCTTCGGCCTAGACAACCTTAGGAATCTAGGCTAAGTCTAAGGGTACATTTCTTACCTGGCTTCCTTCAGCAGTTGAAGCTCTCGCTGCTCGGCTTGCTTGAAAGCGGCCACGATCTCAGCCGGCGAGCTCTCCTCGCTGAAGTTCTTGAGGAACAGCCCCGCCTCTAGTGAGGAAGGCTGAGGACCTGGTGCCTCTGAGGTATGTATGCTACATGTAGATGCGACGAGCGAATTGCAAGGTATCTTATATCGACGTTGTTTAACGTTCTTGCAATCAGAATGCCGTATTTATCGCTTTTCTACGTTTTCATATCGCAAATCGCGATATACGGCTACGACACGAAGTAAACATAGTAGATAAATCACAAAAACGATGAGATTCGAACCCGCGACTCTCTACTCACGAAGCGGGCGTCTCCCCAACTAGACCATCACTGCTCGCAACTTTATCGCTAAAAGCCCGTCTATATATTCCTCACCTGGCTTCCTTCAGTAACTGTAGCTCCCGTTGCTCAGCTTGCTTGAAGGCGGCCACGATCTCAGCCGGCGATGACTCCTCGCTAAAGTTCTTGAGGAACAACCCCGCCTCTAATGAGGAAGGCTGAGGGTCAGTCGTGGTGCGGCGCCGGCGCGAGCGAGAGGTGGTTTCCGTGCGCGGGCATAGGGCTTCCATTAGGGAATGCGGCCAGCTCTGTGGAAGAAGGGTCTAGGGTTAGGTTAGGTAGAGGGTTGTATAGGAGAGTAGTTATCGGAAGATGATAAAGATAAACGGCTTTCATCGGCTTCACAGATTTAGGGAAATGACTCCAGGAACTTTACAATGTATGAGCAATGTAGTGTGCCGTGTCATTTTCAAATACATATCTGGAAAGCGAAACGAAGCGAGGGAGGTACATTAATAAAACTTGAACAAAACCTCAAGAGTCGTCAAAGCTATGAAATTTAGCCGAAGCCGTAAATTTTAATAGAGCTTAGTATGCCGAGAGTTCACAGTTTGCTAATTTTGCGCTCACTTACGCACACCTAGCATCTTTCAGCACCGTCGGCGTCGCTTATCAGTGCAATATCTGTCAGATCCATCGAACAAACTATATCAGTTTTGCAATACTACCTTAGCACTTGGTACCCAAAAGTGATAGATAATAAACCTACCTTAGTCAAGAACATGTTCTCGGCGCCCTGCTTCCACTCCCGTGCCGACTGGAGAGCGGCACTCAGCTGTTCCTTCTCGTACAGGGCCACCGGGATGGCTTGACCCTTTTTGACGAGCGCTTCGACTGTGTGGTAGTAGGGGTAGTGGTCTTTGGACTGCATCTCTTCCACCTGTGGGGGGAATGGGGGGTTTAGTTGTAGGTTGAGTTGAGTTTTGGGTAGTAGATAAGATGTGATTCTGTAAGAAATGCATTTATAGGCTCATCCATCCATAAATCAACGATGACTTTTTTTTTATAGCGTTGTCATGTGGAGGATTTTTCAAAGAAATCGCAAGATAATATATAATAATGGCGGTAGTATAATAAGCTACACAAGGCGTGCGTCAGAATAGCGACAGTAGATAACCAGTGCCGCATCAGGTGGGTGGATGCCACCTCATCTGTAGCGGTGTAAGCTGAGGCGCGGGCCTTTTCGGTGCTGGACAACTCATACCATTATATTTTAATTATTCTCAATGTTCTTTTGTTTATTTTAATTTCGTTTTTTCTAATTTATTTTTTGTGTATGTTATATAGGCAGCTTGTTTGTGGAACTCCTTGCCAGAGGGAGTGCGACAGTCACCATCAATGGCAACTTTTAAAAAAAATGTCAGGCATCACTATTTTGAATCATTAGGTTGGCAGGTAAAATAGGTATATATATATATATATATATGTATTTATATTTATGTAGTATTATTTATATATAAGTAGGGGAGACCGGGGCAAGATGAAGTTCGGGGCAGAACGGGAAGTAAGCTTGTGTGCTCGTATAGTAATCGTGTTCGGAGCGGAGATAGTGCCATTTGCAAGATTTTTACTCTCCGCTAGTGCGTCCAAGCAGAGCAAATAGGTTAACACTCGTTTTTGCGTTTCAGAGAGAAAAAACTGATATTGCAAGTGTTTTAGGCGATACTTGTTTCGAAAACTGACGTGCAGACACGTAATTACCTGTATTAATGTATTATTTTAATCCTGAGCTTATTATAGGAGTCCAAAACATTAAATACAAACCAGATTTATTCGCCGGTTAAGTTTGAGGATAAAATTATTTTCATCTTTTTACCTACTTGTGGATTGGGGCAAGATGAACGGGGCATAATGGGATACTATCCCATACTATATAATATACATACTATAATAGAAAACAAATAAAGAAACCTTGGAAAAAAGACTGCAAATAAGATGAAAAAGACATCTGACATGGAAAACCTGCAGAAAAAGCGTCAAACCTTAAGGTAAAAAAAAGAAACAGAATCGGAAGATAGTTCACCCCAAGAAGAGGATGATGACTGTGCTTGCATCTATTGTGGGTACTTATATAATCTGATTCAACCGAAAGTTGGCTCACCTGCGGCGTCTGCCACGGTTGGGCGCTCATGTGCCGGAGTAGATGAGGAAGATGAAGAGGCACACATTTGTCTACCTGATTAAAAAGCGTACTCGTTTTGCCCCACAGCGTTTCCCATCTTACCCCAGTCATGGGGCAAAACGGGAAATTTGCCGAGTTTATGTTTTCATTATTTGCCCAAAAAAGTTCTGTGATTTTGCATGCTACAACGTTTAATTATAATAGAGAAATGTACAATGGTTACCTCTTATGTTTAAGAATGTTACTAAATAGCTTAATTTTCCTTGTATAACGAGTTTTGTCTTAGCTATCTCATCTTGCCCCGGTCTCCCCTATGATGTTATTTTTATAAGTATATTTTATGTTGTAAGTAGTTGTAATCTATACAATGATAATTTAAGGTTAGGTTTAAATCATAGGCTAAGTTCAGTTTGATAATTGTACCTACTCAAATTAGTTAAGGGATCTAATGGCATTTTTCTTTCACCCAGTCGAAGGTTGGCTGGAAGAAATTGCTTTTTGGCAATAAGCCCGCCTTTGTATACGTTTGTGTTTTTTGATTTGTAACTGTTCTCTTTTATGTTTTTATTTGTATGTGTACAATAAAGTGTATAAATAAATAAATAAATAAATTATTTTTGGTGTGTGGTGCTGGACACCGAATAAAGATTTTTTATCTTCATCTTTATAACTGCCCAAGATGCGCCAGGCGTATATTACCTACAGTTGATACGTCACTCCAGGTGGCTTCTCTTTTACACCACAACCTGATACTGATGAAGAGGTTACCTTCTAGGTTCTGCAGCCAAGCCGCAGCATGCTGAGCAGCGGCGTGCAGCGCGTGCGTGCTGGGCAGCGCGGCGTGGAGCTGCTCGCCGGCTGATAGCAGCTGGTGCAGCTCGTCTAGTGTCGTGTGGGAGGAGGCGTCGGAATAGCGCCAGTAGATAAGTGGCCAGGTTGCGCTGGACGTTTGTTAGTTGCCTTAGGGTGAATTCGTCCAAACATCACGTTACACGAGAATAACTATACCGGAATTAAAATTTTACGCGAGTAAATATCTAGGATAAGTACATTTGCATTCTACCAAGTTATACCATAATTAAATTGAATGAACGAGGAACGAAACTGTAATGCAACTAAAATAAAAATAGCTGCGTTTCCAAGCATGCAATAGAAATGACATGCCAACTTAGTTTGAATGGATTATAGTGCCACAATCTTATCTGTTCCGGTGGCGACTTCGCTGTGATCGAATCCAGTGATGCCATCGATTAAGTTTTGCCTATTTCTGGATTAAACGACAATGCATTTCTGCTATTACCTATTGTTATAATTAGGTACATTCATAAGTATAGATAAATCAAAATATAGGGTCGATAGTAAATGAAAGAGGATATAATATATCAAACGACATTTGTTGTATGGAAAATTTGTCCACGGCGAACAGAAATAAAATTAGTTCTGATTATGTTCGGATATAGGAGATTAAGCCCCTGTTCCACAATGTCTGGTTAGTCGCTACCTGTCGGATAAAATACATGCTGTCACTGTCTAAAAAATAATAACAGAAAGTGACAGCATGTATTTTATCCGTCAGGTAGCCACTAACCAGACATTGTGGAACAGACCCTAAATCTAGATTACAATGGTATAGGTAATATATGTGGGTCGTGGGTATAACGAGATACGACTTAAAAAAAACTATTAATTATTATTTTTGAACACTTTATTTAACATTTTTAAAGTAAATAGAAACAAGAGCATACAATTAAAAGAAATTCAGTCAGTGTCCAAAGGTTAATTCATCATCATCATCATCACGACCCATCACGTCCCCACTGCTGGGGCACGGGTCTCCTTCCAAAGGCTAATTGCCAAAAGCAATTTCTTTCAGCCAACTCTTGGTAGGTTGGGAAAACAATGACATGTCATAAATCATCATTATTTCGTCTAAAATCGCTGCAGGTGCGAGAAATTCTTCTTGGTATACTGCATAAGATTTAAAGTATCATGTCATGTCCTCACACCTGTAATCAAAGAAAAATAAAGATTATATACTTTTCATCACGAGTATCACGACTATTCACGACCCATCCCGTCCCCACTGCTGGGGCACGGGCCTCTCCGCTCTCGGGAAAATATTTAATAAAATTACATGGAGTATATGGGTAAAATTATTCGTCATATTTGGCAACACTAACCTGTAGCTGCTGCAACTCGTTCTTCCAATTTTTCAAACGGAATTTAATGGCGCCTGAATATGTTATTCTTCCTGCATAAAAGCCAATATATATAGTACTACTTTTCTTGCATCACATTACAGCGCTTTTGGCATTATTTCACCAAGAAAATCACAAAACAAATTAAATAACGTAGCGTCAGCCTCTTCGCAGAAATTGACAACTCAAATAACGCACAGAGTATGAAATGACGTTTGACAATGACGTCTCGTTAGTTGCACATTTTGACCACCGGAACAGATAAGATTGTGGCACTATATAAAAGTATGAAATTGTTTATGTTTTAATATTTTATTCGCTGTTGTTATTCTGAGACTTTGCCTTTTAACGTACTTTTGTTTATGTTTTGACAGATGTGTTTATATGTCATTATGACGGTTTTCTAATCAGCTGATGTGCTGCCGCCATTACAAAATTACTCTCGGATAAGCTCGTTACACGGTCAATTTTGGCGGTATAACATTTTATTCTTGGGATAAGCTACAGTCGTTTGCAATAGAAACCAACAATCATGTAAACAAATATGGCGGACTGACATTGACAGCGTATTGTTTATGCCCATAGTGATGTCATAGTGTTCTAATTAGATTAAATATATAAGCCATAGACTATAAAATAAAACTGATTATATATAAAAAAAGTGTTTATTAAAACAAATTTAAATCTTCGTCTTCGTCATCATCACTATCAGAAGTGTCGCCGGTGACCGTAATTATAAATGGAACCACTATGTCATCGCTTGCCATGTCTAAAATGCCGTCGAGCTTTTTCATTTCTTCCTCTTCCTTTTTTCGTTTTGGTTAATTATATTAAGCTCTTGAATTTTTTTTAAATTGTATTCAAATAATATTAAATTAAAATAATTTATTAAATTAAAAATAAAAGATAACTTCAGATTACGAACAACACTAACTTTTCAATGACTTATAGAGTTCGATGAGTAAAAAACTAAGATGACAGCTTGTCAAATACTTCGAAATTTTTACGTTGCAAATTTTTTAACAAATTTAACTTATAAATACAAGTTAAATCGTGTTGAAGATAATGTGAAAACAATGGTGTGTTCGTTGAAATCAGACTATGTTCATAAATTAATCGAAAATGTATGTGATTACGGAGTAATCGTGACAATTTGGTTTGTTTACATGATTGCTGGTTTCCATTGCAAACCACTATAGTTATCTTGGTTTCAGGTTTGGTAGAATGCAAAATCTGCTTACTCGCGAGTAACTGGTACTTTACTCGTGAGTAAAAAGTTACTCGACGTTGGCCGAATCCGCCCTTAGACACATAACTACCTTCACGGCTTCCTCTCTACATGAAGCTGATGATAATTATGTTACCTTCTACTATTCTGACTAAATACAGAGATATAAGTCAGAATAGCGCCAGTAGATAACTCGCCAGGGTGCGCTGGACGTTTGTAAGGTGGCTTCCTTTCTATATTACAATCTGATGACGATGAGGAGGTTACCTTATGTTGCCTTTGACACATAACGGCAACACACCTTCACGGCTTCCTTTCTACATAACAAGCTGATGATGAAGAAGTTACCTAGACCAGTCGAACCTTCTTTCGTGGTGGCTTCTTTACTATGTACATTGCAATCTGATGATGCTGATGATGATCAGGTTACCTTCTGCAGCCAGGCGGCGGCGTGCGTCAGAATAGCGCCAGTAGATCACAAACGGCCAGGATGCGCTGGACGTTTGTGAGGTGCCTTTGACACATAATGTATGTACCTTCACACCTTCCTTTCTACATAACAACCTGATGATGATGAGGTTACCTTCTGCAGCTCGTCCAGAGTCGTTACTCGTCGTACGTCAGAATAGTAGATAACTGCCTAGGTGCGCCGGACGCGATAAGATCGCATCCAATGGCGTGCTTTGGGAGAGGTGTAGGCGTAGTCCAGCCGTAGACTGCTATAGGCTGATGATGCTGATGCTGAAGAGGTTATACCTTCTGCAGCCAAGCCGCAGCATGCTGGGCAGCGGCGTGCAGCGCGTGCGTGCTGGGCAGCGCGGCGTGGAGCTGCTCGCCGGCTGATAGCAGCTGGTGCAGCTCGTCTAGTGTCGTGTGGGAGGAGGCGTCGGCGGTGAGGAGGGCGCGGGCTTTGGACTCCCAGTCTTCTACTTGCTCTGTTGGGGTGAGAGGTTGGATTAGTTGGGAGTTAAAAACATAGGGGCTTGAACGCTTGACGTCGCATTGCTAAAATGCCTTCCTTCTACTCGCAGATGTTTCGTAAGAGAGAACGGCGTGGTTCACACTGATTGACAGTTTTCAGTATGGCACCTGAGGGTATATGAATGTGTAAATATTTTATTTCAGTGGATAGCTTCATTCAGGATAGGTAGCTCTACAGAAACAAACACCAAAATAAATAATAGGCTTCAAAACAATCAGTCATTGGCAATGCTAGTGCAATAAAAGCAATGAGACTCATTCTTATTATAATTTAAACCCCAAGAAAAACAAACCTAAATTTTGAAATGCCATAATGACACGGCATCTATATTTACTTCACTTTCCCCCGTACCAACCCATTCACCACAACAAACCCACTAACCTTTAAGCTTGCTCAAATACGCGAACTCCGCCTGAACTCTCTTATGCGGGACCACGGTATTCGCCTCCGCTATCAGTCTATCGATGACCTCGAGGGTGAGACTGGCGTGGTCTTCCTTGTAGCCCTTGACCTCGTCCAGGAACTTGGCTTGAGCCAGACGGGCTTGGAGCGGGGGGAGCTGGTCCAGGATTATGCAGAGTTGGGAGCCCAGTTCTACTGTCTGTGGGGGAGGAAATAATATTTAGTATTTAGGTATTGAATAACAGAGGCTAAAATTACTGACAAAGTTAGATTGATAGATAGATACAGTACCCTATCCCCCTCTAACAAATTGTTCTTTGACAGAGAGGGACAAAACAGTTCAATAGCTAAAAGTTTCTGTAACTTTTCCATGAATAAGGGGGTATATTTGTACACCAAGAATTAGGTATCCAGCAAGCATTAGGTACAACTTAATAAATTCTGCTAATTTAAATGTAGTGTTATGACGATCCTTGAAAGAGATAAAATATATTATGTTCAGCTTTGGACTGTTATTAGCTGATGATGAAACAGTGAAAAAGTTACAATTCAAATCGTCATTCTATTATTCTTCACTGTAAACCCTGTCACTGTAAACCTGGTGGTAATTTATAAGGAGACCTTTGCCCAGCAGTGGGACACTGCACAAGCTACATAAAAACCTGTTACACCAGCTAAGTTTCTTTTACTAAATAAACTACCTCCTCCAAATCCCTGAGCATCTGTGGGTCAGTGTCGTCCAGCTCTTCAGACAGGATGTCTGTGGCTCGACGCTCGAACTCCTCCGTCTGACGTAGCACCTCCTTTACTGCTGATCCTGTTGGAAAAAAATAACTTTTATATAAGATACTATACTATAGGTTTACAGGCTTGAACATAAACATAAATATAGAGAGTGTTAAAAAGGCCAGAGTGTTAAAGAATTATCCTAGAGGAAAATCTCATCTTAGGCATTTATTTAAAAGGAAAACCGAACAGGAGTCTTTCTGTTTCGACAACAGCCTTTTAAAATCCCCTGCAAATTATATTGCACTGATCAAAAATTCATAACATATAGAGAGTTTTTGTACGTATAAATCGGTAAAATAGTATTTAAATAATCTATGTATCTTCATTGAACATTAAGCTATTGGTACCTTCAGGCAGCACAGCCGCCAGCTGATCAATCTCTTCAGCAAACACGCGTAACTCCTCGACCGTCAGCCGGTACTTGAGGTCTACTAGCTAACCATAATAGCCTAAGCATAATCATCTAATTACACTGCATTGAGAGAGTTTCAACTATGCAGCGTCTCATATCTGGAATCACATGCCTCCCACTTTACCTTCAGACAACACCGCGGCCAGCTAATCAATCTCTTACCTTTATCACGATACAATTTTTGCATACATTTGGCATTTTATAACGAAAATCTATATACATATTTCCTTTAAGAGCCTTAACTCCTCGACCTCAGCCTTTCTTACGATACCATTTTTGCTACACCTTAATAAATTTGGCGCTTTACAACGAATCATCTACATAATATAATTTCATTAAATATCCTTACCTTCAGGCAACACCGCGGCCAGCTGATCAATCTCCTCAGCAAACAGTCTTAACTCTTCAACCGTCAGGCGGTACTTGGGGTCGTGCGTGCGCGTGCGCGTGCGCATCTTGTTCAGGTCCAGCTGCTGGATGACGGAGAGACACTTCTCCGCGTCCTCGATCGCCGTGTCTAGGGCTCGGACTAGGTCGGTTTTGTGGATCTGTTGGGGGGAAGGTTTTAATATATTTAATCTTTTATTGTACAAATAAAAACATGATTTAAGCATTTTCTATCAGTCAACCTACAGGAGGTGCAAGAAAATCTAATTATAAGGTTTTGTTAGACATAGAAAAAATGTCGGCCTTGAAGGAATATATACTTCAGCCATGGCAATGTGTAGCCAGAATATTTGCAAAAGAATTACTTATTGTCTGATCACGCTGTAATTTAATGAATTTCAACTATGCGGCGTCTAATTGTTAGAATCACCTGCGTCCTCTTTTTCATTTAAGCGTAAAACAGTTGACAGGCATTAAAAGTAGCAGTAACATACCTTAAGGTCCCGCGCCGTGTCTCTATGGTGCCTCAGTCGGTCCAGGTCACAGGTCTTGGGCGTGTCTGGGTCTAGGGCTTCCCTGACCGCCTCGGCCCACTCGCGGAACGCCTCAGAACGCTGTTTCAGGCGGTCCAGTGTCGCGCCGAGCTCGTCTAGCGTGTAGCGGTATCTGTGGGGTTAATTACATCCAATTAGCAACCAATTTTAGATAAGCTAACAGCTCCATCACTATGGGAATAATTGAATATTGCATATCCCTTTTCTTACCGTCTTACACTTTAGATAGACTATTGTTTGTCACAAGTGAAAGCAGCATTTTATGGCTGCTCAGGGTATTTATGTAGTTTATAAACATCTCTTGTCTGGAAGAGATAACTTTTAGTAAGAAGGCCACCGATTGTGTTATTTATTTTTTGTTATTAGTATGTGAATTCTGCGTACGTCACGCTCGACAGGAAGCACGTGGTCCAGAGCCCCAGTGCACGCGAGGGGGGTCCCACGCCCCACACACTGTCCTACCCATCCTAATTAATATACCTCGCGTTCGTGACTGAGGTCACAACACTAAGGGCCAGCTGAAAACCAGCGCTGTGGCCTCTGGCCACAGCACACGCTGAGCTGATGCCTTCTTGACGCTCTGGACAGCAGCCTTGTTTGTTTGTATTATTTTCTGTTTTTTTTTTCATATATTTCGTTTTGTAGTATTCTTTTTCTTTCTGTTTTTTATTGTTCAGTGTGTCAAATATCTATAACTTTCTCCACAACACCCAAGGGAATGCTGTTAGCATTAAGTTCGCCTATGTACATATTTAGTATTGTGCAATAAAGTATTTAATAATAAATAAATGTTTCTTTCTTTCTTTCTTTCTTATCTTTCTTTCTTTCTTTCCCCACCTGAGCGTGCGCAGCGCGGGCGCGCAGGCGCACAGGTCGGCGTAGTGGCGCAGGCACGCCACGCTGCCTGTGCATGCGCAGGTCACACACGACAGGAAGCAGGTGGTCTTGCACAGCTGGCACTGGCGGGAGTCGTCGGGGAGGAGTTCGAAGGCTTCTCGCTCGGCTTGTGTTACGCCCTGTTGGGGGGAGAGGGTTGTTATAGGTTGGCATTGAAAAATGAGGAATTGTGTTGGAAACAGCTTCAATTAAAGGTATAGGTATATATACAAGATACTTAGGCACAAATAATAATAATAATAATAAATCTTTCAAGAGACAAAGAGACAAAACTTGTTTGTTTCGTATGTTGTAGGCAGAAACACTGTTTAGTTTTTTTTAAGTATCCTCTTTCTTACAATACCTTACATAATTCGTAATTCGGCATGATCATCATGTCCGTTTTAGTCCCTTTAGGGGTCTAATGCCAATACTCAACTAGCATTCTTAGCAAAACATATTTTCTCCAAATTAACCAGTCCCACCCCTGTCCACTTTTCCAATGGGTATACAAAACACTCACCCAGTCCAACAGCCCCTTCCTGAGCTTCCTCTCATCATGCAGCATGGTCCTCATATCCCTATAGGCAGCTAAAGCCACCACCAGACTCAGGCTGTTGGCTTCCAGCGCCATCTTGCACACCAGCTCGTCGTGTGAGAACACGCAGTAGCGACGTAGCGTTGAGTAGTGGGCTATGCACTCGCGACCCATTTTTAGCTGTAAGAAAAATATTATATTTTGATTTATGATTATAACAACGGGTGTGGTCAGATTCGGGGACATAAGATGCATTTTTTATTATATTTTGTAAGCGAACAATACATGCCGTACGTTTCATTATTGCCTTGAAGACCAAACTTATGGCTATTTAAGAAATTACTAAATGAAGCTTTGTTAATATTGCTCGCGAGTGTAGTTTCTAGACCCAGAATATTGGACTGTTCGTTGATTCTCAAACATTCAGGATTAAGTATATTTTATATACATTTTATGTAAATAACTAGTTACCCAGTCGGGCGGGGTGAAGTTGACGGCCTCCGCGAAGTTGTAGCCCTGGTTGAAGCCCGCGTGGTAGGCGCGCGGGAACGTTATCACGAACTCGCCGGCGTGCTGGTCCGTTCTGGGGCAAAAATACATTATTAATAATTTTATTCTATTAAACCCTTCTTGGAAGAAAACCCGTGCCCCAGCAGTGGG
Source organism: Plutella xylostella (assembly GCF_932276165.1). Classification (NCBI taxonomy): domain Eukaryota; kingdom Metazoa; phylum Arthropoda; class Insecta; order Lepidoptera; family Plutellidae; genus Plutella; species Plutella xylostella. The sequence continues at coordinate 1,484,800 of NC_064007.1, read as the reverse complement.
GACGTAATGGGTCGTGATGTGTGATGTGATAGGTACTTCGGCCATTGAGAGAATGCGTTTTGGACGTTTGCTTTATTTAAGTGGGTTTTCATTTGCAGTCATTAAATATACACTCGCGAGCAACCAAATCGACTCAAGCCTTCACGGCGCACATATACATTGATTTTCCTAAAACGATAAATGGTAAATATAAAAGTGATATGTCATTCGAAAGCTGAAGAATTAGGCTTTCAATTAAGATCAATACCATAAAAAAAAACTAAGCGCAGATTTAATGACGCATTTTAATTGCCCGTCAGTGTTAATTACCTCATTAGGAATCCACGCCTTGCGCTACCTGATCCCGCTATAAAACCTTTCCACATCCGGTGTACCTTATCAGTCGCTTGTTGCAAGTTGACCGGTACACATCTCGTTGCATTGTATTCCTTGTTTTCGCAAACCCATGGATACCACACCAGAAGAAGCTGCTCAAGTTGTTGCCTTGCTGCAACAAGGGTTAAGTCAGCGAGCAGTCGCTGCCCAGCTCCACTTGAGCCAGTCTGCTGTATCCCGAGTATACAGACGGTTCCAAGAGACTGGTGCCTTCAATCGAAGACCAAGAACGGGCCGCCACCGCTGCACTTCAGAGAGAGACGACCGCTTCATTGTCTCAACCTCGCTGCGCAATCGACACCTTACGGGCGTTGATGTGCAGCAAGAACTGAGACGTGTACGACAAGTGGCTGTCAGCGAGTGGACAGTGAGAAGACGCTTGAAGGAAGCCAACTTGACACCAAAAAGACCTGCATCAGGCCCCAAATTGACTGCAGGCCACCGACAAGCGCGTCTTCAGTTTGCTCGAGAGCATCTCGATTGGAGCATTGCGCAATGGCGGTCGGTCCTGTTTACTGATGAGTGCAGAGTGTGTCTGCATGGCAGTGACAGGAGAGGCCGGGTCTACCGGCGTCCGGGGGAACGATTTGCCCAATGTTGTTTCGCTGATGTGGGCTGGTATTTCTCTAGAGGGAAAAACCGCACTTGTTTTCGTGCCTGGAGGCGGCCGAGGAGGCGGGTTAACAGCTGATCGGTACATCACCGACATTCTACTCGGTCATGTTGTGCCCTATGCAGAATTTGTCGGTGAAGACTTCGTGCTAATGCACGACAATGCCCGCTGCCACACGGCACGAGTCAGTCGGCAGTTTCTGAGAGAGAAGGAATTGCGCACGATGGACTGGCCTGCGCTCAGTCCTGACCTGAATCCCATCGAACACTTATGGGACGAGCTCAAAAGAAGAGTTCGGGCCAGGAATCCAGTCCCTGCAAGCGTGGACGAGCTGAAGACAGCTTTATTAGAGGAGTGGGACGGCATTCCTCAGGAAACTGTCAAAAAGTTGATAAGGTCTATGAGAAACAGGCTGCAGGCTGTAATTAGGGCAAGAGGGGGCAATACAAAGTATTGATTTAAATAAATAAATTTTTATCTTAACATTTTTTGTTTAATTTGTATAATACGATACCCATACCCTTTTTTCCTAAATTCCCGTTTTTCCTACAATTGCGTTCAGACATCATTTATTTCAAAAATGATGAATGGATTTCAATAATAATGATATCAAATTAAAGCTGACATCTTAAGCTTTTAAATGACATATCATTTTTATTATTTCTATTCATAATTTTACTTGTATTAATGTATGTTTGCGCCGTCAAGGCTTGAGTCGATTTGGTTGCTCGCGAGTGTATATGGGGTTTCGAATGTCAAAAATGCATTCTCTCAATGGCCATATTATAAAGGATAAGGCTTGAATTATATGCATCCGCTAACACCACTATGTTGCAAGCAATAATTGTGCGTATCGATTTATTTACATAGCGGTGCGGACATAGAATTTCGTGTTCAGATGCCGGGCCGTCCGGAGGCATCCTGTATGTAGGGGTTCATGATAATGTCTTATTTATAGCAAAATCAGGAGACCTCGAACAAAAGCTGCCCCACTCAGCACAATGCTTTGTTACCTGTAGACGGGCACGCCGGCCTTCATCAGTATGTTGGGGTTCATGATGGTGACCAGCTGGTGCAGCAGGTCTGGTTGTAGCTGGAACAGTTCAGGGGCTTCGGCCTTCATGGCCGCCTCGAATTGTTCGGCTTTTGAACCCGGGACGCCGTACCTGGGAAGAATTGTGGAGGATTAGCGTTAGCAGTCTGAAGAGCAAGACAGTGAATGTGTACAGGCCACTTTTTTATTTTGCAGAGTTTCATCTAAGGTTAACCTCTAGAATGCCGTGTGCCAGATCTGTCCCAACCCCCCTTGTCTGCCTAGTGACAGATCTGTCCCAAGAGCACTTCATCGCGATTTTTGTGATTTTAGTTATTAAATACCACGAAATAGAGTATGAAATCACCTGTTATTTATTCTATATGAATGAAACAACCATCGACAACATTCATTGAGTCAAAAACTTCACTTGTTTACTTGCAGCGCGAAATTCAAATTTTGGTACCTTGAACAGTCCTTGTACTCGCGACTGTTGGTAATAAAATAGTGATTTCGTATCGAAAAAACGTCACAAGGAAAGTAAATACTATGTTTTCTTGTTATTTATTCGATTTTGAAGGTATAGTGATAAATCAATATTATAAAAAATTACAAATAATCGAGTTTTTATCGATCTAAAATTGTACCGGATTATTGCCTGAAGGGTGCGTAACTTTGTAAACTGTTTTGTAGTCTGTTATGTAAAAACATCAATAAATAATTTATTTCATTTATAAAGATAATTTTATTGATAATACATATTTATATCGGTTTTTTCAATAAATAGCCAAAATATTAGGGAATATCAATTTTTATCAAGGTGCATCCGAAATTCACACACACACATACGCAAACAAAATGGCCGCCGCTCGTGTATGCACACGAAGTGCGTTGGGTTGATATACAGCGTGTTTTATTTTTTAGGATCTTTTCTCTACTGAACGTAAAGTTTAGGCTCTTTAGAATGCTATCGGTGTATAGATGAGTCTGAGAAGGTGATTACCTGTCCTATTTATATAAATAAATATATGTATTTATATATGTATGTATTTATAGTATGATATTTGTTGAAAGTAGGTTAACAAATAAGTAAATATGATTCAGTAAGTAACTTACGTTTAAGTTTTTATAATTCAGTATGCTAAAATACGAAACATTATAAAAATAATTATCATTCATGTTTTATTTCATAAAAAGTGAACACCCTTGATTTGGGACAGATCTGTCTCACGGCGCACTGGAGCAAACTCTTGTCACGCACACATGCACATGTACAGAAAATGGAGTCTTTTGAAATAAAGCAAATTATAATCAGTTTTCAAAATATAAATTATGAATCTATTTCCTCTAGAGTTTATATTTTATTGATATCAGTTGATAGCTGTATAATCTCTTCAAGTAATAAATATAAAAAATCCTGGATTGAAACTAAAATTATATTGAAAAAGACGTATTTTTCTGTGATGGGTGCAGTTTCAAGTAAAAATCTGTAATCAATGACCTACAGAAATCAAATAAAACAATTATAACCAATAAAATTCATTGTAACACGTTCATTAGCTATCTGACAATAAATTACAATCAATACATTGTTGAGTACCAAACAATAATACCCAAATATTCATATAAATGTGATTCCCGCGCGGGCGCTCTGAACGGTCAAAAAGCGCCGGCAGACGACAGTTACATGTGTGCGCGGCTGTTCGGCATAGGAAAGGTTAATATTGGTATTACCACAAAAAAGTAGACACAAAAAATACCTACATGATTAGTGCTGCCTTTATACATCTGACAGAGTTAAATAATGCTTTATTTACCTAGTTTACTTATACTTTTTGTGGTATATTGTCATTGTGTAACATTGAAACTGAAGTCCGCCAAAGCGGCTTGTCGGATTCTTATAAAATGTGTCATTTTATAAATGTCCGATTCTCTGATAGTGCACAAAGTTCATAAGCTGCTATACATTTTTGTAACTTATCAAATTGAAACATTGACGGTTTATGCACAGTCTTCAGGAAAACCTATACATCAACAACTACAACTCACCAAGTCTTCGGCTCCCCCCAGTGCAGGTAATTGATGGAGTAGCTCCAGTGGTCCTCGTTGTGCCAGCAGAATGTGGCGAAACACATGCCCACGTACAGCCATGGGATCTGGGAAAAAAAAATTAGAAATAAATAAGGAATATTTGGGGCAAAGAATAGACTATACTCAGAGTTATATTAACTCTGAGTATAGTCTATTCTTTTCGGGGTGAAGAAACACTATTGTTAAGAATTATTTAGATATCAAAATTAAAAGTCTTTCGAGTGTTACTTTGCTAGATGGCATTGAATAGTTCCGCCATATTACTTATAGTTGTCGACTGTCATTGCATTGGGAAACTCAAATATTTTAATCATCATCAGCCTATAGCAGTCCACTGCTGGACGTAGGCCTCCCCAAAAGTCGTCACCCCAAATAATTTAATGCTAATCAGAAAACACTATTTTTATAGACATATTTAGCTAGTTTCATTTTGGGCTCCAGGCAGCGCCTTGCTGATTATGTTTCCACTCAGTTCTCCCCTGCGACCTGCTGCAGACTATATCTCCATCCCGGACACCTGGTGCGGACTGTACCTCCATAGCAGACACCTGGTGCAGACCGTACCTTCATGCCGGAGATGTCTGCGTTGATGTGGCCCAGCACGGAGCCCTCCAGCACGGGCAGGTTGTTGAGGTTCCAGCTGGACTCTGCATACTGCTGCTCCCCGGGGTATAAGTGGGCGCTGGACTTGGTCGGGAACCCTGGGGACGGTTAAACTGGCTATAAACTATCACATGGCAAATACACAGTATTTTTTAATTACAGAAATAGGGGACATGATTAAAAAGTCTGCCACTAAGATGAGTCATTGAGTGGAGAACATGAGCTAAATAACATGGCATTGGACATCCTCTAGTCTGCTGGAATGACGACGGAGACAGCCAGTTTGATAAGGAAGGCTCAGTAGGCCTAATTTCGACGTTTTTGATATAAACATTCACTTCATACACTGTAAGTGTGGATTATGAACTATCATTGCTTTGTATGAAGTGAAAGTTTTATTTCTATCAAAAGGGCCCAGCATTGCTATCACATAACTCTGAAAGACATTGAACTTTGAAAGACAGCGCTGTCCAATGGCTATTGCTTTGGTGGTATCACATAACATTTGTGAATGGTAGAGTGAACGACTGGCTTTGCCAAACTGAAAGCCATTTGACCGTAAATACACTTGTGCAATATTTGTTTTCAGACATACCGTTGCGTTTTGTTCTCAAATTACATAATAGTTAAGATAGAAAAAAATCAGTCCAGAATAAATTATATTCATTAAATCATTAAATAAAGATGATATCGAGCGATTATTTATCTTATAGATACTATAAGATAAATATTTATAATCTTTTTCGATAATAATTTATTGCTTTCAACATAATTATTTATAATGGTTAAACAAACCGCTTTGCTAAATGTCAATTACACCCAACATAAACAACTAAGTTTTCGTAAATTTTCGTGTTTTCTTTTATCTGAAGTGTTTTCCACGTGTTTTCATCTTTGTTTGAAATATATACGAGTAGGTATATACTGCCGGAGCCGGATTTTATGCAAAAAGTAAGTAAAGTTTAGTTTGTACAACATATTTTCATTGTAGAATCATGCTACCTACTTTAATATCAAAATCACTTAAAATTACATTTACTAAATAACTTTCAATAGTGCACCTTTGCCTACCCCGTTAAGGAGCAGAGGCGTAGATGTGACTGTTTATGTTAAGTAGGGTTATATTTTAAAAACTTTAAAAATATTAATGAAATACCTAAGGTATTTCATTAATATTTTTAAAATATGTTAGTGTCTGCCCTTTGATTAGTGCCTGCCATAAAGATGGTTTGAGACGAGCTAGCTCGGATTTTATGTGGTCCATTAAAAAATAAGTAATGTAACATATAATTTTTATTTTCAGCTCGACAGCTTCCGACGAAGGGGTTGGTTAGGCGGTACGTGCTCGGCTCGTGGAGCTGGAGGAGCGTCGGCTCCGCCAGACGGATCGTCGCATCGACTTTGAGGAGCGTCGGCTGGCTGTGGAGACGCAACAACTCGCCGTGGAGGAGCGACGACTCGCCTTTGAGCAGGAACTAGGAACGCCAACTCGCCCCCTAAAACATGATATATGTAATATACTTACTGTGATATTTATTATTTAATTGTAATATTGCTATAATATACTGTGATTTTTATGTAGATCCATGGTAAATTATTATAATGACTGTTTAGATAATAAATGCAACAAATTAATACATACTTAACTGTGATTTTTATGTAGATCTAAGGTTAATTATTAAAATTGCCATGTTTAGGTAATAAATGAAACAAATGAAAACATAATATTATAGGTACTTTTTTATGCGAGAGGCCTATATAGTTAGGTGATACTAGGCCACAATTTTTTTCTGGTAAGTACATTCCATTCCCATAAAAGGCAACAGCAGCAAGAATCTAAAAGAAATTAAAAAAAAAAATAAGATATGTTAAACAGATTTAATATGTTCCAGTGTTCTAAAATATTCTTAGTGAATCGGTGACTTTTAACAGTATACAGTTTGTATATACGGGCAAGGGTTGAAAGGAATAGCCAGAAAAAGACGAAATTAGTCTGTTTCGCGCCGATAAAATATAAATAACAATAATAAACAAACAAACACTCACGCCTTGTACTAATGTACTCCCTTGCGGGGTAGGCAGTAATATAATTCTATGAATACGGGGGTAAAACTTGCCTAACATATACGGACCTTTAAATCAGCTGCTTATTCGCACAACTTGCTAAATTGTAGTCGGATGAGCCTAATTTTTTTCTGAACTCCTCGTCGGGTAGATTAAGTGGCTCACTGCGTGTCCTTAAAATTTTCGGCTTATTGCCAATTCCCTCTTCAGGCTTTCGTTTTCCACCAATGCTATCAACAATATATGTGCCATCACAACACAGACACAATCCAAAAACTTAGTACCCAAATATTGAAAAATATTTGTTGAAAAACTTTGAAAGAAGTTAGTCAAGAGCAACTTCCTTCAATGGCAGAAATCGAAGGAAATAATTTCTTTCAAATCCATGGATATCAAAGACAGAATTGTTACGTGATACGATTAACTGTCAAAAACCGAAATTAGTTCATTCTTTTCAATGCTGGCTTTCCGTATTCTGGCTTTGCATTGACCATCATGTTACGTGATACGAAATTGACAGTTGAAAGCAAGGATTGCCTTCAAGTCAAAGACAGTGAAGTTATGTGATAGCCATGCGGGACTGAGTGTCAAGGAGCTCCTTTTTACAGAACTACACAGTTTGCGTCAATACATAAATGGTTTATTTTCAAGTGATCGACTGTATAATTGTGTATGTAAAAGGAACAGTAATTAAAATCTGACACAATATGCAATATTCGCTACTGACAAAAGACATTTCATAACATGTATAATTAAGTAAAACAGTTTACCAGATCCATGGTCCATAGAGTGCAAGTCGGCCCCGTATTCGACGGTGACGTCCTCGTCGATGGACGACACCACGCGCCAGAACTCCTTCTCCACCGTCGACGTCGGCACCATCTGGTGAAAATATACACGTTTTGAGTTTCTTCATAATAAAATGGTCAACAGCATCACTTTATTTTTAAAAAATGGTTAGATACTCACGTGAACTGGCATATTGAAGTAGTCCGACTTGAACTGATCGGCCATTTCTCCGAACTGTTGTAGCGTGTACTCGCGAGATGCTTGCTCGAAGCCAAACGCTTCTGTTGGTTTAGATACCTGTGGGAAAAAGGAAGCTTTATGCCCGTTTTCACCAAGACATCATAAACAGTCATCTTACCAAAAGTTTCTTAAGCTAAGAGACTTCTTAAATCCACTCCCTACGTAAATTCATTTTCACCAAGCTAAGAACTCTCTAGCAATCCGTCACCTAAATACTAGTGATGTTTTTTACCGATTCAATTTCATTCATTCATTTTGGTGTCAACATTGGCTGTTTGTCAATTGTCTATGCTTTTAAAAGTATAATATTTGTTGACATCGCCTTATTTATTACGTTTTGTTTGTAAATAAGAAACCGAAAATTGTATTTTATCCTTCCAAAAGAGAAGAAGTATAATTTAATAAAGTGCAGGAAGCAATGGCGGAAAATAGAAAACGCGGACAATTATTTTCTTGAAACTTGACTATTTTGAAGAAATCCACCTTTGCTTTGCTCTGTTCCGCTAGGAGACGGAACTTGAAGAAGTGGCAGTGTGCAATATCATTAGCAACTGATTCATTGGTGGAACAGAGTGTTGATGAGTGTAATAAAATAATATGTTTTAATTTACATTAAATAAATATTTTCACCCAAATCCCAATGGTATTAAAAATCCTGGAACTCAATAATTAAGAACCTAGGAGGAAAAGGACACTTTCTTTAGTTTATATGAACCTTCGAAAAAAGTTCAAGTATCCAAGTTGTTACTCCATATTTTTTTGGTAAAATGTTGTCTCTCGACATCTCTCACGTAATTACGTGGTCGAATACACGATCTGTGATTAATTCTATAGCCTCATTAGCATCAATATAATATCTAATTTTGAGTAGCTAGAAGTATATTTGCACCAAAAAAAACTGTCACTTAACGTTAAGAGGCCGAAATTCCACCTCCTAAATTTAGGAAGTCCCTAACGGATTTAAGTGACAGTTCGTCAGTGGTGAAAACCATTCTATGCTTAGTAGATCCTTAAAATGAGTTAAAAGTTTCCTAAAATTTAGGATGTCTTGGTGAAAACGGGCATTAGTTATTTATATCAATTTTAATTTATAATGCTGAAAGACTCTATCTCTTGTAGAATCAGGAGCTATGTGCTCTGTCAAAATTCTAGACTATTCTAGATTGTTAAAGACAGTCAGATACACAAATCAGCGATGTACACGGGGCATCTCCAGTCGCCTTTAGGCACGATGTGAAGAGGGGGCAGCAGACAGAACGTGTGGTACGAGTCGTCGCTAGACTGGCCATCCTCAGTGGTCGGTACTGTACCTCAGTGGCAATGCACACGGGGCAGCGCCAGTCGCCTTTAGGCACGATGTGAAGAGGGGGCAGCAGACAGAACGTGTGGTACGAGTCGTCGCTAGACTGGCCATCCTCAGTGGTCGGTACTGTACCTCAGTGGCAATGCACACGGGGCAGCGCCAGTCGCCTTTAGGCACGATGTGAAGAGGGGGCAGCAGACAGAACGTGTGGTACGAGTCGTCGCTAGACTGGCCATCCTCAGTGGACGGTACTGTACCTCAGTGGCGATGCACACGGGGCATCTCCAGTCGCCTTTAGGCACGATGTGAAGAGGCGGCAGCAGACAGAACGTGTGGTACGAGTCGTCGCTAGACTGGCCATCCTCAGTGGTCGGTACTGTACCTCAGTGGCAATGCACACGGGGCAGCGCCAGTCGCCTTTAGGCACGATGTGAAGAGGGGGCAGCAGACAGAACGTGTGGTACGAGTCGTCGCTAGACTGGCCATCCTCAGTGGACGGTACTGTACCTCAGTGGCGATGCACACGGGGCATCTCCAGTCGCCTTTAGGCACGATGTGGAGAGGCGGCAGCAGACAGAACGTGTGGTACGAGTCGTCGCAGCCGTCGCAGAGTAACATCTGCTCCTCGATGTCGCCGCGCCCGCAGTTGCGGCACATGTATTTTGCTAGCTGTTGAGGGAAAAAAGGGGGTATTAGTAATCATCATCAGCCTGTGTCTACCTACGGCTGGGCGTAGGCCGTAGGTAGTAATAGGAATTCATTATAGAGGGAGTCGATGAAAGTAGGGATGGAACAAAATAGGGTGATAGACACACGGGTCCACGAAAGGAGCTTCCCCGAGTGACGTTTTCTGTTTTTATCCACGAAGATAAAATGGTAACCAACTGTGTCACCAAAATGCTAAAAATACATAGGAGGATTATAAAGATTGCCCTAAAACTATGGATAAAACGAAACAACGTGTAGAGAAGATACTAACTACTACCTGACATGGACAATATTACATAGTTATCGTCACAATCTCCACACAACTCAAGCACGTTGGAGATGTCTTAAAAAATACATATATTTACCCCGGTCGAAGATCAAACCAGGGACCCTCAGAGGTCATAGTTAAGCAAACTTATATGCAGTCCAAACTAAAAGTACCAGGCGCCCATAACACCACAGCAGTCTCACTCACCGGGTCATTAGCCACCAGGGGGTCCCCCAGAGGCTTCGGCGCCGGCGTCACCGACACCGTCATGTTGGACATGCGGTGTTCGCGCAGTTTGGTGGAGCGAGTCACTCGGGACCCCGTGCCGCCGGCCCATTTGTTCTCGCGTGGACCTGGAAATGGGGGGAAAATTGTTAGGAATTCAGACAGCTGTTTTCAGCAGTCATAGCTGCAAGGCCCTGTTATCGACACAGCTATAAATACGGGGCTGTAATTGGTGGAACAAGTTTATTGAAGTCGATAATGGACCCGTGCGGCGGGGATAGATGGCAGTCTTCAAACACACTGTACTGACGACCTTAGACAGGTAGTGGCTGGATGAAGAAAGCAGGGTGTTGTGGCGCTCCTTGGGAGAGTCTCGTGTCCAGCAGTAGGTATGGATAATTAATAGCTGATGCAAATATGTATAATAAAAAGGCCTATATCCATTAAAAATTTTGAACAAAATAAAATACCACTATTTATCACTCTCATTTCAGACAAATCCTCTTTTCCCTTACAACCTAAAAACAAAAGCAAAATAACAAAACACAACTCACTCCTTCGATTCTCAGCCCCTTCCTTCTGCGGTGAAATCTCTTCCTTCGGCGTCAAGGCACCTTCGGCCCTACTTCCCTCGGCATTGGGCTCAGGCGAGCTCAGCTTGAACCTTCTAGAAGGGGGGGGCGTGGCCGCCGGGCTGCATTTAGTGGCTGAACGCCTGCGATTGGCTGGATTGACCTTCTCTGGGGTCTGTTCGCCTTTCACTTCGACCTTCTGGAAGTTGAACTGTTGTTGGGTTTTTATTAGGCATTTTGGAGAGCGGGTTAGCGGTTTTGTTAGGTGGGGTATAGTGAAATGGTATAATAGGTTACTAAGAGTACATAACAAAATAAATTTTGAATTTGAATTTGAATAACATAAACAGTTAGATGCCTTGTAAGAAAGTACTACTTTCTGGGATAAACAGAGGTGTAGGTACATCTCCGCACCAACTTTTCATCATCTTTATGTAAATTTATATCAAACTCTAAATGCCCCTATTATAATAATAGGGGCAATTTTTCATAAAAGGTTGATAAAGGTAAGTAAAAAGTAAACTCTTTTAGAATTAACTTGTTTGTTATGAGTATAATTAAAGTTCTCTATGTACCTTCTATCACTTAACAGCATCTTAACATCATCATCTACAATCGTTTGTCACATCAGACTTCTTTAAATAATAAATTCCAGCCTGTATAACAAACATATGTAGAAACAAATCGTTTTTACTGACCCTACAATTACAAAAAAACTAAATCCACCAAGACTCACCGAATCCTTATTATCCCCCACAGCGCCACCGCTCTTGAACACATCGTACGGGTACAGGATCCGCTCGTAGTGGTTCTTCAGGATGGAGCCGATGCCCTTGCCTTGCGGGAAGCCCATGCGCCGCGCGATCTTCGACCATTTCCGCTCCGAGGTGCACACTTCGAAGCCGTCTGGGGGAGAATAGGATATGTTAGTGAAGTAGGAAGGAGTTTTATTTGGTAGATTAGCATAAGTTCTGAGAGTGTGGTGGTGTTCCTTGGGAGAGGTACTAGTTGTTGATGATAATGATTAAGTTGGATATTTTCATCAAAATATTATGGTAATTAAGTTGCTGTTAGATTCTTCTCATCATTTTATCAGATAGAAACAGCTAGACTATGGTTTGTCATGTAAAATGATTTAACAGTTGGCATCATAGTGCAAGAACGAAATTAACACAATAATCATCTGTGGCCATAGCCCGATACTAAACCTTTCATCTTACTTTTTACTAGTTTCAAACAGCCAACCTTCAGAAGGTACAGCTCCTGAAGGTTGGTTGTTTGAAAATGGTTCTAGCATTGAGCCCATCTTTTGTACACTTATATCCTACTAGCTGTTCCCGCGCGCTTCGCTTCGCCTTAAAAAGTTTTCCCGTGGGAATTCCGGGATAAAAAGTAGCCTATGTTCTTTCCCAGGGTCTAGACCGTATGTATACCAAATTTCATTCAATTCCGTTCAGTAGTTTTGGCGTGAAAGAGTAACAGACAGACAGACAGACAGACACAGTTACTTTCGCATTTATAATATTAGCTAGGATATTTGTGCAATAAAGAGTTAAATAAAAGAGAGAGACTCACCAGCCTCCCGCACAATCTTGTGCAGCGCATACAAGTCGAGCGGCTTCTTCTCCACGGTGGGGATCTTGAGGGTGGAGCCCTGCAGCTCCCAGAACTTGATGATCTGGTCCAGGAAGTTCAGCTTGACTCGGGTGATGGCCTGGAGAGGGCGTGAGAGAGGTTACTATTGAAGAATATTACAATGATTGAGTGAATGAAAATATGAGAGAATGTGGAGTGAATGAGGAAAAGGTTAGGAAGAAGAAGGAGATTACAATATGTGGCAGAGAAAACTGACCCCTCTTATAATGCATTTTTTCATACTTGGCAATCTATGTGTCTCTTTATTTGAATTTATTTAATAAGTAGTTTTTAAAACAAAATATAAGAAGCAATGAAATACTTATTAGCAAAACACTTTGTTTACATTTTATGCCAAGTATAAAAAAGCAGTATAACATTATCACTTTTAAGAGTGGTCAGGTTTCTCTGCCCTATGCTGTACAGTGAGCTACATAAACATTGTAAAGTTTTGTACCATTACCTGATTACACAGCAACTACGATTATAATACCTTGTAATTCATATTTGTATCATGTGACTAATTTCCATTGTACTAATGTGAATCACTCACTTTGTTATAATATTTAACTTCTTAAAATTTGAACTAAAATATATTTTTCCATGGCATGGACTTTTGTACCACTTTCACTTTGTGAAATGGTGGTAGCTTATGACTTATGACAAGTAATTCTAATATTCCATGTCGAAAAATAAACAATTTCATTTCATACCATTTATTATACTAATATTCTTAAGCACTGATTAAATTTAACATCAGTAAAGCTAATTCATGGCTGTGACAGTCTTACCTCCAACTCATTGAGCCTCTGGATCCTCGGGGTGAACCGTAGCCGGTCCACATCCACTGCGAAGGGGGGTTGCCAGTGCTGGAACCAAGAACAACACTGGTTAGGACAAAAATAATCATCATAGTAATCAAAGTCAAAAAATAAACTAATCCCCCTTCTGAAAGGACTATTAATTATATTTAAAAAAAACTTGTCATGCCAATGTGTGCTTCTCCTTAACAAACTCACTGCATTACATATAAATTATGATAGCATGTGACCAAATAGTACTCATAAAGTTATGGTAACACAAGTTCTAAATAAGATTGTAAACAGGGATTAAAATAAACCTTTGTTTAACCAAACATGTATGAGAGTAAGATGAAATATTCTATTCTTGGTGCACACAAAGCTACTGAATTCAGGTCACAGGGGCCCTTTATTCCCTGTCACCTTTGTCCTATTTCATACAGGGAAGAAGCCAAGCTATCTATATCTATCACTACATCATTCTCAGCTAAAACATAGACTGATGAACTTAGGCCTATTCCAAAGGGTGACACAACACTCTACCTAATATTTGTATATGTCTAGTAACCTTTGTAAAAACCTAATCCCTATTCATGCTTTTCAAGCCTCTTGTAAACTGACACTTAACTACAAATACAGGGAATGTTATTAAATTTGTGGTCTTATTATGCATATAACAACATGTTTGTATATGTATACACTCGCTTTTAGCACATAAATAAATAGTACTTTTCTACATAATATGTCCATAAACTATAAGTATAATAGATTAATAGAATGGTACACCAAATGCATTGTCGCACACATGCTTTCCTGATATTCTTGTTCTCACAAAATAATATCACAACATAATTAATGTAATGCACAACATAGCTATTGCCATCACTTGGGCACAATTCCAAACTCCAATTATGGTAATTCTATCATCAACTTGAGATACACTGTTTATTAATAGATTTAATCAATACTGCACTGTAACCTAAATAACATTCATGCTATTTGACACTACATCTTTAGAAATGATCTTTATTTTATTGTGACCGTAAAAAAACACTAAAACTGGACTAGGGATTGCTAAGGTGAAAGGAATTTTGAAATTACTAGGTGACTTAATTGGAAGATACCATGTTACAGGTAATAAAGGTATATTATTATGTTAGAAGTGTTGTTAAATCTCTTGAAAGTAGATATTAATTAGGTATATTCAATTGAGAGAAGCTAGAATTGAGTGATTTGATATTTAACCTATTCAATAACACCCAGTTACACCTAGATAAAATGATACTTTATTGCCTATGGCTTGCTTAACACTGTGATGGCATGTAATCACATGAAATTAAGTAAATAAATGTTAAAAATGACTGCATTCCTAGCTCAAACTGGGTTTCGTAATAGAAAATACCGAAATACTATAGAAAATCTTTTTTTATCCTACTTATTGTGCACAGGAGGGCAACTATACAAAATGGCATCCAAACTCTACACAAAATATGCAGTTGCATTTACCTAGATTATGATGCACTTTCAGACTTTCAACTTGGTCAGAAGGTGTGTTGGCACGGGAAACGTGAGGATAACACAGAAAAACACTAATTAAGATAACGCGTACCAGGTTAACACCACGGAATATGGTTGCATCACACGACAATGTACCGTGCGCTTTGAGGGTTAGAAACCCACGTAATTCATCACATTTCACTGTTTTGTCACTTCCTACACATGAAATAGTAACACACCAAGCTTGGCAACAAAGAAAGACACTCACCTCGGGTGGGATAATCTTGCAAATCCCAGATTTCTCGGCAATATGTCGAATTTTATTGATGTACGCGAGGGGGTCCTGGAACTCCTCAGGTGTTGGCTCGAAGACAGGAGCCTCCGGGGGCACAGTAAAAGTAAAATTGTCGGGTTTCATGGGGGACGCCGAGTCCCCCATATTCACTTCCACACTAGCTTCATCACATTTTCCCATTTTAGAGGATAAAACTACTATGCAGTTCTCACAAATACAAAATCAAAGAACACTTTAGCATTATCTGATACTAAGGAATGAAAAGGGCACGTCCACAAAGAAATAGTAGCATTTGCATTAGTCTTTCCATAAGGAATCACAATCACAACGAGATAATTAGAATTATCACCAACAAATAACAGTGTCGCCTTGCACGTCCGCCATGCGAAATTGAACCAGTGTTGCCGCAACGGAGTTCTCAAAGCGCACATATCCAGCGTTGAAAACGTACATTTAGGGTTAAAACCGTACATGAGCATTTTTTTTACTGAAATCACTCAATTTAGCTTTTTTAGCTCTTTCGCACCTGCTCGTCAGGAGAAGTGCTATATTGTATGGGATTTTAGTCCCAAACACCTATTTTAATAAGCGTGTAGCGACACATGATTTAGTCACGTTTTGCAAACTTCCAGTAGCGAACAATGCGAAGACGCTGGTCGTCTCGTTGAATAGTTTGGCCTCAAGAAATCTGCATTCGTCATTTCACACACTGAACCTCAAAACTGGTGACCCCGACGTGATCAACGAACTCATTTTAAAAATTTATACAATTTCCTAAAACCTTCAAAGTAGGTAGGTAGTAGATTAGCCGTGGTACGTTTACCTTTAATGAATAATTGATCGATTGAATGATAAAAGACAATTCCCGCAGTTTTATTATATACACATTATACTTAATAAAATGTATCTTGATGGAGAAATCGCACAACAAAATCAAAATCGTAATTGTGGAATTAGATACACAAACTGAAAGTTAAGGGGAGCACCCTCTAATTTTAACTTTGTATTAATATATCTCGGGTTGGATCCACATGGTTTCACAGCATTTTTTTTAATTTAAAGATACCCTTTTACCAATACCTTACACGAAATGGGGTGAGTAGTTTTTTTTTCGAATCAACTTTTCGCTGTATGGATAAAAAATTAGATTTTTTGATAATTTTAAAAACCAATTTTAGATCATCAGTACAGACAGGAGAAACGACAGAGAACGAGCCAGGACAGACGGACAGACATGACGAAACCATAAGGAAACTATTAAAAACTTAGTTTAAAAACTATCACCCGTCTACTGAACAATCACGCTCTAAAAAATATTAAAGAAGAAATACTTAAATACTTCATAGTGATGTTCAGAAGAAAGCCGTGGTCGTATGCGACATACCCTAAAACTTATGATCGTTCATCCTTACTATATTATATTAATATTAATAATTAATTAATATTAATTATAATATAATATTATTTAATATTAATTAATTATTAATATTAATATATTAATATAATATAGTAAGGATGAACGTATATATATATATATATATATATATATATATATATATATATATATATATATATATTATGTATATAATATTATAAATGCGAAATTAACTGTGTCTGTCTGTCTTTCTGTCTGTCTGTCTGTTACTCTTTCACGCCAAAACTACTGAACGGATTTGAATGAAATTTGGTATACATACGGTCTAGACCCTGGGAAAGAACATAGGCTACTTTTTATCGTGGAATTCTCACGGCAAAACTTAATAAGGCGAAGCGAAGCGCGCGGGAATAGCTAGTAGTAAAATAAAGGTACTTACGTAAAATAGTCCATAAACGAAGATTTTACACATGATATTGGATGTTAAGTTCAAAAGGTACATTACATGGACCGATTACACATGACACATGGGAGGCTCAAATAGTACGTCAAATGTGTAAAATGTACGCTAACGGCAACACTGAATTGAACTTTCGAAACTGCGATGTTGCAATATTCAAAAAATATTATTTGGGAAAGTATTGCAACCCTGAAGAAACATTTACGAAGAAAAGTAATGTCATCGTGCACTTCTATAAAATGCTTACTACAGTCCATTTTATCTAAGCTAAGCTTACTACAATCGAAGTAACCGAACCGAACCTGGTAGGGTATAAACAATTATTTTAACCCCCAAATTCATAGAGCTTTTTGACACTTTACAATAGGTTTAAAATTGACGTTCTGATATACGAATTTTAATCTTTTCACTGACGTAAAGAGTTGAAAGTTGTGTGTTTCAAAGTACATTTTAACCGTTAAAGAGAATGGCCATTTCTCTATGGCCCGCCAGGGTAGCCATTGATGAAACATATTATACTCATGTGTAGCCCATGAATTCAGGTAAATCCTGGTGTAAACTTTATTATTATGAGACGAGGGAGAACGAAACTATAGGTGCTGAAAGATCAAGTAGGTATTTGTACTGTTCTAGATGTTTTCCACAAGCTAAGTATTTTTTAAAAAGTGGTTTATATTTTTTTAAATATTTTTCCTACCTTTTTCACTGAATAAAAATAGGTTTGGTTAGTGGCTGCAGTCAGATTTGGCCATTCTCTTTTACAATACGTACGTTCTATGAATTTGAGGGTAAGTGCGCATTACTTCAAGCTTTTTCTTTTATTACTTATATTACTAAGGTCTGTCAAGAACCCTCTTATTTATCTCATGTTATTTTACCTTCTCAAAGAATGTGACGTTAAAAAAAGTTTACGTTATTCAAGAAATGGATGTCTGTCTGGTGCTGTCATAGCAAAAAATAGCCTCAGAACAAAAAAAAAATTGTTGGGTTGGGTCATTCACATCTTATTCTGAGAGACAGTATTGTTCTTACCTTTTGACTCCGCCATCTTTTGACTAACACGATAACTCAACTGGCAGATGTGAAGGAAAACGGCTCATTCTATATGAGTTCCATAATGAGCTAGGCTAAACTGAAAGCTAGTAGGTACCTAAGTAAATTTTTGTTTTTCTCTGTTGTAATCGTGTGGCCAAGGTAGATGGCAAAGCATATTATAGAACACCTATACTTTGTAAATATGGCATGAGTCCTACGCTATGACAGCTGTCAAATCCATACATTTATTTTAGTTAAGTAACTAGTTTTCAAGGAAAACCTTTTATGCATTTCTACCATCACCACAATACCGCCATCTATGAATTAGGTAGGAAATTTTTGATGAGCTTTCAATTCCCATTTAGTCCCATAAATACATTAAATTTAGGCAGTGTTGGGTAACATTACCATGGTAGGAAAATCTCTGTAGCGAGCTCCAAAAATGCTCGTCCTTCTTGACTTCAATCGATGAAATCACATCCGTCTGCTGTCATCCGCCATTTGCGAAAGTGGCCGATTGCAGCTTTGTACCGCGAGTGTTGTTCGATTGATTATGTCGAGTGTTAAAAATTAAAATTTTGGTTTTAACTGTGAACCCGTGTCGTGTCCGACCAGTTACAATGATTGTGAGATTTTGGAGCATTCTGTGCCTCGGCGTTTTGGTGGCATCGGCTCGCACCGAGGGAAACAACGGCAATGAAGGTAAGGTCCCATAATAATATTGAACCTGCCGTCTTATTTATTTTGTTTACTATCCACACCCTTAGATCAATTCCCACGAAACTGTATGCTTACTAAAAAATACCTGTATCAGAGTTAATATCTAACTCATAATTTAAAGCCTTTTCGCCTTACAAACGAAATAAAAACAAAATTCGCGCTTCTTCAACTACAGATATTACGAATGCGACCTAAATATTCCGTTCAAAAAGCCCTCGGAGCTTTCGAAATGGTGTTAAATCGTTTGTTCTTTATCGGGCGAGGTGGAAGTGTACAGTGTGGGTGTCAAGAACTGGTATGACGACTTTTCCCTCGACCTGAGCGTGTTGAGATGCATCTGTGTGCATTTAGTTACAAAACGAGCGTGAACCGCCGGCCGTGTCTGTTCCGACCACTGCCTGGCCACAGGGGACACCCAGACAACTTTTTGCACTATAAACTTGATTAATTCAGGCCTTGCTATTGTCTAAAATACAGAACAAGTTGATGTGTGTTTTGCCTACCTGTCTGGGCCTAAGGAAATGCTTGAAATTCCTTGATGAGTTAAGCAATTTTTGGTTTTAATTTATGGATGTCGAAATTCCTTGATTTAAAGTAAAAGGCACATCTGTGTAGTACCATAGGTATAATATTTTAATTACTGAATATTGTAGGTCTTATTGTTGTCTTAACTCTTACTGTGATGATCTTGTAAAATAACATTGACTCAAGTTTCATACATTTTGTCCCAGATAAATGTGAAGAATAAGGACCCTGCAAGTTATTTGAAGAAGGGAAAATATTCAGATTTATTTCTACAGTTAATCGAAAAATTATAATGAACAAAAAATGCCTTGAGAATTTACAAATCAACCTAGATATCAAAGTATCCATTAAAATTTATTCTTATTTTAAAAGTTTATTTTTTAATGTTTTCTGTACTTTAAGCTTAGCAACAAATGCACATAGAAGAATATCAAATATTTCAGAATAGTAAAGTCGCCAAAAGGCATTCACTACAAAAATATACTTAAATTTAACTACTAAGTTAGTACAGGAAATGGTAATCATGTCATATTAATGCAGAAAAGGTAGAATATTATTGACTAATCAATAAAACCTGTTTGTTAGTAGTATTGCTGATATCAGCAATGTACTGTATACCTACCTACATACACTACATGTAGTAAAGTAGAAAATGCTTCTTGCATTAAGTCCACCTTTTCTACTCTTATTTTATTATATTTGTTCAGTTAAACACAGTTTTAAATAGTTTTATGTATTGAAAAGTAGTTTTGACTGATGCACTTTTTACTAATTTACATCTATGACATTGTTTAATTAAGGGTTTCTTCCGCTGTTGATTATCTAGGTATTCTGTTTGTTGTTTCACACAAAGAAAGAAAGAACACAACCAATATAGCTGACGAAATCCACAGAGTGGCTTTCACCAGCAGTCACAATTAGTATTAAAATTTATAACAACCCTCTTTTTGCATTAGGAGTTAGAAGGATAATAAGTTAAGGCCCACTTGCGTGGATCACAGGGTTAAAAATATAAACTCAGAGGTAACTAACTCAGGGTTAACTTTTTAAAATTTTAACCCGGACTTTTGATTGCGCTAATGGAAAATAACCCTGAGTTAGCTAACCTGACGTTTCTTTTTGCACTCTGTGAATCTATGTCCCGTTCCAGGCTGAAAGGGACCAAGTTTCTATTGCCGTAAAAAAACATTGTCTTCTATCTCGTTTTCACCTTTGGATAAAACTAGGTATCCCTCTCTATTTCCATTTTCGCAATCTGTCAGTAATTTGTATTTTGTTTACAAAGTGTCATATTTGTGATTTCCTTGTAGATATACATTACGAAAATTATTAAAAATTTAAAAGAAGCGGCGGTAGCTCAGTCGGGTAAGCGCTCGCTTCTCACACAAAAGATGCGTGTTTGGATCCTAGCGCAGACATACCAATGAGTTCTTTGGAATTTAAGTACAATGTGTGGCAACTTACTACCACACATTCTGCTTACCACAAAACGTTCAAGAACCTTATCATAAGCAGCTCTCTTCAATCTAACCGTACCAGCAAGCAATACTCAACCAATAACAACAGCAAGTATTGATTTTATTGAACACATCGCGGTTGCAAGTTGTGCTTTAGATAACAGCAAAGATAGCCCTGAAAAGAGCTGTTTCTGGAAACAAAGAGGGGGTTCCGAAAATAACTGTTCAGCAAGCTCAAGCAAGCAGCAGCAGCGACCACCACCGTCACCGCGGCAGCTCGGAGAGGAGAGCCTCCGACAGCGCAGAAAAGGAACGAGTCCCCGTGCATTCCCAACGCCACGAGTATTTAAGTTAGCACCGCGCGTATAAGTAGGCTTATTTTCTGTAAATAAATTATTATTATTCTGTCCACTCTGAGTATTATTTTCTACCTACTCTACGCATTATCTCCAAAAATGTATACCATAGCTCTTACGGTGAAAAAACATCGTGATCTAGATGTGTACCCTAAAGTGCATTGTACTCTTTAAAAAACGGCGATACGGCTCGCGATCTATCACGTGAGTACAAAAATGTACAGCGAAAAGTGGGTGAGTCACCTCTGAGTAACTACATCACAGTCATAGTCGTGAGCATATGTGTATGTAACCACACCATCGTGCTCTTAATTTCACAAGTGGGACCATTTGCTACTTTGCTAGATAGTGGAAAAATATAAGAATGATGAGTTAATCATCATAATCAAACATTTCCAACGAATACAATAATATTGATAAAAACCTTTTCTTTTGACGTAAGCCGGGTTAGCGTCTTAACCCTCCAATATTGGGGGGTTAAATATTTAAGAGTTTATCCCAAGGTTAGCGCTCATATTTCAGCGATGCAAGACAAATTAATAATCTAACCCTCCTTATGTCAAATATCTCCGAGTTAATTCGCTAACCCAGGTCTGCGCAAGTGGACCTAATAATATGTTTTGTAGTGGATGATTTATGTTGATAATAAATAGCATTTTTCCCATCTTAAAAATGAAGAATCTTTCCTTTCCGACTCATTAATAAAATAATATTTTGATCTACATTTTTGTATGTCTGTAAATGTACCTAATACAAAATTAGTTTCAAAACTTAGGGACTATTAGTGATTAATTATTCACCTAATAGTCACCTTGGGAGGCCATACATACCAGGCTTAGCTACAAATATCATTTACATTCTATTCTAGACATGTTCAATTTGAATTAGATATTGTGTGTAACCATTGTCTACAATATATGTATACCTTTGAATATTAATTAGGCGCAAAGATATTGGTAGACGCTTTATTATTTTAGTTATGAAAGTTGATAATAACTTGAATTACGGGACATAAATAAAATACAAAGTCTACCTATCACAATACAATATAACTTTATTGATAAAACATATACATAATAGAGTTAGAGGACAGAGTGTTGTGGTGCTCCTTGACAGAGGCCACTGTCTACTAGTGGTGAATTATACCTTTTTTCACGAGGAAAGACAGCTGATACAAGCAAAAACTTCCCTTATTCGAATGTAATAAGGGTCCTGTCAGATGTCTTTCCCCGTGAAACAAGGTAAGGCTCTCGTTCGTTAGTTTATCGTCAGTATAGAGTAACCCTCCTAATGCGCTTCTCTATCGCGGCGTATCGTAAATTAGAGCTGGGCTAGAGTTGGCTAGATTGAGTATAATATTGTCTATTTCACGCTGGAGGAGAATGTTAAAAGAGCACCACAGTTGTTACGTGACTTAAGTCTCCTTTAGTAGCGCAATCTATTGATGATGAACCTCTGACTATATCTCACTATATCATAAAAAAAATCAATAAAAACAAATCCAATCTTTAGAAATATTAAAGTTCAAGAGGAGGAATGTTAAAACAACTTTTCCAACAAGAAAATACACTCAGGTCAATATTATCCAGTGGTTAATTCCACCCGTCTGGTTTACTCAAGCCTGAATACTAACTTATTTCTCCCGGGTACAATACATTCTGTGTTTATAATAAAAAGCGCTAACAATTTATGCAAACTAATATTAAAATTATTCGCACGGGAGTTTGCTGTGTATGGAGAATTTAATGGATTGTGTGGTTTGTTTGGCATAATGTTTCTGGTTTCGTAACTTAATTACCAACAACTACGATAGTAGGAAATTGTTTTAAAGATCTTTTGTAGCATGGTACACCCTTCAACTGGCTACAGACTGAAGATGGTAGCTGTGGGCAAGTAATTTATGGGCACATATATCGGACTTTTGTGGCACTCCTGGGACACCGTGATATGTCCATGTATGGTCAATGTCCAACAGTGGATATCTTAGATGATGAACAGAGAAAATAATATTTACGACATATGAACTATAGCTCGACAACTTCGTGCGCGACCCTCCTTGCGGGGTGACAGACGCGGAGGGGACGAGGTACCCAAGACGACAGCGGGTAGCGGGTGAGGTAGCGGGGAAGGACAACGCGTGCACTGCACGTCATTATTACTGCAGTCTCGGCCGAGCAGTCGAGGCGGCCACATGTGTTGTAAAATCTGTCATAATCTGAGTTCGACACACATGAGACCACTGATCCTGAGACCATAAGTCTTAGGATGAGTGTTGAGGCCAAAACCGCCACAATCCTTGGAATATTCACCTTTTGAATTTTTAATCATATTAAAACTATGTCGGGGTTCAAGAAAATTACAATATGATAGCGCCATTTATAGTAAAAGAGTCAATTTCAGAGTGACCACGATTCCACAGACTAAATCTAAATTTGCAAGCATACAATATAGCTATCGATCAGCTTTCCTTTATAATATGATAAATAAAAACATTGGCATTTACAATAAAAACTTCTATGACTGTAAAAAACATATTATAAAATGGTTGAATCAACTGAATTATGATGAAACCGAGGCAATTTTGTAATGCTCATAATAATCATACACATATAAAGTAATAAGTAGTAATGCCGTTACTTTACCCATATATTAAACCATGCTCATATTTATAATGGTAGTTAATTACCCATTCTTAAGTACTTACCAACTAAAATGTTACGCTCTCTCAAACACACACACATACACACACACACACACACACACACACACACACACACACACACACACATACATATTTATGTACATACATACTTATATATATATACACAAACACGAAACTATACAGACTTGCACACTTTGTACACACTAAAAATTTTCCTTTTGTTATTTTTGTTATTAATGTACCAATCATTAAATAACCTGCATGCCTTTTAGAATTTAGTTTTTAGTATTTAATTGTTAGTAAATTCATAGCAAAATTGTTAATGTGATAAAACTAGAACCTGTATATGCGTACAAAATAAGTATCTATAGGAAGAGCGGAGTCTCCTGGCACAGGTGTTTGTAATACTTAAAAGGAGGCTTCAGCAACTAGCATTTAAGCATATTTTTGGTTAACGTAAATAAACAATTTTGAATTTTTGAATTTTTTTGAAGAAGATTTTGAGTTTACCTTGCTTTATAATTAGGTTTACTCTATTCATTCGACTAATCGAAAAGTCAAATTGTCACTTGAAATTGAAATGTTGGTGCATATTAAAAAATAAAAAGGTAAGGGGGTAGTCGGTTGAGCAGGGACGGACTGTCATTCTGATTTGAATTATTGAATGAGTCGGTTGTGCACCTTCCGCAGGGATCACCACGTTTCGCTATCAAAGTTAATCCAACTGTATCAAGTGCATCCTCGTGTATTTTGTAAGATTGATCTGTAATTCCGAATAAATCGAGTGTGTACTACCTGTGCCATTATTTCTGGGGTGTGATGATGAATGGCGATACCAACGACCTGGTTGATCGAATTATGGACCAACCACCGCGCACCGCTAGCTCGTGCCCATTCCCTGACAACTATATAATCTTTGGGGGTTTCCTGTAGAACCGTGTGCCGAATCTTGGTTTGGCCGAGGTTTGATAGAATGCAAAATCTGCTTACTCCCGAGTAACTGGTAGTTTACCCGTGGGTAAAAAGTTACTCGAGCTTGGTCGAATCCACCCTAAATAATGAAACTAGTTTTAAGAACCTTTTTATTGCTCAACATAATTTACTCTTACATTACGTCACAAATAGTGACACGTTATCGCGAGATTTATCCGGGCACACTTTTCTCCGTGTGTACTCGTGTTCTAAAATGTCGTGCTACCTCGCCCCCGCCACTTCTTTCACCCCGCAAGGAGGGTCGCGCACGAAGTTGTCAAGCTATAGCGTTGAAATTCTACAATCACACAGACAGCTATACCTAAAACTAACATCACCCATATTTTTCATGCTAGCGGAAAAATACAAGTGAGCAAGACTAACTTTCGGTGCCCGTAGCATGACAAAAAGCGACAAGTGTAACTCGATATAGCACGGCGTCGGCAAAAACTCAGCACCTGCCTTTCCTGTATATTCACGGGCAAACAGGAATAATAAAAAAAATGCTTTTTCAAGTGCGTGTGGATGTTTTTGTCGGTTCCCGTGCCATGATTTCTTTTGTGCTGTTTTAGGAGAACACGACTCCCGTTTTTACTGTTACTTTATTGTGTGGGATAGAATAATATGTTCCTCCCACTCTAATGGGTAGGCTGTTTATTGTTTTTATCTATAACAAAAGATACGAGACGTATGATAAGTGATACATCCTGAAAAGTATAGTTCAAAACGCACTTAGGTAAGAATATACATAGTTTTTTAATAAAATATTGTTATTCGCTCATATCATGTAATTTTTGAGCTAAATAAAGTGTTTATTAAAGAGGGAATTACCGCTTCAGCTATCATGTAAAGTTAACCTTATTAAGTACTACTTCACTACTGCAATCATCAATAATAATAATGTAGTATGTAAATATTTTTGCCCAACAAGGTAATCAAATAACGTATTGGGCCTCACATATCAATTTATCAAGAATTGCTATGGATTCTGTTGTTTATTACGAATTGGAGTGCCGTGGGGGCGAATCGAATCGGATTTAATTTTCCAAATAATATTATAATGTATTTTATATTTTTCAATTATAAAAAAAAAAAAAATGGCGTGACATGACCAACAAAGCCGACCCTAAATAAGGATAAGGCAAGGAAGAAGAAGAAGAAGAAGAAGAAGAATTATAATGGCTGGTTCTCTATTATTATTTTCATCATCACCCGTGATCGTCCTATATGCTTCTCCAAAGGAGTTACACAACGCTCGGTCCTCGGCCTTCCTCATCCAGCCACTACCGGCCACTTGTTTTAGGTCGTCAGTCCAGCGGGCCGGATGGCGTGCCATTTTACGCTTGTCAGTTTGTGTCTTTGGTCTCCACTCGAGAACACGTTTACCCCAGTATTCATAGGTTCTTTAGTATATACATATGACCAGCCCACTGCCACTCCAACTATATTACATTTGTCTGGCACTGGAATCCTTTACATGGGACTAAAATAACACTGGCTAAAATTGGTTGTACAGAAGCACCTCAGCCTAACTAGCAAGGGAGTCTGGTAGGTACTCACTTAAGTGTACAAGACAAGGTGGGAATGTTAAAAGCAGGTGGCTATATGGGTCAGTCTAGGCAAACAAAGCTTCGTTCATTTAAATGAATACACAAAGTGGAGGGCAACCGAAGCTTTTATCGCCATTTAAACATTTTAACAACGCTAATAATGTAACGGAACGGCTCTGGGGCAGTTAAAACTTTAATCTGTGATCGTCAAATTGCTTTTTCATATTGCTCACTCTGTGTAATTTGCTCTGTGGCGTTTGGGCGATCTATTTATTTGGGTATGTACTGAATATTTGATTAAATTTTAATAAAGTACGTTTGGGAACGATAATGATTAAACCACTAGGTATCGATCTACTAGAAACGCTAACATTGTAATGGGAAAAGAGTAACGTGTTTGTTTTAAGTCAGTGCGTTTTGGTGTTGGCACGTGTGTCTGTTGCAAAGGTAGGTTTGTCGAAATTTACACTAAAATGCAGGGTTTATGAAGAATACGTTAGCACGTGTTTGCAGTAAATTTCAAAACATAACACTATCATCTGTTCAACATATTAACTAGATTGAGTTCTTGGAAGTACTCTGTAGGTACGCTTTGCAAACGTTGGTATCAGTTTCTGCTAATTAATATTTCCGAAAAGCTTCAGATCAAAGAGGCACTAAAGTGAAACCTAAAATATGTTTACTTACACTTTACTAGGTATTCAGACTTTAGAGCTTCGAGCGAAAAAAGAATAAACTACATACATATTTATTTTACGAAAAAACAATTAAGAAGACACTATTACTAAACTACCTTTTATTATTATTTTTTTTAAATTATGTAGCCGGCATCGTGTCTCACTGCTGGGCAAAGGCCTCCTTAGAAAATGACCACCGTTCCCGATCCTGTGCTTCTTTCGGCCATTGACGCAAAAACCTGTCAAGGTCGTCCCGCCATCTCCGTCTGGGTCTTCCGCGACGCCGACGACGTCTAAATATTTTACAAATAAAAAAAACAGAATTGTGTAATCATTTAAACAGCAGGTATTTTTTACTGATTGCTTATGCACTACAATTTTATTTTTGGGTGATAGAAGCTGATGACGAGTTATTTAATTGTAGCATAATTAGAGTTCTTATTAGAGGTTCTCAGCAGTCTTGTTAATAGCTGAAACATGCTATTGTTCTCTTTCAGTATGAGACTCGTGAATGACTCGTAATGAAGCCTAGTTTTTTACTGTTATCTACAAACAGAGGTCGTTTTCCGGTTACAGCACTGACGTGATTGGATTGAATTTGATTTTGAACGGTTCATCAACAATCGATTTTCCTTCCAGTAGAACAGAATCTGTCAATGTGATACTAAGGGCCTGTGTCACAATGTCTGGATAATGGCTAGTGGCTACCTATCGGTTAAAAGACATGCTGTCACTGTCTAAAAAAATTATGACAGAGTGTGGCAGCTTGTATTTTAACCAACAGGTAGCCATTATCCAGAATTCCAGACATTGTGAAACAGGCCCTTAATCTGAGATTTAATGCCTTTAGGCCTAGCTAGGGGCTGATGTAGATGACAGTAATAATAGTGATGTGCCGTTGGCTAAAATTGGCATCAGCTATACACCTCTATCAGGGTATCGAGGCAAAAGCGTTTGTTTTTAATACTTCGTGATTTCGAATGAAATCGTGTGTGTCATGTGCAGTCACGTATTTATTTTAGTTTCGTGAAATCGTGTCATTGACCGATTGTTTAGGTATGTCATTATCTTGTAGATATGTGTTGTTGATATAGAACATGTCGGGGTAAATAAAAGATCTGATTTAAAACAAACGTGAGATTAGGTTAGAACTCTCGTTTTGATTTAATTTAATATTATGACTATGACTGTACCTACAGTAAGAAAATAGCCCAAAATGGAGTAAAATTTTAACTTTTTTTGAAAATGTTATTAATGTTTTTTTTAAATACACAGAGGTGTTTTTTTTCTGGTGACCATTTTGACCACCCCACCACCCCTATCATCTCCTTCTCAGCTACGTAACCTTTTGGGATACCCTGTATTTTTATTATGGGAGTTTTTACAAAAAAATCAGCAACCTAATACGACCTAACACAACTTAACAGCCACTCCCGCAAACAATAAACCGCTATAATTTCCACTTCCGAACGAAAAACACGTAGCTATAGTGCCACAAACTTATCTGTTCCGGTGAGAGCGAACTAAATTGGTCCATACCTCATTACTTACTAATGAATTTCATATTGACATGACATAGATTATATGGACCAATTTAGTTCGCTCTCACCGGAACAGATAAGTTTGTGGCACTATAACTCATTTTTCGTCCAAAAATCCGAATTGTCTTTTTCGGGGGCCATTTGAATTCTCCCGTGCCACCATTCTCGGCCTAACACGAACCAATCAAACTTGCCGAATGGAAAAGTTTTCACCATTTCCTCTTGCCTGGCCAGAAGGGGTCCTACTTAATTTGGCAGCATTATGAATGAGCTGGATTCAATGTAGTCCAGAGGGATTGCTTAATAAAAAGCCTACATAGATGTGGAGAGATAAAATTATGCTTTCTCGGTGCGTTTCGGTGATCCCTAGACGTTTCTGCTTGAGTGATCGAGATCAGTTTGTTGTATGTTCTTGGTATATAAATACAGTTGGAAAGGTGAACCACTCGCTAGAATTATGTATTTTGTGGTGGGTATACCTAAGCAAATAACGGGTGCATAAAATTTTATAATGGGTTTAAATATAATTTACTTCAGAAAGGTTATTTTTCTATGATTTCCGTTGCAACATTGCAAATTCATAATACCACGTGTATAATGTGCTATACCTATATGCATAAGGTAGCATAATCCTAGCTTTGCCTTTGGTACAGTATTAAGTTTCATGGTAAATTTATTTATACATAGATCCGATCATTGACGACCGAATGGTGTAATGGCTAGTGACCCTGACTGCTAAGCCGAAGGTCTCGGGTTCGATTCCCGGCTGGGGCAGATATTTGTTTAAAAACATAATTATTTGTACTCGGGTCTTGGGTGTTGATATTTATAATTAATATGTATCTATCTATGTATTTGTGTAGATATATCAGCTGTCCGATACCCATATTACAGGCTCTGCCTAGCTTGGGGTCGGATGGCCGTGTGTGAGATGTCCCCACATATTATTATGATCCTTGAGTATACCTACTAAGTGTAGACGTTTATTACGTTGACTTAGAGTGTTTATTAAGACGTTAATCCTTCTTTGATGAAAAATCAGTAGAGAGACTACTTGATGTAAATAATAACCTATACATCAACCTTTACCAGGATACTTTCATAGCTATAGCCTTTAGAGAAAAATGGAAATCGTAAACAGACGAAACTAAATAAGAAGAGAAAAAGAAACCGACCCGCTTAAAACCTCAACCGTGCCACAGTCCTTCAACTCTCTCAGAACCGTCGAATTATTGCGGCAACTTCTGCAAGAAAAATACACAAAGTTGGGCTAACAACGGAATTCTCAAGTATTCTTTTGCCTGTGCCCCTTTTTACGGCAAGTTTTCCCTCATAGAATATAGAATGTTCCAGAAGAGAGACGATAGAAAATGATTGCCAAATCAACGGTGCTCTGCTTTTTACTAAAACGTTATTTTTCATTAAGTTTTTAAAGCACCATAAGTTTCTTAAACAGTGCTGCAAGCAATGAGATCGTTTTTTAATCACCGTAATGGGTTGCGAGCCGTACCTATCGACGTTTTTGAGTGTATACAGATTATGTAGGTGTCCTCACAATGTTTTCCTGTATCCGCCTTTGCAGAGAAGTTATTATTATTATTTAACTATTTATTTTACAAATATCATAATTAAAAGTACAGTGCTCCAAAATTGATAATGCGCATAGAAATCTTTCACAGATCGGTGGTTTTCGATTATGTGACACATGATATTAACTCCTATTTCTTTCGAACAAGGTGCAAAATGCAAGTGTTTTTTTAAGGTTCTTACGATTTAATGATTCGGGTGTGAAGATCTGCATGTGCATTATTAATTTTGGACAAGTGTACAAAGGGTGTTCTTAATGCTAAAAGTTTTTTCTGCCAGTCAACCCCCAGTTATAACTGATTTAATGTTGAGAACGCAAACATAGGCGCAATACATTGCCTTCCAGCTAGTTGAAAACCAGCGCTATGGCCTACCTAGCAATTATATGTATATATATATGTGTTGTTCCTATGTAGGTAGGTATGGCCGTGTGTGAGATGTCCCCACATATTATTATTATGTATAAAACAAATATATTTTCTTTCTCTCTTTCGAGAGTACGGTTACTGGAGTATTCTCTCTGAGATTTTTCCCTCCGTGTTCTACGTCGTATACAAAATGCGCCAATTTTCCAACTTTTCGTGTCGTAACGAACGCTTTTGTTTCATTGTGGAATACTTTGCGGGAGATTTCACGAAACTCTTTGATTTAAGACGGTATCAGGTGGGCATAGACTGAAAGAAAATAAGTGTTATGCCTTTTTACGAATACTTAATTCGTTTTCTTAAAAGGTATCCTCGTTTTACATACATTATGTTCACGACTGTATATAGTTCCCGAAGGGGTAGTCAGAGGTGACTCGCAAGCGAGCTGGCGGGACGGCTATCCCCTTTTCGCTGTACATACATTTGTTTGTACCTACTCACGTGATAGGTTGCGAGCCGTATCGCCTTATGGATTTTTTTTTATATTTAAATCTTTTAACAGCTGTCCTACCGACACATTTGCAGTCACAGCATTGAGGTTGCAGGAAGTTGACAGATATGTAAACTGTAATTTTCATAGCTTAGGTTAACTATCAGACCCGACTGTCAGACATAACTCAATGCTGTCAGCTCACAAACTATTGGTGGAGTCTAGTACAGCCATAATGAAGCAAATAACGACTCAAACCTAGGGTTACTCAATACTGACGAAAAACGAACGAACGAGAGCTGTCGTGCAATCGGCACGTTTAATACAACGAGATAGAGCCGTGGATCTCGCAGCAGCGCTCCGAAACTTCGTTTTTCGTGATGTAGAGTGACCCCCCGGGCACCCATTGTGGGTGTATCGAAGTCAAACACCTCTAATGGCATTCAGAGTAAAGATAAACAGGTACAGATCGACAAATAATGCTGCGGACGGTGAGAAGAGTCAACAGCTGATGCGGTTATAGAAAAATATGTTATTCACGTCATTTGTCGGTGTTACCACAAAATCCAAATAAACACGTTCAACGGGTGGTTAGAACGGTATTAGACACATTTATAAGGCGTTTGACAGCCGCTTCACATGGTTTTACATGTTTCTAACTTTGTACTGTTGTTGTTGTGGAGTTGCTCCTCATGTTTAAGGCTGGCGCTGCCAAATACCTGATGTCTTTTTTATTTTATTTTTGTATATTTTGACGTTTACCTGTTACACAATACTACAACATATAGGCGTTTTTATAAATATTATGACCGTGAGTCCTAGTGATAAGTCCACCATAGTATGTTTAAACGTGCATACCTAAACTATCAAAAAAGGCAAGCCATTAAAATTCAAGCCTTATTATGATGATCCTTCTTTTAGTTGACGGCCGCGCCCTCTATAAATCAAACTAATTTAATCCTTACCTGATCCTTTGAGTCTGTTCCCGTTTCCAAGAACTGAGGTAAAGGACCACCTTATAATTCAAATATAATCCTTACGATTTTAGGAATAGGGTAGAATGTCTAGTCAGCTGTACTCTTCAATATATTGTATCCCTAGAATTTAGCTGGCAAACATCACCAGTGACTCTTTATGTCATATTCATAATGTTCATTTTAGTTTGAAAGTGTATGAGTGTGGTATTTGTTAGTTCTTAGACATTCCGTCTGGCTTTGCTTACCGATTTAATCCTTTTTTAGTTGGTTAGAGGTGACTAAGGATGAATGGGTCAGTTTTTTTGGCCCGACGGGGTGTGGTAATAAGTTAGTTTTGGGGCTAAGATGACTGTTTGAAATTTAGATGTACGATTGGTTAATGATATGGTATAAAGGTATAATTTGATGCTGGCTTCATATTAAATTATGCTGTTGATTTATGCCTATTTGGATAGCAAACAAATAACATACGATTTATCGGTAGGTTATGGCCAAATTATATAAAATTTTCTGTGAAATTTATATTAATTTATCGTCTCTATATGTCCATATTTATGTTCAAACATTTGTATGATCTAATTTTTTTAATGAAATTACTACATAATTACCTGCCGCGCTAGAGCTAGTCAAAAAACTAGTCTAGTTATGGATAGAATCCTAACTAATATTATAAATGCGAAAGTAACTGTGTCTGTCTGTCTGTCTGTTACTCTTTCACGCCAAAACTACTAAACGGATTTGAATGAAATTTGGTATACATACGGTCTAGACCCTGGGAAAGAACATAGGCTACTTTTTATCCTGGAATTCCCACGGGAAAACTTTTTAATGCGAAGCGAAGCGCGCGGGAACAGCTATACTGTATAATTTGAGTATTAATGAATTCTCCATGTCGCCATATTCGTCACGTTAATTAGCAACGAATGCCGGTTACTGTGAATATTAAAACTGAAAATACCTACAAATTAGGTTGGATTAATTAGCTTAATAATTACATAGTACACTGAACTAAGAGTTCATAACATAGGACGCGCTTCAGCCTGCTGCACTGATGATGACCTAAGACAGGTGGTTGGTGGATGAGGAAGGCTGAGGATAGAGTATTTTGGAGCTACTTGGAAGAGGCATATGTCCAGCGGTGGTCCAATACTTAAAACTTCAAAATTTTACAGCACAATTAGGCGTTATAATTATAACAATCTACTAGACCTAGACCTTTGGATTACTGGCTCATGATGATGATAAGACTATGTAACTAGTGCAAAATGTAAGTGAAATCAGTACAATTACGAGAAATCCAGCAGTGCGGGCTAAGTTACCTTACCTGTTTACGGGATGCTTATCTTTACAGCTCCGGTATGTAGGTTAATATTTTATTGTATCGTGGAGCACTCAAGGTTTTTTAAAGATAAGGTGTAGGAAAAGCAATGGCCGCTATTCGAATCTTATTTCGTGGGCAAATCGTTGTTACTTTTATAATGTCCCATCTAATAAATCTATATCTCTCTTTCTGTCCGTATAATCAAAGCTAGGCAGCAATATCAGTGTCAAATAAAGCTTTTCTTTCTTTCTTTCAATATATTTAATTCCGACATCAGCTTAAAGTTCCTTCTAGTAACTCAGCGTTAGACTCGCGAATAATCGCGACCAAAAAAAAAACGATTAACCTATGAAACGCAGCGCACACAGCTCCAATTCACCTCACTGTCCATCCAACAGCGTGTGTTATTCAGACTGACGGTTTCCAAACAGTGCCTGATCGATTCGGCTGTTGCGATACATTGAATCGATATTTTTGTTCTATTTCCGCTCCACAAGATGTGCTAATTGAATATTGATAAGTGTTTGGCTACAGGTTGTGTCTGTACCGTCATTGTTAAAACGATGTAGTTTAGGTTCACACCTATATATACTATCGTTTTATTTAATTCTATATGGCACATTTCTATTTCACTAAGTTTAATCAAGTACTTAATAGGTATATTTATAACACTGAACTTAATCTAGTAATACACACACTCCGCACACTCAAATGTCTATTTCACTAAACTGAATCTATATAGTGATATAAGTATATCACTAAACTTGGTCCGTTTTATAACTATATCCCTAGTAAGATAGTAATGAATGGCTTTCTTATAACTATGTTCCGGTATATAATCATATCCCTAGGGATATAATTATATCCCGGCTATTACTATCTTACTGCGACATATGTAAAGAAAGGTTTAATCACGAACAGACCGTGATTCTGATAAGTACCTATCTTTCGACCTATACTTAGACCCCTTATGTGAGTATTGTTACATATCCAACACGACTTTAAAAGCGTAGATGAGAATTGATAACCAGTATCAACACGGGAAAGTAAAATCTCCTTTTAATCTACTGGCGCTAGCGCCAACAAGCATTATATCAGTGCGAAAGCGAAAGTAAATAAATGGAGAATTTTGAGAATTCGAATTTTATATTATAATCTTCCAAATAAATTGGCAGACGATTCGATTAACCTTGGAAACTATCTGTAAGCCGGTACATCATCAAATGGGTTCATACTTCGTTTGTGTAACGAAATCCCGAAAAGGACGAGAACCTAATCCAATTTACCCTATCAGATTTCGGAGTCTGGGCGCTTATGTCGAGATTATAATGTATCTTTACTTGTCTAGATAATACAGAGGCATTACAAGTATGTACCTTACCTACCTACCTCCTTGAAGTTGAGCGAAAAGGGAGTAATGTGACAAACATTTTGTCGTGCGCCATGCTTCGATTACGTATTCAGGAAACCACGAATATGTCATTTTTCCTATGATGAATGGAACTTCAAATGGACTGTTCTTTCTAAGGAAATTATGCCATTTCAGTCTGCATTACTACTCTGCTCTACATATCTTGGTAGAGAAATGTTATAGAAACAAGCATTTTATTTCTTGGCGCTAGCACAATGGTCTGCAGTAATAATAATAATAATTAATACCTACATTAATAGCATTGACCGATCCAACTTTTATTATTTATAAATTGTAAGTAAATACCTTTTAGTATGCAGTAGGCATGTAGAAACTGTCTGACACCCTGCATTAATACATAGGTTTTTCATGCCACAATGGACAACATTTCATTTTCTTTACCCTATATTTTTATTAGCTATTCGGAAAGTTTATAAAAAATTAGAGGACCCGTATTTTTTTATTTTGTATATACATTAATTTTAGCATGTTATTTTTAACTTTAAAGTTAATTATTTTAAAACCGGAAGTGACGCCACATATTAGGCTCAATTTTTATTTTTGTCTATTGCCTTAGTCTCGAAAAAAACATAAATGACACTGACAAGTGACATTTAAACTTTGTTTACATGCCAACCAACAAATGGGTCATTTTCATATGACATTGATATTTCTGATAATACAAAGTATTTACCATGTAAAAAAATAAGCATTTTTTCAGCTGTGTAGGCGGTGGCATGCTCTGGGACTATTATATAGAGGTCATCTCTTAATAAGTACTAACCAATTTACATGATAAATAAAAAAAAATTGTCAGAAAGTGTCATAACAGAATTTATGAAAATGACCCAAATAAACAACAATGTCACGATAAAACGTCAACGTCAATCAAAAATGAAAGTGACAGTTACCTTGTTTTTAAATCTATAGGCTTTGATCATCAAAATGCATCGCACCTGATGCATGACGTCATCAGCACTTTTTTACTATTTTATGATTTTCTCGAAAATGATACATCCAAAAAATACAAAAACATTTTTTTTGTGGCCTTTAGAGCTAAATCTCGAAATGGTTTTCAATTTATAGCAGCTTTAGTTTTTTGAAATGTTGTCCATTCTCGAGGGAAAACTTTTTAAGGCGAAGTGAAGCTTTCGGCAACAGCTAGGTATAGTTTGCTATGAATCTTCGGATAGAAGACGAATTGCAGACTTCACACACCACAAACATTATCGTCTTGAAAATCAGTTTTCCCCACCCAAATGTATACCTACTTTAAGAGTGAGACCAAATGAGAATTTGTCTCAGAGCACAGTTTCAGCCACTATAAATAGGCCCGTGTAGTCCCGTGTCGTATCGCGTTAATCACACGCATCCGTAGAGCGGCCATCCTCCATTTTGTCACTCCTTAAATTACATCCGATATCGTGTCGCCTATTTTTATCGTCGAAAGAAATCATCATCATCAGCCTATAGCAGTCCACTGCTGGACGTAGGCCTCTCCCAAAGCACGCCACTGGATGATGCGAAAGAAATCGCATTGTAAGAAAAAGGAAAGTATTGTAATGAAATTAGAATTAGAAGATTTTAGTTTTTAACCGTCTACAAAAAAAGATGGGTGTTATAGGAGGACCAGTTTGTAGCCGTGCTCAGAGCTGCTGATTTGAATTCTTGGCGATGGAAACTATTGGCCCAACTTTAAAATGTATCGGGAATTTTTAACTTCAGTTAATTCTTAACACATATAATAAAAACATAATCTGTGTAAATCTGGGAAACTCCCCGCGAATAAATGATGATAATTTATTAAGGTAGCGGCGGAAACAGCAAAGATAAGTAGAGGCGAACCAAGTTTCGTACGAAAGTGGGTTACGTTTATTAATGTGGACCCCCGACCCTTACTGCATCAGTTTTCTTTCTGTGACGTGTGGCAATTTAGATTTCAGCCAGCTACTTAGCTTCCCACTTGCAATCTGTTTTATTTATTACAGAACTACTAAGTGTGGGTTTTTGCTTGCTTTATTGAAGTTACTTAGGTGCAATGGAACTGAACAAACCCTTGGGCATATGAATAGTTACAGATTAGATATGATAAAAATAATAAAAACTGGTCGTCTCTCCTAAAACGCGCCAGAATATGGTAGAAATTGTAGTCAAGAATTAAGACATTAAAAATAAAAGCTTCTGTAAAAACTACCTACGCGTTAGCCGCAAATTGCGTAAGTCGCTGGTCACCAAACTACGGTAGAGGCGTTTCACTTTTTGGACATTAATCTTATTACCGCCCATAAAGGGAAATACGGTTTTCCTGATAAACCTACACCTACGTCACAACGTCGAGATTGCCATTTTGTTTAAACGGCCATCTTGGAAATGGCAGCCATGTTTTATTTTACGAATGGGAACGAATGTTCGAATGCAATAGGTTTTTTAGGGTTCCGTAAGTCCTCTAGGTACCCTTAAAGTTTCGTCATGTCTGTCCGTCCTGGCTTGTTATCCGCCGTTTATGCACCGATTTCTACAAAAATTGGTGGAGAGATGTAAGTACATATCCTACTGATAATCCAACAATTTGGTTACAATTTTTTTTTTTACCCGACTGCCGAAGGAGGAGGGTAATGTTTTTAAATTATCGAAAAATAATATTTTTTACCCCCCTTCCCATACAACGAAGTGTTGATGCCCTAATTAAATGGTAATGTACTTATGGTTTTTATTTGTGTCAAGCGGTCAGCACATCTTA
The DNA here is from genome assembly GCF_932276165.1 of Plutella xylostella. Taxonomy (NCBI): domain Eukaryota; kingdom Metazoa; phylum Arthropoda; class Insecta; order Lepidoptera; family Plutellidae; genus Plutella; species Plutella xylostella. Next base: position 1,447,468 of record NC_064007.1, on the reverse strand, counting down.
TGGCTACGGAACCCTTTAATGTGCGTGTCCGACACGCTCTTGGCCGTTTTTTTTTATTGCGCTAAAAGCACAGGACTGGACACAAGTTTTGGAATATTCCCTAAACTTGGCTTAAAATTGTATTTATAGGATTCATTCAACAGAGACAGCATTCTCTTTTACCAAAACCAGAATATACAAAACTTTTTTGGCACATTCAAATACTTTACACTACTACTCAAATGCCGTGTAAAATTCCCGTCAAACTGGGTTATACTTTTTTGTGGTGAACTGTGCTACAGTATGGATCTCATTATTCCATGCACGATTGTAGCAACATGAGACCACTACGGGTCGTGCAATCTCCTTCGCTTCTAATTTTTCCACACATGTGACAGTTGGTAAGGCCGTGACAGAATGATTTACTGGCATTTTACGGCACTCGGATTACAAAATGTTACTTTTCTCTTTAGAAGGAAACCCAGATTTGTGACTTGAAATATTTCTGAGGCCTTTTCTGTTATTGCAATAACATAACGTCTTACTCGACTGAAAAACAAGAGCACTTGAAGCGTGGGACGCCCTCAAACCCGCTGGACCGACTACTTTAGACAGATAATTTCTGCATGAGAAAGATAAAGTGTGGTGGCGCTCCTTGGGAGAAGCCTTTATGTCCAGCAGTTAGTAGACATTGGCTGATGATAATGAAAACACGTTTCATTTGAAGATCAAATTCCATTTTAGTATCGCTCTAAGCTTTAATTGAAAACAATCTAAAACGTTCAATCGATGTGGTAATTTCGTAATGTGGGCTTTTAAGAACAAATTGTGAGCATTTCACACTGAAAACGGTAGATATTCTGAATACTCCATTTAGTTGATCATTTGCTTGGAAAGACAACGATTACGTAAAACTGAATTCTTTTCGGCCAGTCCCTTGGATTTATTTCAACAGATCACCTCTTAGCTCTTGCTGCATCACAAAAGAGACTATTTCTATGTGGCAGTCGTCGAAGCCAGGGGCCGAGTATAGGCAAAACGTTTTTGCTTTAATTCGGCCATCTTAAACTGTTTTCGACGTTACAAATGTGCAGGTATTAGGCACAGTGATTTGGCAACTGTAGGTACTAGTATTAAAGTAATTTAAAAGGATTTGTGTAAAATATCCTAATTCCTATTGAGTATTACCTCCTACCTAATACCACCTAGTACCTAGATAATGTAGGTACATATCTAGTGGGTTTAGAGATACTATCCTATCTTATGGATTAGTCTAGTCTTTGATTGACTATAGTATTTTATGTAAATCAATTTAGTATTCCTTACAGTTTAGATAGGTACTTTGCTCGCGAGATGGATTTGCTTTTTCAAGGAAAACATCTAGATTTTACCTCATATGTAACACTGAGTCTTGACTTATTGTTTCGGTCCATTCCATGCTCAAGATTTTACTGCTATCCAAGTTTATTTCGCTCAGTATCTACTAACAAAACGCTCCGTTAAGTCACAGTCGTAAGTTAATCACAAGTTATTTGACAACTATTTTTATACGTTCCAAAGTTGGATATATTTCGCGTAGAGCTAATAAAAATACCTTTTTCACGAAGAGCCAGACAGTAGCTGATTTATGTCCGTAGTTTACAAGACTTATCTTATGGGAAAGACATAAATAACGTTTTATAAGACTTGTTGGATTCATGATGGAAATTTGATTTATGTTTTGGAAATAAAGATTAGTATTCAACTGAATACCGCACTGCTACTGTGGTACTAAAATTGCATTTAAGGCGGTAGGTTTACTTTATGACGATTAATATCGGCAATTTAAATATTTTTATACTTATTTGTATTTAGGTATAGTATAGTACCAGTAGTTTCGGACAACACCAACGCATATGAATCGAAGAATAATTACCTACACTCACGGGCAATGAAATAGTTCCACTCACAAAATTCCGACACCAAACAACCCCGATTTTTTCAAAGATTTAAATTAAATTTTTAACAAACTATTACAGTTTTTAGTTGGTAATATGCTGATGCTCTGTTAAATGTACTTCAATGTTGCCAGACAGACAGAGGAGACATTAAGCTAGCCTTTTCCGTTTAGGAGTAATTTGGTGATTTTCTCAGTGGAACCTTTTCATTGCCCGTGAGTGTAAAAAGGTCATAATTTGTATGAATAGTAATCGTAACGATTTTGATATACAGTCTATACTTTTACCTTAAATACTAACACACACAGTATAAACAAAGATGCAAGAAAGCCACAATTCATTACCTAACGTCCTTCGACACTGGGTTAGTATTCAGAAGGTGCACAATACAAGCTGGGTGCGCCGTTAACTGGGCTATCAGGTGACATGACGCCTCGAGGAATGCGGTCGGGCACTGATAAACGCACCTTCGGCCACTATGTGGTGGCCACTGGTGGCCGAAACACGCGTCGATCTGGTAACCAAAATATGATGTGTTAGTCAAAGGCGGTCTTGTCGCTAAAAGTAATTTCTTCCAATAGATACTTAATGATTTATCCGATAAGTAATGTTATGGATATAAAATAGGGTAGGTATAATGTGTTATAATTATAAGTAGTAGCCGCTAACTGCGCTATCAGGTGACATGACGCCCCGCCCGCGGTCGGACACTGATAAACGCACCTTCGGCCGTTATGTAGCCGAAACACAGAGTTAGAGTTACAACAGACGGATTTTTCGCAGTTATATGTTCGCCTGCATGCAGTGATATCAACTTGCCATTTTGGAATAAGTACCTACTTGGAGTAAGCACACTTAGGGTACACACATATAAACAGTGTGACTAAGCAGCTGAAGCATTATAAACGTATTTAATCTACAAACTAACCCCCAAATTCATAGATCTTTTTGACACTTTATAATAGGTTTAAAATTGATGTATTGATATACAAATTCAACTTTTTGACTGACGTAAAGAGTCGAAACTGGTGTGTGTCAAAGTCAATTTTTACCTTGTTGTAAATTTACAATACGGTCTATGAATTTGAGGGTAAGGCTATGGCCGACAAAATTAACCAGCCAGTGTCACATCACTCAAGCTCTATGTATACAACAGTTAATCACAGCAATATAAAGCCTCTCCCACTAGAAACAGGATCTAATTTCATTCGCCATCAGAGCTTGTTTTAAACAGGCTGCATAGGAAATACTTCGGTAAGCAATATGGAGATAGTTTGGTGCACTACACTAGTTCCAATAAAGAAGTTAGAGTTATTTCAAAGGAGGTTATTTTTACATCTATAAAATTGAGAATGTTTTTTTAGTGTTCTAGAAATATCGTTGAATGATATCACCTGTAGGGTTACCACCACCGAAAAATCTGACAGATTTTTGATAGGCGGGCTACGCTGTACATGGATTGGATTGCTAATGATCGGTGGTGGTAACTCCACAGTTCCTTGTGTACCTTCTTCGTTCGGCGCACTCTGGGCAGTCAACTGACGCTGATCTGACTGGCCACTCCTGTCACCGCGATGACAAACCCTAGTCGACCTCTTTTGTTCACCACCGACGAAGAAGAAGGAAGGACTTTATTCAACACAGTGCATTGATGTAATTTGAAACAATACACCGATTTATGTCAAATAAAGTTCTTTCTTTTTTATTATATTCTACACCGATGCGTTATACAGGATGTTGCAAAAAGAGTATACTAAGGGCCAGTTTTTTGATCCCTAGTTAACTCAACCATTGGTCAAAAATGGCTACCATTAGTTAAAAACCAACAAAAATCATATGCAGCTGTCATGTTTGACAAGTGACTTGACTAATGGTTAAAGTTGACCACGGATCAAAAAACTCGGCCTAAGCCGAAACCTACAGCAAGTTATGTCTAAGCCCGGAAACCCCTTTTGCAACACCCTCTATACGGGAGCACGTCTTAACTCGCCATATTAATTAGCGAGAACATGTCGATGTATAACAATTGCCGGCAAATTGTATTATCCATCAATTAATTAGCAACCGATGGCCGTAACATGCGTTAGCTATGGCTACTGTGACCTACTGATCAGACAAGGTTGCACGGCATGTTTATCGACGTAGATAAATTCTTTTGCACGTTCCACCAATCGTGTTTATCACGAATTGCGATGTAGCGACGTTTAGTTTCTTAGATAACGCTTACGTGACGTGAAGTCAGGACAGAACATAGCTTATATGCTCATATTACCCGTGAAATTCTATAGTCTACCATTTTTACCCGACTGCCGAAGGAGGAGGGATGTTTGTATGTATGTTTGTCTGTTTGACGACCGAATGGCGTAGTGGTTAGTGACTTGACTACTGAGCCGATGGTCCCGGGTTCGATTCCCGGCTGGGGCAGATATTTGTTTAAACACAGATATTTGTTCTCGGGTCTTGGATGTGCCCGTAAAATGGCAATAGGCCCGCCCCCTATTACATTGGGACTAACAAAACACACTGGCGAAAAGTGGGTGCAGCAATGCACCTCTGCCTACCCCGCAAGGGAGTACATTAGTACAAGGCGTGAGTGCGTGTTTTTTTTTTTTTTTTTTTATTGTTTGTCTGTTTCTTTGTTCCCTCCTGTAGCCAAAACGACTTGATAGATTTTGATGTATGAGGTATCGTTAGAAGCGTATTGATTGCGCGATGGTTATAGGCTATGTGACGTTACATTAAATTGTATATAGCGCCCTCTAGAGGACATAAAGTGATGATCGAAAAAAAAATATTTTTCCAACTATGCCGTGTGGGGTATCAAATGAAAGGGCTTGATTAGCACATTACAAAAATATGCATATTGTAGGTAAGTATTTAATTCACAACACCAAAATTATTGAAATAAAAAATGTTCATAAAACTACTGACATAAAATAAAAACAACTAAAAAGAAAATATGATTATAAACAAACAAAAAACCCGACAGCAGAGAGTTCACCATTTAGCTTAATGTTGCTTAAATAGGTAGATACCTTGTGTTGTAGTCAAGTTGGTCCCCGCCTGCGATACTTTCCATTAACATTGGGGCTTGTTTTCATCTTTTTAGAGCGCAGTCGGGTTATTTGTTTGTTTATATTCATATTTTTTTGTTTGTAACTTTTTAGTTTTTTTTATTTTATGAAATTTTATGTCAGTAGTGGGTTTTACTTTATAAACATTTTTTATTTTAATAATTTTGGTGATGTGATTTAAATACCTACATATATATACCTACATAAATATACCTATATTTTTGCAATTTGCTAATCAAACCCTTTCATTTGATACATGGCATTTGAGGCATAGGAACAAAGAAACAGACAAACATACATACATACATACAATCGAAAAACATTACCCTCCTCCTTCGGCAGTCGGGTAAAAAGCGAGGTCGCTCGACGTCACGTCCAGAGAAATACATAAATAAAAACTTAGATTAATTATATACCGATAGATGGACGCTTACCTTTAAACGTGGTCAAGTCATAGCTTTCTGCATTAAGTTTCAATTTCAAACACTGTATATTGGAGGCATAGATAAGTGAAGTCCTACAGAAGTCGGTTGACTAACGTGATCGTTGAAGCGTCGTTTCAGTTCGGCCCTCACTCCATATGCATGAGGAGATAAGGAGTACCTACCTAGTACAGTCAGCGACGAAGAAACCTGACCACTCTGTGAGTGGCTACCTGAGAGGGGTCAGGTTACTTTGCCCAAGGGGTAATCCATGCTAGCCAGATTAGAAGTCAATATGCCCGTGCAACTCGTGGTGCGAGCGTGGGAGTTTCAAGCGGTTTTATATTCATTTATTCAATAACTTTAAAAAAACTCGGAAAGCTTTTTGTTTGTAAGTTGACTAATTAGTTATATGTGTTGTTTCTTCGAAATAAAATAAGGTGCGAAACCAATAAAGGTTATTTTGTACTGTCAAATTTAAAAAACAAATAATATTTTGATTACACTTTTAAAACCTTTGATGTTTTGCTCATAAGTCGCAAAGAAGAAAAAATCCTAATCTTTATAAATCGCTCAAACATTTCTCACTGTCTTTGTGCCGAACATCCTGTATATATTTTTCTCTGTGTGCCTAATGGCCATACTGATTAATCTCGGGATTAAGAAACGCCACGTCCAACGTTTGGTAGAGGTGTACATTTGTGAGTCAAATGACCGCTGTGCAAATGATTCTGGCACTGTTCTCCTGATTACAAGATTCATTAGCAATGTAAGACTTATTTATATGTATACAGGCGTGTATGAAAAATACTGAAATACATAAACGCACGTTATATGGACGGGTTGGAAGATATTCTCTTTTAAACGTAAATCAAAATCATTACGTAGAATACATACATAATTATGTAAGATTTTATCCGTATTATTTTGGGTAGGGACTAGGGACAAAAATATATAGGTACATAAATATTTTGTATGAGCTTTAATTAACTTATTTGTAAACAATGTATATTATGCAATTCAGTACCTACTCAATGCATATTTGTTTTAGTTTTGTCACCGAATAAAGGAACCTCACTTGGCACTTATCACCATCAAAAAGTCGAACTGGTTCATTCATCACATTATAAAGAGTTTGTCTCCTTAGGTACCGTAGTACTTACTTATACTTACATATATTTAGATTGATTAGATTAAGTACCTATATTTATATTTCTTTACATCTTTCTTTGTAAATTAATATTGCTGTCTAAGCCAAATAAAGTTTTTCTTTCTTTCTTTCTTTTTTTCTTTCTAGTATACATTTTGGCTCCATCCCATTAGAGTAGGTACCTGCCTTATGAAAAATGTATCTCTCATTTCTAATTAGCTTTTTCCTTGTTACAGGTACCTTCAGTTGAATTATTCAGGCGGAGGATGTCATGAAAGCTGTCTAGAGTTTAGAAATGACTTTTATTCAACGTCTCACCTCTTTAAGATGGAAAGATTATAGCAAGAAAGAAGCTGTAAATTGATTATGGTTTATGGTTGAAAGAATTCTATTTTAAGTAGCCTCAAGCGGGGTTACCACCACCGAACATCAGCTATGCACAATATACAATGTGTTGTTTTTCGAACCCGACAAACTTTAATTCTACGAGTGATTTCACCGAGAAAACACCCCCATATGTGGGGTCAAATCTCAATATTCTAGAAATGGCGGCCATTTCAAAGTTTATGTACTTAGTTTTCATAAAAAATCATATCTCGAGATTTTAACGCCTTACAGACATGAAATAAAATTATTTTATCCGCAAAAAGTCATCTCTATCGAATAAAAATTTGCACTACTGGTAAAAAGTGACATATAATAAGTTGCAAGCACCTAATCTCAATAATGAATAACTTTGAGAATAGCCCCCCTTTGATGATATTTTTTTGTATTTACTAAATAATTTTTTGCTGTTTTTTTTGTGAAAAAAATAGATAACTAATACCGACGCGTAAGTAGCTACAGACGTGGACAAATTTTAACATAACACCCCCCGTATTTCGCTGTCGGGTAGAAATAAATGTTACCAGAACGGTTCGGTTTTAGTTATCTCCGCGAGTTTTAATTACATTTGTTGGACAAAAGATATAGAACCGAGGGTTTAATGATGGAGATAATTGGAGTTTTTTTTGTCCTCTGTCTCTACAATTTACGACAGTGGCGGGCTTTTGTGAAAGTTTTCCGGTTTTTAAAGTATCAGTTTCAACCATTATTATCCTTGTATTGATCTTGCGAACCCTTTTTTCGTAATGACCACGATTTAGATGTGGTGGCGGACTTTTGTTAAAACACGGTGTTTAAAAATTCAATAGTTTGTTCAGTGTGTTCCCTTTTTATTTTTGAAGTGGTGTCAGCACTAAATTGAAGCTCGTTAGCGACGTAAGATTTATAATTATTTTATAAAGAAGTGCTTAGTACACTACACATTATCAAGTTGCATAGGCAAAATTTACCAGATATAATAGAACATAATAATATCTTGCTGTTTCCAATAAGAATACTAGGTACATTCTGTATATAAATAAAAGCTAACTCAAAACAGTACCTACAAACAAACATAATACTCTCGATAATCTACAAAAAGCTTTAATGGCGGAAAACCCGTAATGTTGTATCAGACACACAATAACTCGTTTAGAAATGCGAACTTTCCTGAAATTGTGTTTGTGTTTTTTTCTAAACTCGCTCCCCAACGAGATGAGACTTTTATATGGCAACATTGTTGGCCTTTGTTTTCCTTTTTTTGAATAATGTTCCGGACTCTTTCTGTGCTCGGCTTTTGTTTTAAAAATGTAAATGTTGGGAGTTGCGCTACTGAACTATGACAGCTCTGTGCGAGAAAATATAGAAATTTGTTTGTTTAGTGGTTAGTCCAAGTCCAAAGTTAAATGGCGTTTTTTATTTAGGTTTAATTCACTTGTAAGTAATTCGGAAATCACTTAGATCGAGAAAGAGAGTTTTAAAATATACTTATATTCTTACTACGGTAATGACTGAAAACATATCACCATAAAACTTTCGGTAGCTTCGGCACAATTTTTATCTCGGTTCCGACTTCCGGCTTCAACCGAATTTGAACTGAAACATCTCGAGCAAAATCGTCTCTAAAAGGTTTTCAACCCAACAAGTCCTAACAAGCCTGAGGCCCTCAGGTGGGACAACTTCGCAACTCCAAAACAGGCTAATGTTGTTGAAATTGTGCCCCAGGGGCCGTGCAATTAGTTGGACTAAACTTTTATTTTAGCTAATAGTTCACCAGTGGTCTGTCTGACGCTGACACGGTCAACGTTTGGACAGCAAATAGGGTTGTTATAAGTTTGATCGTTAGGCCGTGTCCGCACCGCGAATATTTTTCCGCGCGGAATTAATTCGCAATTCTGTAACTCATCGAATACTATAGGAGTAATCCCCACTTGCGGAAAAAAAATCGCAAAAAAAAATCAACAGGCGAACTTCGATCACGGAATATAATTCGCGCGGAAAAATATTCACGGTGCGGAGTTGCGGACACGGCCTTAGATGTCTTTTTCAGCCACTATAGAGGATGTTCTAAAAGAGTATTGGAAGCCGTAATAGGGTGATTCAGCCGTCATTTTGTTTTTGTTTTCGCAAATTATCAAAAGTCGTAGAACAATAGTTGGTTAGTATGACCCTTGAACAAAAGTTGTTTAGAATCACACACAGGGTGTCTGCTCAATTATTTATTTATTTAATACTTTATTGCACAAATATGAGATATAAGTGTACAAAAGGTGGACTTAATGCTAAAAGAATTATTAACCATTATTCTTGTTCCGGAAGAACTGTCTGTATATGACATGGCTTTTTGCGAAACCAAAATTACATGAGTGGACTGTCTCGTGACATTGGCACACTATCTGACTGTGTGCTTATTGTTATTTCTATATTCAATTCAAAATGGCCGCTATTGGCTGCTTCCGGTGTTGCCAACAGAATGTTAATGCACCGGCCCTAACTTGGAATTATTAATATTTCATTATTTAGGAGAATTTGCTTGCGCTGATCAATCGCATTAGAAATCAAGTTATTATTAGGTATTAACTTTGAAAACAGAAGACGAAAAGACAGTTTGTGTTTTGAAATTTAGCGATAAATAGCAAAAAAAAATTGCTTTAACAATAATCTGCCCCGGCCGGGGATCGAACCTGGGAATTTCGGCGCAGTGGTCAGTCACAAGCCACTGCACCATACGGTCGTCAAAGTTCGAAGCTCTCCCAAGTATGTAGAAGGTCCCACGCCACGTTTCACTGACTCATCAATGTTTACACAGACAGGGTGACTCTTATACAGGTGCATATCCAAAGTAGGTCACAGAGCTCTTCATTCTGTACAAGTTTTGTTATAATAATAATAAATTCATTTATTTCAGGAAATAATTCATTTAAAAATGAATAAAAAACCCATAATGGTCTCGAGATATCACAAAAAAATTACATCCCCATACAAAATATGGGTATAGTAAATTTTATTTTTTCGTAAATATCTCAAGTTGGTCCAGAATTAGGAGCTTATCTGTGATTATTATTATTTATTAAAGTGTTCATATTTTATTTTGGATTTACAGTTAATGTCCCACAAAACTATGTCTATGGGATCGGAGTCTCTTAAATTACTTATATAATTAAATAATCAGTGTGTTATGTGCATCTAAGAAAAACTCACCCTGTATACAAAGCGCAAAGGTTGGGTTATTTATATCTTACTAGCTGTTCCCGCGCGCTTCGCTTCGCCTTAAAAAGTTTTCCCGTGGGAATTCCGGGATAAAAAGTAGCCTATGTTCTTTCCCAGGGTCTGGACCATATGTATACCAAATTTCATTCAAATCCGTTCCGTAGTTTTGGCGTGAAAGAGTAACAGACAGACAGACAGACAGACACAGTTACTTTCACATTTATAATATTAGTAAGGATTATAATATTAGTAAGGATAAGGATTTGCGTAAACCGTCACTAATGTGTAAGCACATATTATTATACCTAATTACCAACACACTAAACAGGTGCAATTAATTTAACACTGAAATTACCAGTTTCAAATAACCATTTGTCCTATAACACATCCAGAGCTGGAGTTGATACGAAAATGTACAGTTTGACGAATATAATAGTGAGCATCATAGATGGAGCATTTCGTTGCTTTTAAACCCGACGGAAAAGATGGGTGTACATAACGTGTAATGTTTTTTGTGTGTGTGTGTGTGTATTTGTCTGTGGTAGCGTAGCTCTCAAACTTAATTTTATAACACAACATTTTTATTTTATGTGCCATTCAAAATGTATGCGACCTTTTTTGAGGTTTTTGACGTTAGTTAGGTTACAGCTTTACAGATGGATCATTCGTTGATTTTTTTAAATATTTTACTTCGACAAAAATATTTAAAAGTTAGCAACAACTAACTAATCTGCAGTTGAATACATCTATAAATATGAAATGCTTTGATAAATGTGTAAGAATATTTTAATTATGGATGTAAATATTCCTATGTAAACACAGACAGATTGTATAATATTATAATATGCTTGTTTCTTCTACAACCCGTAGTATTATAAACATATATTATTATTTTAAATGTCCACTCGTGGATCTCGATGATTCTCGTCTTCAACGCAATGATTTCAAAGGAAAAGATGCGCCCTGTCACACCATTTTTTCTAAAGAAAATGACAACCGCGCGGTGGCCCTAATTTTAAACAAATTTAGACATATGAGATTTTAGGGCCAACGCGAGGGTGCCATTTTATTGAGCGGTTGGGCCTGTCTTTACGCTAGTAATATATAATGCTTCAACATTAGTTTTTTCTGCCGCCAGTAAATTTTCAGTGGTCCATCTGTACCGATTCCCAATCAGGAAAATACCGGTTATAACCGGCTCATACCGCTCTGGCAAAGCCTCCAGCCCGGGACCCGCATGAATATGCAATATGCATGCCTAATGCACCGTGTTAGGGATTATTTCCGAACGCCACTGCCTCATATAGGCTTGTGTTATAGTTATAGACCGTAGTAAGTACTTTGGATATCGATATGATGTTGGTTCTCGGTGTTTTACATAGTAATGTCTCTTTCGGTCGGTCGATAGTTTAGTGGTTATTTGGTTAATGACGCTGCAGATTTTAAGTCTTACACGGAGCGCAAGACATGCACGACAGGAAGCGACAAATTATATTATACTTCGCAGTTACGTTGCACGGCCTCTGGAGCGAGCGATATGATCATAATTTGATACGTCTTATCGTGCGTGTCGTGCAACATGTGAAATCCCATTTTTTGAATAAGAAATGTCATTGAATAGCCACTGTTACGTTAGTCCCGATTAAATATTATGGGAGGCGTAATTGTCCACCGCTGGACCTAGCTCCAATTTCTCCATAGTCGGTTAGATCGTAACCAGGGAAAGGTTGATCAATTATATGTCTTCTCCATATTAAATTATTGACAGTTGTGTCAAAGTCAAGTAATAAGCCCTGATTATGCTCTAACCCCTATGATGGAGAAATTGGCACTTAGGCCTCTCTGAACTAGTGTTATTTCGAATCTTTACCGTCTAGAAACTCTAGAACTATATAGAACACATTGTTGTTTATATAAAATGTGCAACAAGAAAATACATAGACTATTAAAAAAAAATTGAATAAATCGTCTTCTTGTCTGAGGTCCTCAACTCCCAGCGCCATTGCGTCACCTCATTAATACTCGAAATCGTGCAGCCATTTTAATTCAATTACCATGTCCCAGGTAAAAGGTAAGTCTCTAATTTACTCGCGTACATAAACAGTGGAGCTCGCGTAATTAACCCGCGCAGTATGTACCCGGGTACTAGCTGCCTTATTCTGGGAGGTGAAGCTATCTTGATCTTGCCACTATACAGGGTGTTGCAAAAAAGGCTAAGCCGAAGTATTTTAATATATTATATATGTATCTAAGCATGAAAATGAAATCAGAATATCAAAATTCGCTAAAAGAAATCATTCTTCATAGAAACTTTGTTGTTCACGTGACTTTTTACTATGGATAATGATATTTGCATGCAGAATCATATTGGGTTAGATTAAGTTAAAGATTTGGTTAGGTTAGATTGTTGCCAGTCTCTAAACCTAAAAATATAAAAAATCATTATAATTATCGCTTGGGCTAATTAAATAATTAAAACTGAACAAAAATAATGTTTGTATTGTTATTGTTTTAGAATCGCTTTGTGTTCGCGAATAGTGCTGTCGTTTTATCGGTCATACTGTTTACGAGTCGGTCCTGTTATAAAACTGTTCTTGTTGCCTTTGTTTGTTGTCTTACTAACTTACAGAGCATTGTAGGAGACACGTACGATGTACATACATAAATACATAACATTTACATTATGCTCACTACTGTAATCCACCAGCCACCAGCTTTTTGTTGTACCTACCTACATTTGTACTCACGTGATAGGTCGCGAGCCGTATCACCGTTTTTTAATCAATACAATGCACCAAGGATACATTTATCTAGAATATCTAGATGTGCAGGTTTCCTCACAATTATTTCCTTCACTGTTAAAGTACGTGGTATAATTTTATTTAAATTCCTTATTTCTAAAGAATTTATTGGCACATGGCAGGATTCGAACCCACTCGAACCCAATGAGAGCGGAATCCTTATCCGCTACCCCACCATGACTTCAATAATACTGGATATCACAGTAGCAATAACTAAAACTACCAATGTTTTATAGTAACATTTCTCAAAACTAGACATTGCGTAATATCACGTTTATTATTGATAACGCGTTTAGTCCTAGCCCAAGACTGGAGGGCACGTCTTGTCGATTCGTCTCCAAATAATAAGATTTATTTCCAAAAACAGTAAATTATTCTAAATCCCAGCGCGCGGCCTCATTAATAATGCTGAATGCTTCGATTCCTTTGCCTTTTTGTTCTTAGATGAGGAGGGAAAAAGAATAAAAACGATGGCTAAATATAAAAAAAACTCAGTGGTAATGCGTCCTAAAATGATGAGCACATCCCAATGGTAGTGACGTAGTAACTATACGTTATACAGGTCCGGCGCATTCTGAATGCCTAGCACGGGGCGCAAGACACTAACATCGCGCGGTTCGAGAGCGAGTGCGACGAAAAACTTTTGTCACGTCTTGGGCTTCCTACTAGGTACAAATGCTACAATCGATGTGTATATTAGTAGGAATAACAGTCCTATAAAATATAGAATAGAATACACTTAACAATAATATTGTTTATCAAACCTAATAATGATCCGTCTGAGAGCATTCAAGAATCGTGCCGTGTGATTTTTCCCCACCGACGTCATAAATAAAGGGTAGGCTTATAGACGTGGATGGTACGGCACCCGTGGGAAATGATCGCCCTGTATACCGGATACATTAAAGCGTACCTACCTACTCATATACGTATTTCGGTATACATGGTTTTGACTACCGGACAAAAAAGTGGTGTTATAAGATTAACGTGTATGTGTAAAATGTGTATGTGTCTGTGGTAGTGTAGCTCCCAGACGAGACGGCTGAACCGATTTTCGAGGGTTCTTAGCTATATTATATCAAAGTTAAGTTTTAAATTAATCATAGGTCTGTATGTATAAGTTGCACAAATTAATAAATTATTTGTCTTCTTGTAAAAAAGGTTATGAAAATAGGTTTGAATATATTCATAGGTATGGTATGCTGCACAGTTACTTTTAGCAATTTATTTATTTTGTTGTAAATAAAGTTATGTTTTTTTTGCATTCGAATAGCTTTACTTTTAAAGTTATATTTTTTACAGATACTTACATGTATTTAAAGTGAACATATATGCTTAACTATTCCCTCTCTTCTGTAAAAAGGTGTATGGAAACGAATGAGAATTTCATTTAAATTAGCCATTAAACCAGTAGAGATCCCCAGGAAGCTATAATTCCTTAAAATCGTATCGGAAATGGGAATCGTATCGGAGGTGCAATCTTTACGGCACGGAAATAACCTCATGTAGAACGACCTTTAGGTATGATATCTTTAGGTATGTATATACATTACATTAAGTCGATGAATGGCGTAGTGGTTAGTGACCCTGACTACTGAGCCGATGGTCCCGGGTTCGATTCCCGGCTAGGGCAGATATTTGTTTAAACACAGATATTTGTTCTCGGGTCTTGGATGTGCCCGTAAAATGGCAATAGGCCCGCCTCCTATTACATTGGGACTAACATAACACTCTGGCAAAAAGTGGGTGCAGCAATGCACCTCTGCCTACCCCGCAAGGGAGTACATTAGTACAAGGCGTGAGTGCGTGTTTTTTTTTGTGTGTTTTTAAGTCGATGACTTCAGAATTCATGAAAAAAATATCTACTCCCATTATAAACTCGTGTGCAATGAAATTGAGAAAATCAACCAATTACTCCTAAACGAAAAAAATAGTAGCTTAAAAACGCCGTCTGCAATATTGAAGTACATTTATTAAGAGCATCAGACAGTTTTGTGGCTTTGTAACTTAGACATTGGTTTACGGTGAAAAAATGCTGTAACCCAGAGTATCGACAAATTTAAGGTATATTGTCTGTAGGTACATATGTTACAGGTATACAACACTAATCTAACTAAAAAGGGCTTGCCATAAACTATTAATATTTGACGCAAGAGATCATGCAACCTATATTCAGCCTGCCCGTGACCAAAACGATATTTTACGATGAAGTTTAATCAAATAAATCAAAGTGAGCCGCCATACCTTAGGCGGAGGTCATTTTCGAAATAGCTAAACGATTTTGCATGACTATTCCAATCCAAACGTAATATGTCATCGACTGTAATATTAAGGCTGTTGAGGCGGGTTCACACTTCGTACAATTGTTGTAGGGGTTGGTAGCATGTGATCATGTAATGTTTAGTTTAGCCGAACTCATGGCTAACGTCAAACAATAGTATGTCCTAGATTGGACGCAACATTACTAAAGTTTTTCGTGTAGGACGGAACTTATACAGAATCGTTCGATTTTACCCTCTTTTTCATACTGCCTGCGTAAAAGTTGTCTGTGGGATAAAGGTCATGCTGACACTGAAGCCATTCTGTTTTAAACACATCCCAAATATTATTTATTACGATATGTTGAAACCAAACTTTATGGTTGTATCAGACGATATGAATATTAAACTCTGCTCCAATGTGGCCTCACCTTTACGCCGGGCCGGTGATGTCATTGTATGAACTCAGCTCTGTTGCTATCGCATACTGATTCAACGCAACGAACGGCGAACAGCGTGAATTATGTTGTTTTGGTGCAACTGTGGGGTCCCTACAACATCGTTTCTGTTTCTTTATTATGCTACAAGAAATTACTTAAAGCGCTAGTTTTTTTTTTCCATCACAAGCTCTATAATGATCTCATCCTCTCCCCTCGCCCCCCTCCAGCAGTTGGCCAGTTGGCCATACACTTCACATAAAACACAGAATGGTTATGATCTGTATCAGAATCCATGTTTTTTTTCACTATTGTCCATCTTTACCACGCTTTGATTGTCAGTTCGGCGTCTCAGGACTCGTCTTCCCCAACTGATACCAGTTGATTTATTTGAAATGGTTGCTTAAAAAGCTGTAAACTTGCATAGTAAAATTGATAAATTCACAGACTAGAAAAACTGTTAAATCGACATGATTTCTATTGAACTTTTCATTCATATTGATTTAATTTTAAACCATTTCGTTCTTAAGTAACACCTGCGTCGTAAGGTTGAATTTACAATGACTTCAAGAAGTGTAATCTAGCATTAAGAAATTCCCTGAACGATAAGATTTTAATTTAATTTGTTTCAACTCCCACTTCAGGTATTAAAAGAGCACTCAGAAACTTTATTATTTCTATTAAGAATGAATTCGTTTTGAGAAATTTTAAAATTATACCCGAAGATATTAAACAAAACTTTGCGTCTTAAAATGCTAATCCGATCAAAAGGGACTTGAGTGATTAAAAGTGCCTCCTTAAAAAAAATAACAAACAATTTTTACTAAAAATATAATATTATTTTTTATTTCACATAGTTGGCCACCCCACTTGAGACGTACTTAAACGAATTCGAACCGTAACACCGTGTAAGAAGATTAGAATTTCTATGACCCGGTAGTAAGATGATAGGGTATAACCACCCCCAACTTTGAACATAAAGGCTACTTCAAAAACTTCCAGCTTCCGCTCTTGGAGTGGAATAATCCATATTTATGTCAGTTTCGTAGCTTAAATCGGATTTTAGTAAGGTAAGCCTTAGTTCAAATGGACTTATTTAATATTTATACATATGGACTTACTTATATTATTTACTTATATACTTCATCATCACGACCTTACCACCTTAACTTAACCGAACCTTACCATGCCATGTAATAAAATTGTGTTATGCGGAAACAGAAAATCTTATAAATTAGATAAACACACACAACACACACACACACACACACACACACACTTAAGCACTCTAGCATATATTTTATTTTGTATTAACTAAACATTGTTAAATAATTTTAAATTACTTCATATTTACTGTTAAGGTCTTTTGCATTATGTTAAAGATTTGAATTGCTTAAAGTTACCTTATGTTATATCTCTCAATTCTAAACTTTAACCCCCTTATTCATAGAAAAGTTACAATACGTTTTAACTAATAAACTGTTTTGTCCCTCTCTGTCAAGGAACAAATTGTTCTTTGTCGGAGAGGGACAAAACAGTTTATTAGTTAAAACGTTTTGTAACTTCTCTATGAATAAGGGGGTAAAAGTTACACTTATCTCTAAGTATTTACCGTCTAAACTAATACCTATACTTGCTTTTATATTGTCCTGGTGGATGAGCGGGGTACCTAGTAAGACAGGCTACCGCCTAGTACAAGGGCCCTTGCCACTTTTGAATGTAATGTGTTTATGACAATAAACGATTTTGATTTTGATTTGACGACCCATAACGTCCCCACTGCTGGGGCACGGGTCTCTTTCCAATGAGGCAAGGGCTTTAGGCCTAGTCCACCACGCTGGCCTAGTGCAAGTTGGTGGACTCCAACACAAGCAAGCTTGTTCTGAGAGAGTTGTCGGGTAAGTGGGCAACCCGACTGTTAGATGTTTTCAAGCCGCCCGAAGGCATCTGACTAGGCTTAACGACTTACTTATATACATACATATATATACCTCTAATTACATCTGCCATTGTCATGTGCTATGTCACTGGTACTTTTTTTATCTAACAGGCTCCAGGTTTATATACTGGAGCACAGATATCACATAACGTCACACGTATAGCACCTATCTTTTTAGACGTGGTGTGGGATTTTAAAATACAGGGGGACTATTCTTTCTTGTCAAAATGCAACACAACTGCAGTCATACAATCGGTATGTTTAATGCAACGAGGTAGAATCGAGGCTACAGCCCTTCTGCAGTTTTCTTCAAGCAAGAGCAACCCCTGGTTATTTAGATAACGCCAACACAACACTCTATCTGATTTAACCTGCTTCACTGTGTTTTTACTACCATGTGTCTTCCATTAAACCTGGGGCCAAAAGCTTTCGTCAAGATTGCTCTTTTAAACCCTCGGCTAAAATAGGTTATACAAGTTTGTCCTTCGTATTTGTCTGCCCGCAGCCGCTCCGAAATGCATGAACTGTTTAAATGCATTTTTTTCGTGCTTCCGCAATAGTGCCGAAACTCGACCAAGCTTACGGTAATCCGAAAAATAATGTAACAAATTATTGAAGAGCAAAAAGCTCAAGGTAACTAAAGAAAACATATGATGTAGGTATATTTTTAAAGCCATTGTCCCAGTTTTCCGTACGTCGAATCTTTACGACGACGCGCGAATCTCCTTCGACTTAATGGCGCTTCTTGAGCGCAGTTTTACACGTTTTTTTTTTAACTCGTGTCTTTACGAGTCACAGAGTAGCAGAGTGTATGTCTCCACAGATTATCCCGGGAAGAAAGCCTGCCTCATCTGGGGGAGTGCAGTGTTGTTTTGTTGCTTTGCTCGCAAGATTGCAAGATACGCATTCTCAAGCGGTAATGGTCTTGTATGTACAATTTGGTTGGACTTTTGATTTAAAAAAACCCTAAATTAGTTTTTTTTATGAAAATTAAAACTAATGCAGCGTAGAGTATTTTTTTATTATAAATAATAAATATGTGGGGACATCTCACACACGGCCATCCGACCCCAAGCTAGGCAGAACCTGTGTTATGGGTGTCGGACAGCTGATATATCTACACAAATACATAGATAGATAGATACTAAATATAAATATCAACACCCAAGACCCGAGTACAAATATCTGTCTTTAAACAAATATCTGCCCCAGCCGGGAATCGAACCCGGGACCATCGGCTCAGTAGTCAGGTTACTAACCACTACGCCATTCGGTCGTCATATTGTACTACATAACTTGAGAAGCACCGATTTTTACGGAAAATAGTTAGTTGTTTAGGTAGGCCTTGACGCAGATTGTCGTGCTACTTATTGAACACCCTGTATAACGTATAACATGGTTAATTCTGTCTTAAGTCGAAGCTACTAAAATCTGGCCGATACATAAAAAAATAAATATTTAAACGAACGAAAAAACTGTGAAATGTAATGTGTAAGTATATTTAAAAGTAGTTAAAACTTTTATTGCAACTTTCACAGGCTTCGTTGGGTGTTCGTTCTTAATTTAAATTTTAAGTTTATTCACGTCACATCAGCAGTGGCGGCGGCGGCGGCGGCGGCGGTAAAAAGTTTTATAAAATTGGCTAGGGTTACACACTACATATAATATACATATGTGTAGTGCTATATATGTACATACACACACCTCTTTAGACTGTATAGACCCATAAAGCTCTAAGTATATCGGAATAAACTTCACCCGAAGGCGACCCTTGAATTCTTAGGAGAAATCAGTGCAATACAATGGGCAAATAAATACCTTTTAAAGGATGGAATATTCCTGAAAGCAGGTCGCTGCATCGGATATAAGTACTTAAAATTCTACTTATGGGACAAACTATGAAACCTTAAAGATACACACACATACACACATACACACAACACAACCCATCCTAATTAATAAACCTCGCGTTCGTGACTGAGGTCACAACACTAAGGGCCAGCTGAAAACCAGCGCTGTGGCCTCTCTGGCCACAGCACACGCTGAGCTGGTGCCTTTTTGACGCTCTGGACAGCAACCTCGTTTGTTTATATTGTATTATTTTCTGTTTTTTCATATTTTTTGTAGTATTCTTTTGTTCTTTTTGTTTCTGTTTTTATTGTTCAGTGTGTCAAATAAATGTTTCTTTCTTTCTTTCTAAAGGGAATGCAACTTTTCCATCAATTGCAATAAAATTGAAATATTCTTATATTCAATGAAAGCTTCATAATTACTTGTTGACTGCTAGTCATTTTATTTTGGCTTCCGTAACAGGTAGCCTGTTGTTCAACCAAAACACGTAAAGATTATTGAAAGAACTTCATCCTGTATTTACAAAATAATATACCATCCTTGAACTGATTTTGTTTTAGATAATGTATTATGTATGGTTTCATTAGCCATCTGTTTGATATGAGATCATCATAATCTGACACTGGATTCTACATATACAATACACATACATGAGTACTCGTTTTCCATCGCATTCTGTTTATTTTATAATTATAGCTAGTTATAATTTAAGTAATATAATAAAAAAAAAAAACACGCACTCACGCCTTGTACTAATGTACTCCCTTGCGGGGTAGGCAGAGGTGCATTGCTGCACCCACTTTTCGCCAGAGTGTTATGTTAGTCCCAATGTAATAGGGGGCGGGCCTATTGCCATTTTACGGGCACATCCAAGACCCGAGAACAAATATATGTGTTTAAACAAATATTTGCCCCAGCCGGGAATCGAACCCGGGACCATCGGCTCAGTAGTCAGGTCACTAACCACTACGCCATTCGGTCGTCGTTAAGTAATATTTGTAGTAGTAATATTGATAGTAATAGTAATATTTGTGTACGTATGGTTTAAGATGTTTTAACTTTTTTATTTGTTATATTGGGTACATATTTTGTTTCGTTTTGCAGTAAGTGCGCTCGACCACATAAATCTACGTTATATCGTATTTTATTCGCTTTTAAATTTAGAGGCTCGTATAATGGACAGTTATTGGTCTCCCGGGTCGTATTACAGTAGGTATGTATCTTACTTACAGTACCTACCTATCTATATTTTACTTATTATTATTAAATACTTTATTGCACAATACTAAATATGTACATAGGCGAACTTAATGCTAACAGCATTCTCTTCCAGCTAACCTTGGGTGTTGTGGAGAAAGTTATAGGTAGTGCGAAAGACTGAGAGGACTGACTTACTTATACAGGGTGTTGCAAAAAGGGTATACTAAGCCGAAACCTACATGTGCAGCATGTTAAATCTAAGCCCGAAACTGAAATCAGAATTAAAAAATTCGCGAATTTTTTTTTTCATTTTCTATAGAAACTTTTTTGGTCACGTGACTTTTTACTATGGAAAATGATTTATTTTTTTCGCGAATTTCCAAATTCTGATTTCAGTTTCGGGCTTAGATGTACCATGCTGCACATGTAGGTTTCGGCTTAGTATACCAATTTTGCAACACCCTGTATATGCCGATGGAAAATTAAAGCGATTCATCACTATTTTGAACTTTGTGAATCCTTGTTGGAATTCTGAATGGAGCTATTGTGCCAATCCCGTTAAGGTCTAAAATGTCGATCCTAAGCTTGGACTATTTCCCCACCATGCTGGACCACTGCGGGATGGCGGATCGAGATGTGCTAGATCTAAATGTCTATATTTCCTCACGATGTTTTCCTTGGGAAGCTGCCCTTATGACTTACGAGCAACTTACCCCAAAAAATACTGTAGTAAGTTAGTTTATCTATAAATTTCGTAAAATCTGGTAAAATTAAGGAAAAACCTTTGTTGTTTCCAAGACAGTATTAGGGCACAAACTAGACCACTACACTGAGCACTAATTTAAATACCTAGTTTAAACGAAACTCTATGCATATAAACGAGTCTCATTATTACCGCATTTTGTATGAAAATAGCCAACCGAGTGGGTTAATTGTTGAAATTTAACTCTAACGGAACAAAGCTTTTGAATTAAATTAAAACTGTAAACCGAATTACACTTGGACGTTTTCAAGCGAAAACATAACATGTACATACGTTGTTCAGCTAGCCAAATAGTTGAGTGTCCACTCCCAGCGCTTACACTTCCATATTACCTTAGATTTACAATATATGAACGTTCGTATGTAGAAATTACTAAGTTTATTTGCATCAACTAGATTTAGCTTAAGTAACAGTTAATTGGTACCTCCTATTAAGCAATGCCTGTGGCAGGCACCGCCATTTATATATATCTATGATTTCTTTAAATAAAAATTAATTTCGTTAGTCTGCTTAAAACTCTAGAACGGCTGAACCGATTTGGCTAATTTTGGTCTTGAAATATTCGTCGAAGTCCAGGGAAGGTTTAAAAGATAAGAAGGGTAGGGTAGGGTTTCGTATGAAGTTCGCCGGTCCAGCTAGTTTAAAATAAAATTAGACATAGATAGTTTAGAAAACATGAAGCAAGTAGTATACCTATACAACCATACAGATGCATAAATTAATAAACTTATAGTACAATCGGCCAACAGAAGTTCCACTGGACATAGGCCTTCCTCTCCCAAACACACATGTTCAATATGCATGCAAATTCAATTCAATTTTACCGCATCTCAGCGATTCAGTCCGGTTCACGTAAGTTGACTGATTCGTCAATTATCAATTATTTTCCTTACTGTAAACGGCTTGTTTCTTTCAACCAACATATACATAACTAAGTATACGTGACGTAAAAGGAAACATCCACTTTATTCGTCTTAAAAAAATAAAGGAAGCCATTGGTTTTCGGACAACATGAGGTTGCACATAACATATACAATATAAAAAACATATAGTAGTGTCGTTAGGAAAAACAAACATCTTCCGCTACCAACTTGCCTCCTTACGCGAAGACTCTCGCTACTAGTGGTCATCTTTCGTGAACGCAAGTGTACTTAGAGGTGCGAAGTGTGAAACAAGCTCTACGACTTATTAACATAATGCCGTGCGCGTGCACACGCATATATTAGCGTGTACGACGGTTTGTAGGGAGGCGGTGAACTCCCGAGATCAACTTATCTTTGAAGACCTGGCCCTGTAGCACAGGGCGCTATTAAGACGTGACAAGAGTTCTCCGTTTCGCTCGCTCTTGAGGCTGCGCGGTGTGAGTGAGCGCGATGCAAGACTCTTGTCACGTCTTAAATGCGCACCGTACTAGCGCTTACAGTTTAATGTTGTATGCTTAGATTGACAATATACGAACAAGATGGAGTGTGAATGCAAAAGAAACGTCTGGACAAATAACACCTCACTTCTACCGCTGAGGTTTTATTTTGAATCAGTTTATTAAGAAGGCTTGTGATCTTATTCATTGGTACAATGGTTGTCATAAGGTTGAACCTAGCCACCTAGCGGTACACGTGCTGCACTAGCTCCGCGTCGTATCCTAACTAATATTATAAATGCGAAAGTAACTGTGTCTGTCTGTCTGTCTGTTACTCTTTCACGCCAAAACTACTGAACGGATTTGAATGAAATTTGGTATACATACGTTGTAGACCCTGGGAAAGAACATAGGCTACTTTTTATCCCGGAATTCCCACGGGAAAACTTTTTAAGGCGAAGCGAAGCGCGCGGGAACAGCTAGTAGTGAATAAAACTCACACTAGCCGCTCTGTAGGAGAGGTGCCAAGAGCTTTTTACAGCTACTCCTAACACGAGTATCTTATTATCGGCTGGAGAACAAAGCTAGTTTGTTTGAATTTACAATTCTGAGTGTGAGGAAACGTGTAACGGGTATTGTTCTGGCCTAGTTTTTTTTAATGAGAGGAAGAATACAATCGTTTAAGAAATACTAGAATATTTACGGAGAGTTTAGAAATATAGGTTTGTATGACGAAGTCTTGTGATAATAAGCTACGTAAGGGTATACAATACTATTATTTTACACAAAAATTTAATAAACATTAAAAATATTATTTTTTTCTCTATAAGACGGAAAAAACATACAGAACAGATGTTCAAAGCTGCGTTTTGGTCTTTATTCATTCAACCTTAACCCAAACAATTTTTAACTGTGTAACGAATCACGTAGCCCGTATTCTGACAATAGGTGAGTCACTCCATACGTGCCCAAGAGTGGGACGCCCTTATTGGGAGGTGAGGTCGTGACTGGTCGCCGCCTGGTAGATATATGGACTTGTGCACTTTAAACTTAGGCATCTAGTAATATACGAGTATTGTGTCGTGAAAGGATTTCGTCAAAAAATAATTATTTGGCACAAAGAAAATGTTTTAAATTTTACCATTTCATTTTTATATTTTTTAACAAAGACTTTTTCCTTTTATTTTCAGGTAAGCTATCCTGACTACAACCCAAACTCAGATCACTAATCAGGCCATACCCAGATGCGGATATAATACAGGTAGGTATTTATAATAACAACAAAATCAAAACGAAAATTTATAAATATGCTGCACTGTTTTATTCCTTTATAAATACATCCACTCAACTCTAACCACAAGAGTGACAGAGGCGACACGACGTCTCTCAACTACCCCAAGAACCCTGATTGTCCGAACCCTGATTGGTCGAAGCCCCCACCGCCCTGGTTGAAGTTGTTGAAGCCGGAACCTCCGGAACCCTGGTTTCCGAAGCTGCTGCCGCCACCAGACGCACCTCCCGAGGACTGCTCAGCGTTGGTTATCTGGAAAGATCTCTTGGTTAGCCATGTTTTCCTGGTACTTGTTACACGAGGAATGGACTAAGAACGATTGGTAAATTATGATAGCCTAGTACTTCTTATAGGAATTATGTAGAAGAAACTTAAGTAGTTATTATTCTGTGCTTAAGTGACCACTCCCGTAATAATGTAGAAGAAAGTTTTTAATAGATTTATCTATTAAACAGAACAATAATTGGTATATAACTATAGAGTTGATGTTGAAGATCATACAAAACAAATAAAATGGCATATAATAAAATTGGTACAAAGTATTTACCTGAGTAAAGCGGCTGCTCTGGCCTCCCTGGCTGAAGCCTCCTTGCTGACCACCCGAGCTGCCTTGTCCACCCTGGAACCCACTGGCGCCACCGCTGAAGCCACCGCCTCCAAACTGGTTGTTACCGAACTGCTGGCCACCCCCAACACCTCCATAGCCAATTCCTGGCCCTATCCCACCGAGGCCCTGCCCTCCTATCCCACCGATGCCCTGCCCTCCTATCCCACCAATCCCGGGTCCTCCTATCCCACCAATGCCCGGGATGATCCCGCCACCGAGCCCGCCTGCGCCCGGGAATATTCCGGGACCGAATGGCTTCGCCGACACGGCGAGGCAGCTAGCCAGGGCAATTACAGCCTGGAAAAGATAGAAGGTTGGTATAAAACAAAAGATTATAGATACTGTTGGTGGTTAAAATAAGCGGGGTTTTAAGTCAATCAGTGTACAGTGATAGACAACAGAAGAAGAAGAAGAAATATATCATATCAACAACATCAATAGAAGGTGGAAAGAATTACTAGACAGAGTGTTTTAAGAACCAAGATAGATGATAATGTTCCAAAAAGAGCGGAAGGGATTTTAGTAATAACTGAGGACACTCACCAAAGACTTCATGACTATGACTATCTTTCTCCAACAACAAAACAGGACTAACTGAACACCCAAAACTGACATTATCTTTTATACCGATGTAATTAATGTGGACATTAGCAGCTCCAACCACACGGGCCCCATTTAAAATCTAATCAAGTTAAAGACTAGGTTTTACCGCAACACAATGGGTGTTTAGGTAATTGATTTTTGGGAATCTGATTTATTGTTGAGTTCCTTGAATTTCTCCGTTAGGTTTGGGTTATTCCCTGTTTACGCTTATTTTGGTTGACTGTTTATCGGTACTTTAAAATTATAAATGCGAGAGTGTGGTTGTGTCATTGTGTGTTCTTTTGTCACGTTGGTCGTCGCATAGAAACGGTTGTACAAATTCATTGAGTTTCGACGATGTACGATACGATAGTATTTTTTCCAACTCCACGTAATATAATAAAGATCTACAGTTTTTGACACCGACATGCTACAGAATGAGTGATATTTAATCATGATTTTTAAATAGAAATAATAAGATCGCTACCATTATGTATCTAGAATTTTTCATTTAAGTTTAGTTAGTTTTTAAGTTTTTCATATATTATCGAATCGTTTATTTAGATATCATGCACTGATTTGTTGATAGCAAGCGTTCGAGTAAAATTAATACTTAATTCAAATTATTCATATCTACAAAATAATAGGTCTATGATATCTCCATAAATAATTTCCTCAAATTAATATTTGAATATTTCATGACTCAAAAGGAGAACAGGCTGGAAAGCGGTTATGGTATTTATTTACTCATTTTTAATTCACGGGAGGTTGCTCCAGTCACTCATAATTAAATGTAAACAAGTGAACCGCTTCAGGATTATTTTTCAGTGTCCGCCTCGGTTTTGAAGTCAAATAAACAATACTTAAACTGGGTCAAGTAAAATTTAGGAAGGCATATTTTTTTATGAAATTTTAGGTGATATTCTGAAAAGCATCGGTTGCGCTGGACTTTTAGAATTAGCAGAACAATAAAGCTTTCATGGCATGGACAATACCAATATTGGTTATCAGTATGAGCAGTAGCTATAATATTATTTCCACGAATCCATAAAAGACATACCTACTAGTACAACAAAAGCCTTTCTAAATCTGAGTTTCGTTTACAATATCTTTTTTACAATGGGTAGGTAGTGTGTATTTAATTTAATATACTTATGTCAGTTTACTTACCTGCCATGTGCGTATTAGGTAGGTACCTATACAGAGTGTTGCAAAAAGTGTATACTAAATAGAAAGGAAAATGAATATTTTTTTTCGTGATTTTCGACATTCTGATTTCAGTTTCGGTCTTAGATATAACATGCTGCACATGCTGGTTTCGGTTAGTATACCCTTTTTGCAACACCTGTATACTTATTTCCCGTAAATTGTAAGGGCATTACGGACAAGGCTGGTGTATGTAGTCTCTTGTATACAAAGTCATTTAAGAATCTAGGAGCACGAAAGGAACCTTACCGAGTTACGTTTCCACCGTACCTTCATATTCATATTCAAGAAGCGTGCCTTCTTCGATGATTGGCTCATCCTTCCTTCATGAGATCCTCGTCCTGGTCTTGTAGTTTTTAAAGATAAAGAAAAAAAACTAGGTGCTCTCGTGTAACAAGAATACCAGAGAAAATATTTTGCAACGGCTACTTTTCTTCTTAACTAAATATCTAGGACGCGATGGCGTAAATAATATTATTATAGGTATACATCTCTTATTTTGCCAGTCTTATTTTTCTACTTCGGTTATGCTGAATAAAACCGAATCGGTTCTTAATTCTTATATTTTTTCGATAATACTTCGAACTTGTTCAAGTAGTTATATTATTTCCCAGAACTACTTACTTTCGAATGACTGACTCTTAAAGAATTTTATCATCTTTTCACCGTTAATGTATTTGCGAGTTTAGTTAATTTGCTCATTAGAGCCATTACTTTGCCATTAATGACATTAAGATCTTATTATCTTTAATGACAGACTAAATTAATATTTAATAAACAATGCTATTACATCTCCAGGATGTAGGTAATATAAACAAACAAATAACAGCTTATTCATCTTCATATCTTTATTTTGTACACTCAAACTTAAACAATAGACTTCCTGCCAATTCGTGCTACCCTGGTACTTTTAACCGGCGAACTGGGCTTGTTGGCTGCCGAATTCGTTAGCCCCGAGGGTCTCACTACCCTGGTTCTGTCGGTCGAATCCGGAGCTCTGCGAGCCTCCTTCAGCGAAGTTACTGGAGCCCCCGCTTGACCGGATCGAGTCGGTCTCGGAGTTGGTCACCTGGGAAAGAAGAAAGTTCTTAGTTAGTTCTGGCCGCCTGGTACTTTTATCTACAGTTGCTGCTACCAAGAATGGAGGGTTATTGCTGTAATCTCGGCAGGCGGGTCCGACGTATCAAACAATATCTGTCTTTACACTAGTAGGTATCTGTCCCGGCCGGGAATCGAACCTCGGACCGTTGGCACATAATTACTGCTCAAATGTTACTCTGAATATAAGAAGGCCTAAAAATCTAAACTACTATGTTAATCTCACCTGACTAAACTTGCTCTTGTCCCGGCTGTTGTTGAAGCCACTCTGAGACCCCATGGAGCCTCCTTGGCTGCCCTGGAAACCGCTGGCTCCGTTGCTGAACTGGTTGTTCGCGAATTGATTGTTTCCGAATTGGCTAGCGGTAGCACCGCCGAGGCCTCCTAGCCCACCAACGCCTTGGCCTCTGATCCCCTGGCCTCCGAAACCCTGGCCTCCAATTCCCTGGCCTCCAAAGCCTTGCCCCCCAAAGCCTTGCCCTCCGAAGCCCTGTCCTCCTAGTCCCTGGCCTCCGAATCCCTGGCCTCCAATGCCTCTCTGTCCGCCCCCGAATCCTCTTTGTCCGCCCATGCCCCCAAAACCCTGGTTTCCGAAGCCGCCGCCATGGCCGAGCTTCGGGCCGTAAGGCTTGGCCTGGATGGCCAGGATACAGGCCGCTGCTAGGATGAACTGTAAGAAAGAGAAGGGCATGTTAAGAAATTGATAGTAGGTAATATCAGGAAGATCAGTTTATGTGATGAAAACTCAATTATTAATAGTTAGGCTAATAAACGAGCCCAAGTGAAGAACAAAAATACCAACCAGGGCTTTGAGACGTGTGCAAAATTCGCTATCAAAAGTCACAATTTACACATAACATAGTGTTCTGCTAAGAATTGCATCATGCACTATGAGTATTGTTACTGAAGTGTATCTTTTATGACACAAACACTGAGTTGCAGAAAGGATCTTTAAGTTAATGTCGGCATTAAATGTATTGTTGCCTTGCTTTGACAGTATACGGACAGAAAGAGACAGACATAGATTTAATGTCCACATTAGCTTAAAGTCCCTTTCTGCAACTCGGCAAAACTAGAGAAAAATACCTTTATAAAAAAAGTATCTAAACTACTAGGATGACATAAATTATAAGTACTCACAAAGGTCTTCATTGTACAGCGTTAGTCGAAAATCACAGTCTAACTGATTGATTTTCAAATTACTATCATCTTTTATACCTAGGCGAACCTTAATTAGGCGACACATTATACTCTGAGAGACTTCAGAGTGTTAAATTAGTTTGTAACGAGGTTTCCCAATAATAAATTAGTTAGTTATTTGATTTATAAGAAGCTCATAAGTAATTAAGGCTCCGTTTGAATTTATGAAAGGGAATTAGATTGAATAGCGTTGAAGTGATAAGATTATGACTAAGGTTTGATTTAGGGCTGTTTTTTTATCAAATTTGTTAAATATTTATGTTGTTGTCAATCTCTAAGACAAACATGTAGACGGATAGTTAACTTTTTCTGACCATTGAAAATAAAGGGCCTTACCACAAAAACTAAGATAGTATGCAACAGATGTTTTGCGCTGTTAAACGACATCTATCAAATTTCGTTTTAAACACTAGTTAAACAGTGTTTAAAGTTTTTTTTGTGGTAGCATAGAAAGAGTTTGAGACAGGTACTTCCCTTATGTAAATTACATTTATCATCCCGCTTGTAGGATGTAGGTCGTTTAATTTTATGAATAACTAGCTGTTCCCGCGAGCTTCGCTTCGCCTTAAAAAGTTTTCCCGTGTGAATTCCGGGATAAAAAGTAGCCTATGTTCTTTCTCAGGGTCTAGACTATATGTATACCAAATTTCGTTCAAATCCGTTCAGTAGTTTTGGCGTGAAAGAGTAACAGACAGACAGACAGACAGACAGACAGACAGACACAGTTACTTTCGCATTTATAATATTAGTAATTAGTAATTGTACGGTCGGAGAAAAAATCATGATCTCGTTTACATTTTCAGGCTTTTTGCGACCCAAAACTACGGTCGCTCCGGTACTGTATGTAAATTCAACAAAATCCCCTTTATTCGCCGGTCATCGAATCTTGGCGGACATATTCAAAAGTGCCGTAACGTAATGCATGCAAATGGCCGGCCTCGAATGGAAATTGCTGAAATGTTCAACTTGTTACACGAATTTTCATATATTCTGATGCGATCACGGCTCCGACTGTTATCTAATTAAATGCATTTCGCGTTCCCGTCTGATCAGGCCGAAAACGATTTATCTGTTGTCTTCCCGGATCTTTCCCGGTTCAGCCGTGTGATTTTGACGTTTGTATGCTTTTTTACAGTAAAAATAATTCAGGCTCTGTCTTATTATAGGTATTTTCTGTTCATTATGGCATACTAGTTGGATACCCTGTATAGAGCCGTATTCTCTCTTACTAAGATCTAATCAATAACGCTGACACTGTCCCCAGATATCATTTGATGAAATGCCTTTTCTGATGTCTTCAATGTTATTAAATTGAAATTATGGGCTAAAAAGTAGCCTACGTGTTAATCTATGGTGTCAGTGTCAGCTTCATGCATATACCTACCGAATTTCATGAATCAGAAAGTACAGGAAAAAATGTACTCCCGTATCGCATATCACAGGCATGATCAGTTAAAACTCCAGTCAAATATGAGCGACATTCAAATATGGAATGAAGCTCTAATTGAGCTATTCAGCCGGCGGGCCGCGTGATTCGTTTACGATTCACACTGGCAGAGCGGGACGAGAAGCGAGATCGATACGTTTTGTGTTTATTGCGCGACCTGAATCGGGTATTGATTGCGGGGCCGCTACCATGAGTTTATTTATACTCTTATGTATCATTACAAAGTTGTCACTGTGAGATTTTACTTCTGTTTCGGTAGGTATCAGATAATCAGACGTATCATAAATGTTTAGAAATTCACCGAAAGTCACCGTACAATGCAATTCTTATAATTATGTAGTCAGGAAGCTTAATTTTAAAGTAGAGTGTAGAAATTAATTGCAGAATGGTGACGATTATTACGTTTTGAGTTTTTGACGCGATACATACAGCTGACTTTAAAGGCAGATGAAAAAAAGAGATAAAGGCAGATGAAAATGTCATTTTCCTAAGCTACTCACGTCTATTACCTACAGGTTTGATAGTTTGTCGATAACTATAAAAGTTAACGTTTTCTCGCATACCAAGTGACGCATCTAGCGGAAACTATCATGAAACTTTTGACAGATAGGTAAGGTATGCAGATCACTGTAACAAATCTTAACTTTTTTCGTTTTAAGAGGCTCTTACTCTAAACGTAACCTTGTGTCGTTCGCTACCAATTCGAACCTCCATGTTGTGTTGGATATCAGTGTGTGTTTTGTGAAACTCATGGTGGCCGCACTTTCTGCATAACTGATTTATTTGCTGCATGTGATTGCGCAAACTACGTAATGGGAGACCCGTAGTTGGACCGTATTTCAGATTCAACTCTATTATAGGTTTCAAATATTTATTTTAAAACAAAATACACTGAAGCTTCTTTTAAATACAGAATGACCGGATATCTGGTTCATATTAATTGGTTTGATTCAGCGGCTCTTTCTGAGTAACTTAACTTTGGAGAGAATCCCTGATGTGTATGTCGTGTACTCTGGCACGTTGCATTGTGCCCTCTGTACTCTTTGGTAACACCTATATAGGTACCTACTCTATGGTAAAACTGTATTGTTTTCAGTAATAAATCGCCAAGTCGAATTATACGGTCGGTTGTTTAATTGCAATTAATAATTAATCTGTATTATAAATATCCCTGGCGAAGAAGGATGTAATAAATATCTATCAAACCCGCTATAAAATAGGTGTACTTACATATTTATTATACCTATGTATTAAATAAAAGTACCTAACAACTCGTACAAAAATATTCCTCAAAGTATAAAAAAGCCTGAGAAAAACGCATTTCACAGCAACTGAAAAACATAAATCCCATATTATTATTAGGTTTATTCCGAGCGAAAAATGAAATACGATATTATAAAGATACTGCAGTTTCCCTTGCCCCTTATTTACTTGTCTCGGCTGCCCGCTGAGAAATGCTAATGTTATTTACTTTTATTTATACAGTTCTATTATTTATTTTCTTAGACCGTTGCCGTGGTAGGTAATTACTACTTGTTTACCCTTTACCCAAAAGTTATACAGGATGTTCGAAATTTGGTATAGGTTGTAAGCTGAAAGGTGGTGATTCAGTAAGGCGCGGGTCTCCCAATTACTCCGTAGGTCGCGTCAAGTGTCACCGCCGTAGGCCGCGTCACGATACTCACTACCTCTACGTGCCAACGTCGGCGTGTGAGGGGGACCGCATCAGTACATTTCTATAGTGAGCATCGTGACGCGGCCCACGGCGCGACGCTGGACGCGACCTACAGCGAAAATAGGAGACCCAGGCCTTAGTCGTTCTGAATAACGTCGGTAGGTCGGTCGTCGTCGTAGGGTTTAGTTGTATTATTATTATTAGGCACTTCACTCATAATTATGTTTAGATCTTTTTTTTCTTATTTTTTGCACACCCGTACTTTTTGATCTTGTGTGTCCTGCAGGTTGACTGGCAGAAAATGCTTTTAGCATTGAGTCCACCTGATTGTACATTATTACTATTGTAAATTGTGCTACTCGTATAAAGTATAAATAAATAAACGTCAATGTAGGTAAATTATGTCATCATCGGCTTCCGTGTTGGTTGTTATTAAAAGTATCATCATCATCATTATCACACACTGCTGTGGCACGGGTCTCCAATGAAGAAACGGTTTTATGCCAAGTCCACCAAGCTGGCCTAGTGCGGGTTGGTGGGCGTTTAAACGTATTAAAAGTATAGATGGAATATATTGTTATTAGCCAAACCTTGTTAAAACGGTGGTAACAGCTACGTAAAAAGTTATCTGGTTATTTATGTAACAAAACATAGTCCGGTACTGAAATTGTTAAATACATTTTGTTGCTAACTTGTAGACTGAAACATTGTTACGAGTAGTGTTGGGATACTTGGTTCACTGTTTCGGCCATTTTACAATTGAAAAATGAACAAATCTTATTGCTTAGTGTGTGGTAAATTACTTAAACTATATTTTAATAATTACACTGCAGCAAGTATCTCTCTTTTAGAGCTGATTTCTCTTGGGGAATAATTCTGATGCTGTCGCGTCTGAATGTTTGTATTAGACAGTGACATCTGACGTTTATCTGACTATTGAAAAATCAGCCCTTAGTCTATCCAATCGTAGTGTCAATATAAAACGTCTTTCTACAGCTGTTTAATTTAGATAAACGTAAAAGAAAAACGTGTAAGAATTTTTTTTTGACACACTGACAACCACTACATGGAAAGATTAACATAGAAAGTTGCTGTCCAAAGAGTCAAAAATGAACCAGCTCAGCATGTGCGATATCAGATTATTTTCGTCTTTAATAGAACGAAGGCCGACAAATGTCCCGCACATCCCCTCCCTAACACTCTAATTTCAGTTGATAAATGTGCCATAAACCCCGTTATCCTCCCCCGGTGTCCCCGTTGTAAAAGCAATTTTAAGTCCTGCTACACAAAGTTGATTATGCCACTTAACACGCTCGGACATGTTAAATGAGCTGGTAAGCACATTGGAGTAGAAAAATTATGGAGGGTTCCGCCGGGTGAATACCTACTTTTTACAAGCATTTAAACTGACTTTTGGGAAAGGATTTAACTGGAGGGTTTTATTTGATGATCTTACTTCTTACCTTATTATGTACTAGCTGTTCCCGCGAGCTGCGCTTCGCCTTAAAAAGTTTACCGTAGAAATTCAGGGATAAAAAGTAGCCTATGTTCTTTCTCAGGGTCTAGACCATGTGTATACCAAATTTCATTCAAATCCGTTCAGTAGTTTTGGCGTGAAAGAGTAACAGACAGACAGACAGACACAGTTACTTTCGCATTTATAATATTAGGATTTAACTGCAGAGATATGTGTGTTTTTGTTATTCTACACCTCTACAGGGTAAAACTACTGAAGGAATTTAATCTAAATGATCCTATATTAGAGTAATTCTTTTTTGCCAGTAATTGCATAAAAAACTATGGAGAGAGTAAGTATTTGTAGAGAAAAAAAATACCAAGGCATTCTATAAAAAGTCATGGAAATAGCTCATCGTATATTCATGTCCACGGATTTTTAATCACTCTTAAGGAGCCCTATTTTGAGGAAAAGTGCAATTTGCAGCACGACTCTCAGGTACCCGTTACACTTTGCACTTTGTAGCGACCTTAATTTGAGCGTCATAAGAGCTAAATTTGAACGTGCCGTGTTGCACTTAGGATAGCGTCCACTGTACGTGCTATATTCAGGTGACTAATTAGGTACTTCCTACAGAAATAAACCAGAAGTTTTGTTCACCTGTTGTTTTGTAAAATGAGACCAAATAAAGATAATTAATTGGACGACTCTCTCCTCTGTAACTTATAAAATGGTATTATTAGTTTTTTTACGATTTTCCACAAGTCATTTGGAAAATTCATCAGTCATGGACATTCTCTTGGAAAAGCGAGAAAGAAATACATAAGTACATAATATAATAGTTTTCTACACCACTTTTGAGACACCCTGTATATACCTACTCTCTCTGGATAATATACAGGATGTTGCAAAAAGGGTATACCAAGCCGAAACCTACATGTACAGCATGTTATATCTGAGCCTGAAACTGAAATCAGAATTTGAAAATTCGCGAAAAAAAAATTCATTTTCCATAGAAACTTTGTTGGTCACGTGACTTTTTACTATGGAAAATTAATAATTTTTTTCGCGAATTTCCAAATTCTGATTTCAGTTTCGGCCTTAGATATACCATGCTGCACATGTAGGTTTCGGCTTAGTATACAAATTTTGCAACACCCTGTATATCTCTCACGACCCGGGTAAATGTATTTTAAAGTTCGTTTGTTAATTAATTTATATTCGCATTCATATTATTAGATATATTAAAGTCATGTAGCTCATTATCTAATTCATGTTTATGCAGACACATGCCAAATTGCCAATGTTAATAACTACACTCCCGGGCAATGAAAAAGTTCCACTCAAAAAAATCTGATTCCAAAAAACCCCATTTTATTCAAAGATTTAATTTAAAATTGGAACAAAATATTACCGTTTTTAGTTGGTAATATCCTGAGGCTCTGTTAAATGTATTTCAATATTGCAAAAAACTTTATTAAGTTAGCCTTTTCCGTTTAGAAGTAATTTGGTGCTTTTCTAAGTGGAACCTTTTCATTGCCCGTGAGTGTAGTAATTTTCATAATGCTTTCGTCTTTACAATATGAGTTTCTCACAAGCTTCGCTTCGCCTACAAAATATAAATTTAACCAGCAAGATACATATATCACAGTTTACAATTTGTCATTGTGCAAAAAGGCGGTCTTATTTCTAAAAATATCTTCCATGTAACCGTTGGGTGGGTGAGTGACTGGAAAGTTTCATCCACATCTGACCTTTATACCTACATGTTATACGTAAAATATAGTTGTCACAGCGCCCAGAATTGTTTGTGAGGCTCTTGTTCGGTAAAGGTCAAGGTCTTTTGAAATCTAGGTTTCTAATGACAATTGTTTTGACTAGGACCTCTGGTTGAGCCCTAACCTTCTTACTACACAAATTGTACATAGAAATGTTAAAAACATCCGTCAAATATAAATATGTTAAAGTAAGTACCCGTTAAAAGTTGCTTAAGCATTGTTTGTGAATAGTTATATAAAATTAGTTTTTTATTTTGTTTATACACGATTACACTTATGTTATAAGTACCTAGGGGCCCGTAGTAGTACATTAATTAATTTATTTGGTGCATAGAAAACCTCTTCCCATCAATAAAAACTAAAAACCATAGAATCACAATCATCAAATCAACCAGGGATGGCTTCAGAGCCGCTTGTATGCAATGTCTTCCATTTTCCGTATTAAGCATCTGAGGCTGACCATTTTGCATAATAGTTTAGTTCACTAACGTAGCCGGCCACGCCAAACCTAGAATACTAATAGGCTACCTACGTTGTCTAGGCATATGCCCCCAACTGTTAGGTAGCAGTTAGCAATCTGGTACCATCTTCTCTGACTAGCTTCAAAAGTACTTGGTCAATCTTTTCCCAGTAGCAGGAGAAAAGGGTCAAGTCGTTTAGGTCTCTAAACGTCGAGCGTTTAGCCGCTATCTAGGTTGACTAACAATGTCGCCGCGGCCCCACTTCCGGTTACCTCGAGATATGCACTTCCGGTCCGGAAGCTTGCTACGGTAGATTTGTTATGTGCAGTGTGGAGTGGAGTCCATCCATCCCCTGTATTATAAAATGTAGAGTAAATATAGTTCAGGTTTAAAACAGATATTCCTCATACATAATATATTTTATAAAATTTAGGTTAACATGACTTACGAAATATGTCTCGGAAGTGGCAACATTTACAGCTGAAATCATAGACAATTGTGACAAAAGATATCCTTTTGGTTTCGTTTACCGCCAACCATAAAAGAAATCACTGATAGGCATTTCTATATAATAATAATGTCCTCCTAGCCGAATTTCGACTACGGCGGCCAATCTCAATTGAGATCAGCCATCTACGCAGGAGTAGATTATAGTGCCCAAGTGTGTGCGCAGTACACAGGAGCACTCTCTGTTCCATCACTCTCATAGCCCAATGGGACGGATTGACCGACACGACTGGAGAGAGCTAGGCGCAGGACCGAATCGACTGCTTTACATGCCCATCCGACAGCATGGATCGTTTCACTGTTTCGGACATCAGGTGATCAGCCTTCTATGTCCTAACCAAACTTAGAACCACAATTTAGAAACACAAATTGATGGTCCCACCCGGGAATCGAACCCGGGACCTCTGGGTCGTGAAGCGAAGCTTCTACCACTAGACCACAGAGGCAGTTCTATATATTTGTATGGTTATTGTATGCTAGCTTCGAAACGATTTGATCCACGCCTTCTTCTTATCTACCTTCTTGCATAACCAAAATTAATACACGTGTAGGTACTAATAATATACTATGTGCACTATACACTGTGTACAATATTTCCATTGTTGCTGTAAAACTCATTCCGATCAAGATAGTCATTTTATATTACGTCTCTTCATTTCTGGGGGGTCTCTCTACATGACGAAAAACTAAGTTTCGGAGCGCTGCTGCGCGAGCCCCGACTCTATCTCGTTGTATTAAACGTGCCGATTGCACGACAGCTCTCGTTCTTTCTTTTTTCGTCAGTATAGAGTAACCCTTCTGGGGAAATTGGTTTCTTGAGGCGGCGACTACGAATGGCGATGGCGCCATTGTTCGCTTTGTCACTCATGCGAATTCACATTTGTCATATTTATGTGTATGGTATTTGTTGTTGTGTCTCCCACCCGCCTCCAAAAGGTGGGGAATATTGCAATGACAACCCTCCAGCAGGTCTAGTACAGGTTTGATAGTTTATCGAAAAAGGAGAGGGTTCACCATTTAGCTGAATGTTACTTAGGTACTTTGTGTGGCGGTCAAGTTGGTCCCCGCCTGCTATACTTTCCATTAACATTGGGGCTTGTTTTCATCTTTTTAGCGTGCAGACGGGTTTTTTGTTTGTTTAAATTTTTTTTTTATTGTAACTTTTTAGTTATCATGAATCAGAACGTACAATAATAGTATCTTAATTAATTATAACGATATAATTACTTCAATATGTGTAAAAGTACTTATACTAAACTATCTATATATTTTACAAATAAAAAAGATAATAATATAAAATCCTTATAATTACATCCTGGCCTGGAAATATTCTACCCTTAATAAACAGGAGTTTATCAAAGGTAGAATATTTCTTTTAGTTCGCTGCCGTCGCCCGGGATGGTTCCGAGGAGGCTGGCAGCGTTCCCTCTCTGTATAGCCAGGCTGATGCGCTGGCTGAGATAGCTGCCAGCCCCCCGGTCCCTTGATACCTCGACCAGGCGCGACGAAAGTTCTTTTACTAATCGACGCGCTTCGGGTCCCCACGGCCCCAGTGTCTCAACCCCAAACGGCACAAATATGTAGCTGTCAGACAGACCGTTGTATTTGCGCCGTTTGAGGTTTTCTGCAGCAGCCGCCGCCGTGCCCGCCGCCGCGGCACTACCCTGGATGTGGGAGGGGGCCACTGTGTCGGTGCAGGTGGCGTCCCGGACTAGGCATTTCCCGTACTTCCAGGGCATTAGTTGTTTTTATTTTATGAAATTTTATGTCAGTAGTCGGGTTTTATATAATGAACATTTTTTATTTCAATAATTTTGGTTTTGTGATTTAAATACCTACAATATGCATATTTTTGTAATGTGCTTCACAAGCTCTTTCATTTGATACCCTACACGGCATAGTTGAGAAAATATTATTTTTTCGATCATCAATTTATGGCCTCTAGAGGGCGCTATATACATTTTAATGTAACGTCGCATAGCCTATAACCATCACGCAATCAATACGCTTCTAACGATACCTCATACATCAATATCTATCAAGCCGTTTAGGCTACAGGAGGGAAGAAAGAAACAGACATAATAATTGTAAAAAAATTAACGAAATCGAAAAACACTACCGTCCTCCTTCGGCAGTCGGGTAATGTTGTGATTTATAACAAAATGTAACGTGTAACGCCATCTGTTATTACATATGCGTACTATGTATGTGTCCAAGTGTCCATTGATAATTGATCTGTTAATAAACTCACTCTGTGCCAACCGTTATTTCATGATAGGTAACTATACAAGTTTAGGTTTTCTCGCATACTAAGTGGCGCCTCTAATGGAAACTATCATGAAACTTTTGACAGATAATGTATACAGATGACAGGAGAAAACGTGAACTTTTTTCGTTTTCATAAATAGCAAAGCCCGTACTAGAGGGTCAGGAGTCTATTCTTCTCCGTAAAAGACAGTCGCAAATTGTCATTTTCCATTTAGACCTAAACATTCGCGACTGTCAGGATTTCATCATACATTAACATCTACAACCTGCTATGATGATGATTTATGGTCTAAAAAACATTACCCTCCTCCTTCGGCAGTCGGGTAAAAAGGTGCTGACGTTAAATGGCCAAAGTTTATTTTTCATAATTCATAGTTATACCAAATTGCCTACATAATTAACAGTTAGGTAGTAATAGGTATCATACATCACGGTAAGTTCGTACTATTATCTCACTGTTAGCACTTACGCAGTGTAACACTTATCTTGTTTGCAGATTTCAGTATTTTATGCCTTATCATGATGGCATTAATTCTTTAACACATTTGGAGTAAAATTCTGAGTAATGACGATTTTTAGAGTTATGAATAAAATTACTGAATTATACTCTTGGGGTGTACCTATTAGAAATACTCAATATGTGTCTTGTTAAATACGTCACATATATGTCACACAGGTACCCATCTGTTTTCGCCATTTATTTATTTTCGTTATTTATGAAAAATCGTACTTGTATCGAAAAATCAACGTCTTATATGTACGCCGAGACGACCGAATGGCGTAGTGGTTAGTGATCCTGACTACTGTACCGAAAGTCCCGGGTTCGATTCCCGGCTGGGGCAGATATTTGTTTAAACACAGATATTTGTTCTCGGGTCTTGGATGTGCCCGTAAAATGGCAATAGGCCTGCCCCCTATTACATTGGGACTAACATAACACTCTGGCGAAAAGTGGTTGCAGCAATGCACCTCTGCCTACCCCGCCAGGGAGTACATTAGTACAAGACGTGAGTGCGTGTGTGTGTGTGTGTGTGTGTGTGTGTGTGTATGTACGCTTTAAAACTATTGCAAAAAGTATAAATTGCTGCTTAAACTCATACAGGCACTATCTCACACTGATGGGTCCTGATTTGTATAACTTCGATTATGTGTAGGTACATTAAGTGAATAAAGTCTTATTTACATTTCACATTCAGCTCATAAGGCTTACGAAGTACCTAGCTATCGGTCGATCTACATCCATTACTTAAGCGTTTTGTTGGCCTAGTATTTTTAGCGAGGTCTAAAACCTAGATTCATGTAAAAAGGCTCTACAGCAACTCTTGTTGCGTGCAATGTGAAAACTGAAATAAAATGTAAGTTACCTGTGAAATAGCCTACTTTCTTCTAGGTATTAGGTAAGTTATGTAGATATGCATTCATATAGTTTAATATTTACTTTTCAATATAGATAGATACACACCAAAACTAAGTTTCATAAGAATAATATTGTATGGTAACGATAAAACTTACATTACGTATACTTGAGAATTTAAATGTTTCTGTTATTCACCATTTGTGCAAAGCTTCTCCATTTTTACTATTTATTTCACAGGTTATAAAATTATATCAGAATTTCTATAATACAGTGTACTACGAAATAACTATACCCTCTTTTCGATCAGTGTTAAAACATCACCCTGTACATTAGAAAAAAACCTGAACGCACTTAGCGCTAGTAACGCCCCGGTCACGCGACATAACGATTAGATGGAAACGGTTATTAAATTGGTAACGTTTCTTTTGCCGCGTTCTTAATTCAAAATGTTATATTTGTTTGTATTCAGTATTGTGTATACTATGTAGAAATACTGAAAGAATCATTTATTCATAAATCATAATAATTTATAAGTCAAAGAGAAAATATATGGTACTTATATCAGTACGTATTACAAAAAATGTCACAGTTAAAAAAGCATCATTCACATTGTAATTAAATTAGATTTCAATGTCAAATAAATTAAATTTATTCAACATTATTGATAGATGTCAAGTAAATTAAAATTAATACAATTTTATCACCATAATATAATAAATCAATATAGGTACAATATTCGAACGAAAATGTAACCAAACGGTCAAGGAATGGCTTTCACGGTAGAAGTAAATAGATACCTCGATAGATAATTCTTTATTGCACACAAAAAGAAATCACAGAAGAACTTCACAACATAGGCGATACAATTGGCCCTTATTACTAATAGTAATGTATGTAGTAGCTATATGTAGTATTGTTTTCTTCTGCATTAAAACTAATATATTCAAGAGATGGTCCCTGTGTCTGTCTGTTTGTCCGGACGTTCGGATATCCGGCTGCTTCTGACATAAGGTACTGAATTATATCCGGTGTATGAATACGATTGAATATAAAATTACTATCTTCTGCCCGTGAGCTTCGCTTGTAATGAAACTAGAAATTTATATTTATTCAGCAGTATTTATTTATCCTAAATATATTTTTTGGCACAGCATATTTACAATACCGTGATATTTTATTAAATTTACTCGAGAAAAACAGGGGGCTTTTCCGTACAGGAAGTTGTTTTGTTTATTATTTATTCACGTTTCCGTAAAAAAATACACAAATCAATCTGAGTGCCAATCCTATCCGACGCCAAACAAAGACAAATATATTAATAAATATCCTCCCGCAATCTCTCAACAATACAATTTAGAGTACAATGTTCTAGAACGTTCCATTAATCAGCGGCGCCCAACCTTGGGCCAATACCTTAATAATGTGTAGCACGGAGCGCGCTGATTGGATAACTTTGCAATGGAAAGGGCCTGCGATTGGTAGTGATGTAATGGTGGATCGAGTTTAAGATCGGGTCTAGGATTTTTTTCAGATATTTGTTTAAACACAGATATTTGTTCTCGTGTCTTGGATGTGCCCGTAAAATGGCAATAGGCCCGCCCCCTATTACATTGGGACTAACATAACACTCTGGCGAAAAGTGGGTGCAGCAATGCACCTCTGCCTACCCCGCAAGGGAGTACATTAGTACAAGGCGTGAGTGCGTGTTTTTTTTTTCTAGGATTTTTCGGGCCTAAGCGATAGCTGTTGTGCTCGGGAATGGGGGAATTTTCCTTTAATGCATCCATAGGGATATTGATTCCGTTAGGTTTAAGTTCACATTTAAATTTAATAAATCCTTTCCAGATTAAACATAAAAATTTGACAATTTGATCGGTAACCTGGTAGAAGTTACCCTCGGTTACTATTGTACCGAATATGTTGTGTTACCTTAGGTAATTTATATATTGGTGTGAATTAAAGAATTATCTCGCTATCTAATAGCTCGAGTCTACAAACTGGCCTGGTGCCTCCTGCCACAGGCTTTGCTTAATAGGAGGTACCACTTAACTGTTACTTCAGCTAAATTTAGTTGATGCAAATAAACTTACAAATTATTATTACAAACTCTCGAGTGTGTCCCATCACTACTCGCAATTAGGGTTGCCAACAGTCTCCGTGGGTTACAGGGTTGCCGCTGATTTGTTCAGGTTGGAGGCGTGAGATTATACTACATAATTGCAGGTAACAGGTATAACTTCCTGCAGGAGAATAGGTGTGTTTATTGTGATTTTCTTCTGTTATTTATAGGTATATTGTTGTTCGTTGTGTTTAGACTGGTTGGAGTAATACGAGTACATACATAGTAGTAACATATAAATTCTTCGAGTAATCTTTGGCCTTTAAGCCATTAGCAATATCATAATATACTATATATCCGTTATCAGTCAAACCTCGGTCAGATCCATTCGGATTATGTCAGTTTTGACAGATAATGCTATTGTTCGACAGTGGTACTGTAGCAAAAAATTCCATCTTTAGCTGCGATCGTTATTTCAGATTTTTATACAAAAGTTACATTATATTTGATTTTTGGTGCTCTTTGAGTCTCCTGAGGGTTTTCCTAACCAGTAGTTAGGTTATAAAACCATGAATTGCGGTTTTGTTGACAGCTTCGTTCGACCTTTTGTGTCGGGTTTTCTAGATAAAGACACTTCTTGAGTGTAACTTAAAGAAAAAATGACCTTGTCCCTTCCGTTACCCTTCAGATGCGGCGAAGAGGAGTGTGAAGATATGTGTGTGGGTGTGTGTGTGTCTGTAGCGTCTTAGGTAGCACCCAATTATCAAAATCGATTTGAATGAAATATATATGAGTATTCTCGGGTGTAGGGTTTCATAGATTAGTTTTCTGGGGTTACTACATAATTACGTTTTTTTTAGTATCCTGGTATCCTGGTACTAATTCAGTATATTTTTCCGATTTCTATAACGTGTTTTTATTTTGTTTTCAGGTAATTCAGTTTTAATGACAAAGGGATAAATCTATCGGAGACGTTTCGTGAGTATGTCAAATTTTATATACAGGGTGTCCCAAAAGTCAACGTCATCCCTTAAAGGGCTGATAGGTCAGCTCATGAGAGGCCAGAATATCACAATATGACCTTAGTAAAAACTCGATAATTTTCGAGATATTGACACTTTTATAAATTTGCTGAAAATCGACACCTTGGATCAGTTTTTTGCGTGCCGCCGGTACAAAAATCCATATTGTTAGAATTTGTTTGGTGTTGCATCACCCTGTATAGTCCTGCTATTAATCGCAGTCAAAAAAAATATCGAGTAATGCTGTATGTTTAAAAAAAACACGGTTTTCAAAGTTATTAAAGGTAATGGTATTTTTTTATAAACAACTTTGACTCTACATACTGTAAAAAAAATATACCACGCAAACCTGGCACCTTATTTGAAAAAATTGCTCATTTAATGCAGTTTCCAAAATGGTATGAAACGTTGCTATTGTTTCAATTAACAAAAAAGTTATGGCTATTTTAGTACAAAACGACCTCGATGTAAAATTGTTTGAAGGAAATTTATCTGACTGAATTTATTACGGGTTAGTCATGTTGGAATGAGTAAAAGTAAAGTAGGTGGTGTGGCCGGGAGTGGAAAAAGAGACAACGTTGTCACAGTTAATAAAAAAAACGCATTTTGAGTATCTTTCTCGAAAAAAGTGGACTATAGCAACTCCACATTCCCCATAAATGTAGCGCATGGTAACGTACATTCCTGAGTAGTGCTAATGTGTGATATTGTACAAGTAAAACGCTTACACATGTACATTGTACACCCACAGTATCCAAAAAAGGGACAGATCAGTTTGTCATTAACATTAATTACTTGTTATTTATTTTAAAGTTATTGTTAAACAAAACCAAACTCTCAAAATTATGATTATGACCATTAATGAGTATTATTTTTTGCTGATTATGTACTTAATATAATAATGTGGTGTTATAATTTTGAAAAATAAAAATAAAAGTCAATAAATGTTAGTTTTTTTTAAATAAGGTGTAAAAAACGCAAAATATGTTTTATAAGAGTTTGGTAAGTTTTTTCTTAGCTATTTTTGCGTTATCTATGTTACCACGGCTGACCCCACCACCTATTTTACTTTTACTCATTCCAACATGACTTACCCTTAATAAATTCAGTCAGATAAATTTCCTTCAAACAGTTTTACATCGAGGTCGTTTTGTACTAAAATATCAATAACTTTTTTGTTAATTAAAACAATAGCAACGTTTCATACCATTTTGGAAACTGCATTAAATGAGCAGTCTTTTCAAATAAGGTGCCAGGTTTGCGTGGTATATTTTTTTTACAGTATGTAGAGTCAAAGTTGTTTATAAAAAAATACCATTACCTTTTATGACTTTGAAAACCGTGTTTTTTTTAAACATACAGCATTACTCGATATTTTTTTTGACTGTGATCAATAGCAGGGCTATACAGGGTGATGCAACACCAAACAAATTCTAACAATACGGATTTTTGTACCGGTGGCACGCAAAAAACTGATCCAAGGTGTCGATTTTCAGCAAATTTATAAAAGTGTCAATATCTCGAAAATTATCGAG
Organism: Plutella xylostella; assembly: GCF_932276165.1. Classification (NCBI taxonomy): domain Eukaryota; kingdom Metazoa; phylum Arthropoda; class Insecta; order Lepidoptera; family Plutellidae; genus Plutella; species Plutella xylostella. Next base: position 1,403,175 of record NC_064007.1, on the reverse strand, counting down.
TTTTTACTAAGGTCATATTGTGATATTCTGGCCTCTCATGAGCTGACCTATCAGCCCTTTAAGGGATGACGTTGACTTTTGGGACACCCTGTATGTATAAAAAAAAATTACACGTTCCCTTATGTTATCCGTTCATTATATTAGCAAATCAAATACGATAAGTTATTTTAGCTTCTTTTAGGGAAATTTCGGTTTTTAAAATACCTACCTAGTACTTAGGTACCTACGTAGATTGGGTGCACTTGTGACCAACCGAGACTGGCTTATCCAAAACGTTGTCAACAAAGCCTGCAAAGCATAAAGTCGTCAATTGTCAAAAGTGGGCTACCCGACGTCACAACCCGCGCTAGAGCGAATACTCAACTTGTTAAAGTTTTTCCAAGTCACAAACTCAAAGGTTCTTTGTAACTTTGAGGGGAGTTCAAAACTGAGTTTTGGCTTCAATAGCTTTGCACTGGCAGGGCTAGGAGCTAAAATGTGTGGAAGTCTAAAGTTGTTTTAATGGTTTTAAAGGCTGGTAAAGATTTGTTGTGACCGCTGGTTCAATGAACACACAGAGAAAGGTTTAGTGGACTGTATATAGGTTTTATTGAACACAAACTTAATAAAGATACAAAGTACGTGAACGCCAAGCGCGGTGGCAACCGGAAGTCCCTTCTTAGGTTTTATACAATGTTGCCAGTAATAATTGCTTGTCTATGGTTCTGTTCTGAACACGATTAGACTGACTGTCTGATGAAGTAGTATTGGGACGTAGCCTTATTTTATACCAATTAGGAACAGATTTTATTAAATTCTATAAGATTCGTAGAACTCTTTCAATGACAGAGGCTTTAAATTGGCTAAATCTAATTTTGGTTTACTGTGAATTGCGATTATTATGAATAACATCTTAAATTATCGGTTTGCCGTCTTGGACTCCGGTTACTTTTTTATATTTGTAATTTATTAAATCTTACAATTATAATTTTTAATAGCTAAGTGATTCCTTTATTTATGTAACCGTACATCAAAAGTATAAAATCAGAGCTTCGAATATACAAAAAACCCAATACCTGCGCTGGAAAACGATTGTGTCCTATCGGAGGCCTACCTTAAAGCTAAAAGGTAAGAGTCCACCTTTCGGCCTCGTACGCAACGGACGCATCGCATTCAGTATTATTTGTATAGAAATTCACACAAGTGCGTCCATTTCATCGGCATTGCCAACGCCGTTTCCCCATACATCTAAGAAAATCCGTTTGTTTCCTAACTTACTATTCTGATAGGTGCAAGCTTTCCTTTACAGTCCTACGTATATTCGCTTGAAGCCTGTTCGCGTGTTTTATACAAAGTACAAACATTATTTTGAAATCGGGCCATCACGGACGTCTCCGACAGTAGGTACAGTAAGGGGCAGAGAAACCTGACCCCCCTCATTGTTACTATGAGAGGGGGGTCAGGTTTATCTGCATCTGACCGTACCAGCTTCATGGTACTATTTTGTAAAACATAAAATATGTCCATAACAATTTTGAGTGAAAATTCCTCCTGAAATTCCAATTTGGGGGCAATCAGCGCTCTTTTGTAAAATTTTCAACGACAAAATTATTTTTTGCTATAATGCATTCACACAGTTGATGAACTTTTTAACCACCTTTTTTTCTTTTTGGTCCACACGGTGACATCGAACTGCTAGTAATTATCAGAATATTCACTGAATAATTTTCCGCGCACTTTCCTCATTGAATTGGCTTGGCGAACGCCCAAATTAAACAAAATCCCTCAAAGACATAACTTTTAGCGTTACTCCACATAATAATATATTCAACCGAGCGGGAAAAATTGGCCTTTAGTAAGATTCTGCTCATTATGGTTGCCCACTCGGCGGGTACTTGTTGATATCGCTGCCCGATGTGAGGGTGTAGTGATGGGACATGCATGGTTTGATATGTTGTTTCGGCTACACGGTTTGGCCGAAAGTGCAAGCTTAACCTTTTGCGACCCCTAGTCGCGATATCACGGGAAACATAAAAGATTTTCTACGCTATTGATAGCGGAGTGCATTTATAAGCACTACTATAGCTTTATGATAAAAGTAGAAAATAAATATACATATGCTTACTATCGAAACTTAAGGCATTTTAAGTATACAGCTTGCACATTACTACTTACTACGATTTTTATATTATATTTACGCGAATATTAATGATAAGAAAGCCCACCAAAAAAATATTAATAACTATTAGAATACCTGTACGACATTACTGGATATTTATCACTGTACGTGATGTTCCTAAACCTATCTATTTGTAGCTTTCCATAATATATCTCCACGGCGGTGGCGGCGCAAGTTTTGGCCGAATGCGGGCCGAAAACCTCGCACGAATGAAAGCCGAAAATCTGCAGTATTCGGCCCAACACTGTCAACCGTTGCGTCCATCTCATAGTATTTTATCCGCGAAAAGGTCTCTGAATTGCGCGAAGACTTGGACCTCTATTATCCCCTCGGAAATGGACTCCCTCCGCATTCCTGGACCCCCCCTCCCCTCCCCTTTGTTGGACTTCTCGGTAACCGAACGGAAGATATTGGCTTAATTATTCGAAATATAAATAATGAGCTTCTAAGTCTTGTATTTGGTGATGCGGCTGACGTTTGATATTATAGATAACGATATTTATAAGATTTTATGGTTTAAATTAGTTAGTTATGATATAAATTAAATACTTAGTACATACGGTTCACAAGTTCTATTACTAAACCTCTAAAAACCGGCCAAGTGCGAGTCGGGCTCGCGCACAAAGGGTTCCGTAGCAGCAAATATAATATTACAGTTAAATCAACCTATCTCAAAAACTATAAGAGATACTTTGATCAAACCAAAAATCGTTGAAAGAGTTAATTAGCATGCATCACCTCAATTTTTTTTAGAATTTTATACCCCGTAGTTATAAAAATAGAGGGGGGGGGACATACTTTTTACGACTTTGAGAGCTGATATCTCAAAAACCGTTCACTTTAAGAAAAATGTTTTTTAGAAAACTTTATATCATTTTAAAAGACCTTTCCATTGATACCCCACACGGGTATGTACATCGAAAAAAAAAAATTCATCCCTCAGTTACATGTATGGGGGGCCCCACCCCCAATTCTTTTTTTTACTATTTAGTGTCATATTTTTGTAGCGGTTCATACAACACATATTCCCATCAAATTTCATCACTGTAGTACTTATAGTTTCCGAGTAAATCGGCTGTGACAGACGGACAGACGGACAGACGGACAGACGGACATGACGAAACTATAAGGGTTCCGTTTTTGCCATTTTGGCTACGGAACCCTAACAAATTTAAGATTAATATGAGGATAATATCGAAGGTAAAACAACTGTAAATGAAATTCAAAAACAATATTTTTTCTCTTTCTCGTACCAGCTGGATACTATACAATAAAAGTATAAAATATATAGTATCTCTGTCTGTCTGTATTTCTTTGGAGTTGAATTAGCCTCTTTGAAGTTAAAAACCTTTAAAGAAATATAATTGGCAGTCTTTGTCTCGGCATTCCCCTTTTATGAAATATATAACGTTACTTTGAAATCTTCTATTACCAGTTTCCTTTAAAGTCAAAAGTGAAAAGACAAGGGTAAGTTAGATATCTATCCATCCAGACGACCGAATGGACTAGTGGTTACCAAATTGTATTGCCTGTAGTTGCACGAAAGATACCATGGGTAAACAAAGCAAAATTTAAACCATTTATGGCAAATAAACGTTTCATTTTCATTATCAGCTACTAAAGAGCTTCCTTTCGGCACCCCAGTAAAAAATAAAAGTTAAAACTTCTCTTAAATAAATTTACCAATCATTAAGCGATAGGGACGTAGCATTAATCATTCCAGTTGACCTAGCAGAGGGTCTGAATCTCCCTTAAAACGGGCTGACCTTACAGAAATTGAAAAAGGAAATTAATCCACCTGATCCTCTCTCTAATTCGGCAACAGAATTAAAATATTAATTCTGCTAAACGGATCAAAAGATTTAGCTCAAAGGCTGGCTGCGTTGATTGTAGACAAACATTTTGTAAACTAAATGGCAACAGTTCATGTAGTCAGTTGTGACGAGGATAATAAGGCTTTACTTATCTGCCACGTGTAATTGTATATGTTCAGACTGTCTCCAATATGTCCAATTTTCCACTTTTGCCGATCGAATGCACCCACCCCCCGCATATAGGTATAAGGTTTTTTTTAAACGAATATGGTAAGCTTGTATCACCAATTTGACTCAATATATGTTGAGATACATAAACATAGTAAGCCAAAGAATTTTCATAACGAAACGGAAACATGCACGTACCGTTTAAAATATTTTCAGGAGCGTTACGCTGCCGGCGCGAGGTATGCTGAAACGGCCTTTCAGGGGGATTATTCTGGACTGCCACGTGTATCTTTTGAGATGGTGAAATTAGATTAACACATATTTTCACTGAAAGTCTGAAGACTTCGACCTCTGCGTCCTGCCGATGACGACACGTATGGTTCAGGAACTTAAATTAACAATTTCGAACTAGATGGAGTGTCAGTGCAAAGGAACAGAACAGTATTTCAAAAACAGAAACTTTTAACTTTACCCTGCATTTATATTTTTGAAATGTCAAAATTTGTGAAAAAACATATGGAACTGTTTGAGATGAATACTAATATTAATAAAAGAACCATGACTCACAAAACTTTAGCTGTTCCACGAACTAGATTGGTGCAGGTTGAACGAAATTGTTACCATATGGCCATTACAATATTCAATTGTCTCCCAGAGAATTTTGTGTCATTGCCCTACGGTTTGTTCTGTTCGCGCCTGTATAAATGGTTAGCTGAAGAATGTTTTTATTCAGTTAAAGAGTTTTTGGCCTACAAGACAAATATAAAAAACAAAGTCAAATTTAACATTGTTTGAATTTTCTACTAACGTATATTGTGTATATTGTTATTGTGCATGTTACAAATATTATTATTTAACTTAACTATGTCACTTCTGCATAAATATTTGTTCACCTTTCAGGTAGATTAAGGTCTCGTGCTTATTATCACACTTCAAAAACTTTTATGTACCCTTAATCATGCAAATAAATACTTTTCATTCATTCATTCAGAACGTCTGGACAAATAAAATTTCACTTCCACCACAGAGGTCTTATTTTAAATTGTTCAGTCAGATGAAAGATTTGTTACTTTTTTCATTGGTATACAATGGTTGTCGAACCAGCATTAGGGAGAACATAAAACAGTTTGACTGTAAAAAAATGTTCGTAGTCTGTAATTAAAACACTACTCTTGTACATATAACATTGAAGTTAATGGCCTGGGCGGGATTCGAACTCGCGGCCCCGTGCTTTAGAAGCAGGTTCACTACTGCCTAAGCTTCGGTGTTCACAGCTGTATAGCGTCGCTTTCCTGCCCAGAATATCCTGTTGGCGGCTCCACGAAACAATATTCAGGTTTATGTGAATTTACAGAAAATTTATACACATTTCAGAATTTTATGTTCTCTTATATCTACGAGCATCGCGTTTTCACGTACGTTTTAAAATACTAGTAGTATTATAAACGTGAAAGTTTGTAAATGTGGATGGTTGTTTGTTATTATAGCTAAATCGACGAACGAACGAACGAGACTTTTCACTCAATCGGCACTCTTAGCTCCAATTTCATAATAGTCGGTTAAATCGTAACCAGGGAAAGGTTGATCAATTATACGTCATCTCCATATTGAATTATTGACAGATGTGTCAAAAGTCAAGCAATAATTCCTGGTTATGCTCTAACCCACTATGGAGAAATTGGCACTTTACGACATAGAGTCGTTGTTAGCGCAGATTTGCTTTCGTCATGGATTTAAAAATCTAACTCCAAATGATAATGTCCAAATCTGACTCGCTTTGCAGCCACTAACCAAACCTATTTTTATTCAATGAAAAACCGGCCAAGTGCGAGTCGGGCTCGCGCACAAAGGGTTCCGTAGCAGCAAATATAATAACCAAAATTACAGTTAAATCAACCTATCTCAAAAACTATAAGAGATACTTTGATCAAACCAAAAATCGTTGAAAGAGTTAATTAGCATGCATCACCTCTATTTTTTTTAGAATTTTATACCCCGTAGTTATAAAAATAGAGGGGGGGGGACATACTTTTTACGACTTTGAGAGCTGATATCTCAAAAACCGTTCACTTTAAGAAAAATGTTTTTTAGAAAACTTTATATCATTTTAAAAGACCTTTCCATTGATACCCCACACGGGTATGTACATCGAAAAAAAAAATTTCATCCCTCAGTTACATGTATGGGGGGCCCCACCCCCAATTCTTTTTTTTACTATTTAGTGTCATATTTTTGTAGCGGTTCATACAACACATATTCCCATCAAATTTCATCACTGTAGTACTTATAGTTTCCGAGTAAATCGGCTGTGACAGACGGACAGACGGACAGACGGACAGACGGACATGACGAAACTATAAGGGTTCCGTTTTTGCCATTTTGGCTACGGAACCCTAAAAAAGGTGTTCTAAACAAGGGAAAAATATTTTTTTAAATGTAAACCACTTTTAAAAAAAACTTGGTATGAGGAAAACATCTAGTCAGTACAAAGACTTGATCTTTCAGTACCTATATCTTCGTTCTCCCATGCCTCATAATAATAAAATTTACACCAGGATATACTGTAGTCATTGGCTACACATCACCACATCAGTATACGTTTCATAAATTGGTCGATTGCAATGGCTGCTCTGGCGGGTCATGGCGCCTTAGAGAAATGGCCATTTTTTTATCACCGACATACAATTGTATACTGTATACTCATGTATAGCCATTTGTTCGTTCTACTGGAAGAGGCAGTCTCAAACCATATTTATGTTCACATGAACTACATGCAATAAAAGTTTTAATTATTTTGTTTCAGGTAAGATGAGTTTTGAAATGTACACTACGGTTCTAATAGCAACACAGGTATATTTATATATTTTTAGTTAGAAAAATATGTTTTGTATAAATAATATCTTCAGACTTCAGAATGTTAAAAACAACTTTTTAACCTTAGTAGCTTAGTACCTTCAATCAATTGACGGTAAAATAAAAATAGCTCATCTAAAGCTGCGTACACACCGGGCCAACGAACGCCCAACGAACGCCAACGGTTATCCCAACGATGGATATTTATCATACATAATACAGGGCAGATTGCAGAAACGAAGACCAACGAAACCCGTTCGTTGGCCTTCGTTGGCCCGGTGTGTACGCAGCTTAAGTCCATCCGAGCTGATTTCTCACTTTGAAACGACTTCGAAAAAGGTGGAGGTTCTCAATTCGTCTGTAAGTATTTTTTTATTCACATTTGCGCTACACAAAACCGCAGTTTCATCGTGACAGGGAAATACTCACGAAAAAGCGAAAGCCGAAAATACGAATTCAAAACTTGAAAGCTGAAATCGAAGAAAAAAGGTAAAATCTGATATTGGACAAGAGCGTCGCCAGTGGGACCTATTGTGACTTTGTGACGTTTCATTTTAGCTATTGCGGGCTTGGATTGGTCTTATACATGTGGAAACTTGCTGTTCGACAACAGACGTGGAGCCTAGTCAGAGGCCTTCTGACAGTCGGGTGACCACCTCTCAGCATGCTTGTGTCTACAAAATAATCAGCAATGGGTTGGATTACTTTCTTCAAAAAATATATTTAAAATAATCATCATAATTAATACCCTAGCGTCGCGCCACACAAAGGGTGTTATAAAACTGTAAGCATTATACAAACATAAAATGTCTGAAACGTTCCTGTTTCCGGCCTGCGGTCACTTCGGCGCACACAATAGTTAGTTAATGGTGTAAGTTTTTGCTCACGTTTTCGTCGAAAACTGGCGAAACTGGGGACATTTGATTTATGAAACGCGTTACTCGAATAAATAGCTGAAGTAGCTCGGTTAGTTTAGTATAAATGAGTTGGGGAAACTCTTGTTTTTGCGTGACATTTCGTAGTTTTTGTTTTGCTAGTCTTTGTACATTATCAACCGTCGTAATGTAGAGATTTTGGATAATAACTCCAGTGGTTTTGAAGGCTATGTATGGGAGAAGATTGTTACTGGTCGTGAATTATTTAAACAGCTGGTTACAATAAATACGTGCATAATATTGAAATAATATTCAGCAACTTTCATTCGTCACTGAAATTTGTTATGTCTGTACCCGGATATACGCACAAACACAGGTAAGTATTTTTAATAATATTAATTTTAACCACCAACTCGAAATCGATTATACATATTATTATTATACCTACTTGAAATCACAGTGAAACATTTTATATTTTACCAAACCACATTATAGTAATCCGATATACGAAATTTTACGTTTCGTATTCGAATATCAATGTCTTGCGTTAATGGACTTTCGATGTTGGTACGTTATATTGTAATATATATTATATACTTAGGTATTTCTCGCTCTATCATTATGTAGTACCGAGGGAATTATCACATAAATCCACTTAGCAAATAAAACAGAATTACTTAGACTAATCGAATACTAATCACGTCGTTAATGCGAAGTTTGTATAGGCTCTTTGTCTTGTCTTCTCTTCACTTAATTGATTGATGTACTAGTATTTATCTTGTGTGAGCTGATGAGAGCAATGCTTTAAAAGTAATGAGATTTTTAACTATAATATGTATACTTTATGCGGAATTCTAAAGTATATATTTATTCAAAATGTGATTAAAACACGATTTTCCCGCACACAAAATTGATATCCGATAAACAAGCCGATATCGACAGAACCTCATTAAACGGTGAAACTAAATCAGTTCGGGTCCAATGGGCTGTTGTTTCTGGTCGTTCGGCGCGGTTCGCAAACACGCCGTGTGGTCGCGCCCGTGGCCGCTCGACCATTATTTATCCAATGGCGTGTTGCCACGTCACGCCGCGGCCCGCGCCACACTACGCGCTAATGTTGTCCCATCGCAATTTCCGCGACGGAATCGCTCAATGCCGATTGTGTGATATCAATGTTCGTTATTAATCGGAAATGTTTGCGTTTATAATTGGTAGGATTGGATGCGGTTTATCAGATGTTGATACGCGTTTAAGTAACAGTTTGGACGATAAATCGAATTAAACTACAATTTTACTTTAAGTGAGGTCGAAAACTCGTAGATTTTAAACGACTGAACCGTTTTTCATTAACTCGATCATTAACTACCACGAACACAACGATAAAAAAACATGATGAGCACATAATTATGTGTGGCGTAGCAAACCAACAAACTTAAACAAAGAAAACTGAAACTTCCAGGCTCTAAACGCTACATGAGCTTTCGATTTCGCTTCACAATTTCAAATACACTCCTAAAATAGTACGTGGAAATAAATAGTTCATCGGAACAGGCCGGCGGCTAGGAAGGTATTTTAAAAGCTATTCGCCGGTTCAATCTAAGCTACGACCGCTTTATAAGAAGCTACGCCTCCGTGGTTAAACAGGCGGGGCCAACTGAAAGGTATTTAGGATCGAATATCAAATGTATAGCTTTGCCGCGAATTAATAGCTTCTTTAAAATATGACGCTAAAAGCGAGCACCCTGAGCGGTGCCGGTAGCTCAGTCGGGTAAAGGTCTTCGCACATTATAACAACTCACCGGCGACTCGACTCTATGCTAGACATTGATATTTAAGACCTGTGTCATATGTTTAAGGTTTAATTTCAAAAAAATGATTATAAAGAAGTGTACAACGATTGGCCTACGCATCGTACACTAAAGGTCTAGAAAAAAAAACTAAAGGAGTGTGAGTAGAGTTGCTGCCGCGTTGGCGTGGAGTTGTTATAATGTGCGAAGACCTTAAGCGTCCGCCTTCCACGTCAGAAATGCGGGTTCGAATCCACACGCTGACATGTACCTACCAATAATTTTTGAATTTTAGTAGGTACGGTCATGTGCAGAGAAACCTGCCCCCCACTAATAGTAACAATGCTTCTGAGAGCGGTCAGATTTATCTGCCTTATTACAAATGCGTACCACCGCTCGTACGGTGACGGAAAATCATCGTGAGGAATGTTATTTACCCATCTTGTTCTTATATCGTTAATCTAAGCAGTTGACATTGACACACACACACATGATTAATTCTTACTTTTCTTTTAGGTATAATTTAAAAGTTTCGCAGTTTATTTCATACGCTAATAACCCACAGTAATATACAATGCCGTATCCTTTCACTTACTTGCTGCTTAACGTCTTTGTATCTGTAATAACTTTTCTCGCGAACTGCTATAAATCCTTATAAATGTTTGGTTTTTAATAAAAATGTTTTTCTTTAATGGCTCATTTGTAACTTTGTAAAGAAGTGTGTAGAGAAGCAGCTAAAATTGGCAATCAATCCTTTAGTACCTAACCATTATATAGTTGCTACACACTTGTTGGGTCGTAGGCCTAGGCATAGAAACAAAAGTGTTATAGTGAGGCAATTCGGTATTTCAAGGGCTCATTCTGAATAACTTTTCGTCTATAACAATCCAAACTTTGTATGTCATTTTTCAGTAGGCATATTCAGCAGATTTTTCCCATATTTCCCGATAGCCGTTCAGAATTTCATCCCCTATTTCATTCCTATACCACTTTGGCAACACCCTGTATATTGAAATGACATAACTATGTCATCTGGGGACACGGAGCGGATAGATTGTGCGATTTCCCTCGAACACGTTGTCTCCCTGGGGCAAGGAGGGGTTACTCTATACTGACAAAAACGAACGAACGAGAGCTGTCGTGCCATCGGCACGTTTAATACAACGAGATAGAGTCGTGGCTCGCGCAAATTTAGTTTTTCGTCATATAGAGTGACCCCAAAGAAACGCGGAAACGGTTCTAGTGAAATGTTGTATTGGATTTTTATTCGTATTTGCCTACCACCCGAAAAAAGGGATAATGTAAGTTTGGCTATAGTCTCTGTGTTTTAACTCACAGTTTGTGTTGGTCAAAATGATCAACTGATGGTGGGTGAAGGAGGGTTCTTGTTAAATGACGAATCGTCGGTGTGTAAGCTAGATATGTTTTACGCAAAATATTTATTTATGGAGGTAGGTACAAACAACTTATAACAGCCCAAATTTTCCGTCTGGTGGCAAGATTGGGCGATTTTCAACGTGTTTTCGAAACGTACTCGTATAGATAGATATATAGAATATTCTTTGTTTTTGTACACAAGAACAGAATTTATAAAGCTTATATACATACACATTTGTACAAAAAGGCGGTCTTATCTTACTTAACGTCTTTGTATCTGTTATAACTTTTCTGGCAAACTGCTATAAATCCTTATAAATGTTTGGTTTTTAATAAAAATGTTTTTCTTTAATGGCTCATTTGTAACTTTGTAAAGAAGTGTGGTTGAGAAGCTCCTAAAAGTGGTTAACAATCCTTTATTAGCCATTAGAAATGCTACATACGTATATGGTCGTAATAAGCAAAGGTGTTATAATAAGCCCATTAGGAAGTATTTCAAGGGCCCATTCTGAATAACCTTTCGTCTACAATAATCCAAACCTTGTTAGTAATTTTTCAGTAGGCATATTCAGTAGATTTTTTTCCCTATTTCCCTAAAGCCGTTCAGAATTTCATCCCCTATTTCATTCCTATACCACTTTGGCAACACCCTGTATATTGAAATGACATAACTATGTCATCTGGGGACGCCAAGGGGAGAGATTGTGCGATTTCCCTCGAACACGTTGTCTCCCTGGGGCAAGGGGGTTACTCTAAGCATACTTGGCCCCAGCCTTTTTCTCGTCTACATTAACGACCTGTGTAACCTAAATATTTCAAAAGGTTCTATTATATCGTTTGCTGATGACACCACTTTGATCTTTCATGGCGAATCTTGGGAAGACGTCGCGAGAACAGCAGAAAATGGTCTAAAAGCTGTCACGGAGTGGCTGCGGTCTAATTTACTTACTCTAAATGTCAGTAAAACCCAGTATATGTGTTTTTCTATCTTAAACTCAAAACGTACGCAGCCACCTCCTTTTGAAATTCGCGCCCATACATGCTTTACACAACGTACGGTCTGCTCTTGTATGGCCTTGAACAGAGTAAATGTGGTTAAGTATCTTGGTGTGCACGTAGATTCTCAACTTAATTGGCAGCATCATATACGAGTGCTTTCGGGCAGGGTTAGAAAGGTAATAGTTATTTTCAAAAAACTGAGACATGTTGCTGATTATCCCCTACTACGCAGGATTTATTACGCTCTCTGTCAGTCCCTGCTTGGCTACTGCGTCGTTGCTTGGGGAGGATCTTACAAAACATATATGCTTAAAATCGAAAGGGCACAGAGATCTGTCTTAAAAGTAATGAAATTCAAATCCTTCAGAGAATCTACCCAAAGGCTTTACAAGGAATGTGAGGTGTTAACAGTACGTCAACTATTCATTCTAAACACAGTTTTATTTCAACACTCTAAAATAACATTTGATCCTCAGCTTAAAACAATCAAACGTAGGCACGATATTGTCTGTCCTACTGAATCCTTTAACACTAAGTTCATTAATCGATTCATGTGTTTTTTAGGTCCATACATCTATAACAAACTAAACTACAAACTTAGTCTATACCCAAATACGAGGAATATAGTTAAAAGATCACTTCATAAGTGGCTTTTAAATAAAACATATGATGAGACTGAGGACTTGTTGGTTGTTGTTACATAATACATATAAACATAAACTCAAATAGTAGAATCGTATATTATTATCTGCTTTGTAAAGTAATAATATTATTGATCTTTGTTCTTTTTCTTTAAATTATTTTTTACCATTATACTTACTTACTTACTCCGCTGGCTCAGCGACCCGAAGTGGATCTTGGCCTCCGACATTAAAGTGCGCCAATCTTCTCTATTCTGTGCCAATTCTGACCAGTCGGACACTTCCAGCTCTTTCAGGTCTTTGGCGACTTCGTCCTTCCAGCGGTATCTCGGCCGCCCCACCGGGCGAGGCCCAGAAGGTTGACCAAGATATGCTTTTCTTACGGCTCGATCCTCTCCCATCCTCTCCACATGTCCTAGCCAGCGGAGTCGGGAAGATTTTATTTCTCCGATGATGTTGGGCTCGGACACTATACTTTCAATCTCCCGATTGTACCTCTGCCTCCATTCCCCATCTTCTCCTATTGTCGGCCCCAGAATCTTCCGCAATATCTTCCGTTCCGCCACTAGAAGTTTATTTTCCTCCTTTAAAGTTAGCGTCCAAGTTTCGCACCCATACATTAAAATCGGCCTGATGACAGTTTTGTAGATCCGGATTTTAGTGCTTCTGCTTAACAACTTGGACACTAACACCTTGTGAAGGGCTGCGGTACATCTTAGGGCGTTAACTATACGGATGTCGATTTCATCCTCCCTCCGGTTTGTGTCTGTAATTGTGCACCCGAGATATTTGAACTTGTCGACACCCTTGTAAGTTATACCATTCACGTGAAGGTCTTTTCGCTTTGTTGAGCGGTCTTTGTATCGTTTCATGTGAAGGTATTCGGTTTTCTCGTGGCTGATTCTGAGACCCACACCTTTCCCCTCTTCCTCCAGTTTCTCCGTCATTTTGACCACTTCTCGTTCGCTTTGCCCAAGGATCGCAAGGTCATCGGCATACCCTACAATTTTGTGCTTTCCGTTCAACTCTACTCCCCCATCAATCAGTAGCACTTTTCGGATGATGTGTTCGAGAGCTAGATTGAACAGAACAGGCGAAAGGGCGTCACCCTGCTTGAGTCCGGTCACGACTTCAAACTCGTCCGTTAGCCCCCCTCCAGCTCTAACCCGCATTCTACTTGTTCCCGTAGCTATCTTAATCATTCTTACTAGCTTCTTCGGTACTTGGTAAGATGTTAGTATGTGGTAGAGGGTCTCTCGGTCGATACTATCATAGGCTTTGGCGAAGTCAACAAAGAGACAGTGGACACTTTGGGCGTATTCCCATCGTTTTTCCATAATTTGTTTCAGGAGAAACATTTGGTCCACTGTGCTGCGGTTTCTGCGGAAGCCACATTGATAGTCGCCGAGTATTTGCTCTGCATATGGTTCTAGGCGGGCGAGGATAATATACGAGAGCACTTTATATGCCGTTGGAAGCAACGCAATGCCTCTGTAATTTCCGCATTTCTTCCTACATCCTTTCTTGTGTATCGGACAAATAATGCCAACATTCCACTCCATAGGTTGTTGCTCCATTATGTCGTTATGATATTCATGAGGCTTTTATAAATATCAAAACTTATCATCTAATATAATCAAGTGATACTAGCTCACATAATATATATATTTATTGTCAACACTTCATGTAACCTGACTGGACTAAAAACATATTTCCTCCTATAGTACAGGCTAGACCTAGTTTAGGTGGAATAAAAATTGTATCCAACATATTCTAACCATTACACGTACCTACTTTACTTAAGTTAAGTCTTAAATTGTGTTCCTATCAGCGTTTCATAAAAAATTGTAGTAAGTACCTGCCTATAGATTTCTAATTGTTTTAAATTATGTTAATAACGCAGTATTAAGGTAAATGTAAACTAACATAATTATGTGTAATATGTGTTGCATGTGTTTTTTAAATAAATAAATTTTGAATTTTTGAATTTTTTTTTTTTTTTGAACTCTATACTGACAAAAACGAACGAACGAGAGCTGTCGTGCAATCGGCACGTTTAATACAACGGGAGAGAGTCGTGCCTCGAGCAGCAGCGCGCAAATTTTGTTTTTCGTCGTATAGAGTGACCCCAAAGAGACGCGGAAACGGTTCTAGTGAAATGTTGTATTGGATTTTTATTCATATTTGCCTACCACCCGAAAAAAGGAATAATGTAAGTTTGGCTATAGTCTCTCTGTGTTAAAGTTTGTGTTGGTCAAAATGATCAACGGATGGTGGGTGAAGGAGGGTTCTTGTTAAATGCCGAATCGTCGGTGTGTAAGCTAGATATGTTTTACGCAAAATATTTATTTATGGAGGTAGGTACAAACAACTTATAACAGCCCAAATTTTCCGTCTGGTGGCAAGATTGGGCGATTTTCAACGTGTTTTCGAAACGTATACTCGTATAGATATAATATTCTTTGCTTTGTACACAAGAACAGAATTTATAAAGCTTATATACAAACACATTTGTACAAAAATGCGGTTTTATCAGTAAAAGCGATTTTTTCATGACAACCTTTGGATGGAAGAATATATATATTATCTGTATTATTTTACATTTATGTTAGGATATAAATAATCACATTGAATATTTTGGTAACATTCTCGCCCACAGAAGTGTTTTACTACGCGAGAACGAGAATCAATACCACTTGGAGAAATTCCAATACCACCCCCGCATTTCTTTATCGAAGCCTTGTTTGCCAAATACTTTAAAAGTCTGCGGGCATCGGTATTTCGTATTTTATTACTGTTTTAACGACATGCCAAGACGCAGAGGCTGTGTCGGCTATTCTAATGCTGCAGTTTTTCACTTTACAATATAATGATAAGCGCAAGTTAGGTATAATTTATGCTAATTCCAATTTTTAGAACCTACCTCCCAATACCCAGTGTATCGTTACCTACAAAGTTAAGTTAAGGTTAAAACGGCTGTTTCTGGCGAAGACACTAGGTACAGGTAGGTATTGAGAGTTGAGAGGTAGGCTATGTAGGATATGTCTAAGGAAAAAGTGACAGTTTAGGTAAAATTGCTTTCATATGGATGTTACGATTTTTTCAATTGGCGGCGCTAGTTGGACACTTCTCCTTAAAAGTTACAAGTTCATCATCATCATCACGACCCATCACGTCCACTGCTGGGGCACCTCTCCTTCCATTGAAGGAAGGGTTACAAGTTCACGATCCTCCAGTATGATTGTATTCGCTGTGTTATAAATAATGCGTGGTTTCAATCACATATCGTGACTTTAATGGATAACGGCCATCAGTGCGATTGCGTTTCCGTGTCCGAATAATCTCTAATGGCCACCCGAGATACGTATCTCTGCTTCTAGTTTGAACACAGAAGCAAAATACATAGTAGGGTTAGAATCCTAACTAATATTATAAATGCGAAAGTAACTGTGTCTGTCTGTCTGTCTGTCTGTCTGTCTGTCTGTTACTCTTTCACGCCAAAACTACTGAACGTATTTGAATGAAATTTGGTATACATATGGTCTAGACCCTGGGTAAGAACATAGGCTACTTTTTATCCCGGAATTCCCACGGGAAAACTTTTTATGGCGAAGCGAAGCGCGCGGGAACAGCTAGTAGCTTCATAAAAACACTATAGAGGACTGTCGTGCGTTCAATGCAGCGACATTAGAGGAGAGGTTAACCTTAAATAATGAGATGAGGAGATGTTGTCGTGGTCTCGACAAATAACGCTGCTTTCTTATTTTGTAATAATTCGATTAGATTGCTACTTTATTCAGATTCGGATACATAATGTTCACATAATTTGTTAACGTATTAACAAATTATGTGCTCCTCGGCAATAAACCAAAAAAGACAGCTTTTAAGGTTACCTATAATATTAAAAAGTAGACGCCTTAGCTCTCATTTCACTCGTAAAATTAATGAATTTTAAAACTACAAATGAATTTAACAATACAACAAAACTACTAGGTAAACTATACCGCAAAATAACATAGGTTCGTTACAAATTTTCCGTAACAATTTTGGCCATTGTTTTAACTATTTGTAGCGTTAACCTTTAGGAAACGAATTAAGATAATAAAGGAGCTTTTGCCATTGGCATTTGGAGTTATCCCGGGCCAAAGTAATGCGTCCCCGGAGATATAACCCGCCCACAAACTAGATAGAGCGACCTGCCCACATGTTAGCCCTAGCTTGTGTAATCCGGGAAAATAAAAATGTAACCTTCCTGAAAAAAATAACTATTGAAATATCAGTTAGATTACCAAAAACTATTCATATACAATCGATTGAGCCATGTTTTTTTGTGCAACGAACGTTTCACCCTTTAATTTACAGTATTTCAAAAACGAATATCTAAATAACTAAGTACTTACACTCACTAGCAATGACAAAGTTCCACTTAGGTACAAAATATCGAATCCAAAAGTACTTACCCAATTTTTTTGAATTTGATCAAAATATTTCCGTCTTTAGTTCATAATATTCTAATGCGCTCTTAAATCTACTTCAACTTAGCAGCCGGAGTCATTAAGCTAGCCTTTTTCCTGGAGTAATTGGGTGCTATTGTCACTGGAACTTTTTCATTGCTCGTGACGTGAGTGCACAACGGCGCTCGTTCTAGAAAAGCGTGGAACGTTCGACGGATGCTCAGCATTTCCTCTCGCAGAATTCTGAAGCTATGGGGCCTCATTAGAGAGGCATCCCCGGAATGCAATATGCAATTTCACTAAGTGCAGACAGACATATATGTCTAAGCATGTATGTATGGACAGCAAAAGAGATATGTTCGCCACCCCAGCGCAAACGCTAATGGGTAACACGTGACTTGACAAATACTTAACCTATAATGATTATTTGTACTCTTTGAACGAGTATACCCATAAAATATGATTGATTCATCTGTCTTCCACCCAGGAGTCTTAGGAAACACCTGTGTTACTTACAAAAAAAGTATATAAAAGGGTGGTTTAATACGTGTTTAAATCAACATTTGTCAAATTTATAAGGCGTTTGATAGCCAACTGATTGCGTTTAGAATGTGTCTTCGTTTTGTTTGCGCTGGGGTACCTGTCTCTTTTGCGGACTGTACTAGGTGCAGCGAGGATTAGAAGCTCCTGGATTAAAAGTTGCCGCTTTAGTTTTAGCTAATGGGAAATAGAAACGTGCGATGTAACTGGGCCTGATGTTTTCGAGTTAGATAAAGATTTAGTATCGGAGCTTTAAGCTTGATTTTAGTACTTACCTGATGAACCGACCCGATGGAAAAGTTCCATTATTTTATTTAGAACTAGCTGTTCCCGCGCGCTTCGCTTCGCCTTAATAAGTTTTCCCGTGGGAATTCCGGGATAAAAAGAAGCCTATGTTCTTTCCCAGGGTCTAGACCATATGTATACCAAATTCCATTCAAATCCGTTCAGTAGTTTTGGCGTGAAAGAGTAACAGACAGACAGACAGACAGACACAGTTACTTTCGCATTTATAATATTAGTAAGGATTTCATTAACATATTTACGTTTCTAGTTGAAAATATTCTAATGTGCAATGAAATGTACCTACTTCAATATTGCCGACGCTGACGGAAAATAACCAATCGGCAAGTGTCAAATAAAACATTAATCCCCCACAGCTTGTACATTTTAAAAACTAAGTCTTTGACCCCAGTTATGTAACGTATACGTTTTAACTCATTTATGATAATATTAATGAGAGATACCTACTTAAGGAGTGTATACTATATACTGTACTAGCTGTTCCCGCGCGCTTCGCTTCGCCTTTAAAAGTTTTCCCGTGGGAATTCCGGGATAAAAAGTAGCCTTTGTTCTTTCCCAGGGTCTAGACCGTATGTATACCAAATTTCACTCAAATCCGTTCAGTAGTTTTGGCGTGAAAGAGTAACAGACAGACAGACAGACAGACAGACACAGTTACTTTCGCATTTATAATATTAGTTAGGATATGTATATTATGTCTGGTTAATTTAACATTAACTGAAAGTTTCTGAAGGTCGAGTGACGTGGCGCGGACAGCACGGAGTTTCACGTCCGTAAATCTACGGCTTATATAATACGAGTTAGATGAAAGTTTGCGGGCTTATTGCGAAAATTAAATTAATCCAAATCCTTCTCGTCTTGTCACAAAGTTTCCTACACTCGGCGTCACTTTTAATTGGATCGGTTTATTTTAATTCATTTTGAGAGCGTATATTTTATGAGAACCCTTTTTGATGTGGACAGCGGTCGCTGGGTGTGGGTTTGTGAGAGGTTGGCGTAGTGGTTAGTGACCTGACTACTGAGCCGATGGTCCCGGGTTCGATTCCCGGCTGGGGCAGATATTTGTTTAAACACAGATATTTGTTCTCGGGTCTTGGATGTGCCCGAAAAATGGCAATAGGCCCGCCCCCTATTACATTGGGACTAACATAACACTGGCGAAAAGTGGGTGCAGCAATGCACCTCTGCCTACCCCGCAAGGGAGTACATTAGTACAAGGCGTGAGTGCGTGTTTTTTTTTTGTTTTGTTCTAAGTTTGACCAGTGTGTGTTTAGCTGGACATCGCAACAGGCCGTTGATTGAGCCTAGGGTCCTGACTATGATGATAGGATAAGCCCTAAGCTGATCAATGAGTGGACTGTATTTTTATGGTATGGAATATTTTAATGTAAGGTTTTACAATGGTTAAGATGTCCTCAAGAGAAGAGAGTTTACATTGCGTCGCCGCTCCCCGCGCTCTTACTCTTGCACCGATGTTGCCAGCTTCAATCGCCGCAAATGGCCGTGATTCGTTATGAAGATGCACGATAATATTTTGTGTTTCTTTAAGCAGAAACAAAATTTCCAACAGGATTCGATCAGACTCTGTCCCAACGTATTCGCTCATCCAATCCAAAGCGATTTGAACTTAATCCACTCTAATCCTAAGTGCTAATTACAACAAAAACAATGTAATCCGTCTGTTATCCGTTGTTTTGTGGAGTTATTCGGGCAGGTGCGTTATTCGGGACAACTCGGCTATTCTAAAGTATATATAGTTACTTCGTAGTGCGTTGCTGTGCGCATTTCAACGCTACAACAACGAAGTATAAATTTAAGCGTCCATCATTCAGCATTGTGCGTAACGGTCGCATCGCATTCAGTATTCTTAGAAATTCAAATCCATTTCATCGGCATTGCCGACGCTGTTTCTCCATACATTTATGACAATCCGTTTGTTCCGATCTGCACGATGTGGATAGGTAGACGCTTAACATTACCCGATCATAAATTTAATTCACTATAGCTTCGAAAATGTTGTGTTGCCCAGAATTGGGAACACGTATTGTTGATTTTAAAGCTCTCCTAGTGACGTCATCACGTTTACATTCTGTTTAGAGTTGCTTTGTTAAAGGTGTGTTTACATACATTGTGTTTTCTTAATTTAGATGACACTTTACAGTACATACTTACATACAGCTTAATCATCGGAATTACACATAGGAAATAACACAATGAAATTACTAGACGTAGGAAGACCTATTACATGAACAATATTAAGGGTTTATATCCGGCAAGCTAGGCCCAGCCTAGGATTAGTAGCATTCATCTTACGACCTAGCCCATGCCTAGCCATGTGTGGTACACAGGGAGCAGCTTATAAAATAAAATAAAATAAAATATTTTTAATTCAGATAATAAAATCCATATTGACAGTTTAGATTAAAATTAAAATTATAAAAACACTCATTA
Organism: Plutella xylostella; assembly: GCF_932276165.1. Classification (NCBI taxonomy): domain Eukaryota; kingdom Metazoa; phylum Arthropoda; class Insecta; order Lepidoptera; family Plutellidae; genus Plutella; species Plutella xylostella. The sequence continues at coordinate 1,382,755 of NC_064007.1, read as the reverse complement.
AATACATGCACCAGATCAGAAATAGAATAAAATACAATAAAATTACCAAACAATCAAAACAGAATGATTAAATTAAATTAATTATTAAATTATTATTGTCAATTACTTAAATTAAATACCTAAATTTATACCTAAATGTTAAATTATTATGATATAGCCTAAAAACCACTAAAGTTCGGCTACCCCAGAGAAATCATTGTTCCCACTTATAAATATAATATTCTCTTAATATCTGCACATCAGATGCATAAGGGCCAATGTGCATTTTGACAGCTTTTCAGAATATTATAGACTTATATAGACTCACCTTGGCGGGGTAGGCACTAGGCAGTGTGCATTGCTGTCCCACATTGTATTATGTTTGCTGCAAGTTGAAAAGTTTTCTAACAGTGGGCTATTTTGAACCCGTATCGTCACCTGTGGCCGCGTCCTCAATACGATCCCCGCGGGGACACAAACTGTACACCATTTGTAGGGTGACCATGCGGATTATTTTATCAACGATTTGGTAACCTCCATTTAACTACAGGTTAAAAAAAAGTTTTTACCGGCAACGCAGCTAGCGTTATGGGGACTTTTGGGGCGGGTGCGTCCGGGGGTGGTTTATTTAGCTAAGTAAGTTGTGTTTTGTTTGTTTTATTTCTTTTGTATTTTATTTTTGACGAAGCGAGGGTGGATCGTATGTTTTATAAATTTTGTATTTTAATTAATAAATAAAATACAAAATTTATCAAACATTAAATATAAAATCCACCCTAGCTTCGTCAATTAATAAATAAATGAGTTGTATATTTCGCAGGCATCTGGTTGAATCTCTTTTTTGATTGAACCACTAGCCCGTTCATTGGACGGCGCTACTCAATTGAATGACTAGGCCGAACGTTGATTGTACAAGCGTCACAAAACTTCCAACTAGTTAGCTGACTTAAAATCAGTCAGGTGGTGAATAAAACAAATATGGCGTCTAACAGCTAACAGCTGACACAAAAAGCACCTATATTGGTAGTTTTTTGCAAATAAATTAGCTTTAAAGTGCGATATTTGTGTTAAAATAGTGTTAAAACATGGATTTACCTATTATTACGCCGCGTGCAGATAGTTTCAAAGAAAATAATGTGGCGAAACTGGATAATTATGAACAAGAATATGAAGGTACGTTTATTGTTATTGTTTAGTTAATTTGTGAGATAAGAGCTTTGTAACATAGTCTTTTTGTTGACTCTTGTCTGGTCATGTTCATCCTAACCAGACATTACAAAGTTGCTATACTATCCCATTCAACGACTTCGCTGAATGACGTTCAGTCAAGACGTCGAACGTTACAATCAACGACTTGACGAGTTGTCCTTTAGTCATACAACTGAATAGCGCCATCCAATGAACGGGCTAGTGGTTCAATAAAAAAGAAGATTAAACCAGATGCCTGCGACATATATATGATCAAGAAACGCTACACTTTTCTCAGTGAACCAAAACAAAAACCAATCGACATCAATAGAACCTGATCAGATAAATGAAACAAATCTTAGAGTCTCGTCCTATGTCCACTCGGCACAGGATTACAGGGTTTATGTCCAACTCTAATTGATCCCGCAATCTCCTGTAATCTTCTGGTTTACCTCCTTTACGCTCACATCGTTTGTTTCTCTACGGCTATTCTGTAGTGTCTCACAAGCAATAAAATAGTTCCAGTGACAATAGCAACTAGCTTTTTTATTGCATGAGTGCTTGCAAAATTAGTAAGAGCCTTCAGAATCGGCGCCATTGACAGAACATAATGAAAACCAAGATTCATCTCCTGGTTAATGAGATTACTTATGTATGTGTGTGTGTATATATGTCGCAGGCAACTGGTTTAATCTCCTGTTTGATTGAACCACTAGCCCGTTCATTGGATGGCGCTGTTCAGTTGTATGACTAGGCCGAACGTTGATTGTACAAGCGTCACAAAACGTCCAACTAGTTAGCTGACTTAAAATCAGTCAGGTGGTGAATAAAACAAATATGGCGTCTAACAGCTAACAGCTGACACAAAAAGCACCTATATTGTTAGTTTTTTGCAAATAAATTAGCTTTAAAGTGCGTTATTTGTGTTAAAATAGTGTGACAACATGGATTTACTTATTATTACGCCGCGGGCGGATAGTTTCAAAGAAAAAAAGTGGCGAAACTGGATAATTATGAAAAACAATATGAAGGTACGTTTATTGTTATTATTTAGTTTATTTGTGAGATAAGAGCTTTGTAACATAGTCTTTTTGTTGACTCTTGTCTGGTGATGTTCACCCTAACCAGACATTACAAAGTTGCTATACTATATCCCATTCAACGACCTCGCTGAATGACGTTCAGTCAAGACGTCGAACGTTACAATCAACGACTTGACGAGTTGTCCTTTAGTCATACAACTGAACAGCGCCGTCCAATGAACGGGCTAGTGGTTCAATCAAACAGGAGATTAAACCAGTTGCCTGCGACATATATATATATATATATATATGTATGTGTATGTTTTAATTCATAAGGACTTTGATGAAGCACTTGTGAGCTCGCGACTACCGCATGCTTTGTTGAGGGGAGTAAATAATTAAGTTGAAAGCAACTAATAGAGGGATGTTGTAAAATGGGAATTGTATTTATTGAAACTTAGATAGATATATAATTCTTTATTGCACACAAATACAGAAATTACTATAGAATATGAACAACATAGACGGTACAAATGGCGGCCTTATTATTAAGAGTAATTACTTCCAGACTACCTCGGAGGTGAGAAATTATACAAAAGAACTTAATCTTATAATGGGATCACCTGGGAGGATTTTGCTAGAACTGCAGTTAGGAAATCTGTCAGGGGTAGATGGAAGACCCAAGGCAAGGTAAACTAAGAGTAGTTTACCCAGAATCGGGAGGTAATATATTTAGAAGAAAAGAAAAACAACATATATAACTTTTGATTAAAATGAAACAAGAAGTTAAAAAATCGTTTTTAAAATCTATAACGTGATACCATACTTTTAAAAGTCATGAAACCAGAAAACAAATTCTGTGACATCCTTGCAGAATACGTTTTTGAAACATCCTGTATACAAGAAGTCGGTGCGTGGTTAAACATTTTGCATTACAATGTTGCGAAGTAATTCTGTCACGTTGAATAGTTTATTTGAATTAGAACCTATTCAAATTCTGCAATCAAGTATGTCGTACGCTTGATTGTACAACTTCAAATAAATGGTATATTGTTTCTTCCACACTAGTTATGTAGCGGTAGGTAAGTATAACATTCGTGTATAAAGAAAGAAAATAAAAATGGCGGCTGATTCAAGAAGAAGAAAGAAAATTCATTTATTTCAAACACACACATTCAGAAGTGGGAGTCGGAAGGGCACATGTAATTCCAATTCGGTTTGTCTAGCATAGCTCTTAACCAAATTATACCTATTAATTATTATTATTCCCAACCAAAACTCCCTATGTCCTACGCAACACGCTGCCCGCTGCAGAGGCCGCCAGGGCTACTCTACCATGACCTAAAAACGAACGAACGAAAGCAGTCGCATAGTCACATGCAATCGGTACGCTTAATACTACGTGATAGAATCATGGTACTACGTGTAGGAGGTGTCACCATCGAAGTTGTCGATCAGTATCCCTATCTAGGACAAGTGATCCGATTAGGTAAATCCAACTTCGATAAAGAGGTAGCTCGTAGAATCCAACTCGGATGGGCAGCGTTCGGGAAATTACGACACATCTTCACTGAAAACATACCTCAGTGTCTGAAAACAAACGTTTGGGGTGGCGATCGTTAGGAGAGGCCTATGTCCAACAATGGACTACAGAAGGCTGAGAGAGAGAGAGAGAGAGAATCATGGTGAGCGTAGCTCTACCAAACTTGGTTTCCGTAAAGGATGATTCACACACTGTTTATTGCGAGTATTAAGTAGACGTATATTACTGAGTATGTATGGCAGATTCAGTCACTACAGAAAATGTGGCTCCCAAAACCCACAGCCGCTGTAACAATCATGTGTCAAGATGCAATGGCCAATGATGATGTATGGCAGATTCGAAAAATTAGAACCTGATCAGATAAATGAAACAAATCTTAAAAGTCTCGTCCTATGTCCACTGGGCGGGCTTACAGGGTTTATGTCCAACTCTTATTGATCCCGCAATCTCCTGTAATCTCGTGGTTTACCTCCTTTACACTCACATCGATTTGCAAATACTATACAACAAGTCCAGCAATGCACGTCTACTAAACATCCGCACTAAACAGTGTGTGAATCGGCCATAAGGTAGAGTGACCCCGGGGTAAAAATCAACAACAGGCGGCGGCACACACGAGTATTCGCAGCAAACTCTCATATCGCACCCGGTGATATATCGCGGCCTAATCCGTTCCGGCGAGGACGGTACCGGAACGGCAACCGGAAGCAATTAAATATATTTTTTACAATAACTGTACACTGTACAGTCCATCTTTAAAGTCATGGAAACAGAAATGGATCCTAACAAATTGTTTTAGCCGGTATTCGATTGATTAAAATGTTACCTTTATTTAAACACAACTATGTTAAAAAGAGTATATTAGTCTGTTCTTGTGTTAAGATGTACTTGAAGTAAATAATTGACTATGGTAAACAAGTATTTGCAATATGTTGTATGTACCCACCTACTGAAATTCTCTTGGACTTAGATGTTCTTATAGAGTTGCGAGGTATTAAGCATGTGCATTTTAAATAACTCTGCTTAATGTTGCATTTAAGAGGTCTCATAACAACCGACGTCGTTTTAAAAAAACTTTTCAAAGAAGGGTTATCCAAAAATACCCTTTTACCCAGTTCTTTCAACTCGAATTAAAATAAAAAGGTTTTCTGTGTTGTTACATTTCCATGTAAATTTCAGTCTCACGGCCTCCATAATTGAGTCTCACGGAAATCCAATTATACGTAACAAAATTATATTCCCGCCAAAATACACCTTCACCTCAAAGGACCTTACAATGTCCAACAGTGGACTGCATATACCTACACGGTGTAAAATATAAGTTTTGCTGCTCGCATTTTTTTTTGTAGCTATCATTTAAAATACTCTTTCGTATAATCGGCATATAATTATATCGATCCTCTTTAATCCGTCCACCTAATATCCAGACTTTATTGGTTAAAATTAAAACCACCGCGCCGTGGAATGTGTATACCCAGCGACGCCGTTGGCCGAGCGCTATGCCGCACGGCTGCTATTGGTCTAATCCGACGAGGACGTCCTCCGAATCCTCTCTTATCATTCGTTCATAAACGCAACACAGGTGGCTATTTTGTTTATTGCCATTTACGTGATCGGCCCGCAGAATCCATGTTAGTAAACTTGATTAATATAACACCTGGGGACCTGAAATTTCATATTTATTCTATCAGCCTCGCAAATCTAATTATTTCAGCTGAAACTGCGGATTGGATTATGCTGTTCGGTGGCTAGATTGATTCGCTCGGTATCCGGTGTGGGTTTTAGAATTTATAGCTGTGGTAATACAGCTTGAATGGTACAGTCTGGGGCGAAGAAACTTGACCACTCTAATACATGGAGGGGGCAGGGCTTATATTGTACATAAAGTGGATGAGATATAACATAGAACAACGCAGACTCGGCACTAAATAAGATATAACGTTAAAAATAAAAACCGACTTCAAAAAACCACTAAAATGTAAGTAATAATTTAAGGTTTACACAAATTATATGTGACAGTACAAATATACCTAAGCAGGAACTGTTCTTTTTTGATGTTGGTGCAGTGACAAAGTAATCTGAAGAAATATGGCACCAACTTCAAAAAAGAACAGTTCCTGCTTAGGTATATTTGTACTGTCACATATAATTTGTGTAAACCTTAAATTATTACTTACATTTTAGTGAAACTGTAAATTATTACTTACATTTTAGTGAACTGTTTTTACCCCTTTACCCACCCTTAGGGGTAAGATAAAAGTCTGAAAAAAAAATGGGACCACCTGGAAGCTCAACCCAATACAACAAATGAAGAATTTTCAAAATCGGTTCATAAACGGCGGAGTTATCGGTGATACATACATAAAAAAAAAAATATCCCGACGAATTGAGAACCTCCTCCTTTTTTTGAAGTCGGTTAAAAAGATTAAAAGGTAAAGATTAAAGACGGGCGAACGGTGTAAAGATTATTATTTACTAGTAACAATACGTATTAGCGAGTTTCAACTAGTATATTCATAATTTAAAATTTAAATAGGATGATTTTAAATATTAAAATATATTTATAAATGTAAAAGTTTATACTTTTATCAGCGCTTTACAGTAGCTCGTCGTTCTTAAGTCCGAAACTCGAGTCAGACTCTAGACTCAAGTCATCCTTGAGTCCTGATAACGATCGAGCTTTTAAGTTCGTTTTGCGAAACTTTCGTAGGCTTTTAACTGACAAAGTTTAGGGATATTTTATTCCAACACTATGGGAGGTTTGGTAGGGCCGATAATTTTGTTGAAATAGGGATCGAACCAATTTGTATACGTGTCGCATATTTTAGATATAATAAAAAGCCCTGCATATATTTTTGCGGTTATTCGGGTAATTATAGCCGGTGTAAAAAATAAATTATTATAGGTACTTTTCTAGAATGAAATACCTCTATCACGTATAGGACAAACGAGATTTATGTAGTTGTAGTGCATAATAAATAAATCATTACAAAAGGGTAGCTGATGGTAATCGTGTTTTATGGAATACATCATATATTATGCAGGTTTTTGATATTTTCCTTCAACTTAAAAGCTTAATTTCCTCGAAGAAAACTGGCACTAGGCCCTCTGAAACAACAAGTGCCAAGTTGAATTGTTTGGTAAAGTATCCCATTATATTGTGAACTGCTAATAAAGGGTCGGCTTTAAGAGTCAAGATTTCAGCAAGCATTAGCATATAGATTGCTTTCCACACGGCCAGATTTTTTTTCTCTTATTTTTTTCCGTCCCTAATACTGCCAGGTGAAAAATTCCTTGAGGCGTGGCGCCACTGTCGTTAAATACCAAGAAGTCATAAAAAATATATTTTTAATAACAAAATTTGTGTTTTGTTGTTTACGTTTGTTTATAAGCTTGCCAGGATGTTTGCAGATACTTATTTTTCACTATTGGCTGTCTCCATAACAGTTATCGGGCCATACACAGATGTGATGTTTTTTTTTAATTCTGCATGTCTAGGACAAAAAAAAACATTTTAATCTGCCCGACAAAAAGCCAGTCATTCCTTTCACCTCCTGAAACTATTTTGAGTATAAATAAAACAGTTCATTGGGTTACCGCAGAATTCGTTAATCTTTACTGTATATTTTTCAGCCTGTTGTTTTTCCGAGAAAGAAATTTAAATACTTATGAGCTTTTCCTAACGAAGTGTTTTCATTGCGAGTCGCATATTTTCAAGTATTAACTTTAAGTACCTACCTACATTTATAAAAAATATATATCATGGTATTTTTCATTTTCCTTTTAATAAAGTGCAAAAAAATTACGCGAGAGATTATACGCATGTTTTCTTTTATTAAAATAAAATTTTAAAATAGAAGGTTATACTTGTATTTCTGATGCCAAAATGTTTTTCTATAGTTACACCAAATAATTAGACAAGTGGCGCTTCAGCCTACCTACATGACGTACTTCGGTGTTTGTGGTCTCCTCACAAGAACATGACAGTATTCATTCGTAAAAGTCGCGAGTGTAATGCGATTTTTTCCACTTTATATATCTAAAAGGCTCTTGTGCCAGTGAATTGATAAATTCCGCTGAGTAGGCCGGTAATGCGCTAATCTACCCTCCCATTACGTGGGCACAGAGGGCCCGTAATTTTGCGAAAGTAAGCGTTTTTCATATACCTATTTGTTCGGAGGCCATTATTGTTATGACTTTGGTAAATTTAATGTATTATTGGGCTAAATAAAGCCGTGTTATGCGATTTCCATTTTGTTAAAATTTTGCTTCAGCTACTTATCCGTTTTTTAGCAAAATATACTGATAAAGGATCATTGTGTCTAATTGAACTGTATTATAAGTCATACAGTATATCACAGTACCCTATAGTCTGACAAGTACATTTAATTCACCCTGGGCAGTCAGATGAAAAATAACCTGACTGGGTAGTTTTTTCACCACAGTGACAAACCAACCCTGGTCAATCCGCTGTTAGATTACAAACACAGCTTACAGCTCATAAAATAAACAATTTCACAGTCCAATTATTCAATTTAGAGTTAGTCCACCATAATATTTAGACAGTATCTATTCGTATTGCGAGGGTCATTAGCGAGAATCCATCGGTCTCGCCAATAATCTGCATTTATATGAAAGTTCACTAATGACTGGGTAGCGGGATGCCTCGGCTGCATCCATTGTTAGAAGGGATCGGTGTGGCCGAGAGTATGGCCAAATCACAGTTCGGCCATAAAAAGTTAAGTCAGCTTCATAAATAGCTTATCTTAACACTTTTGTAATATTCAATATAACAAATCGTTTATTCATTAATTCACACATTGATGTTTTTTTTCTTTGACTAGGTTACACGGTATTACCCCAGTAGTAAGAGATAGACATAGACAGGTAGTACAACATAAACTAGCCGAAATAATTTTTTTTAGTTCTTGCTGTATTGATTGAATTATGTACCTATCTGTAGCAGTTGCTTTATGTTTGGCTGAAGGATTGAAATGAGGATTGGGTTTACAGGAAACCAATTGAAATTTATACCACGATTGACTTTATTTTCACGACATTTGGTAAAACGATATAAACTACGAGAAGAATTTTGAATCTTGCTTTCCCACGGGATATCCTTTCAAACCAAAGCTCGTTAGAAAAAGCATTTCAATTACAACTCTCAACTTTCTTCGGCTATGATTTGGCCGAAAACTTCCGTTGAGCACACCTCTACTATGGAAGGAAACCTGGATCTAGAACCAGACTATATCTGTATATACTAGGTCTGCGGTGTGCCAGTGCCTTCACACAAATACTACTGGAGCCAGGCGCCATTTTGTTGTCTCCTAATTAAATTGTTTATTTGAATTTCATTTATTAAAAGTAGAGGTATCTTGAACAACAAATGAGAAGTCTAAAAGGGTCCACATAAACCATCCATATAAATCAATCTATCTATTGAAAAATTGCGCATCAAATCCGTTGTTTAGTTTTAAAGATCTAAACATGGGTTCCGCTCATCTCGCATAATCTTTATTGAACAAAACTCATTTCGCATAACTCGTATGGTCTAAACTTTTTTGGCCGAACCATCACTTTGCCAAGACTTATGTGGCATAAGGCTCGTTTCGTCTAAAACTCTTTAGGCACAATCTTTAAACACCTAAGTTTCGTTTGCTCAAATTTATGTTCGTCTATACCTATGTATAATCTTGTTTCTCCTAATGTTATCTTAATAAATAATATATTAAGTATGTAGTAAATGTACAAATTGTGGTATTTTTCTCCTACATCCCGAAAATCACGATATTGTATGATCAAAAAATCGAAAGTTAACGACCAATATAATTATTACAAACCCCATGAGATCGAAACCTAAAAATAGGTGCGACGACGAGCAAAGCGAGGAGGAGCGTGTTAGGTGCACATGTTCATCAAAACCAAAGCGGAGCGCAGCGAAGCGGAGCGGAGCGTTTTCCAAACAGCGGAAACAATACAAGGTACCAGTTTGCGCTATGTAGGGAGACGCTCCGTCAAAGTTAAAGCCAAACGAATATTATTACTTTGTATAAACCTATGCCATAGCATTATTAGGCTATTCAAGATTTGACCACACCATTATTAGGCTAAACAATGTTATGCGAAATAACTTTTTACTAAACGAGATTTACGCCATACGATTTTCGGCGTAACGAGACTTTGACCAAACGTTACTATGCAATACGAGATTAGGCAAAAAAATCTTATGCCAAAAAAGGTAGAACCTCTAAACATACATAAGTACATAGATACATACAGACGCTTTATACCATAGACTAAATGCTTTATACTAAAAAGCAAAGTTGCTTAAACTATGTAGTGATTTAAATCTTTTAATATATCCAAATGTATCCAGTCTTCCGAGTCTACCTACGTTTCATAAAGATGTCAGTTGTAATGTAAAGTCTTGAGGGAGACGAGAATTCTGACATTACAGCGAGTAACTGGGCCAGGATGCCTTCCTAGCTCCCCTAGGGAAGAAAAGGGGGGTTTACACTCGCTCTAGAGGACAGGATGTCTAAGCGTAGTGGCATCGAAGGAATCTAAATACGGTGGCTGAATAAAGTCGAGGTAGTGTTTCAAATCAAATCAGTATGCTCTTAGGCTCTTTGCTCTTTGTGGAATAAAAAAGTAGGGCATTCCGGACTCTACGTTAATTTATTACAGCTGCGGTGACGGGTGAAGTCCAATTATCGTAATAGAATAAAATATCTGGTCTCAGCAATAGAAACATTCTTTTAACCAGATAAAATTAAATATGAATTTCACACGCGTATTTCTTCTAATTACGTTTTTGTGTAGCTCCTTAGGTAACAAGGTAGACACAAGTTAACAACAAATCGGAAAAAATATGTAGTTAGTTTAGCTGAAAACGATAAACGCACTGCCCTAAATGAAAATATGAAATATTATTTAACACTTTTCGCATAAAAATCACATAAGCGCACCGTACGTAAAACTCACCGATTTGTCACTTTTAAAAACTGTACTTTAAAAAAAGGACAAGTCACTAAAATGTTAAAATTTACGACCGAAATCGGGTGTCGGGAAAGAATTTGAGCTTTTCGGCGCTTTGCTGGAAATTGTCGGTGCAAAAGTGCCACGTAACGTATCTTAATTTAGTATTTACGAGCGAGAGTCGCTCAGCACTTTTTGTCGTCCGGTCCCTGGGGTTGCCATGTCGGGGTGATGATGAAAAAGTGATTTTAAAGCAAATTTAAAATGACTTTTATCGCGCTTGTCCGATTGATTTATTGGTGTATTTTGCTTGATTTAAAATTCATAACGTGTATTGTGCGTCGATTGGTTTTTAAGGACATGAGATGTCTTAAACTTAAAAAACCGGCCAAGTGCGAGTCGGGCTCGCGCACAAAGGGTTCCGTAGCAGCAAATATAATATTACAGTTAAATCAACCTATCTCAAAAACTATAAGAGATACTTTGATCAAACCAAAAATCGTTGAAAGAGTTAATTAGCATGCATCACCTCTATTTTTTTTAGAATTTTATACCCCGTAGTTATAAAAATAGAGGGGGGGGGACATACTTTTTACGACTTTGAGAGCTGATATCTCAAAAACCGTTCACTTTAAGAAAAATGTTTTTTAGAAAACTTTATATCATTTTAAAAGACCTTTCCATTGATACCCCACACGGGTATGTACATCGAAAAAAAAAATTTCATCCCTCAGTTACATGTATGGGGGGCCCCACCCCCAATTCTTTTTTTTACTATTTAGTGTCATATTTTTGTAGCGGTTCATACAACACATATTCCCATCAAATTTCATCACTGTAGTACTTATAGTTTCCGAGTAAATCGGCTGTGACAGACGGACAGACGGACAGACGGACAGACGGACATGACGAAACTATAAGGGTTCCGTTTTTGGCATTTTGGCTACGGAACCCTAAAAACAGCTGTAGAACTTTTAGGAACCTTTTTTAAATAAGAAATAAATATTCATTTAATGGCTAGGGTTCAAATAGATAGTTTCTAACTATCCACCACTTTTAAACCGTTTGACTTTCAATATTCGTATTTAAATCGTTTACTTATTAAAAAAAATATTTGGAGAGTAACGTCGTCATGTTGGCAACACTGCAGCGGCTCGGGTGTGAAAAATACGAGCGGCGATTAAAAAATCAAATTGCAGCCTTTTCCATTTAACCCGTACACAGAGAGCGATCTCGGGCTTCCGAATTTTCGTTTCACAGCTTAGATACATAGCACTGTATAATGTACTAGGTGTACCAGCGAGCTTCTCTTCGCCTTAAAAAGTTTTTCCGTGGGAATTCCGGGATAAAAAGTAGCCTATGTTCTTTCTCAGGGTCTAGACCATATGTATACCAAATTTCATTCAAATCCGTTCTGTAGTTTTGGCGTGAAAGAGTAACAGACAGACATACACAGTTACTTTCGCATTTATAATATTAGTTAGGATGTGTATGGACTATACTTATCATTCTATTCTATTCTAATGTGGAATTTGTACTTAGGAAGATTTTATGTTTCGCTGCTGAATCACTTTACCGCAGTGGCAGTTGAAATCATAGTTTCCCGAATGAATGAAGAATATACGATGTGCTGAAGGAAACCCACTGCCTTAATCTTATACTTTGGCCATGTTTCTGAGGGATAATCCAGGGAAATGGAGTGCCATTTCGGAACTGTACTTAAGTCTCGTCTTTAAAGACATGAAATTGCCATTATTATATGAATTGTCAGTGATAAATCATAATTACATAAAATAAAATAAATGCAAAGGCGGAGTTAATGTTACTAGCATTCTCTACCAGTTAACCTATACGTGGTCTCGACTCGAGAATTAAAAAAAAAAAAAACACACGCACTCACGCCTTGTACTAATGTACTCCCTTGCGGGGTAGGCAGAGGTGCATTGCTGCACCCACTTTTCGCCAGAGTGTATGTTAGTCCCAATGTAATAGGGGGCGGGCATATTGCCATTTTACGGGCACATCCAAGACCCGAGAACAAATATCTGTATTTAAACAAATATCTGCCCCAGCCGGGAATCGAACCCGGGACCATCGGCTCAGTAGTCAGGGTCACTAACCACTACGCCATTTGGTCGTCAACTCATCAATTCGTCAATTCATCTACCCCAATGGTCATTCATACAATGTACCAATGATAACTAGTTAGCTGCCCCAAAATAGAGATAAACAATAAGTTATTCAAAACGGTATAACAATAAACAAAAGCATAAATTCCTTAACTAGAATTATACCTCGGTTTGTTGTAGTGGAATAATCAAACGAAAGGAAATTTTCCACTAATGAAAACCCAATCCGCGCCATGAATAACCGATCAAAGTAGGTATACCTGGTCTGCTCACTAAATTAAAATTATATTTTTAACGCTCGAGGGAATAATTATTGAAGTAATAATTTGCTGATTTTCCCCAGACGTTTTGCCTGACTACGCAACCTGCCTGAGTAGTAGGAGTACTAAAGATTTTAATATTCCTTTTCTTATACATAATTATATATTTTTATGTTTGTTATTCTCTTATTGTTATGTTTGTCTTCTTAAGGTTGTGGGCTTTATGAAGTTTATATCACAATGGCATTAAAATATCTAAGGCCCAATTTTACCATTGAAGAATAAGGCTATTCTGACAGTAAATAAGTCGTCTATTCACTCGAGAGTAAGCAACGACTTACGTCAGCTTATTCTCCTAAATATGTGAACAAAAACAGACATAATCGACACATATTTGTTGTATATTATATGTACATTAATCCCGAAGTCAATAGGCCCTCCCCCTATTACATTTTGACTATACGAGTACTTATAACATAACACTGGCGAAAAGTGGGTGCAGCAATGCACCTCTGCCTACACCGCAAGGGAGTACAAGGTGCAAGAAGTTTTTTTTTTAATCCCGAAGTTTATAACTAACAAGAAATCTTTTTCTTACAGGTAAATCCTCGCCCCAGCTGGTCCACAAACACGGTATTTATGACGCGAAATTGTCAATTTTCTCCGGGATTAAACACAGCCTTCCAATATGTGGGCTTTTGAACTAAATGAGTCGCAAGATGATAGGAGTGAGCTGACAAGGAATTAGGTCGTTCGATGCACATAGAACCCTTTGTGTAAGGGTATAGGGGATGTTGTTGCCTGTGAGACGTAGAGGTATTGCTTCATTCTGAAGACAGTACAAAAGGAGGACAGCAGTAACAAAGAGGGAAGGTAGGAGTACAGGTCCTAAAGTCTGCTAAGGAATGGCGGCTCAATGCTGTGTCGTCTGAATGGTTTTCCGACTTTAGGTATCCGTTTTCTCTTGGTTAGTGAGTCCCAGTAGTGCAATATGAAACACTTGACACTTTTTACTGTTTATTAACGTTAGTTCTTAAAAAAAGATGCAATAAATATTTCCTAAAACGCAGTTAATGAATACCTACAGTGCGAAACCCATGCTGCCGACACACAACTGTGCCGCCATTGCTTACCGGACTTGGGGCCCAGTTAGCTTAGGATGTGAAGGCTTCCTGGGTATTGGACGAGAGCAGATAGCTCTTTCTATCTATCTACAAGCTGCGGGAGCTATACCGGTTCGTTTAGACGTCGATAAAATCGTTTAATATTTGTTCCACCAATCACAGCGCCGTATTTATGGCTAATCGCAATATAGTGAAGTTTATCTAGGTCGATAACGTATCTTCGAATTGGCATCCTCATTTTACATCCTGCATGTCACATCTATTACTTGATGCAGATTTTCGTAGTTGGAAATAGATACTTATTATACGCATATAGGTACTATACCATTACCTACATATACCTACAATACCAATACAAATACGATTTGGTGAAAAATTTAATTATTAACGTCGGAAGCGCATCTCTGCCGAGAGTCGTGACGTCACATCCGGTGTGTAACGAGAAACATGGCGGCGGCCGTTTCCGGTGTCTCCGCGCCGTCATGTTACAGATAATTGCTATTTGAATAATCCTGATGGGAAGACGGAACAATTATAATAGGTTATGTGCTAATAAGGATTACTATTAATTGTGGCTTTTTGTCTTAGCTGTATAACACTCGCGAGCAATTAAATGTATCACTTACAAAAGGCCGATACTAAATGGCGTAATACATTTCATTGAAAGAATAAAATATTTACCTTTTTGGTTGGTAATATTCAGATGCACCGTTAAATGTACTTCAGTATTGCAGACAGCGTCAATAAGCTAGCCTTTTCCGTTTAGGAGTAATTTGGTGCTATTGTCACTGCTATTGTGACGTATGGTGCAGAGACGTGGACACTGACGGTAGGACTGGTCCACCGATTTAAAGTCGCTCAGCGTGCTATGGAGAGAGCTATGCTTGGGGTTTCTCTGATGGATCGTATCAGAAATGAGGTTATCCGTCAGAGGACTAAGGTTACCGACATAGCTGTCAAAATATGCAAGCTGAAGTGGCAGTGGGCTTGTCATATCTGCCGAAGAACCGATAACCGTTGGGGTAGACGAGTTCTCGAGTGGAGACCACGAACAGGCAAACACAGCGTGGGACGCCCTCCTGCCCGCTGTACTGACGACCTTAGGCGGGTGGCGGGTAGTGGTTGGATGAGGAAGGCCGAGGACCGAGTGTTGTGGCGCTCCTTGGGAGAGGCCTATGTCCAGCAGTGGATGATTATTGGCTGATGATGATTGTCACTGGAACTGTTACATTTTAGAATGTTACTAACTTAAATCGTGTCTACTAACAATATCTGAGTCTTGTTACTTGAATAAATGAATTTAATTATTATTATTATTATTGTTCATGGGTGTATAAGCTGAAATTCAACTGCAGACACAAAGAACTGAAGTACAAGTCTTAATGAAAAGACCTTTTCATAGACAGTAGTGGTGCTAAAGTGGACGACCGAATGGCGTAGTGGTTAGTGACCCTGACTACTGAGCCGATGGTCCCGGGTTCGATTCCCGGCTGGGGCAGATATTTGTTTAAACACAGATATTTGTTCTCGGGTCTTGGATGTGCCCGTAAAATGGCAATAGGCCCGCCCCCTATTACATTAGGACTAACATAACACTCTGGCGAAAAGTGGGTGCAGCAATGCACCTCTGCCTACCCCGCAAGGGAGTACATTAGTACAAGGCGTGAGTGCGTGTTTTTTTTTTTAGTGGTGCTAAAAATTATCCTGGATGTGCGAACCTACCAATAGGATGCAGGAACACTAAGGACCTTAAACACATATTCACAAAATTCCTATTCGAGCGAACCAAGTGTTGACTTACACCCTTAGAATCAACTTCCCCAGCAACTAAGAAACAAATTAAAAAGAAATATAGCACTTAAATTAACGTACCAAATTCCATTTTCCAACAGTCTTCAGCATTCACCTCACGACCGGTGTCCAGTAGATCTTGAGGGTTAATCTATACTGACGAAAACGAACTAACCAGAGCTGTCGTGCAATTGGCACGTTTAATACAACGAGATAAGAGTCGTGGCTCGCGCAGCAGCGCTTAAACTTAGTTTTTCGTCATGTAAAGTGACCCCCAGTGTCCAGTAGATCTTGATCTAATTCCAGTGTTTCGGACGTGTGACTAGGCGGGGTGTAATAAGTAATAATATACAGGGTGTTGCAAAAAGGGTATACTAAGCCGAAACCTACATGTGCAGCATGGTATATCTTAGCCCGAAACTGAAATCAGAATTTGAAAATTCGCGGAAAAAAAAGTAATTCTCCATAGTAAAAAGTCACGTGACCAACATAGTTCCTATCAAAAATAATTTAAAAAAACGCGAATTTTTTGCAACACCCTTTAAACTGTATGAAAATGGCGGCCGTTACATAAGTGACAAAGCTAACTTTGCAACAGAAACAAGTTCGACTGCAAAAAAATATTGTTAACAACACTTAATATTCTTTGTAATTTTACACTGAGTCGTCATTTTACCCGCTGCAAAGTTAGCTTCAATATTAGTCTATGGTTAGCTTTATAGCACTCTAACATCTAGGTAACGCGGTAGACGCAAACAAAATAACAAGATACAATTGATATGACCACTTCAGCGAATCGCGTGCAAACTCGATTACTTATTCAACTGTATACTCAGAAACCTCGGGGCTGGTAATATTGCACTCAGGCCAACCTGACTTGACACGTCGGTGGAGGCAGTAATTACTCGTCATCCCAATGAAGGCTGTGACGGATAGCCGCTTAGGGACCAGGGGGTTACTCTATACTGACGAACGAACGAGAGCTGTCGTGCAATCGGCACGTTTAAAAAAAATAAAAAAATATGTAGAGTGACCCCACTGGTACAGTGCAATTCACGAGTGCTGACCTTAACGGTGTAAAAGTATTTCATACTTCTTTTTACTATTACCATTTCCGAAAGGATCGTATGTTATCAATTCCAAGGAGTGGTATGCCTGAACGCCTCATTCAGTGGCTTATCAAATGTGACTAAAAAAACGTGCTCTGTGCAGTAAGCGACAGGGGCGCCACTCTATATGACGAAAAACTAAGTTTCTTTATATTAAACTAGCTGTTCCCGCGAGCTTCGCTTCGCCTTAAAAAGTTTTCCCGTGGCAATTCCGGGATAAAAAGTAGCCTATGTTCTTTCTCAGGGTATATAACATATGTATACCAAATTTCATTCAAATCCGTTTAGTAGTTTCGGCGTGAAAGAGTAACAGACAGACAGACACAGTTACTTTCGCATTTATAATATTAGTTGTGGTTAGTTGTTAGCGGACATGAGCGGTGGTAGCTCAGTCGGGTAAGCGCCCGCTTCTCACGCGAGAGATGCGAGTTCGATCCCGGCGCTGACATGTACCAATGAGTTCTTTTAACTTAAGTACAATGTATACCATCGCTCTTACGGTGAAGGAAAACATCGTGAGGAAAACTGCATATCTAGATTTAGCACATCTAGATATGTGAACCCACCAACCCGCAGTGAACCAGCGTGGTGGGAAATGGTCCAAGCTTAGGAAGGCAGTTTAAACCTTGGGGATATGCACAAAGGTTCCACTCGAGAGAGCCAGGTGCAGGTACTTACACCCCCACAGAGAATAGAATAGAATAGTTGTTAGCTGTGGTTAGTTAGTTTTTCGTCAGTATAGAGTAACCCTTCAGACGCTAATCTAACTGGCTGGCTAATCATCCTTTGACGACGGTGTCAAACCCTAGTCCAACTCTAGTGTTTATGACCAACATACTTTGTGCCAATTTCTCCATAGTCGGTTATCTAACCGACAGGGATTGATTTATAAATTAATCGACATCTCCATATAAAATTCATGACACATATGACAAAAGTCAACCTCTACTACCTGGTTACGCTCTAACCGACTATAGAGAAATTGGCACTTAGACGGAGGGTATTAACGCCATGCCCTCGGCTTTCCCAATCGATCCGATGCCGACATTTTACATTAACCCATAAAAATATAACACACAAAAACTCTTACACATGTTTACGCGTTCTGACGTCGCGTCGTTAAATAAATAATCTCGTTTCCGTCAAATATATCAAACATAAAACATTCATCAGACACGCAACAGAGGCCTACACACATCAAGACTTGTACTAGCTTTTACCCGCGAGCTCTGCCTTAAATGTAGAAAGAAAGAAAGAAAAAACATTTATTGCCACATAATCGAGAAAACACAATAAAACACAAATACGAAATTAACTTAACATTAAAAGGTGGCAAAGGACAAACTCAGTTCAGACTACAGACTAAACTCATGTAGATAAACTTTCCCTTCTTCAGCCTTTTGTAAGTAGAAACTCACATAAAAAGTTACACCATATGGCACATTGCGGCGTGAAAGAAAGACAGATACACAAACACACTTTTCCATTTATCTCAACAGTATGGGAGCCATGATGACGCAACAATATTCATTGTACGCGTGATAATATATCGTTTTTCCGACGTAACCAAGCAGGCCTGGGGGTTACTCTATACTGATGAAAAATGATCGAACTAGAGCTGTCGTGCAAAGGGCACGTGTAATAAATAAATAAATAAATAAAATAAATATGTGGGGACATCTCACACACGTTCATCCGACCCCAAGCTAGGCAGAACCTGTGTTATGGGTGTCGGACAGCTGATATATCTACACAAATACATAGATAGATAGATACTAAATATAAATATCAACACCCAAGACCCGAGAACAAATATCAGTGTTTAAACAAATATCTGCCCCAGCCGGGAATCGAACCCGGGACCTTCGGCTCAGTAGTCAGGGCCACTAACCACTACGCCATTCGGTCGCCGTAATGCTACGGGATAGAGTCGTGGCTCGTGCAGCAGCTCTCAAACTTAGTTTTTCGTGATATAGAGTGGCCCCCCTGTCTCTCATCCCTTCACCTGTTTCAGGCTGTTGTGGCAGATTCAGGCTTTGTTTGCAAGTCGCAATTTCAATTTAGCATGTTGATGTTTGGCATAGGTATGTGGTGGTGATTTATGATGATACAGGTGGGCTCTGAAGCTGTAATCAGAGTTTAACAATGCAGGCTTTTTATTTGGTAGTCATTCTAAACAACTTATTTTTAAATGATTTTCTTTGTACAGACATACCATATTATAAAGATATTGCTAAAATTCACGAAAAAAATCCTAACTAATATTATAAATGCGAAAGTAACTGTGTCTGTCTGTCTGTTACTCTTTCACGCCAAAACTACTGAACGGATTTGAATGAAATTTGGTCTAGACCCTGAGAAAGAACATAGGCTACTTTTTATTCCGGAATTCCCACGGGCGGGCAATTTTTAAGTCGAAGCGAAGCTCGCGGGAACAGCTAGTATTACTATAAAATCACGTGCCAATCAAAGTTACTATAGAAAGCAAAATTCTCGAAAAATATTGTTTCTCTATAGAAACTTAGTAACTTTTACTGCGGTGAAGCAAAACAAGGTTTTTATCGAGTTTTCCCTAAAGTTATAGGACAAAACTTGTCCGAATTGAGCCCTTGAGTCACGCCCTTTAGTATAACAATTGCGCAACACCCTGTACATAGGTTTTGACATAATTACTAGCAGTTTTCAATGCAGGCAACTTTTCTAGTGCGATGAGAGTTTAATTAGTTTCTTGTTACGGGAACTTATAGCTGAGCTCCGTGCTACAGCTTTCAGTTTCAGAGATAGGTTCAGTCAAGAGATAGGTTCTAGGAACATGAAAATATGTAGGTGAAAATCATATTTTGTTATGGAAGCTGCAACGCTGTTTAAATATTTATAGAAAACATATTTTTTCTAAGAAATACGTTTCCACAAACCATTGTGTTAGTTAGTACTATTATCCCCGTGTCGGCAAACGGCGTGTCGGTCGCCCCCCAACCCGTTGGTCTGATGATCTGCGGAAGGTAGCGGGAAGCCGCTGGATGCAGATGGCGGGTGACCGTTTGGGGTGGCGATCGTTAGGAGAGGCCTATGTCCAACAGTGGACTACAGAAGGCTGAGAGAAAGAGAGAAAGATTATCCACAGTAGACAGTCGAATGTGGGGCGGTCTACGAGCGAAACAGCCTTTTATTTTTGATGTCTGATATCTGAAACGTGAGGACGCCGCGACAACTTGCCTCTAGTACATTATGTACTTAGTTTGTTGGCAACTATGTCTGAGTACAGCTAACAGCTGCTGCTACACGGGTTCGTTATCGCCGTAGGTAAACGTCACTGCATCGCGATTCGCCATAAATACGGCGCTGGAACGCGCATTAAACGAGTTTATCAATGGCGATAACGAACCCGTGTAGCGGCAGCTGAAGAGATGATTATCCACCAATTAACTATAAAATTTGATCCTAAATCCGCAGATGAGTGGGTGATTAATAGAAAGAAATGTTACAGGAAACATATGAAAGCCAGGAATTATACACAATTCCTAGGAATTGTAGATAATGCCGGCTTTCATATATTTTATGTAACACACACACACACACACAAGCTGTATTGATTAAATATTATTATTTTGTGCCCATTGGTATGAATGGTTACGCAGGGGGTGGAAACTAACATTTTTGATAACAGTACAAGTACACTATACCCACACATATAATGCAGGTTGAAAAACGTTACAGTTAAAGTCGGTTCAGTCGTTGAAAAGCCGACTCCATTTCTCATAATTCTGCAAAAGTCAAGTTATTGTTGTTTTAAAAGACTATCTGTGGTGAATTCCAGCTGAAATAACGTTCTCACTTTTTACACTCATGAGCGCACACAGAATTTCAGGTGTAAACAAACAGTTCCTGAATTCAGATTAATTCTCGGAATTCCACCGAAATCTTTGCACCTCTGGGTCTGTATCTAGGTACATTAGGGAATTGTTAATTTAGCTACACACAGCATGATGCAAAAGCGGAGAAGCCAAAAATAAAGAGTTTAAATTATCTAATTTCGTAGCTGAAAAGAAAAATACTCCAAATCATCCTCTTTCCCCGCAATATATGCTTTTTAACACCCTGTATATACATTATGAAGCACAAAGGATTGTGTGCTGAAACTAACTCAACTGTTTAGTGCTAAATAAATTGCTCTGTGAACTTATGTGGAATATTCGTGTTAATTGTGACGGTAGTAGGTAGTATGTATGTAGTTGCTTTTTGAAGCGAGTTTCAGTTGTTTTACACATTCGAAATAACGAATGAATTGGATGAATCTGAGTTAAGTGGTATCTTAGCGTTTGTAAACGATATCTTGAATATTAATAATACCTATCCTTCTTATATCACGCGCAATAATCAAATCAAATCGACGTATTATTTTACAACCATTTATCAATAACAGATTTATTATTTTACTCATTTATTTTGTCTACAACCACGAGCAATTTTATGGAGTGATTCTCGAACAAACCCCCCCTCACATTTGGGGGGTAAACCTTATTGCAATCTTTATAAAAACCTGTCAAACAAAAAACATGGCCGATTTCCCCCCAAAACGCAGGAAGCAGTTTATCGCACACACAAGGGAGAAATTGAAAAGAAAATCACGAAAACACACCTCAAAGCCATCGGCAACATAATCACGTGTCGTTTTCGTGAAATTTTCAGCCGCCGGAAGCGAATCCCGCCTTCCCGCCACTTCCGGCCTCTAATGGAAGCCATCATGGCGGCATTTCCGGTGCAACTTTGCAACTATTTGATAGATGGTTCCAATGGTGACGGTTGGAGACAGCTGACGGCAAAAACTTGGTGCAAAATTTAATTAAATCGGAATGTTATTTGATTTTTGGGAAAGTGATTAATTGCTATATAAAACACAGACAGAAATTTCTGAAATTAAATGTATGGGGATCGAATAAGTTATGTTTATATTCGAAATACTACCAATCACTTGTATTTATTTGTCTTCTAAGCAGGTTTTGAAAAATACTAGACCTAGACTAGCCACTTCTGAAAAACCCTTTATTTATGTATATCATAATTGCGGTTTTGTGTAATAAACAAAGTCTCGACCGCGAGTGCTCTCTGTACCCATGTCAAATTGACAGTAAAACAACATGGCCGCCTTTTGTGACACGCGCGCGTATACGGGAATAATAAATATTGCCGGCTGTTATATAAATATTCACTGTTATGCTACGTGTATTGTGAGGAAATAAGGTTGTGTGTGTGTAGGTTATAGTGTGTTTTGTAACCACTACTACCTTTCCACCACCGCATTTTATTGTTAAACTTGTATGAATCTGACAGATTTTTGACTGGTAAGCTTAAAATGTGTTATTAGCGTAAGCTAACAATTGAAAAAAAACATAGCTTTTGTTGTAATGCCCTTAACGTTCTGTACAATGGCTACCTGTACCTGTGGCATAAAAGACATGTTGTCACTGTCTAAAACATAATTACAGAGAGTGACAACATGTCTTGTATCCCACAGAAGGGCTAGTACGGGGCGCATTTAAGACGTGACAGGAGTTTTGCATCGCGTTCACTCACATCGCGCTGCCTCAAGAGCGAGCGCGACGGATAACTCTTACATCATTCATCACGACCCATTATGTCCCCACTGCTGGGGCACGGGTCTCCTTCCAATGAAGGAAGGGTTTAGGCCTAGTCCACCACGCTGGCCAAGTGCGGGTTGGTGGACACTCTTATCACGTCTTAATAGCGCCCAGTGCTACATGGCCAGGTTGCCCTTATCCAGACATTTTGAAACAAGCATTTAGAATATTATTTGCAAATCTATTGCCTTAGTGCCTGTTATACAAAGATTGACCTGTGTGGGGGTCAGCCCAACGCGTAACAATCGCTGTAGCGAAGCGTAAACTGAAATCCTTTGTCTGCAACAGAAAGCAATATACTTTTTAATAACAAGCGTCGGCAACATCCAATACGGTTTGAAATGTTTAGGAGTTACAAACATAATTAAAATCGGCCCTCTGACGAGCAAATATTTCAACTTGTAGCCCAAATGAGCAAACGTTCCAGCGTGTAAAATGATCTGTGTACAGACGGGTACAGTCGACGGAAGAGATAACTGTACAGCCCTTAAGTTGAAGCACTTTCAGAATCATATTATTTACACTCATTCATTTGTGTACACCTCCCTCTTTTACTCAATAAGTATCTCATTCACCCAAAGGTTGCCTGGAAGAGCTTTTAGCGATAAGGCCGCCTATTGTGCTTAGGTACCCCTTTTGTTATTTAATGTAGGTATGTTGTGTGTTTTTTTCAATAAAGTTATATTGTATTATATTGTACACTGGGTTTTTAGTTATCACACAAACTCTATTATGTTTTGGTGGTCATTGAATCTTACATAGTTGGCGGGGGGGGTTAATTTATATTTTATTATTAATAAGGCTTACCAACTAGATATACCTACATGTTTATGTAATGTACAGGTACATAGTGTATATTTTGTGGACTGTACATGTGTTCGCTAATGGGAATTTAGAGGGAAGAATGTCCGGTACACAACGTCGATTTACCATTGAATTAAATTCATATTAGATGTAATAAGTAGTACCTAATTAGAATATCGGTACTAATTTACATTTGTGGACCTAAAGAGGTCCTTACAAAAAAAAAACGTTCGAAAAGAAGCAGATATCGGTAATTTCCTTAAAGATTAAAAGATTGGTTTTCTTTGATGTCAGGTACGCTATGTAGTAAGTAGGTATGATTATTATATTATGTATATTTAATATATGTTTACGCAGAGGTTGGGACTGCTCGCGTATAGTTTCCAATTAAAGTAGAATCATGATATACAAGAAAGTATACATGATTATAACGCAATAAATACGTATTTTTTCCAACCGTTTTGACTAATATTATCGTTGGAAAAATAAACTAAAATTACTAACTAAAACTAAACTAAACTACTAAAAATTTCTGAACATACATGGGGGTGATTTGGCTACCCCTTGACTTAAGGAATCAACATTTTTCCTTTGGACGTCACTCTTTGAGCCACCCTGTATAACCTGAACCTATAGGTACTTACATCTATTTAATAGTTCTGATTGAAGATTTACAAAGTTTGTTTCTCATTATACCTCGGTCGAGTGTCGACAAAGTTGTTGACTAGAGATGTTCAGACAACCACATTGCTACTGGAGGACCACAGTTCCTTGATATTCAACCCTACTCGTCAAGTGTCAAAGTTTGAATTTGCGTGGCCGCCTGGCCGTGCTACGATAAGTTTGTGTGTTTAGTTGCGCGTTACGATTCTATGACTAGAATTGTGGTTTATGTATGACATGATGACACGCTAAAGTAGGAAATTATTACAATAGGCTATGTCTGAAAAAATTAAACAACGCTCATAATTTTTCGGATGATAGGAATAACCCTCCGTATCATCCTAAAAAAATCTCAGATTTTTCCTATGCGTCAGTTATTTTATAAAAATAAAAATATTTTAAGTTTCACAAAACGGGGATATGATGGCACTTCAGGACTTTTTCCATCGTCTCTATAGGCATTAAAAAAAAATATGACAGGTTTTGATGTGACGTTGTAGGTCTATGGATAGACGTGTGACCAAAGAGTATGTAAAAGCTGACGCCTGTCAATTTTTTCTTTTTTATTGCCCATATATTTTTATAAAGACGATGGAAAAAGTCCTGAAGTGCCATCATATCCCCGTTTTGTGAAACTTGAAATGTTTTTATTTTTATAAAATTACTGACGCATAGGAAATATCTGAGATTTTTTTAGGATGATACGGAGGGTTATTCCTATCATTAGAAAAATTATGAGCGTTGTTCAATTTTTTCAGGCATAGCCTATTATGCTGGTAGGTAAATGGATTTTATAAGTGATCGGGCCGTAAGCAGATACATGAACTATCTAAATGTCTATATCCTAATCCTAACTAATATTATAAATGCGAAAGTAACTGTGTCTGTCTGTCTGTGTGTTACTCTTTCACGCCAAAACTACTGAACTGATTTGAATGAAATTTAGTACACACATGGTCTAGAGTTCTAGACCCTGAAAAAGAACATAGGCTTCTTTTTATCCCAGAATTCCCACGGGAAAACTTTTTAAGGCGAAGCGAAGCTCGCGGGAACAGCTAGTTGTGAATATGTGTGTGTTAAAAATTGTCATTATAACGGAATTCATGCTGAATATTTTTAAGACAACTTCATGGAAGGTACATAAAGGTGAAACTCGACACTACATAGTACCTGAAACTAGGAAATATCCCTACCGATTTCCCCAGGTGTTCCACCTTAGTCCTTATGTCTACTACAATAGAAGTTAGAACGTGACAAATTTAGAACGTCACGGAAGTCTGCAGTTGGCACCCCTATTTGCTAACAAATGTTGATAGACTTGTGTTTAATCTAGGCTGTAGGTCTTGAGTCTAGAATGTCTAGATGTAGGACGTACGAAGTGGCATTTAGGTTTAGTGACAGCTCTGCATTGACTACTACGAGTAATGCATTTGAGGCATCTTATAGAACCTGATTATAGTAGACAATAAACATACTAAGTGTCAATTTCTCCATAGTCGGTAAGAGCATAACCATGTCATGAATTTTATATGGAGATGACGTTTAATTTGTAAATCAAGCCCTGTCTGTTAGATAACCGACTTTGGAGAAATTGGGGCTAAGTATGTCATAATATAACTCATTCACAATCTGTTTGTTATGAGGGTGTTAAAGTCAAACTATCTTAAATATAGGTATACAGTATTTGGTTCTGTGTTTTCCTGAAAAATGCTGTCCTTCTTTCAAGATATTTTTAACTTACACTGTACTGTATCCTGGAAATGCCTAGATCTGCCTCAAAGACCTCAGGCACCTTGTAAAACCCGAAGGATGATAGAATCCAGCTCTATACCGCCACAAGGCTACTTAGTATTCTTGCGGTGCCCTTGCGACCTACTTCAATGACTATCAGCGCCATCTATTGCGCGCGAAGGTGTGTTTCGTGTGTGTCGGCGGTGGAATGAACTTGGAAATTGTTATTTTATGAACACTCTGTGCAAACGTTGTAGTATTTTTGTAGTGCTTTTATAACCGTGTTAACATTTTAAGGGCCCCACCCTCGGCAGTTCATCAAACGCTTGTATTCGTCTTTTTACTGTATCGTTCACGCTATCTCTACAGGGTGTTGCAAAAACGGTATACTAACTTAGTCACTTGACTATTTATTATGGAAAATGTTTATTTTTGTTCGTGAATTTTTAAATTCTGATTTTATTTTCGGGCTTAGATATAACATGCTGCACATGTAGGTTTCGGCTTAGTATACCCTTTTTGCAACACCCTGTATTTAGACAACTGATGGTGAAGTACGTTCAGAATATTTTCCCTAAAGTTGTAGATTCTACGCAACATAGTCTGTAATAGTTTAATAAAACTCACAGTTCACATGTACAAACAGGAAACAATAATTTGTGCGATCCCAATCCCGGGAATTAACTAGTCAACAAAACTGAAAACAAACACAAATGTGAAATAACTGAATTAACAGTTGGACCTCGGGTCGGCTCTGTAAACAAGAGTTGTTGGAATATTTCTGACGCGGACTGGTCGCGCCGCGTGGGACTTCGCGATAAGCGCCCTCTGCCGGATTATACTCTATTAAATCTGTCTGCTCTATGGACGCTCCCAACTCTACCAAACACCTTTGTGGAAGGCCCGGACTCTCCAAGCTTAAAATTCTATCCGCGATTAGCCCCGCACAGATGCTTTCAAATTTTCATTCGCACGGCGTCTCGAGATACGATCGCAAGCTTTATCTCAACTGTTTCTACAAATTTTGCTAAAATGTTATGCTCGAGCTGAAATAGCTAGAAAAGGGGTTTCCAATTATCGCTTTTCTATTCAATGAGGCACTTTGATAGCGAAATTGCCGGTCATTTCAATATAAAACAATAAAGAAAGGCCTTACGTTTATCTATTGCCAGCCAGACGACCCAATGTTTTTAAAGCGCAAAGAAATACCCGTATTACACTTTATCGCCAAACACAAACACACGAAATAGGAGTTATTCCAGCATGTTTGCTGTGAAATCTGCGCAGTATATCTCAACACATTAACGTCTGAGCTTATTCAAGGCTTAAAACATCTATAAAAGGCTTTTTATAACCCCTTTTTAGAGGCAACAAAACGAAAGTCAGAATACAACAAAGAGAATTATTACCATATATTTAAGAAAGGAACCGCCAATTGTATTTAATAAAGTCTCCAGTAACCACATTCTATAGTTGAATTTTTTTAATGGTTGTCTTTCCGGAAAGCGTTGGATTCTCGGAATGATATTTTAAGATTAATTAAACCATCAAGACAATAGGACGGATCATCTCTGCGACGATTCATCTTGCGTCGCCTGTTGGACACTTTAATGCTGCCAGATTAAATTCTATCGAGGGATAATCCGGCAGATTTATGTCGACGCCTGCGCCCCCAATGCGGTTCTGCTGGAGGTGATACTGAAACTGTCCGGGTTGCCGGCAACGTGCACCCATTGTCGTGCCAGACTTTAATCCTTTTCGTCTGTTTTACGTTTTAAAAGTTATCATTTTGTGAATTTCTCTTAATTATTTGGGAATTCTTGACAATTAGGTGGCTCTGGCATTTCTGACGTTAATTTGTAAATAAGGAAGAAGGCTCACACCGAATTCCGTTTTGTTGACGATATTATGTATTTCTTCTTATTGAATAAATAAAGATCGTTAGGAAATGCGAAATCCAATTATAGGAACAAGATGTGCCCGAAGACAATCGCCTTAATCAAGCCGCCTTACATTGCTTACAAAAAGGAGAAATCACTCCTCTGAGCAGGGATCGACGAAAAAAGTTTCCCGCTTAATCCTAATGACTCGGGAAAGCTACTCGCCCAATGATTAATGTCGAAAACACATCTTATGGTAATGGACGACACATTTTGGCGCCCAACGTGGGACCAATCATGGTCCCTCGTTTGGGCGCCATCCTTACTTACCCGCACTTTAAATTAATACATAATTATACTCCCGAAATTGATATACCTTTAGAAAACGTTTACAAATGGCTTTGACAGAGTTTTGGTTTAGGTGTCAGACCTATAAACCTATTTTAAAGTGACAAAAATCTCTGTGAATTAGGGGTTGAATTTCTAGTTTTTAAATATTATGTAGATAGGTACCTATAATAATATGTTAGAAGTTATGAAAATCTATTTTTGGATAACATTTTCTCGCACCACTTAATTTTTATGAAATCCTTACTGCTGCGCTTTCTGGAACATGATAATAATATTGGTTCTGCATCGAGTTTGCCTTCAAAGCCGACTTTTCTCAAACTAACCCCGATTCGCGAGCGCTTGACGAGGATTTATGTTATCTTAATCTCATGCTATCCCTGTCCCGCATGTATGCATTATACGGTAAGTAGACAGAGATGGGTGACATGTCGAGCAAGTTTCGACTGGAACTTGGATTTACCCTGAATGTAGGTCAGTGGTATTGGCTTTAACATCGATACGATGCGAGGATCGGCTTGTTCAGTATAAAGTGTTGGCTTAGAAAGATACATAATACCGCGTATTAATCTCGTAACAAATGTTTATGTTTCGTTTATCCTCGTTTAGTTGAGAATTTTGCTGGCAGTGTCTCACGGGAGTTTGTGCTGAAGTTGTGAAATGAATGTAACTTTATTGGACACGAATGAAAATGCCAAAGATAGGCACAGACTAGGAGCGAGGTACATAAGTGTTGTAAACCATATTATTGGAATGGAAGAGATATTATTTATTTGTACATAACAACACACGGTAACATAAAACTTAATTCATATACAGAAAATGACTGGCTTATCTCTAGAAGTGATTGCTTAAAAAATAATAAATAAAAGGATTTTTTATTTTTATACATGATTTCTTATTATGAAAGCGATTAATAAAGCTGGATACACAATATGCTCAGGTTGTTATTGTTGACCACCACGTCCCCGAAACTTTCACCTCATCCGGTCCGGTTGTGTCGTCATCAGAGCTTGTCAACAGAAAACACATTGAAAAAGTACATTCTATGAATTGAAGGTGCAGTAAACAACGGCCGAACCTAGTGAAGCCCCACCCCCGGCTTGACGGCTTGCGAAAGGCTCGGCCAACTTAACTGTAATTTTTGGATGCGAAAATTTCTGCATAGCATCCAATGGCATGCTTTGGAAAAGGCCTACGTCCAGCAGTGGACTGCTATTATAGGCTGAAGAAGAAACAAAAGGGCAAAAATAGCCCAAACTTAACGTAAACTTATATAATCAAGAACTGTAACATTATTGATGGGGTCTACAAATGGTTTGAGATCGATAGAGAGGTGAAGGGCAGTGGGCCCGCCGCTATGACGTGACCGCGTTACGAAGCTGCCGTAAATAATTTAGGCTAGTGCTTACAAAAACTGACGACAAACCGGCAAGGCTTTATTTGATGAATTTAGCTATTTATTATTCCCTGGAAAAAGACATACGAAATAAGCTAAATTATTTATTTTCTCCACACGAATGACATGATAGTAGTACTAATCATAAAAATAAAGTAGAGTTTGTAGTATGTTTTGCTGAAGCAATGTTAGACAACACACACATTATATGACATTCAAGAGTAGAATTTGAACTTATGAAATAAAACAGTACTCGCTACTAGAAGATTGGAAATGAATACTAGCTTTGTTTATACTGAAGTAAAATTCTACGAATAAACTTTCAATGCAATTGTAGTTTAGATTTAGATCATTGCGACTTTAGTAGGTGACTTGACTCGGTACAGGAAACTCAATTAAATTGGGACCGAAACTACAAGTGGAATTTGCAACTACCTATTTGAGGACTTGGGATAAATTGCTACTTTAGATTAGGATTATTAGATTAACGTTGAGTGATAGTGGAGAAAGAGCCGAGACAGAGTGTACTGGAGATCTTTAGAAGGCGCTGTGTTAATATTGATGTATCATCGATTTCTTACACTGCTCGACTTACATACTATATATATATAGCTTGTTATTGTTCTCTCAATATGATGATGATGAAATATGATTCTGAACACGTTAGGATTTTTTGTCGTGATTTTATAATTATAAGTATACTTTAAGATACGTGCAGTTTAAGTTTGGCTAGCAAGTTATACAATTGTTTTGATTTTACACATTTTATTAATGTGCCTTAATTACATAATACAATACAGGTATAAGACCTGCTTTATTTTTATCATTACTTTATAATATCCCAAGTCTTAAACTAATGTTCGTGATATCCGCCAGCCAAAGTGTTTTAAATCCCTATCTTCCTAACTCTAATCAATATTAGCTGAAACTATTAAAACCGTCAAGTAGAAGTTCCGAACTGCTCTCAAGTTTGGTTCCCCGTCTGGTGAAGTAGTAAATTTGATAGGGACGAAGCCATAAAGCCCAGGTTGGACCTTACTGACTTTACTGAACCGCAATGTTTTATCTGTTCCAGGTATGTTGAAGGATAAGAGCCCGAAAAACAATCATGAGATCATGTCAAAATTGTACGGTAAGTGTGGTGGAATACCTAAATAACAAAAAAGTACTATGACGTTTGCAATCATCGGGTTGTATACAAAAACAAAAGCTGAAATTAAAAGTGTAGTTAAATGTTTGCGTCAAAGTTAAACAAACACTTTTTATTTGCAAAACTGCTTTAAACTGCAAACAAAGTCGTCACAGAATATTCAACCGCGATATTGCCTCATAATCCCAGTGTTGAGCCTTTACAATTGCGGTCGCGTTCACAGAGTAGAAGAAAAAAAACCACTAAAGAGTTAATCTGACTACGGCTAGGAAGCGGGGAATCTTTACCGGAGTTTTTTTTTTCATTTGTCCGACAGAGAGAGCACCGGTCGTTGAAGAGGACTCTAATTTTAAACCGTTCAGGTAGATTTACGGCTTTCATAGCTGCTTCAGCTTTCGGAGGCATTTTGACGCCGTCGTGTCGGGGAGAGTCATTTTGAATCCGGCTTTTTCAAATTACAATAAGATTTCATGCTTGCACATTACTGTAATCGGTACTTTATAGTAGTATAATAAATATTCAAGTTCTATTCCATTGCAGACGGCCTCGCCATATCATGTTATTGTTTATTACGTGTACGAAATCAAATTTCTCTGCATAACATGTAATTCTTATAATTAATTGCTTTCTTGTAAAATCGATTGTCTTATACCTAGATGTTTAAGGTCTTAATATATTTATTTATTTATTTATTTAATTCTTTATTGCACAAATATAAAAATACATGTACAAAAGGTGGGCTTAATGCTAAGAGCATTTTCTACCAGCCAACCTACAGGAGGTGCAGGAAAACACGTACAAAGATGTGCAAAAAAAAAAAACGAAAAAGTATGTAAGATGAAAAAACTAAAAACTAAATAGTCACTTAATAATTATCTTAATATATAATAACAATACATTCAAATAATTATATAAATTTATAAAAGATAATAATAAAATACATATAATATTAGGATACATAAATATAATATATACAATACGTCTAACAAAATACAATGATTACGAACAAGTTATGCTTGTTTCACAATTTTCATCAATACCTCTAGTAACATCATTTATGGTTTCTACTACATATATTCGTTTCCAATATAAATGCTTGATAGTCAGTCGAGTGATTTGTGAGATCGCTATACGTATAATATGTGTGTGAAATGTGTCGGCGTGAATCTATCGAGTTTCCAAGGCTGCGGTGTGTGTCAATTTGAAACTTTGTCCAAGAGCCATCGTCAGTTTAATTGTGTTGGCGACTAGTGACGTACCTACTGGAGTGCTATAGAATTACGCTATTTTTGTATAGGTATCTTTCTATTATAATTTGTTTCGTCTTCTTCAAGTTATTGGTATGCGGCAGTTGTTTTAACAAGACAAACTATCATGATGAAATAAAAAGGAAATTTATATATTTTTAACGGCCTGATGTTTAGTATTTGGGTGAGCTCTCATGCCGTAGGTATAATCTGGCGTTTTGATCGTTACTTTTTCATTTTGTTTCTGCAATTTTTTCTATTTATTTCGGTATTTATTCTGTGCACGCGACGACACAACTAAACTTCGTCTAGACTTAATTATGTTTTATAAACTAGCGGTTGGCGGTTTCAGCTTTAAAATTGTATTTGCAGAGACACCTCGCATCGTATGCAAAAGAGTTCAAATACCTAAAAACTTTATGAACCTACGGGTTTTACCATGCTTATGTTGCTTTATTACGCTGTGTACACTACTAATGCACATGGTATGAAAAAAAAATATGCCAAGGTAAGCATTTAGATATACACACAGGTTAGGTATATTATATAGCGAGTTTTTGAGTAATATTTGCTTATTTCAACATTTAGAATAGCTTACATCCATGGGGCGGTCATTAAACTCACCCAATAGTATAACTTTTCATATTCCCATGAGAATTTGCAATATCTCGTCTCTATTGCTAAGGTTCACAGTATATCTATATTGTCTGAATCCCAAGTATGTGACTTACGGAAAATTAAACGCCAATTAGTTTGTTCCCATGAGCATTTCTGAACGCCAATCTTACCTGTCTTTGATGACTAGGAATTGATTCAGTCACTTTATCTAGCTTCATTCTTGAAACTTTTCAAATATAATAAAAATACTGTTTCAGAAATAAATAGTGTGTAGAAAACACTCTTATGGAAAACTTTAGTAAATACACTGCTCATTTTTGCATTTGAGACGTTGTGTATAGTAACCGTAAGAGTTAAATTTGTACGCTATGTGTTTCGTTCACCGGAGTCCATTGTACAGAAATTATTGACCAAAGTAATTAAAGTTCTTAAGTGAGCGAAAATTAATATTCGCGTTCAATGGGATTCTTGTAAATTGATCTGTCAATCAATTCTACTGAATGGCATCGCCGGTTTGTAATTTTCGACGTCACAAATTGATTTTGTATTGAGTTCTGTTGTGTTCAAATCCAATAACTTATCCGCCTCGCTGGGGAATTTTTCATTTAAATTAGTTCGTTTTTATAGTAATTAAAATATATTTTTTCAATTGATTAGCAATTTAATTATGGAAATACACAAGAAGTTGTAAGAAGTACTTTAAAAAAATCTGTTATAGTCCAATGTTAAAAGGCACCACCTCAGCATTTGCTAAACGCAAGCTCAGCCAAAGCAAAACTTAATCTCAATAAATTCTGTACCTTAGACTTAAGTCTTAGGTAACATGATCTTCAAAAGCGTTTCGTTACATTCAGATTACCGACCCCTGTGCCGCGCAAGTACATAGATCTTCAAAACGTTTCAAGTGTTTGGAGTGTCACGTTTATTGCCTGTGTAGCACGCGGAAATTCAATCTCGGGCAAAACTCAAATTAACACGTACGTGGAAGCGGGTACAGATTCGCGGAATTATTCTAATTAATACTGTTTATTTGCGAAAGACGGGTATTTTTAGAGTATACCTATTCTTTTTAATTCGCTGTGGATAATTAATTTCATTTGCCAATGTTCTTCTTTTGAGACCTGCGCTTTGGCTGTGCAGGTCCAGCTACCGGGTTTAAGCCAATAGTTTTTTTTTGTTTAGTTTTAATGAGATTGCATTAAGCTACTCTTTTAAGTATGTATTTATAATTGCACAGTGAAATAAAAACCGTAAAAAAATACAACCTCTAAAGTCCAGGATAGTACAGTGAGTATTATACTAGAGGTATATCGTAAATCCGTGTTTTATACGGCGCAGTCGTAACATTTCTGCTGACTGCCGGCTCCCGGAGAATGAAACGTAATGTTGTTTCCGCCATCTTGCGATATCTGCCGCATTGTTCAGCGTTTCTGATCGCGATCTAATCTTTTTCATCTTGTCCCATGTTGGGCGCCAAATGCTTACTCGGTTTTAATTTTTATGTCCAATCCGATTTATTTGGACGATTCCCTTGACTTGGCTATGTTATTATGTACTAGCTGTACCCGCGAGCTTCGTTTAACCTAAAAAAAAATCCCGTGTGAATTTCTGGATAAAAAGTAGCCTATGTTATTTCTCAGACCATATGTATACCAAATTTCATTCAAATCCGTTCAGTAGTTTTGGCGTGAAAGAGTGACAGACAGACAGACAGACACAGTTACTTTCGCATTTATAATATTAGTTAGGATTTTGGTATCTTGATTCAAGGTTAGGGTATTTAATTAAGTTTGACGAAATGTTTTAATGTCCCGTGTTTGGGCGCCAAACGTGTTGTATTGTCGATGACGCCCGACAGTTTTACTTCTTATTTTGTTTATACTTGAATCTATTATTGTGCTATTATTGTGTTATTGCTTCGCAAAAAATATATTACTTTTCTTTGAGCACTTTTCCTAGGTAGTAGCCAATTTTACTGGATATTTCAAAGTATACATTTCCACAAACGTCTTGCAACATTTCGACCCGTATCAAATTTGGTGTCACTCTCAAAAAGAGCTATTTTCCGACGCGCTTCTGTTGTACCCTTAGAACACAGTTTGTGGTGGAAAAACTAATAATAAGAAGTTATATGAGCTTATTCTTAACGCACAAATATATTTTTTCGGCACTAAAAACGGCTTTTTTGGGAAATAAAATTTACGCAACGATCATTTTAAAAACAAATCATTTCATTATAAATCTAATCACCAAGTTGAAATTCATCAGCATCGGTACCGCCGTTCAAATGCACCAAGTTGACGTCATTAACTTTGCACCTTAGTTCTATAAGCTGAAATTCCCCGCTATGATACGGTTAAACTGCAGTTTTCGACTTTCCCTTTGTATGAACGCGCCATTGAAGATTCATAAAGGCGTATAATGAAACCTACTTACTCACACCGGGCTAATTACGGATTAACGAGCTTTAACGAGCTTAACCCACGTCCGGAAGAGCTTTCATGTACCTCGGCGCTTTGGCAACCTTATCTCTTTTTGCGGTGTATGAATTGTTAAGTCTTTAATGGACCGTACTATGATTGTGTTTGATTGTCCCAGTGTTTTTGATATGATGATTTTGCACATGTTGGGCGCCAAATAGGGATTGTAAGTTTCATTTATGTTTTTATTGTGTTTTATGATAGTGACATGAAATGTACTGGGACTACAAGTACGAACTGGTCAGATTGGTACAAACTTTTAATCAATCTGTGATAAAACAAGAAAGTTGTTTTTTAATCTAACGATTTTCAAGATGGCGGCGCCAATAACAATATTTATTACCTATTTTCTAACTCCATATTACCGTTTGAACGCTAGAAGACGGCCAATTACGTCCATCACACACGTCATTAAAGATCAAAAATGCGTTTCAATATCACCCGGCCCCCAGTGGGGGTGAAATTGCCGACATAGTTGGCAATATCGAGCAGAGCCAGCCACGCGTGGTATTACTCTGTACTAATATAATAAAACTGAGCTTCTATAAGCTAAGCGTCATGTATAGACGGTAATACGCTGCCGGGTTCGAGCGAAGTTGTGTAAAGTTTTCATTTTCCGTACCCTGTTTTATGTTGATGATGTTTTAGTTGGGTATCTCCCAAAAAAATAATGCATTCAGGTTATTTTTATAGAGATATTTATATATTGTATATAGAATAAACCAGTCTGCAATTTTAGTTTCACCTTCTCAGAAGATGAATTTAAACAATCCTTTCTTACTGTATTTCTTTACCTAAGAAATCTACTCAGTGGTTTGGACTATTGTTATTTATAGGTAGATATTGATAGGTCAGTCATTCAGGACAAATGATTTTATTTAAGAAGATTTTCTATTTATTAGCTAATTTAATATTTATTTGCAGTTATACCTAGGAATTCTATTCCGCACATTGTTTTATTCTGAGAAAACGATATTGGTCCTACACATCAGTCAATACCTATGTAATTTATATGAATGAGGCAAATTGTTTGCCGCCCCCGCCGTTCAGCCTTCGCGGTTCAATCATGTCGAATAGCTTCTGTTCTTCTTCGCTCTTCGTTTTGTTCATATTTGTACGCCAGCAGCGTATCTTTTATTCCACATATCTATTATAATGTGTATATGTCGCAGGCATCTGGTTTAATCTCCTGTTTGATTGAACCGCTAGCCCGTTCATTGGATGACGCTATTCAGTTGTATGACTAGACCGAACGTTGATTGTACAAGCGTCACAAAACGTCCAACTAGTTAGCGGACTTAAAATCAGTCAGGTGGTGAATAAAACAAATATGGCGTCTAACAGCGAACAGCTGACAAAAAAAGCACTTGTATTGTTATTTTTTGAAAGAAAGAAAGAAAGAAAGAAAAGACATTTATTTAGAGCTACACGAATACACCACTTACACAAATTACGATAACTGGACGCCGAAGAGGGTTTTTAAAAACTCAAATTGATTTTTGAGATATTTAATTAATTAATAAATGATTACATAGAAGTGATTAAAACTAATTATAACTATCTGATCTCGATGATCAGAGGATTGACCTTCGGCTACCGCGATTGGAGCACAAAGACACCTTTAACACTAAAAACTGTCCCACGGAACTTTTGGAATTTACTTGTCAGCACTAAATGAATAATGAAGCAATCACAATACAGTTCCTTTGAATATAGGTATGACGAAATATGGGTAGAGAGGGCTTGCACTCGTAACACCTCCCCTCCTAGACGAGTGACTATTTGCTGACGTGTACAGCAAATGTCGCGGCTTTCCTTTCCTCCAGGGACGTCATGGACTCATTCGTAGAAGAGGGCAGCTTCGTCTCAGCATTCGACTGCAGCTTTGGATTCCATTTTATGTTTCTCCGACGGCGTTGAATCAGTATAATAATTGTCAGTACAGATGCACCGGATAGTATGATGATGTACACAGGTATGGTGGTGTGATACAGTGAACTCACATCAGCAGTATCGAGTTTCGCTGGCGATTCTGTCATAATTTGTTGTTGGATATTGTGCAATTTATTCAAGTCGATTGTTGTAAAGTTATAGCGAACTCGTGATTTTGATGACTCCGGCAATTTCTGGGAAGCGGTGATTTCAACGGCATATCCAAGAACTTTATTTTCGATGTTGTAAGCTGTGAATTCTGGCGATTTTATATAGCAATTATGTGGAATTGCTGCTAGGAAACTGCCTTCTAATAGTCGATGTTCTTCTTGACCGCATTCTAGTTGCACCTTAGTTGGTTTCGGGAATGACATGATATAGTGTTGACTATCTAGCTCCAGTAGAGCTTCCTTGTACAGAGAGATAGGCGTGGGGTGGCACGTTCCTTCTATCTCCTGTTGGTAGATGAGGTCATAGACGCAATCTCGATGTTCCTTGTTCTGGATCCGCGCTTTATGATTGCAGATGTACCACGTAGCGACTTTCTGGCATTCAGCCTCCATGTAGACAAATTCCTTGGAATTAGTTGCCATAAAAGGGAGTGTGGGTAGGATAATTTGGGAATATTTGTTAGGTACGGGACAGAGTCTATAGAGGTCATACGTGGGCAGTAAAACTAAAGGAAACTTTAATACTATAACTATTTTTTTCTCTATGAAATAGTATCCTAAGCTAATTAAATCATAGTAATACCTAATATCTAAGCTTAAAATATTATCTGAAGTATATAACTGTTTTAATTTTTTCAAAATTCCTTTAAGATCTTTGCTAGATAGTAAAGAATGATGAATGGATTTAGTGCGGCTAAATGCTAATATATTTTCTATTCTACTAATTTCGTCGGAAAGCTTTTGAATATTATAGCTTAATATCGTGAACAGTTGCGATAGCTGCATATATTTTATTGAAAGTTCATTATCAGTACTAGTGACATTAACTATGTAACTGATAGCCTTTTCTAATGTTCGCTGATTACTACTTATGTTATTCAATACCTGACTTTGCTGTAAGGATAGTTCCTTAAATAGACTAATGTGCTGAGACAAACTTTCAGATAGTAAATTTTCATTATTCTGCAGAATTTTGAGTGCATTTTCGAATCTCAGAGCGTCATTGTTATCTAGGTTTCCGGATATACTTTTTATAAAGGTGCCTAGCGGGTTAAATAAACCGCGTTTAACTCGAATGGGTTCAAAAGTGCTGATTTTAGTTGAAATTTCGTTTAGTCTATTAGTTAGGTGAAAAATAATGTATTTAAAAGATAGGAAGTACTGATTTGGAATCCTGTTAGCTAAGTCAGTAAGTTGAAGTTTTATAAGATCTATTTGTTGGTCTATTTTTTCAAGGTCTATCTCTTCAAGCAATGTGTGGTAGTGGGAAATAATTTTAGTGGGTCCAAGTCTGAAGGGTAGTAGTCCAGGGCTGTCAGCTAAACTGTCAAGTCGGATGTTGGTTGCTTGTGGATGGTCGGCTTGTGCTTGGACCACCATTAGGGTTATTATCGGTCTGTAACAATTGAGTTTTATTAGGCCTTTTAATTCTAGCTTTAGCGATGCGTCCGCGCTTTTTTGATGTATAGATGTGTATAGGTAAGTTTGTTACAACTTTATCGTGAGTGTATCGCGGGGCGAGCTTTTGTCGCTGTGCGGCAGGGTTTCGAATATATATCTCCTGGTTGACGTCATAGTCTACTACAGGTTCACGGCTAATGTTACGCTGTGTCATTAAGGACTCGCGGTTTGACAGTGAAGACTCATGAATGACACCATATACTGTTTCCATTGCTCGACGGTGATCTTGTATGTATTGTTGGTATAATCTTAGGTTCAAATCTAAGTCAGTGGGGTCTCTAGGATCGTAATGTCCAGTTATTAGTTCGAATGGTCTAGCTTTGGTCAAACTATGTGTTGAACTATTATACGCTATTAGTGCTATTGGGATGAGGTTCGACGCGGGCTCGTTTCGGTATTGTAACCTAAGTAATCTCAGGTGTTCAAGCAGTGTACTGTGAAAACGTTCTATGGCGCCGTTTTCGTTTGGGGCGTGTGCCGCTGTGGTGTGGTGGTGTATCTTGTGCAATTTGAGAAATTCACTTACGACTTGATTATTAAATTCCGTTCCGTTGTCTGTTGTGCAAGTAAGGGGGAAACCGTGATGACTACTGAATAAGATAAGAGCTTTTACTATGTTCGGGGCGGTACAATCTGGTAACCGGTACGCTTGGGCGTATTTTGAAAATGTATCGATTATGGTTAAGTATTTTTCGTGCTCAATAGTTAACACATCCATGTGGATTATTTGAAATGGCTTTGAGGGCGGGGGGACAATCTGAAATTCCTGACGCGGGGGTACACGATCGTACTTTGCTCGTCCACATATTGAACATTCATTAATAAATTTTGTGACACTCTCTTTTAACTTTGGCCAGAAATATCTTTGAGATAAAGAGAGGTGTGTTTCATTTATGCCACGGTGGTTGGTTTTTCCTGTGTGGTACTTAGATATGATGTCCTGTTGTACTAAGTAGTCGGTTATATCTTGTAGTTCTCTTTTAACTAGGACGAGGTTAAGGGATGAACTCTGTATAGTTTTTTGTAAAATCGGGACGATAGTATACATTTTATCTAACGGTTCTACCAGGATTGCTGTCTTGAATTTGGGGTCAATGTGATTTTTTGCCACTGAAATTATGTCATTTTCGAATGAATTCTCGCTGACTTCTATTATGGTTTTTTGAAAAGTATCGAATGGTTTTGTGGTTTTTGGTTTCGCTTTATTGATTTTATTGACAATTTTAATGTGAATTTGTCTTTTGAATTTATTCAGGGGGTCATCAGTAGAAGGTATTTCTAAAATGGGATCTTCTACACTAGTGTGAGCTGTAGTTACGGGTAAGTCATTCTGTAAGTCGTCATCGAAAATTGGGTTTTGACTGGGGGCGGTATCAGTTGAAGATTGACTCCGCAATGGTCTTTCATCTGGGGCGGACAAGGTAAGGGATGACCGTCTGGATGATGAACTAGAGCTTATGTTCACAACTACTGACTCTAATTCATTATTATTAATTTCGATCCGAGATAGTGCATCAGCGTTCGTATTATTTTTGCCTTTTTTATATATAATAGTATAGTCATAGGCTGATAAGCTGAGTCGCCATCTAGTAAGGCGTGGATTGGGCTCTTTAAGATTCATAAGCCACTGCAACGGCTTATGGTCGGTGATTATTTTAAATTTTCTGCCAAAAAGATAGGGCCGAAAGTATTTAACGGCCCACACAATAGCGAGGAGTTCCTTTTCGATAGTGGAGTAGTTAAGCTCACTATCGTTAAGCGTTCTTGACGCATAAGCTATTGGTCGGTCAGACCCAATTGGTCCCTGCGACAAAATCGCTCCTAGGGCCACGTTACTGGCGTCGGTGGTTAGTATAAACTCTTTACTAAAGTCTGGGTAGATAAGTACGGGGTCATTAGTCAGTAAAGTTTTACAGTGTTCGAAACACTTTACGTAGTCGGGTGACAAATTAATTTTCGCGCCTTTTTTCAAACAAGCAGTTAGCGGTTTGGTTAGACGAGCGAAGTCGGGGATAAAACGCCTATAGTATCCTAATAGCCCGAGAAAACCTTTTATTTGTCTGGGGGTCCTGGGGATGGGATATTTAGTTATTGCCGAAATTTTCTCTGGGTTGGGTTTCACTCCCTCGGGTGTAATCACATGTCCTAAATATGGGGTCTCGCGTTTTAAAAATTCGGACTTGTCCATTTGAATTTTGAAGTTAGATTGTCTGAGTCTGTCAAATACTTTTCTGAGGTTGACTACGTGTTCTTGCAGTGAAG
Source organism: Plutella xylostella (assembly GCF_932276165.1). Classification (NCBI taxonomy): domain Eukaryota; kingdom Metazoa; phylum Arthropoda; class Insecta; order Lepidoptera; family Plutellidae; genus Plutella; species Plutella xylostella. The sequence continues at coordinate 1,341,845 of NC_064007.1, read as the reverse complement.
TACTGAAGACTAATATGTCATCCAAGTAAACTACACAAATCACATTCTGGAGGCCTCTGAGGATGTTGTCCATCACTCTTTGGAATGTGGAAGGGCTGTTCTTAAGACCCATGGGCATACGGAGAAATTCGTAGTGCCCATGGCCGTCGGCTACGCTGAATCCAGTCTTGTGGATGTCTGCTGGATCCATTTCAACTTGGTAAAATCCACTACAAAGATCTATGCTAGAAAAATAGTTACATCTTCCTAGCTTATCTAAGATGTCTGAGATATTAGGGATGGGGTACTTGTCATCCACGGTCTTTTCGTTGAGCTTCCTAAAGTCAACTACTAATCTGTGCTTTATTTTGCCAGATGCATCGGCTTTCTTGGGTACGATCCATATTGGTGCATTCCAAGCAGATGATGAGGGCCTAATTATGCCTTGGCTAAGCATTTTGTCTATCTGATTCTTAACTTCCTCCCTATGAATGTAAGGGTACCTATAGGTTTTGCTATGTACCGGGATTTCGTCTTTTGTGATAATTTTGTGTTTGATTTGGTTGGTAAAAGTCAAAGGCTCGTTTTCTAAATAAAAAATGTCAGAGTACTCATTACATAATGATAATAAGTTGGCTTTCTCCTCTGGGTTCAAATGGTCGGTGCGCAACCGCGATAGGACTTCTTGGAATCGCTCGGTCTTGCCATTGTTATAATAAGTGCATGGCATAGTCTGTTCGCTAAATATATGTGCGCGCATTGGTTCGCTTAGGGTGAAAATTTGGTCATTGTGGGTCGGGTTGGAAATTTCTATTAGAGCATGACTATTTTTGGCAGTAGACAAACAGTCTATGATATTACAACCACTAATCGTTTGTCCGTCAATAGAAACGTCTCCTTCAGAAATGTCAATCGGCACATGTATTAGTTGGGTGGACTGTGCGGGTATGATAACTTCAAGTAAGTTAGTACTTTGTCCTGATTGATACATGTAAATGGGATTTTCTGTATATTCAGTCTTTAGTGATCGGGACTTAAGGTCAATTTTTGAATGCCACTGTTCCAGCAGGTCGCATCCAATCAATCCATCAAAGTACTCATGAAATCGATAGATATAGAGTTTGATTGGTTTTTCGTCTTTGATTTCCGAAAAACATGGGATGGTTATAGAATAATGATTTTGGGTTGTCGCGTGAATGTTGGTCACTGTGAACGGATCATAATCGGGGGTAATGTCGGCAAAAAAGCGTTGTACTGCTTCGGGGCTGATGAAAGATTTATTCGCGCCTGTATCGATCAATAATTTTAATGGTGGGTTATTGATTTGGATGTACGGTAAGTTACGCTTATTCTGTGAATTAAGTTCTATTCTGGGGCCGTATTCAACTGGTCCTTGCAAAAATTTTCGTCCTCGTTTTGGGTAAAATTTTCAGTCTGTGGTTCGCTAATAGTAACTACGTTTTGGTCATAGTTATAGTCAGTTATGTAAGTTTCTGGACAGTATTCATAGTAATTGTCTGTAGCATAGTCGAAGTCGCTGAAATAAGGGTCACATGTTTCATTAACATTAAGCTGCTGCTGCTGACGGTACTGCGGTGTAGGAGGCAGCGTACGGGCGGGTGGGTGAGTCACGCCACTCATAGGCCTAGGGTATTGCTGTTGAACGCTGTAAATGGGTTGGGGCATGTTAGGGCGGGGGGGAATCTTAAACCCTGTGCTCATGTTAGATCGGGGTGATGCTTTCATCATTTGCTGTGTCCTAGAAATACCTTGAAAAGGTGGTCTGAAATTCGACACTTGTGGTTGTTGTTGCTGATTAAATTTTGGTGAAAAGTTAGAATTAATATTCTGCATTGGTACCATGATATTGGGCCTAAATTGTCCTTTAAACGGGTGATTAAATAATTGATTTGCATTGGGGGAATTGTCTTGCGAGTTGTACATAGATTGTTTCCTAGGATTGGTGCCATAATTATTTTTACTTTGCAAGTACATGACATTTAATTCTTCTTGGGCAAATTCTAATGCTTTTTCGAGTGAATCAGGACGCATGCAACGAATGCGAGAACCAAGTGGCTCGCTTAACCCACGAATATAGGTTTGTAGAGCTAGTTTTTTATATAGTTCGCGCTTAGCTTCAACAGTTGTTGAAACGGATTCGTGCAGTTCTACATAGGTCATGATGGTACTTAGTAGATTTTGTACACGCTCATAGTATACTTGGGGGGTGTCAGATTTTTGGGTTAACATAGATAAGTCGGTATATAATGCTGTTTCGTCTCTGTGATCCGAAAAACTATTAATGAGGGCATTTCTTATGCCATTCCAGTCCCTGGGAATGCCATTTGTTGCTAGCATTCCAGCAGCGGGTCCCGTGATTTTATTGAGGATACCATTCAAAAGGGCTGAGTTAGTAAGTTCATTTCCAGGGGCTGGGTTCATATAATTTAAGATCAGTTGATCGCAAATGTCTAAAAATCTGACCAGCACGTTAGTGTTACCATTAAATTCAGGAACTAACCTAAGAGCTCTCCAAATTTGGTCTGTGACGTCGTGCATGTTGCTAGGACGTCCTTCTGATACTACACTCGGAGTACTGGAGGGTGTTCTACTCTCCATCTCTGAGTCTTCTTCTAACTCTTCTAATTGATCTAATAGGTGTTTATGAAATCTAAAAGATTGTCGAAGGCTAGTTGTACTGGGTTTAGAACCCTTATTACTCCTTGGGTGAAAAATTTTTACTACTTTAATTTACTACTAGTTAAAAATAGGATCTTAGTGGGTAGGGAATGGGAATAGCAACTAATAGGAATATTGTGCTACTCACATTAACAGATGATTCTGCATAGCGCCTGGGCTCATCGAGGTTCGGATGAAGACGCGGGTGGGTCCTCTGTCGGCGACACTTGTAGGTTCGTAGAGATAGTCAACGCGGCGGCGATGCTGCTATCAGTAGATCGAAGTTGGATTCACTGACTCGACTACCTCTCCGTCGACTGCGCCAATTACGATAACTGGACGCCGAAGAGGGTTTTTAAAAACTCAAATTGATTTTTGAGATATTTAATTAATTAATAAATGATTACATAGAAGTGATTAAAACTAATTATAACTATCTGATCTCGATGATCAGAGGATTGACCTTCGGCTACCGCGATTGGAGCACAAAGACACCTTTAACACTAAAAACTGTCCCACGGAACTTTTGGAATTTACTTGTCAGCACTAAATGAATAATGAAGCAATCACAATACAGTTCCTTTGAATATAGGTATGACGAAATATGGGTAGAGAGGGCTTGCACTCGTAACACACAGAAAAACAATTTACATATACGCTAATAACACAAACACAGGATAGTACACAAAACACAAAACAAAAAAAAAAAAAAAAAAAAATAGTTAACATACATACAAAAAATACACAAGAAACAAATAAGGAATACCTGGCCAGTCTGTGTTGGTGGTGCATCAGCGCAGCGCCAAAAAGGCCCCGAGCTCAGCATATGCTACAAGTACATAAATGCACCTGCAGCGCTGATTTTCAGCAGGGACCCTTTACGTGACTCACGGAAACGACATCGAGACATAAAAATACAACATAAGTAAATAAATTAAAATAAAAACAGAAACAAGCAGCAGTGTATAAATATTAATGTATAGTGTATAGGTAAATATTAATATATAGATAACAATAAATACAGAAGCCAAAAAGTACGATAAATTAAATTACATTATAGTCCAGTGCTGAAATTCATGTTAGAGATTTTTGCGCAGTCAGCAAATAACCTTTAAGTTGGGACTTAAAGGTGTTGATGTACCTACCATGTAGCCTTTTCAAAGGAGGGGGTAGGTCATTCCAGCACTTGGACGCCGCATATCTGAAACTGCCTCGAAAGGCGGCCGATCGATGTCGTGGCACGGACAAGCGGACCTTATACTTGTATGAATTGAACGACCATTGCAGTTTTTCATACAAGTATTTCGGGGATTCGCGCTTGACCACACCAAACAGCAACGTTGCAAGGTGCAATCGTCTTCGTGCCGCCATTTTGAGCAGATCAGCGTTGTTCAGATACGGCGTCACATGCGTCCTGGGGGGGATACGGAAGCAGAAGCGCGCACACGCATTCTGAACTCTCTGCACCAGCCGTTCAGATCTACCGAGGAGGCACCCACCGTAGACCACGTCGCAGTAGTTCAGCGTGGACAACACCAATGACTCACACAATTTGATCCGCATTTCGACACTGAGGTAGTCCCGTATTCTGTACAGTACCTTGAGTCGGTAGAAGCAGCTACTTACCACCCCCACAATATGGTCCTCGAATTTCAACTGTCCATCCATTAGTAAACCCAAGTTCCTAGCTTGAGCAACCCGCTCTATTGGCACATTACGTACCTGAATAGTAGTAGCCGACAGTTGCTCAATCGTTCTCGTTCGCTGGAGACTTGTTCCGAAGACTAGAAACTTGGATTTACCAGGATTTAGCAGCAAGCAATTCTTTTCGGACCATTGCACCACCCTTTCCAGATCAGCATTTATCCCCCGCGTGGTCTCCAAAATATTTTGAGGATCACACGAATATTTTGCAAATAAATTAGCTTTAAAGTGCGTTATTTATGCTAAAATAGTGTGACAACATGGATTTACCTATTATTACACCGCCGGCGGATAGTTTCAAAGAAAAAAATGTGCTGAAACTGGATAATTATGAACAACAATATCAAGGTACCTACGTTTATTGTTATTGTTTAGTTAATTTGTGAGATGAGAGCTTTGTAACATAGTCTTTTTGTTGACTCTTGTCTGGTCATGTTCATCCTAACCAGACATTACAAAGTTGCTATACTATATCCCATTTAACGACTTCGCTGAATAACGTTCAGTCAAGACGTTGGACGTTACAGTCAACCAATTGACGAGTTGTTCTTTAGTCATTCAACTGAGTAGCGTCATCCAATGAACGGGCTAGCGGTTCAATCAAACATGAGATTAAACCAGATGCCTGCGACATATATATATCCGTGTGTTATGGAACTTATATCTATTACCTATGGCACCTGTGCTTTTATTCTCTACGAATCGCGTATAAAGTCTACTACATGGGCCTCCTCCAAAACTGGAGGATTATTGTCATGGGCCTCCTTCAAAACTGTGCGATTTTTGTCATAATCTCTACTCTTGGTAGGGTTGGACATATTTATCATCTCACAACACAAACATTAAGAAACCCAAGACCCGACAGCAACACTTTTTAACAATTGGGTATCAATATTTTTCCACCGCGCCACGCAAGTTTAAGGCAGTTGCTATCGACACGACAATCAGAAGAATATCTGCCCCGGGGATCGAACCCGGGACCTTCGGCACAGCAGTCACACAGTCACTTAATGATTCATAGTTTTAAGGTTTTCCACAAGCGTCGAAAGTAGGTTGGATGAGTACTACTGTCCTTGGTCAAATTAGACCCTGTATATCGATGTGGTCGGAAGGTTACACCCTGTATATCGAAGTGGCCTGAAGGTTGCAGGTGCCGGCGTCACAAAGTGATCAGTGGCGCGGAACGGGGTCGGGCTAATTTTAGAATTTCAAATTGTGACTCCGACATCAATAATGCATGTTGCCGCATCGACTCCGCCTCCGTGTCACCTGAAAGATTCCTTGTAGACGGAATGACGTTGTTGTCTTCCATATACACTCACGAGCATCAATTTACAAAATGACGAAAATTTTTTAGCTTACAAATTATAACAATAACGTTCTAAATTATGTCCATACCATATAGCTGTTCCTGCGCGCTTCGCTCCACCTTAAAAAGTTTTCCCGTGGGAATTCCGGGATAAAAAGTAGCCTTTGTTCTTTCCCAGGGTCTAGACCGTGTGTATACCAAATTTCATTCAAATCCGTTCAGTAGTTTTGGCGTGAAAGAGTAACAGACAGACAGACACAGTTACTTTCGCATTTATAATATTAGTTAGGATTAGGATTAGTTAGGATATGTACTGTGGTACTACTATATGTATACTTTAGGTACCTACCGTCTATCAATTCCAACATAAAAGCCGACATCCAACAAAACCGCAGTTACAGCTGGAAATATTTTAAATTGGGAACGTTGAAGTTATTCCCGTTGCCAACATCGCTCCGCGTTATTATAATAACGGAAGAACTTCGCGGGTCGTCGTCGGACCGTAGCATGCTAGGCCGGGAGCTGTGGCTACCTAAAGAAATAAAAACATTTAGGTATTTGACACACTGACAATAACAAGAAATAATACAGAAAGCTATACGAAAAATACAGACAATAATACAATGCATAAAAAATAATAACAGGTTTGTATCCAGTCAAAAAGGCACCAGCTCAGCATGTGCTGTGGAAAATAAGGCCACGTAACCACTAGTCACCACGTAAAAGGCTGCACGAGAGGTGTGTGTGCTGGCGTTAGCAGTGACGCTCCGGCGTTCTACCTATAAGGCACTCTGCTCACTGCACGAGAGTCGAGGCGACGTCGCGGCGGCGGCGGCAATAAGGCGCGCCTTCTCTATCCTAACTAATATTATAAATGCGAAAGTAACTGTGTCTGTCTGTCTGTTACTCTTTCACGCCAAAACTACTGAATGGATTTGAATGAAATTCAGTATACATGTCGCAGGCAACTGGTTTAATCTCCTGTTTGATTGAACCACTAGCCCGTTCATTGGATGGCGCTATTCAGTTGTATGACTAAAGGACAACTCGTCAAGTCGTTGATTGTAACGTTCGAAGTCTTGACTGAACGTCATTCAGCGAAGTCGTTGAATGGGATATAGTGTGGGAACTTTGTAATGTCTGGTTAGGGTGAACATCACCAGACAAGAGTCAACAAAAAGACTATGTTACAAAGCTCTTGTCTCACAAATTAACTAAACAATAACAATAAACGTACCTTCATATTGTTGTTCATAATTATCCAGTTTCGCCACTTTTTTTCTTCGAAACTATCCGCCCGCGGCGTAATAATAGGTAAATCCATGTTGTCACACTATTTTAACACAAATAACGCACTTTAAAGCTAATTTATTTGCAAAAAACTAACAATATAGGTGCTTTTTGTGTCAGCTGTTAGCTGTTAGACGCCATATTTGTTTTATTCACCACCTGACTGATTTTAAGTCAGCTAACTAGTTGGACGTTTTGTGACGCTTGTACAATCAACGTTCGGCCTAGTCATACAACTGAACAGCGCCATCCAATGAACGGGCTAGTGGTTCAATCAAATAGGAGATTAAACCAGTTGCCTGCGACATACATACGGTCTAGACCCTGGGAAAGAACATAGGCTACTTTTTATCCCGGAATTCCCACGGGAAACCTTTTTAAGGCGAAGCGAAGCTCGCGGGAACATCTAGTTTACTATATTCAAGCCTAGGTTGACGCTTACTGAAGAAGTTGAGGCGGAGTCGTGGTGGAGTCACAGATATTATTGCTACAATTATTTACCTTTATTGACTTGGACACTCTGATTGCGATTTAGCTAACAGAAAACCCCTGCCACCTTTTTTTGATTTTTGATTTTGCCACAAACTGTATCGGATGTTGGACTATGATAAACTGGTTATTATAAGACTAACCCCCTTATTCATAAAAAAACTACTGGACGCTTTAGCTATTGAATGGTTCTGTCACTCTCTGACAGAGAACAATTTGTTCTTTGACAGAGCGAGACAAAACAGTTCTATAGCTAAAGCGTCCACTAACTTTTTTATGAATAAGAAAGTAACACTCAATCTGCAAAGCCAGCTCCGGGTCTACCCGCGAGCTCGAGATATTTCCGGTGCATTTGACAGATTGCCTCTTAAGGCTGTCACTAAAGCTGGAAGAAAATCAGAATCTGTCAAATCTAGTGAGGGGGGGTTGAGGTATGCGGGGCGTTCTACGGACAATGACATGAAATTTTAACATAGTACTCGAAAACATAAAAGTGAAGACATGCCACTTTGTTAAAAATATACTAAGTAAGTAATATTGTTTTGTGATACGAAAATATTTATTTTTATTTGAAAGTATTTTTAATATTTAATAATTAATTATATATAAAGTCGTACCCGTGCCGATATTTATACAGGTTGTTGCAAAAAGGGTTTAATACTATGCCGAAACCTACGTGTGCAGCATGTTATTGATGTTATTTCTAAGCCAGGAAATGAAATCAGAATGTAAAAAAATCGCGAAAATATTATCAGAGTTTAATAGTTCAGGGTGTTGTATTAAACTCTGCCCCCGTGTAATAAAAAAAGTATAGTTAGCCGAAAGGGCGTTACTCAGGCGTCACTCTGAAAAACTTTTATCCTACGTAATTTTTTATATTCATGAAAAAAACGCTTCTTCATATAATTTTTTTTTGGTCACGCGACCTTTTAGTTAGACGACCTGTTTTTTTTTGGTGTTTCAAAAGCAGAACAGTAGTTTGCAGAACTCTGCATATACAGGGTGTCACAAAAGGTTACGTAGCTGGCAAAGGGATATGGGGAGGTCACCAGAAAAATAATAACATGTAAGTACCCCCGCAAGGGAGTACATTAGTACAAGGCGAGAGTGTGTATTTTTTTTTTAAGTACTTATGTGTATTTGGGATATGATAGAAATAATATTTTTGTTTCTTAAAAACCAAAAAATTTACACCTTGCTGCGCTCTTTTGCTCACTGTAGGTACACCTACAAATATTGCTGTATTAAAAAAAACGGTTTTGTTATAACGATTATAAAAAAAAAAGTTATTTTCATGTCAAGGAGTCATTTACCTAATTACGATTTCACTCAACAGCAGGTGAACTGAAAAAATAAGTTCTAGTTCTATCATCACTTTAGATCGCAAACATTGTAACTCCACTTTTCTCGGCGAAAAGTACTCTTTGGTGTCAATAGAAACGTTTTTTGAATTCACATGTTTTCCTCTTTATTCGAAAAAAAAACTGTATTCCGCATTTTACCATTTGTTTTCCTCTAAACCCCAAACCGTGATTTTTAAACAAGAAAACTTAGTAATTATACACTTTATTCTCATATACAACGTGCGATGTAGGCGAACGTGAACGAAAACTATGCAATAAGCCTTTGTTTTTATTACTATACTTTAGTAAATTACAATAACATACTCAACAATGTTAATTTTTTTTTTTTTTTGCAATGTTATGTTGTTAAATTAAGATCTAATATTTTATTAACATGAAGTTACTTTCAACTTTTTTTTGCATCTATGCGTCGAATCACAGCATGACGGCTGCTGCAGCTTCCTGCTGTCCTGTCCTCCAACCAATCCCACCAGTACTGCAGGTTGCGTCGAATACGAGCCATTCTCTTCGACTTGACAAGACAGGTGCTCCCGGAAGGATCATAGATCGCACGGAACCCGTACCGTATAGAGGCAACGGACTCCTTTGCAACAGCCCCCCAGATTCGGAAGTAGCCCATGCACTGCATGGCGAGCACAGCTGCAGCAATTTTTTCGTAATGAATCATTGGGATGTCATCCCCGAAGGAGGCTCTCAGCCTACCTCACGACCTGTGTGACATTAGAAAAATGCACTGTGCTAACGCCGTTTGCGAGCTTGATTTGCAGGACCGCGTTGTATGCCAAGTTCCACAGCAGAGGGGTCCAAGACCTACCGCTGTGGAACTCCGCAACTGAACTTCTTCAGTGAAAACAAACCCTCTCTTTTCGCATCCTTAATGTACTTGTTAGACACGTATGACCTCTGTCAATTTTCTGCAGATAAGAAGACAAGTGATGGTATACAAGAGCCGCCCTAAAGGTTCGCCCTCTAGGGGATAGAGTTGAACGCGGTTACTATTTTTAAGCAAACAGCCAGCGCAACAACTCGCCCGTGGTTCTTATCCTGCTCCGACAGTGAACGAACGCAAAGTATTGTACCCACTATTCGAATCGAATAGTTGTACATAATATTATGCGGTATTTCATTCCACTTGTAACGCATAAAATTCATAGCTACAGTAAACATTTCATTTTTTTCATGGCGAGATACAGTCGCACTTAACCGCTTTTTTGCAAAGCTTGTTAAATAGATTTAAAAAATTATGTAAATTTTAGATCTTCAATTTTTAAAAATACTTACTTATTTTTAACAACCTTGTAATGTTCCATCGATGCCGAAACATTAACTATTTCGCAAATAATGAATTTAAACTACGACTGGATGTTCCGAGGGATTTGTTGCGCTTTGGAAGGGTTTTCCCGTGGGATTTTTGGAAAAGTTGTCTATTAAATCATTCAGGGTGTCGGCTAACTTCGTGCCAAGCTTCGTTGTACCGATTTCGGATCACAGAATAATCAAGATAATTATTCTGAGTGTAGGTGAGCCTTAATATTGATATCGGCGAGTTGAGGGTAGAGGATAATATCCACGTAAGCGAGCAGCGCGTGGGCACTTTTCACTTTTGTGTGAGCAGCCGTGGAGAGCAGACGGTCAGATGGAGGGAGTGATCGGTGCCGTGGGAGCTTGAGGACCAGGCGCGTGGAGCCGAGGCGGAACACCGTGTGCGAAGCTAAGTCACCTTTCTATTTACTTTTTGTCTCTCGTATATGATTGAGAAGTTATACCTACACTTTATTTCTTGAAGGACGCTAACTCACGGCTGCAATTTCCATCATACTGGTATAGGGATTAGATAGGTACACTAAAGGTCTTCTACCTCGCTCATTCAGTATTTAGCTAGCTAGAGAAAAACCTACACATTACACATTCACTAGCTTTGGTTCAACTTATTTTAGTTTAGAATAGGGACTTCTGGATAGATACAAATAGGCAGAAGCGGGCTGATGATGATGATGATGATGATTATCAAATAACTAAAACCTGACAATAGATCTCACTTCAAAAATAATAAATTCTTATCAAATAAAAAATATTAACACCTACCTTCAAATTTGTTCTATGGTTCTCTGTTCAAATTATTGATTTTTCATTAGGTAAATAAATACTTCTATAGAATCTATGCTATAGTAATTATTCAAAGAATAAAGTAGATACATACTCAGATAAACTTTTCAAAGATGATTTATTGTAGTATTTATATGGCAGAGAAGATTATTTGACTTTGAGTTTAAAAAAAAGTAACAGCGCAGGGAAAGAATTGATTGACGGAGAAATTTATACTAAAAGTGTCAAGATATCACAAATAAGGGATCTAGATACTTAAACTAAATCATTTCTGGTCCTATATTGCTCAATAAATACAAATAGCTTGAAGGTAGATCAGATTCCTGTCCAATTTCCATATTTTCAGAAAGTTATGTAAATTCTAACCAACAGAAGTATTTGTTTCCTTGTTAAAGCAATAAATTCTTATGTAAAAAAGGATAGCAAGGATATAGTAGGAATAAAGTTAGCTAGGATATATTTATTACAACTATTTATAATATATTTGAATAAGATTATATAATATTCACTATTTCATAACAATTATCCTATATTCCAATAAGATCAAAGAATATTCACTATTTCATATTATATATTTAATCTTTTAAAATAATACCTAAATCACTTCCCACTTGGCTACAAAATTAGAGTCATATTATTATATTTTCAAATACTTATCTATTATGAAATTCATGATTTAATAAAGTTACTATACTATAAATTATTGAACTTCTATATTCTAGTTTCAGTTACTTTATGATTATAAATATGATTGTCCCCTTAGCTTTGACAACATGTACTCATGTTGATTTATTTACATGAACAAAAAAGACAAACCATGTAAATATATAAGTTAGGAGCAAGGGAAGTGATTAATAAGTTGGTCGGAGGAATGTCCAAGTCAATGGTTGTGTTCCACGAGGGCTCCGATTGAATATTTGCTATTATTTATCTATTTTAGAGTCTTATATATTGATTCAATCGGGTGTAGTGATCAAGGCCTACAAAGCGTATGGAGGGGCTTCCCTTATTAACCAACACCAAAAAAACATTATTATCTATATTATTATCCTTATGTATTTACCTGTAAATATGTAGTTATCATACAAATAAAAGTAATACGTTAAAGTTGTAGTATATAGGTCAAAAATTATAGACAGGTAGGAAGTATGTAATCAGTTCTAGGTCATAGTTTTATTTAATTCACTATCTTTCGTTTATTGGGTTACAACACAAACGTAGGGGTTCACTGGATGTTTCATGGCCAATTCAAAGCAGTATTTGTTTCACTTTTATTTCACTCAAGTAAGTTTTGTTGTAGTTTCAAATATCTTCTTAGTAAATCCAATAGGTAGGAGTTAAGTAGGCTGGAGGTAGGGCGAAACGTTACAACCTGTAGTGTACAGACTACCACATCTTAAAATATATATATTTTTAATTAACTACGGTTTTTGGTTTCAAATAAAACAAATTATGAACTTACTTTTCAACACCCTGTATATTGTGTAGCTTACCTACCATACACAACCGTTAAAATAAAATAAATTACCCCTCAGAATATAAACAGGCTCGCGCTTTGGCATACTGCATTGACCGTATAGTTCTTATTCGGAGAATCTATTAAGTGTCATTATGTGCAATGTTTACCTTTATCTATGCATCTGTAACTCTATAGTAAAAAATGTAAACAAATCGAAAAGGCGAAATGTTTTCTAAGAATTTTCGGCTTTTCTGCATCTAAAATGATTAGAAAATTAACTTTCCATAGCAAATGCATATGTATTATAATACTTGTAGTCATAATTTGTTGATTTAATCAGTTTTTGTGAAATATTTGATAAAAAATAAAATGGCGTGGGTATCGCTCCTAACAGGCCGCCACCAGGGCGACGACTGAAGAAATCTGAAATCTGTCACGGTGTCATCATTTTTAAACCGGAATTTATTAGTTTTTTGCAAAAAAAGTTGACTTCTGGTCCATTAAATCCAACTCTTTAAGGTAACTTTGTTAAGAATTTAATTACCTACACATACATATAAGATTCCATGAATATGGGCCCTCTGATTTCGAGGGTTTTTTCATAATAAGTCAAAAAATGGCAAAAGACATGGTGTGTTTGCAATTTTTTTTAACATACTTATTATAATCCTGCACCAATTTATAAGCAACTAACATGTTCAGTATACCCTCTGCTACAAAATATATTTTTATCAATGTGATAGAAGCCACCGTTTTTCCAATCTAATCAAGTATATCAAGCCGACTTTAGCATTTTAGCTTTAGGGATCCCCTTAAAGCCGACTCCGGCTTTCATTCAGACGGAACCTTCAAGGGGCTCCCAAGAACCTGCCCGTCTAGTACAGGTTTGATAGTTCTTCGAAAACTATAAAAGTTTCAGTTTTCTCACATACATAGTGGCGCTTCTAGCGGAAACTATCATGAAACTTTTGAAAGATAATGTATGCAGGTGACAGAAGAAAACCAATACTTTTTTCGTTTACACAAATTGCTAAACTCCTACTAGAGGCCCTGCACATGAATTTGACAGTTGTCCGCTGCCGAAGATATTTGAATACATCATGATCTATGTATTTTTCTAGTAACCTATTGTATTGTATCCCATTGGCAAAGGTCAAGGGGCAAAGGTCCTTGGATGTTCAAGGAAATTTTAGTCTCTCAGGACTATGATATTATCTATTGAGTTATTATGACATAATAGTAAAAAACAAATCTTATAGGTAATATGGTACATATTCTTTTCTATGTTTGTGAAACTGTTTCTGTTTGTGTGCAATAAAGAATATTTTATCTTATCTTTATCTTATATTCGTACCCAAGTTAGAACATTACCTATGTAACTAGTTGCGACCAATATGGCAATCACAAAAGTTAACCAGAAGAGTCAAACTGAAAATATTCAGGTCAAACGTTAAGTCCGTGTTGCTATATGGTTGCGAAACGTGGAAGGTAACCAAACCCATCTCACACCAGCTTCAAGTCTTCGTGAACCGATGCCTTCGACGCATACTCCGAATATACTGGCCGAATAAAATCTCCAACGACCAACTGAGAGAACGGTGCCACGATACCCTGATCGACCAGCAGATCAAGCGACGCAAGTGGAACTGGATTGGCCACACCCTCCGAAGAAATTCTGACCACATACCCAAACAGGCGATGGATTGGAATCCGCAAGGAAAGAGAAAGCGTGGCCGTCCCAAGCAGACCTGGCGACGCACGGTAGTGGACGAAGCGAAAAAGATCGGGAAGTCTTGGAGTGAAATCAAAGGCGAAGCTCAAGACAGGTTGCGATGGAGAGTCACTGTGGACGCCCTCTGCCCCATCCAGGGGACATAGGATACTAAGTCAAGTATGTAACTAGTTACTTAGAGTACCATGCAAAATCAAATTTCCCATAAATTCGAAACTGCTTCATCAAATTGCAACTTGGGCTACATTAGGTAGCAATCTGTGAAACTCACAACTGTATCACTACAAGTTTAGTTCGTTACTGCTAACTACACTTCTATCTGGGAGATAGAGTGGGAAAATTAGGTACGAGTATATTGTGTGGTTGGTTTTGGAGGTTCGGGGGAAAACGGTTATCATATCCTTTTGTGATTGCGAAGCCTAACGAACGAGGCTTCACTCGGAGAAGGAAATCTAATTTAATAAGTTTCTAAGTTAATCTTTTATAGTTTTATTAGCGTAGTTTGTTGAAACGCATGTGATCATTTTACAGTGGACGTCAAATTTAAAATAATCATACTTGTATGGAAGGCTGCTTACATACATACACGGTATACAGTATACATACAATACAATAAATAACCTCTGTTTTAATAAGTTTTTATAATGACAAATAAAATCTACGATAATATTTCAGTAAATATACCCCTCTGAGGAAGGAGGATTCTGAAGAATACTTGCTGCGTTCAGATGAAAAAATAATGATTATCGGGACCTCCTCAGCAGTACTCAAAGAGACTCGGCGAGTACTGAGAGAGACTTGGAAATAACTTGAAATACAAACAAGATGTTGAAGACGTTCGACTGGGCTGTTATGAGTATTTTAAGTGACGTGATCAATCCAAGACGCCCTTTGGTATCATAATCATCATCAGCTCGTAGTCGACCACTGTTAGTAATAAGGCTCTCAAGCAGCGTCACAACACTCTGTCTTCGGCTTTCCTCATCCAGCTACTACCGGCCACCTGTCTAGGGTCGTCGGTCCAGAGGGTATGGCGTCCCACGCTTGCCTGTTCGTGGTCTCCATTTGAGAACTCGTCAGCCCCACCGGTCATCGGTTCTTTGGCATATATGGCCGACACATACGATCTGATGAATTCATAAAATTGCATTTACCTAATATGTATGGTATGGATATGGCATCCATCAATACCTACATAATTTAGCTTTTCTTATATAATGTTTTAGCTAGCAGAAGAATAACCAATGTGGTTCATGGGATGGTGACCACGAGCAGGCGATTGTAAAGTGGGACACCCTCCCAACTCCAACCCTAAACCGGTAGCCGGTAGTTGAGTATGTCCGAGTATGAAGCTCAGAGCCTATATCTAGCAGTGAACTAGAATTTGGTATATTACTAGTCAAAATTTTGCAGTACTCTGAATTTTTCTCAGTTTTTCTTTTTCTCTGCCTACAATTGAAACCAGTGTCTCCCTACGCGTCGCCTCACCCGTAGCGCCTTAAAGTTCATTTTTCCCGAAGAGGCTGTAATAATAACAGTGAAACGCGTCATTACAGCATGTAACTGCCAGAATGAGTGCGTACGGGCCGGGGGTCACTCTATATGACAAAAATCTAAGTTTAAGAGCGCTGCTGCGCGAGCCACGACTCTGTCTCGTTGTATTAGACGTGCGGATTGCACGACAGCTCTCGTTCGTTAGTTTTTCGTCAGTATAGAGCAACCCTTCGGGTAATGAAACGAACGAACGTACTTACGTAAAACGTACGTGAAGGGAGTGTCATGTTATAAGCGATTCTTCGCATTTTTGTGTTGATGGTTTCGGTTTAGATGTGCCTAGATCAGAGAGGCCACTCTAAAATGTTGAGGAATACGGCTGCGCTTACCACCAATTTATCTTGTTGCATTAAATGTATAATTAATAGCTGTTAGTGACCCGACTTATGACTACATGACTATTTCAATACTAAGCTGAGAAGAAAATGATTTGAGTTTATGGATTGTGGCGCTTCTTTCAACATGCATTTTCTCTCTTATTATGAAACGAAGCCTAAAGATAGTTCGGGTTTAAATCCAGCTTTAGACTAATGATTTATATGAAATCTCTGGATTATAATTGGTTCTACACCAGAACTATGTTTTATCTAGGTTCATGTATAGCAGTGGAAGGCTGATATCTAACGTTACAAAACCAACCGAGGATAATTTAGAGACTAGTAACTAGTGGCTTCGTGGCATATTATACCTAGGTTAAGGGTGCTTACATAGGGAATCGGGTTCCCTGTATCTACCTGTACCGGAACCTGATTATGCGAAAGCGCTTACTCACGGAGCATTTCCCGGCTTTTTACCTAAATGTCATGGGCGCTTTCGCATAATCAGGTAACCGGTACAGGCATTGACTTATATATTACTAGCGTAAGGACAGGCCCAACCGTTCTAGAAAATGACACCCTCGCGTTGGCCCTAAAATCTCATAAATCTGTCATAATTTGTATGAATTAGGGCCAGCGCGCGGGTGCCATTTTCTTTTGACAAAACGTTCTGACGGGCGTATCCTTCCTTTTGAAATCATTGGGTACAGGTATATACAGGGAACCCGATTCTCTATGTAAGCACCCTTATTCTATATTATGGTTGGAAAAATACTCGCAATAGCCGTAAATAGGTAATATAGTTAGGATATGCCTGTGGTCTTATTAGATAAAAGGAGAACTTATTCGAGGCAAAGAGGATTTTAGTGTGTGGGAATGGTTTAAAAGGCTAGACGAAAATATTGATTCAATTTTCTCGTCTCAATCTGATTTATCCGACCTATTTCGAGCTAGTAAAAAGATTTTTTTCAGAATTATTTGTAAGTATTTGTTTTAGTTTTTATAAAGTCTTTTTATTTCGTTAGATCTTTTGAAGGTCTGGGCGGTATATTATGTAATAGCTAAGTAGATACGTAATGCTTTATGAAATATCAAGATGGCGATAGGTCGCGGGTGGTAGGGTCTACGCCAAATGCCAAACTAGGTCAAGGTGACACCGCCAGTAACCGTTAACGTTTATTCCACGACCAGCTTACCTTATGCTTTAATTGAAATATCTATCACTATCATTTAGTATGAAGGAGCTGTGTTATACATTGACTTTCAGTCATATTTCATAGATTTCTGTGGCATAATATTTGTGGCGCAGCGAAAAATTTAACATAATATAGTATATTATGTTGAGTTGATTTACGAATGTTTGTGCGACATCAAATAATGGAGTCCATTCAGGTAAATTACTATCTAAAGATGAGGGTTACTTTAGTTTAAAAGAAACTTATTTGTTAATTCTACATTAGCTGCCGAAGAGCACTCATGCATTGCCTCTCAGTGCTCGGGCCCTCCCCGTGAGTAACGGTAAATTGCTGCAAACCGAAAGTACTAAGCATAAACTGGAGGAAGTTAGCTTAGTGCATTTACACGATAGAAGAAGAAGATTAGTTGCTTCAAAATGTGCTACAATAGCAAATGGCTCCTCAGAAATATCATATGACATACATTCAACAACTGTATATTTTTACCGTCTATTCTTCTATTATGTACAATTGTACTTATGTAACGCCGCTCTAACGGCCCGGTGCGATGTTGGGACAGCAAACAATCCCAAATCGGGATTGGGATTCGTTACACTAACGACGCGACAACAGGTGTTGTTCGCGACAATGCTCGTTATTGCTGGTTTTGAAGGCTACATTTTAAAAATAGAAATTTCATACGTTCCTCACTTTATGGTTAATATGTAATAGGTAGGTATAGTTTGCGCTAAACATAGATAGAGGCATAGTTAGTTGTTGTTCAGAAAGATAGATAGAATATTCTTTACTAGCTGTTCCCGCGCGCTTCGCTTCGCCTTAAAAAGTGTTCCCGTGGGAATTCCGGGATAAAAAGTAGCCTATGTTCTTTCCCAGGGTCTAGACCATATGTATACCAAATTTCATTCAAATCCGTTCAGTACTTTTGGCGTGAAAGAGTAACAGACAGACAGACACAGTTACTTTCGCATTTATAATATTAGTTAGGATTTGTACACACACATATGAAATTAACTTAAACACGAACACATGAGATTAAAATTTATCAGCGAATCGCTCAATCACGGATAAAATTCAACCCACTTGACGTAGGTATTAAATAAGTTATTTATCATTGCGTGCACAATTGCACATAGACAAAAGTTTTACATGCAAGCTTTTATGAAAGTTTTCAGCTTTGAAACTTATATCTGCGCAGAGTGGTCGCAATGAAACCAAACTGGCCGCGTTATTATAACGTTTCGCTTTGAATTATCCGGCGGTGTACTCTCACGGAAAATATTTAAACATTTAATGTATCCTTTGACAATCACTCTATAAATTATAAACCCGTTAATCAGATTCTGTGCCCGGCGGCGCGTGAATGCTATCGTATTATCGGAAATATATTAGCGTTAACATAATTTCATTTTGGTGGAAAATCCGCACGTTTTATCGCCCGGACGATACTTAAATTATATTGTTTTTAAACCTCATGTACCTAATATTGTAAACAACGTTAACCTATTTAAGGCTTTATGGGTTGGGACTCGATTTAATTTCGAGTAAATTATTACGTGAGCAAACACAGAAAACTGTTTAAAATGTCAAATTTTAGTTTTTTTAACTATAACTAATTATAATGACGAAATAACTTCGCGTTCCCTAACTTTCTCTTCAAATTTTACAACAGACGGTCATCAAAAAAGCATTTGTTAACTTTAACGCTGAAATTATAAACTGTTTTAGCATCAGCTCCGAAAAACTGAACTTAATTACACAACACTGGACTGTAGCCAAGTCTAGAAGCGTTTTAGTATTTTCTTAAATGTCAAATATTTTAAAAGTGGTTACAGTACGGATAGTTACATATAATTTCAACCTACATTGAAGTCGAATAAGAATCGTGAACTTATTTGGACAACAGTTGGTATCTGATGTTAATGTAGAAGAATGTTTTTTTTACTTAAAATTTGGAATGAATATAAAAAAACGAGCGATAGAAAGCTGCGATGTTTTGGAAACATAGTTTTTCGTGAGCTAGAGAAGACAAAGGATCTGTCGGATTTTATATAAGTAAAAATATAACTCTTTTAATTGTATTGTATTCAATTATTATTGTTGAGGATTAATTATATTATTAATTAACGTTTGTAAAAGTTTTTCCAAAGTGTTATTTAATTTTATCGATGTCAGTCATCGTTTTCATGATACATTTTTAATGTAAAACGTAAGCTCGACTTGGTGGGGGCACTGCCGTGCCCCCAGATAATTATGAAATCATTTCATTGGCATGACTGTATAATGCTGAACTTATAACCAAAAGGTCTGATACAGATATATTTTACGTTAGTGTCTTTGTTGCTATTAAATATATTCTTGATCTGGTTAAACATAAAAAAGAATTCGATTCGGTAATCCATTTCTTTACACTGGTAGACTAGCGGTTAAAATAACAAATTATAGCACCCTTCTTTTACGCTAGTGGTAAAAAGTAACTGATAATAATTATAATAATATCGCTAGTAGCTTGATAACATCTTCGCGTAACGTTCATTGTAGCTTCGTAGCATTCGCGTAGCAGTTCGTAGCCATTGCTACGGCGTAGCGTCGTAGCTCGTAGCACTAAATACGGATGGATTTTTTTTTCTTTGTAAAGTTGTGATTATCACCACAACCCATCACGTCCCTACTCCCTACTGCTGGGGCACGGGTCTCCTTCCAATGAAGGAAGGGTTTTTAGGCCTAGTCCACCACGCTAGCCTAGTGCGGGTTGGTGGACTTATAATTATAATGAACCTTTACCGTGTTTGAATACATACATACATATACTCACGCCTGTCTCCCAGAGGGGTAGGCAGAGACTATGGATCTCCACATGCCACGATCTTGACATACTTCTTTAACGTGTTTAGGGGTGTGTAATTAAAAAAATGCTTGCTAGGTTTTCATTCCAAAATGGCTGAATAAACTCTTGATAAGTATTTTCCACTGGAAAAACTCCAGTCTATATTTTTATTACAGTTACTGCCAAGACTAATAATCATTAGTTCTTTACGCAAAATGTAGAGATCAAATAGCTCTGTAGTGACATCAAAGAACTTGTGTTTACAAGTCCCGTCTATTAGTAACTTGAAGCTTTTAAGCTCTATGAAAGTGCCCCTTTATCTTGCTATCCGTTTTTACTGCGTCAAAGAGCAGCAATATGTGTTGTTAGTTTTTTTACACTAACAATAAAAAAATGCCCTGAGCACTTTAATATTTTCTCAGTTTTACGTACTGATCTATCATAGATAAGTAGTAAGTTACTAATGAATGTAATTTAAGTTCGCAAGTCGAATAAGGTTGTGATTGGTCAGTGTAGTGGTTTATGTAGTGTTATAATTACAACACATACATATGAAAGTCTAAGCAATGTAAAGGTAAAATGATTTTACCTTTACATATTTAGGTTATGTGTACTTGCAAAAACAAAAATAGACTTAAAAACATCACTTCCCTACAAACACTTATACACCTCACTAACTAAAACTCAACGAGCACTAGAAATTTGAATTAAATAATATTACGAAGACTACCAGCGCAAAAGAGGCTTCTGCGCGAACGAATAGCCTCATTTGTAAATAAATACTATTTAAAAACACCTTCATAGCATCTTGAACAAGTAATTAAAAAGCGCAGGTGTATACAGGATGCTCGCAGCGTGAGGTGTGTGTATATACAGGGTGGTGGCGGTGTCGCATCAAAGAGTCTCGCTCGAGACGCCTCCTCGAACACGTATAGAGGGTGCTCGGAGAAAATTGATTTGCTCACCCTGTATGTAGGTCACTTTTTTATAGATTTCCTGACACGGAAACGGCTATTTTTACGAATGCTAGTGTATGATTTTTGATTGAAATTCGTGCATGTTTGCTTTTAACGCTTACACGACCGCAAACGAACTAATTAAATTCGTTTTGTGGAAATTTGTTATAATTGGTCATAAACTCATGACCCTAATACATGTGTGCGTTAAATATGCCATCTCGTGTTGATTTAACGTTTTATCGCGATTTCATCAGCTAATACGATCTGTGTATAAAGACCGGGTTGCATGTGTTCTTTATCCATGTAGATTTAAATAAAATCGTTTAATGATCAATTGATCATCCCAATCATAAGTCGTGTTCCGTGCAAATTGCGATATAAAGAAGATAGAATAGATAAAGGCACTAATGTCCATTAACCTGATTAGCGAGCAGAGGTAGGTTGCTGCAAGGACAATCTCTGTAAGTGGGGCTATACCGTTGGTACCAACCTATGCGACTGTGGTACCGCCCCCCAGACTATGGAGCATTTACTCTCCTGTCCCCTGTGCCCTTCCACCTGCACACGGGAAGACTTACTCCAGGCCAACCAGAATGCTATCAAAGTTGCTTCTTTTTGGTCTGGACAAATATAAAAAAATCGCATTTCACTGACACGAAAGAAGAAGAAGATTATGCGAAAGCGCTCATGACATTTAAAGATCCGGGAAATGCTCCGTGATTGAGCGCTTGCGCATAATCAGGTTACCGGTACAGGTAGATACAGGGAACCCAATTCTCAATGATAGCACCCTTAGAATAGAAGTATGAGAAACAAATTGTTTTCTCTCAAAAATTTTTTTTTTCGTTTTAATACTGTAAGTTGCGCAGTACCTTCACCGATGACGATTACATTGACTGGGAACGTCACTAATAAAACTCCACCCCACACATCCATTTTACGGATGTCCTCAACTTCAAGCATCAACATTCAAAGCTACACTTCCGTGGTCCCGTATAAAAGGCACTAGAATTAGATAGCCGTTGTTATTCAAAAATACTCTCTCAACCGGGGTCGTAAGGTCTTATCATAAAATTGACAATGAGGAGTGTCGCTTTTGTGCGGATGGTCTTTTTATTATGCACTTGTTGTTTGCATTGGTTGGTAGGTACTTGGTTTAGAAGCTACACAATTCGGAATGAATACGAAATAAGGTGGTAAAACGGAATTTCTAATCAAATCTATGTTAAATCTAAACATTCGACAGGTTCAGAATATAAACTATAAATAAGTTACTGAAAATAACTTGCGAAACTACACGACGACACTGGCGAAAAGTGGGTGCAGCAATGCACCTCTGCCTACTCCGCAAGGGAGTACATTAGTACAAGGTGTGAGTGTTTATATTATTATATATTTATTTATAAAAATACACACACACAATAACTATACATAAGAGTTTTATTTACATAATATTATCACAAAGGGACCAAGAAAGGGGTTAATGCAAAATAATTGTCGGATAATGGCGGCTAGCGACCCCTTCGCTAAATAATAGACCTGTCTTTACACTTCCTGTAAACATCTCTATCGGACCTCTGAAAATCCGCCATGATGGTGAGAAATTTATTAACTAAACAAGTATCTATCACCCAAAGATTGATTTACTATACTTACACGAACAAGATAATGTGTCACATACTAAAACAAAGTAAAAAACTGTCCGTGATGTGTGTAGATGTGTATCCTAAGTGCATTGTACTTATTCCAAAACGGCGATATGGTTCGCAACCTATCACGAGAGTACAAATGTGCTGCGAAAAGTGGGTGGCTCGCTTTGTGAGCCACCTCTGACTACCCCTTCGGGGATTACAGTCGCGAGTGCATATGTATATATGTAAAAACTGTCCGCGTTTTGAAATGGTTTTAAGTTTAACCTAATGAAAACCATTACATCAATGGATAAAGTCACAAATCTCGAGAAGTGGGGTGTTATTGGTCACATTGGACACTCCATCTATATAGTATGTACAGTTTAAGTAGTATACCTTGCACCTCTACTCCCATTAATTATGTTAAAATTGTCTCTTCCATCCAAAGGTTGTCTGATAGAGATTGCTTTAAGCAATAAGGCCGCCTTTTTTGTACTATTTTATGTATATAAGTTGTGAATTGTAATGGGTCTTTAATGGTGCAAAATAAAGAGTATTCTATTCTATTCTATTCCATCTAGTTCGTATTTAAATATCGTTGTAACAAATCCGTCATTCAATAAACTAACTACCCCCAAAATGGAGACTCTGAATATTGTGATACGAGCCCGTTCGTGCAAGTTTAATAAACGTACAACACAAGTGGTGTCGGCCTGTGTACGCCGTCCGATGCATTCGACTATGTGTAACGTCTGACGTGCTATATTCTGAAAATACCAGCGAACTGGATGAATTAGGAAGATTCTTCTTTAACAACTAGTTGCCAAGGAAGAATAAAAAAACACAACTCACTGCTTGCCATGGCCTCCGAAAGGATATACCTAATTTGAATGCGTCGAAACAAAGTTTTTGTATATTTTTATGCGAACATATCCTATAAAAATACTTTATATACCTTCCCATTGTAGTGTAGCAAGCTAAAACTTTATAATATAACCTAAAAATAAATAAGTACCTACAGTGCCACAAACTTATCTGTTCCGGTGAGAGCTCACGTAAATGTCTAATATTTCATTTCATAAGATTTTGCGTTTGCCTGTAGTGTAGTAAATTCGCGCTTGCAGTTTTAATAAACCCATCTAATCAATATTAATATATAATTCATTAGTAAATAATTATATATGGATCAGTTTAGTTCGCTGTCACCGGAACAGATAAGTTTGTAGCACTATACTGAGTTTTCTTTTTTACTTTGTATAACAAGAATGAGAAGATATTTCTGTCACAACTCCTGGACTTATTAAAAATATCCTCGCTGAAAAAGGTTATTTCAATTTGCTTCTACTGTAAATACAGACTAGCTTTCTAGACGTTAATTTGTAAAAATGAAGATTGATTATCTCTCTACCTAGTTAGAATACGGCACTCAGGACTATATCGTATAACCGCACTACAGGGTGTATTGATTTGCGGCCGCCGTTCGGCCGAGCCACCTCGTACAGTAGCAGGTATCACTCCCCCTGTATAATGCAGAACGGCGGTAGAAGTGGTCAGCGGACTGGTTATTGAATGCTTTTAATGAACACGCTGTATTTTGCTGTTATTATTTCTGATGTTTTTTATGTAAAATCCATCGTTTTGAATGGAATCAAAAATTGGATTTGTATGAAAATTCGAGTTGCAAATGGAATCATTCGAAAGTTACTCTTTTAAATGTGATTATGAATGCCTCGCGTGGAGTAAAAACTCGATTCGATACATTCAATTGAGTTTCACTTGGAGAAGCCCCGATACGTTTTCGTGGAAGAAACGTCAAATCAGCTTTTATGATAGCGTTTTCTATACGGAGGCTGCTTTTTCCACTGCACGGGTGGTTGCTGACGGGAAAATCACAGATTTACAGAGGACATACAAGTCACATTTGTGGCTCAATTTCATTTAAATTGCCACAAAATTTACCTTAAAATACGAACGTGTTGATAAACATATTCGGTATTACCACAAAAAGTAGGTACACTATACTCGTAAACGATGCTTGGCACTATCTAATACCGTGTCAAACAGCCGTTAAACCTGGTTTCATCTTTTATGTAGTAATAAAAATTGAATCTTTTTATAGTATCGGCTGAAAAACTACGTTACTATAGCTCATAATCAGAGAAATCCAGCCTAGTTCGTTATGTTATATAATTCACTAGCTTATGCCGTAAGCTTTGCTTTAGAGGTTTTCCCGCGGGAATCCCGGGGTAAAAAGTAGACTATGTGACACTATGTGTTAATTCTGGTTAACAGCTTCATGCATACCAAATTTGTACAAAATTTGTTCAGTCCTTTAGTAAAAAGTTGCATACTTACATACTTGATTACTGTTCGGGCTGATGATGATGTCTGCCTGCCTGCCTGTGTTTGGTGCGTTCTTCCAATGAAAGATGCTTGATGTTGATGCTGGTATAATAATTTATTTTACTTGAAAATGATGATCGTTAGAATGTGTCGTGTTTGACGTAAAGTTGAAGAAGGAAGATTGAATGAATGAATTTTTGATTGATTGAAAGTTTAGAGTGAAGTTATACAATGAAAATGTTGCAAGACTGAAATAAGAGTGAAGTTATACAATACAAATGTTGCTAGACTGAAATTTAAATATACACTATTTTGACTATTTATTTACTGTCCCTACTTCTTCTGAGATCTTGCGTGATGAGTGTGAACATGCCCCCCGCCTTGAAAGGATGGTCTTTCAACCGAGGATGTTGCGCTGGTCTCAGTCATCTTCTTCCCAGAGAGGACAGATTTTGGAGCAGGCACGGCGAATGACACCCTTCTCAGTGCGGATGTCTGCTACTCTGGAGATCCCATCTCTCCCTGGAACAGTGGTGATGATGCGACCCAGGTGCCACTTTAGCGGAGGCAGCTGGTCGTCCTTGATGAGCACGAGCGTGTCTGGCTTCAGGTCATCGAGTCTTGATTTCCACTTCGTTCTGGTCTGCATCTCGGATATGTATTCCTTGGACCACCTGGACCAGAAATGCTGACGGATCTGTTCCACTCGGCGATAGCGTGTGAGGCGGTTGCAGGCAGTGTTGCTGACGTCCTCGCAGAGCGGCGCAGTGAGTGGACGGCCAACCAAGAAATGAGCTGGACTAAGAGGATAGTAGTCGTGTGGATCTGAGGACAGAGGACTTAGAGGACGGGAATTCAGGACGGCTTGGATTTGTGCCAATACCGTATTGAACTCTTCGTATGTTAAATGTGAATTACCTATCACACGTCTCAAATGATATTTACATGATTTTACCCCGGCTTCCCACAATCCACCAAAATTTGGGCTAAAAGGCGGAATGAAGCTGAATTTAATGTTTTGACTTGTGGCGTAATCTATTATTTCCGAGGAACATTTACCTAGGAACCCATAAGGGGCGTGAGCGGTTTAGCGCGTAGACGTGCGCACCTCGCGCACCGGTGCACGGTCCGGCGGGCGGCGTCGCGCCCTCGCACCGGCCACCACGTCTCGCGTAGGGTGTATAGCAAGGCCTGCGGTGCGGCGTGAAGCTGCCGAAGGTGCTCGTCCCGGAACAACAGTGTAGTGAAGTGATGTTTGCCTGAAGTTAAAATGGGATGTTTTTTATCATAGCTGTAATCAGCTGAGTTTAAAAGCCTACCCCCTACCCTAATGATGTGATTTTCATCAAGAAAAGGATGTAACTTTGATAAGTTGTGTGAATTTTTTAATGTTTCTTGTTTGCTAAGTGTTTCATAAACACTAGGGAACGATTCTTGTTGTGATATTTTTGTTAATTTTGTTAGAGATTCGTTCAATTCTTCTACACTTAACGCGCCTGTCCTTTTATTATTTTTATTACGTGTGTTGTGAATGAAGCGCATCAAATAAGCAAAGGAACGTTTCATGCGATTGAATTGGGAATATCTTTCAAATGGAAACCAGTTATTATTATCTGAAGCATGATAACTCTGCGTGGTTTGTGATTTAATCTCGGGTAGGTCTTGTGAAGCGCTTTCTACTACCTCGAGACTCTTTACAGCTGAAGTGTCAAAGCTAGGATCATTTAGGAATGAGGGACCCGCCCACCATAACTGGTTTTTGAGTAGTGTGTCTAATGTCGCACCCCGGGATACTAAATCAGCTGGGTTGTGTTTACCTGCTACATGCTGCCATGACAAGCCGCTGGTCAGTTCGTGAATCTCAGCGGTCCGGTTCTGTACAAATGTCTTTAATTGATTAGGATTCATTCGTAGCCATCCGATGACAATTGTGGAATCGGTCCAGAATGTGACACTATCAAACTTACACAATAGCGCCTCCTTTACTTTTACATACAGCCTAGCTCCCATCACAGCTCCGTTGAGCTCCAACCTAGGAATGCTTATAGGTTTTATAGGAGCAACCCGTCCTTTCGAGCAAAGCAATTTTACTATGACTGAGGTGTCGCTGCAAATGATTCTTATGAAAGCACTCGCCCCATATGCCACTTGAGAAGCGTCAGTGAAGATGTGAAGCTCGGTTCGGGTACCATCTGTGCTAAATGCATAGCGGGGTATTTTTAACTGACCTAACATATTTAAGCTAAATATGAATTGTCCCCAACTGTTTACTACATCACAGGGCAGTGCGTCATCCCAACCAATGTTACCTAATAACCACAACCTTTGGAGTAAAATCTTCGCAGAAGTTATCAGTGGGCTTAGTAGGCCAAGTGGGTCAAATATTTTTGAAATTGACGATAAAATGATGCGCTTTGTCAATTTTTTCTCTTCTTTTTTGAATTCAGTGCTGAAATGCAATGTGTCTGATTCATTACTCCATGCTAAACCAAGCGTTTTATGATGCACGTTTTCATCCATTGATAACTCCTTTGAAGCGTAAGGTTGGTCTACTTTGGTTTCTCTACTGAAGTTAAAAATCCATTTTCTTAATGGAAAGCAGGCAGAATTTAGAATCCTAGCAGTTTCGTCACAGATGTGTGTTAATTTGTCAATAGAATCCGCCCCTGTGATAAGATCATCAACATAAAAGTCGTCGCGGATTGTCCTACTTATTTCAGGATTATTACTTTCAGCGGCTAGCTCTTTCAGACATCTGACAGCTAAGAAAGGAGACGCGGACATCCCATATGTGATTGTTTTCAGGCTGTAAACGTCTAACTTGTCTGATGGATTATCGCGCCACAGAATAAGCTGCAAGTCCCGTTGACTTGGATCTATCAGTACCTGCCTGTACATTTTCTCCACGTCTGCACATGCTACATACTTGTGTTCTCTAAACCTTAACAGTATTGAGAACAAATCTCCCTGAATGGCCGGGCCTACACGTTGTATGTCATTAAGTTACTTCCCTGTAGTACTAGGCATACTCGCATCAAACACGACGCGTAGCCGTGTAGTTTCGCTGTGAGCTCGGTAGACGCCATGGTGTGGTAGTATGTAGTGTGGTGTGGTGTATGTATCTACTTGTGACATGTGACCCAACTCAACATATTCCTTGATAAATTGTGTGTACATTTCTTTATGAAGCGGTGTATGACTTAATCGTTTCTCTAATGCATGAAATCGACGTTCTGCTTGTGTGAAAGTGTCACCTAACTTGTCCGGACTCTCTTTGAAAGGAATCTGAACACAAAACCTACCCTGTTCATCACGGGTGGTTGTTTTGATGAAATGCTCTTCGCAGGCCTTTTCATCATCACTGCGTGCATCTATAAAGCCTGGCAGATCTTCAATCTCCCAGAACTTCCTAAGTTGTGTGTCTATGGCTTCAGTGAAGTTACAATGAACCTGAGAATCATGATGTGTGCTGTTGTAAATTGGACCTGAAATGATCCATCCCAACTTTGTGTTCTGAAGGAACGGGCCATTGGCCAAGCGGAGTTTACCTTCCTCAAGTAGATCCCAAAAGTAGTCGGCACCTATTAGCATGTCGATAGGCTGAGACATGAAGTATTTTGGGTCAGCTAACTGAATGTTGTCAGGTATTTTGAAGTTATGTTCTTGTATTGAAATGCTAGTTGACGGTAAATCTGATGATATTGTCTGAAGGACTAAGCATTTGATGTCTGCTGTATAGGAACTCGATAAGGACCTGATAGTGATGTCACAGGTTTGTGTGCTTTGTGTTACCGCGTTACCTACACCCTTGATTGTGTGAGTGGACTGTATTATTGAAGCGTTCAATTGGTCGCATAAAGCTTTGGTGATGAAGCACCTTTGACTACCACTGTCTAGTAATGCGCGAGCTTGAACATAATTATTATGTTTATCCACAAGCTCGATGACAGCTGTTGACAACAGTACGGGTTCTATGATGGGAGACTGTGCGCTTAACGTCTCACATATTGTGTTAATGTTAAATGTGTGTGAATTGTTTTCAGTTGCTACAGGGGATTGATGTGTTTCTGAATCTAATGTGACTAACGATGAAGTGTTGTTATGTGTGCTTCCATTAGACCCGTCCTGGTGTAGAATTGAATTGTGTTTCTTTGTACATTTTTTGCACGGACCGAACCGACAGTCAGTTACTGCATGTCCAGAACGCAAACAGTTTACACATATTTTGTGTTGTGAAATGATGTTGTATTTATCTGAGATTGGCATGTCTAAGAATCTCTGGCATGAATAAATAGCATGCTTATTATTGCATACCGGGCAAGGTTTGTAATGTATATTCCTTTCCTGATGCGTTTTGTTGGATGATGATGATGAAGATACATTACAGTGAACCTTGGGTGTGTTTTGAGTGTGTGAAGTGTTATAATAACTGTGTTTGTTTTTGTGTGTGACAATAACAGTTTCTAACATGTCTGCTTTACGACCTAGGAACTTAAGCAGGTCATCAACCTTCAACACTGGCTTGGAATCTCCGGCTTGTGACAGTGTAGATACTTTATGTTGTTCCCATTCTCTCTCAGTAACGGCATCTAGTTTGGAAACAACCATGTAAATAATCAAAGTGTCCCATGAATCTGTTGGCTCCCCGAGAGTATTTAAAGCACGAAGGTTCTTCATAATTGTGTCGATGAGCTTTCTTATCCAAGCCGGTGACTCCTTCGTCAAAGGTTGAAGCGAGAACAATGCTTTGATGTGGTTGTGTATGAGTAATTGTGTGTTGTCATACCTATTTGTAAGCAACTCCCATGCTATACTATAATTTTGAGCCGAGAATTCCAGTGATTCAATAACTAGCCCCGCACTGCCCTCAAGCGATGATTTCAAATAATGAAACTTTTGAATTGCACTAATTTGTGTGGAATTGTGGACTAAAGACAGGTAGGTATCTCTGAATTGTAGCCAATTGTCATAAGAACCGTTGAAGCTTGGCAATGTGATGGTTGGTAGCTTGACTGATGATAGGTTAGCACAGCTGGGGTTGTTAGCGGACTCATCAATTGAGGTTATGTTTTGTGATTTTGCTATTAAGCTATAATATTTAGTTTCAAAGCTTTCCCGATATTGTAACGCGTCAGTAAGCTCTTCACTAAGCTCCTCTATTTGTGATTGAACTGTATTAAACTCATTTAGCAATGATGACGCGCCATGTGCTCTTAATTTAATTTCTTTTATTTGTTCAGAGGTTAAAGTTAGCCCTGTGAATGAATCCAAATATTTTTCTAAATTAGTGAGCCTACCCTTTAGCACTCCCCTTTTACGAGTTAGTAAGCTAGAGTCGCTCGATTTAGATGGGGTATAAATGCCTGAAGCCACATCCGCACCCAACATTTTGGTGTATTGTAATGAAAGTCGAGGTACTCACGGTTATGATGATGTGATGAAGTTTGGTGACGTGTGATGGTGTGCTTGAAGCTAGCACGCAGTTTGCAGCAACATGGCAGCAACACAGCTCAAGGATGGCTGGAATAGATATGAAGTACGGTATTAACACAAGGGTAAGGGGAATCGGGTTGGAGTTCTCGGCTGGCACGTCTTACCGCGATGAGGCTGATTGTGGCTGCTCGTCGCTGGCGTGGCCTGGTCCTTTGTCCAATGCTCCGGGTCCGCTTACACGTGGTCAGGCTGGGTGGTCCAATTTTCTTCAAGATCCGGCTCGAAGGACCAAATGTTCGGGCTGATGATGATGTCTGCCTGCCTGCCTGTGTTTGGTGCGTACTTCCAATGAAAGATGCTTGATGTTGATGCTGGTATAATAATTTATTTTACTTGAAAATGATGATCGTTAGAATGTGTCGTGTTTGACGTAAAGTTGAAGAAGGAAGATTGAATGAATGAATTTTTGATTGATTGAAAGTTTAGAGTGAAGTTATACAATGAAAATGTTGCAAGACTGAAATAAGAGTGAAGTTATACAATACAAATGTTGCTAGACTGAAATTTAAATATACACTATTTTGACTATTTATTTACTGTCCCTACTTCTTCTGAGATCTTGCGTGATGAGTGTGAACAATTACTCTTACTTACCATGATTACAAATACGTATTTTTAATACTAGTAGTATTTGTATTATCACTATCAGTCGGCTGAAATCGGATGCCTCGCGAAGGCAGTGGAGAAAGACCCTAACCCTGTCTGGCGGGGCATCGACCGAACGTGCGAAGTCCAAAAATACGTTTTCAATTTATTGTGAACATATTCCTTTATGTTTCTCCCTTCACGGAGGTAATGTGTGAGGTGAATGACTGGCCGTGTCGTTGTTCGACAGAAAATATCCAGGTTTTGTGTAGTTTTAGATGTAGTTACTATCTGATGGATGATATACCTATTACACTCGAGAACAATGAAAAAGTTCGAGTGACATAGCACCAAATTACTCCTAAACGGAAAAGGCTAGCTTGTTGACGCCGTCTACCATATTTTTAAAGACAGATAAACTCATGGAAGGAATAGGAAATTATTTTAATTACCTAACATGCCTTATACAGGATGCTGCATCCACACCCTGTATACAGCACTGGAACGTGTTTAGATCGTACATATCGGGCCTGTAATAAACGGCTTGCCAAGTGCAAATGCCAGTTGTTAGCTCAGAACAATACGAGGTTATAACCTACCACTTGTTTTGTGTGCACAGAACATGGATCGTGCGGTATCCAGTACATAGGCTCTTATATATTTATCCAATATTAGCGATCTCTTACAGATGATTGACATATATTGAATATATGTACGCCCTCTAGTTTCTATAGGTACATTTTATTTCATTATAATCACCTGTAAGAGATCGTTCATAGCTATAAGGCCGTTTTTTGTATTTTTTTCCTAGTTTATAATTATTTTTTTGTAAGTATGTTTGAAAAGGTACAAAAGTGTATTCGCAGCATTCATAACTACCAAGTTTGAACCATCGTACCATCTCTGTACCATCGTCTTAGCAGTTACAATAATCTTAAGTTTTCCGTTCTCATTCCCGTATTTTTATACCAACTACTGGGCAAATTCTGGCCAACATCTCTCTCTCTCTCTCTCCACCACCCACATCTAACCCTCCCCCTCCTCCACAGAGATCCCGTACCTGGAGCTGGCTGAGCCCGACGAGGGCTACCACGGGCTGATCCGCGAGAACGAGACCCTGGTGGAGGTGACGCCGGCCATCCGCGCGCGCGGCCCGCTCTGCTCCTTCCTGATATTGAACAACAAGCATCATGGAGAGGCGCCGTTTGAGGTGAGTAACCTTTTCAAACCTTACAGCGCGTTAAGACCTACGCGGATGGCAACGATTTCATCCGCGACGGACGCAAAACCTCATGCTGTAATCCCAGAAGGTGTAGTCGGAGGTGACTCGCAAGCGAGTCACGACCTTTTCGTTATGCATTTATACTCACGTGATAGGTCGCGAGCCAGCGTTATTGAATGAGTACATTGCGCTTAGGGTAGCCATCTAGGTTTTGAGAGTTTGAGGTGAGTCTGTCTCAGCCATAGCAACACCCGGGCTTGCTGCTCCAGTGTACTCGGGACCTTGGCTTGCTGCTCCAGTTTATTTAGAAACTAGGCTTGCTGCTCCAGTATACTCTGGAGACAGGCTGGCTGCTCCAGCATACTCGGGTGCTAGGTGGCTGAGCTGAAGCCTCCACGGGCTGAGAACGAGACCCTGGTGGAGGTGACGCCGGCCATCCGCGCGCGCGTCCCGCTCTGCTCCTTCCTCATACTGAATAACAAGCATCATGGAGAGGCGCCATTTGAGGTGAGTAAGAGCCTTTACTATGCAACGCAAATGACCTGGAAATGGTGGATGGAAAAATGTATGAAACCTTACAGTGCGTTCAGAGCCAGGAATAGAGAGCGATGAATTCATCCGAGACGGACGCAAAACCTCATCCGCGTCGCTCTGAATCATACACACATACATAGGTACGTGTACGACTATAATCTCCGAAGGGGTAGTCAGACGGCCTTGCCAAAAAATTATTGGTAAATTAGATATCACGTGATATAAAAACACTTGTAGATACAGATAAGTACCTGTACCCATATTATTCATATTAGTTTTTAAAAAATGCTCGAATTTCCATTTATTGCTTTCATTTCATGTTACTGGAAAAATAATAACTGCTGTGAATTTAATTCTGACAAGAACTGCCTCTCGTATTTATTTCTCCAATAAATTGTAAATACCCGCAGAGGTAAGCCGGGGCGGAGTCGGTTGCAATACTTGCAATTTCAACTCACTTCCATTTTTTATCAAAGCGAGTGAGATTTAAAATATTGCTAAAAGTAAATATTGAGCTACAAACTTGCAATGGAAACCAAACCGCTCTTTCGTTGTAAAATGTGTATTAACAAGTAGGTACATAACTACTCCCTGATTTTACAAATTAAAGATTGTTAGAAAATTAAAAACCAATTAATTACTATTTACTATTCTGTTTAGTTTATACTTATCTAAAGTTCAGTCATCAGTTCATCTGAAAAACCTAAATCAAATGTTGGTATACCGGGGAACTACCCAATCTCGTATAAAGAAGACAGTGGCAGATAGAATCTGCCCCAATACAAAGAAAATGCAGTAAAGCAGCTAGATAAGTGAATCGAATAAATCGCATAGACTACTCGATTCGAACCTTGTGTAGTTTTAAATCGATACGAAGGAGTTTAGTGTATGTCTCGTATATGTATAGTTTGTTAGTTTGTCATCCAGTGAAATTGAAAGGCAAAATGTTGAAATTTGATAGAAAGTGAATATATACTTATACCTAATTGAAAAGGCTGCTCATCGGTTAACATGCACTAAACTACTAGATGCTAGTTTTATGTAAAGAACCATTTTCCCCTTCAGATATGAAACAATATTATGATGGCAAATCTATTGAAGGCAAGCCATCGAAGCTCGCAAGCAAAATCCGTGTTATAAACAAAAGTTGTAGAACAAAATTTACCCTTATTATCTGCAATACTCTTTTGTTGCGCTGCCGTTTGTGAAGTTTCATCAAATTATGAACGATACTTTCAAAAAGAATTTCCAAACTATTGTAACGCAACAAGGCATCATCAGGAAAGTTGTGAAACGGTTGGATGGAGCGCATTTTATTTGCCGACGTCAAACAAAGCAGCAGATACGAAGTACAGGCGAAAGAAAAAAGTTACGACAAAGTTGTGCTCGCTTGCACTCGGGCCAGTTGGAGCTAGTTGTAACTTAGACACTTTTGTTTGCGAGTTCACTTTGTATCAGAAACAATACAAGGCTCCTTACACGCTCTGTCGCCCTGGTACTTTGGACGAGAACATTCTGTGTCCAAGTTGTTAAAAATTTGATTTGCGAAGACAATTGCAGTGGCGTGTTGTTATTGCGATTGTCTTGGATTGATAGTTTTCTTTAGAGGTTTATTTATGCCATGCCAGCTTCTCAATAGCCACGTATTCTGAAATGATATCGTATCTAAAATCTCTGCTAGTGGTTTCGAAGCATTTATTAATTATTATAATAAAAAATATTTCTGTCTTTTAACGCTAGATATAGATAACTTATTGGGATAAGATTGTGTACATTTATACCCGTTATAAAAATGTTTGTTAGCAAAAAAAACTGAAGCGGTTTTCAGTAACAAGCCATCAGTTTCAGGGAAATGTTGAACAGCTGTTCTTGACGCAATAAGGACCACTTTTTGTCGATTATCTACTCGAACGGACAATGGAAGGAATTCAGACTCAGTTACTTCAGATTGCGATCCCCCTTCGGTCATCTTTAAAGAGGATAATAAACGGGGAATAACAGCGGTAATTTTGGCTAAATGGGATTTTAGTAAAGATTCAAAAGACATATTGGTTACAGTTGTTAATGAATTCCTATTATGTACGACTTGAATATAATTTAAAATAACAATTGCTAGTTTTCACCATGACTGGATCGGCCAACAACGGCAGCGCACAATTTCGAATGATTGATACTTTTTGTGTTGCGATAAAACCATACCGTCCACAAATCTCCCTGATTCAAAAGTGTCCAGGCGGGTCACTCACAAAAAACCAACTAATGAATGCTGCCATGGAATCAGTACGTTTAAACACAACACTATAGAGGCGTGTTTACTTCATCAGCATTTGGGAAGTTTGTTTTTTGGAAGCTAGAGTGACCCATAGTGGAGCCCCGGGCTGCATCTAGTTCCGCTTTATATAATTTCACAGACTCCATTTGTCAGTGTGTCCGTTTCATTACGGCACACGCCGCTACACGATAAATCTCTCGCAACTGGATTTATTACCGAGAACACCTCATTTTGATCTCTGCTGGGACACTCCGACTGCTCAAATGGAGTAGGTATATTGGACCGTGGCGCCTCCCAAAAGCCTCTTCGAGTGACGTATCGTCAGCTGTCCCTCTACATTTATTGATAAAATTCTTTATACATAATATATGTACAAAGGGTGGACTTAATGCAAAGAGCATTTTCTACCAGTCAACCCACAGTACGTACAGTTTATATTTCTTTCCGGTGCACCCTTGGCAGTCAGGGACTGTTAATTTGACTGACCAATCCTTTCATTATGGTAACAAAGCCTAGTCTATCTCTAAAGAAGAAACACTGCCAAGTTTAGCAGGTAGTGGTTAATCGTGCACAATAGGACAGCAGGACAACAGGAGTGGACCCCTCTATGAGTAAGTATTGTTGGGTTGTAGCTGTCGCAAAAAATGACATACCCTCTGAAAGTGTTGCAAAATGATAAAGGTTGGCTGACAAAATGTTTGCGGTCCCCGGCTGGGTTGATCCTTTCGTCATGATTAGGGTTTTACAATCCCGCACTCGGGTTGTTTTCGTGACGAGTGGAATTGTGTTTTGAATAGGTTGCCAGCTTCATTTTGGGGTATTTTTTGTTTTGCGCAAAATGGTTGTTTGTTTGGGGAAATGGGTGTGATGCATCAGTAAATAAGTTAAGCCAGGCGTAGCTATTTGTAGTATTTAATTGATTCTCGTTATTCAATATATCAAAGTTTAAAGTAATGTGGTCTCGTATACAGCGTCTCGTTAAGGGTTAAAACTTATAATGTTGGAGACATCTATATGATTATTTATTTAGTTACATGCACCGTTAATTAAATATAGTATGTACTTAACTAGTTTCATTGTCAACCCACTATTTAAAAATAGCTTAGCGTTTAGCGTATTCAAAATTTATGAGGAAATGTACTAAGTGTTCCTAAAAAGGCACTCATAAATCTGACTTCTAAAAAAATATGCCCCCCGACTCACGACCTATTAAGTGAGGCCACTGCATAAAATTAACCCTCAGAAAAACTTCGTAATAAATCTGTAATTTTTTCACAAAAAGTTCCTGAAAGTGTCACGAGCAATTTCACGTGCTCTGAGCCGGCGCGTCGTCGCCACTGCTGGAGTTGAAACTTTAGTGGTGAAGTTACGTCACTGCAGCTAGAATTACTGTGCCCTCTTGTCTGTGATGAGAACGAGAACTAATTATTACGATGATTAATATAAAGGGTGTTGCGAAAGTGGTATAGTAAGAGTAAGCTGAAAGGGGACTGACTTAGGGGTTGCTTTTGAACTTTGCTTTGCTTCTTGACTTTTTAATATGGAGTATATTTTTTGTTCTTGAATTCTAAAGGTTTCCTAAAGGAGTATCATATTTTTCCTGTACCTCCTGCGGGTTGACTGGCAGAAAATACTTTAACCCTTAAGCAAGTCCTGTCTACTTTAATTTTATAATAAGTATTTGTAAAATAAAGAGTTAAATAAATAAATAAATAACTACACCACTTTTATCGCTACATAAACAAAATTTACAGTGCAGTTCTTAATTTTTTCTTTCGCTGTAATATGCCCCTAAACCAGTTTTAACGATCCTTAAGTAGATAATATTCATCTTTTTCTTCAAGTGCCTCTCCACTATTGGAGGTTGGCAGTCAGCTCCGCATACTCTTTTCCTTCTCTTGCCAAGTGAAACAGGTCTTCAACACTGGCAGTTCCTGTCCATTCCCTAAGTAGATAATAACAAATCTCATTTCCTTCCCCAGATAATGGTGATAGACGAGAACGAGGCGCGCCTGCGCGTGCGCTACCCGCTCAACTGCGAGAAGCGGCGCAACTACAAGTTTGACATCGCCGCCGTCGGCTGTGATGGTTCCTACTCTAACACGTTAGTAGATTTGAGTTGTTGTTTTGGAGATAGTAAAGTCTGATTTAGGTGTTTTAGTTGTTATAGAAAAGAGTATTTTGTGAAGCAACTACAAAGTGCTATTAGTTGCTAGATTGCCTCTTGTTTTAAAGACGCTTTCAAATCAAATCAAGTATTTTATTGCTTGTTTAGTATTGCATCAACAAACTGTTTAGATTCCTGTATAAGATAGATATAGATCACTGTATAATTTAAACTGCTGATTAGGGGAAGTACAACGATAACACTTCCCGTGATTTTTAGACCTTCATCACGACCCATGAAGTCCTTACTGCTGGGGCACGGGTCTCTTTCAGGTCGGGTTTTAGGCCTTGTGCGGTTTGTAGTCCTGTAAAGGAGGATCCCAACAAAAGCAAGCTTGAGCTGATATCTGTGGACTGTAGACTAGTGTAGACTACTGTAGACCTACCTATCTTCACTATAATCAGAAATGCGGAAACAACCAAACCCACTAACCTACACCCGTCTCTTTCCCCAGCGTACCAGTCCACATAACCGTGACAGACGTCAACGAATACGCCCCAGTGTTCTCCCAAGCAGCCTACGTTCGCTCCGTGGACGAAGGCCGTCTGTACCCCGAGCTGGTCAGAGTGGAGGCCACGGACCGAGACTGTACTCCACACTACGGGGACGTGTGCAAGTATGAGATACTGACGGACAGGAGCCTGCCCTTCGCTATTGATAATGAGGGTGAGTGTGGAGTTTGATGTAGTGGATTTGGGTTGGGTTTGTTGCAGTTGTTCGATCCACACAAGTTGATGGTTGTGAAGTTGGCTGCGATTAAGCTTTTGCGCTTCGTCAAACTATCCAACTGCCTATTTTTGAAATATCTAATGAATAGGCGGTTTGTGAGTTTGACAAGGTACAAAAGAGCATTTGCTGTTCCAACTTCACAACTACCAAGTTGTTTGAACCGAACTGTGCTATTGTTCAGTGAAAAGTAAAACCGAATATAAATAAGATTTTATAAAGGATTATTTCCGGAATTCTCGTGATAAAACTTTCTGAGTGGTCACGAACAAGCGTTGTACAGTGCAGAAAGAGTAACTCATATCTGTACAACTACAAGTTGTTCGCAAAACTTTTATTCTGCGTCACAAACTGCTGGTTTCACAACTGAAGAGTTGCGTATGATATGCATGACTGTGATTAGCTGAATTTTCAGTAAACAGTCCTTAACTTCATGCCTATCTACACCAATGCCCACAGCATATGCTGAGCTGGTGCCTTTTTGACGCTATGGCCAGCAACCTAGTTACAATAACAGAATTACTTATTGTTTGTTTTCTTGACTGCATTTTTGTTGTTGTTTTGTATTAAGTATTTTCTGCATTTTTGTTGTTGATACTTTCAGTGAGTCAAATAAATGTTTCTTTATCTCAATCTCTTAACCTCTCTCCCGTCTCCCAGGAGTGATCAGCAACACGGAACCGCTGGACTACGAGAAGTCGCACAACCACATCCTGTCGGTGGTGGCGTACGACTGCGGCATGAAGCAGTCTGCGCCCGTGATGGTCACTATCAAGGTCAACAAGCCCTGCAAGGCTGGATGGAAGGGTGAGTTCACTGTTGTTGTTGAAGGAAGCAAGAAGGAAACATGGGAAAGAAAACCGGCTTGGTCATTATCATCATTTCCAATGTACGCCATAACGCTTTGCACACTATTTTACAATTCCAATAACTAAAATCTTCTGTGATGAGGTCGTTGGTTGAGCTGGATGTAGACCTGTGCCACCTTTCCCTCTGTTGTCCACGTGCGAAAGTGCAATCCTACTCAGAATATAATGTTTGGGCGTTTCCCAAGGGCGGCCTCATCAACCATTGTCTTACTACCTCTGTCATGACGATTACGGGATGATGATGTAATCTTGAGATGCTAATCTTTATGGAGGATTTTTTGTTATTATTCCCCATTCCCCCTCCCCAGGAGTAGCAGAACGCGTAGACTACGCGCCCGGCTCGGGCTCCCTCGCCCTGTTCCCCGAAGCCCGCCTGGAGACATGTTCATCCGACGCGCGCTGCCCCGGAGTGACTCGCATCCAGGCGGCCGTGACCCTGCAGGCGTCGAGGGCCGGGACTGGGTGTGACAGGGACACTTATAGTGTGCACGCGCAGAAGACTATTTGTGGTGAGTACCTAAGAGTTATATAAATAATGTGAACCTGTAATAGGTAAGCAGTGTTAATGCCTGATGATAAACATGAGGTGTAGCCAGAAACATGGTCATAAACCTTTTCGTAAACACCGAAAAACTACTTTTTTTTAAAAAAATACAACGAATTAGTTATATGCTGTATTGAACACTGAAAGCGGATGAATCGGGTGTTCATTTTGAATGACTTATAAAATAAAAAAGATGAATATGATCCTGTTAGTTCCATGTTCAGTAACATAATGTTTTATTTTTATTTCCAGGTTTGGACGCTAAAACCGTGGATCTTCTGCCGAACCCCGGGGCCGGCAATGAGTGGGCCAAGTCTCTGAAACCTGACTCTAGCAGCAGTAAGTTTCTGTCTGTCATACTATATTTACACTTAGCCG